>NW_017729009.1:19238378-19266030 GCF_001723915.1 Gavialis gangeticus
TAGCCCGGAACTGCGTGCTCTCGGGCCCCGCCCCCTACCATATGAGGTACTAAAAAAAGTACCTCCAATATGAGGTACTAAAAAAATATGCATTATGCCCAAATGCACACTTTTTAGGTGACACTTAATGCACAGTAGCCTATTTTGCTCTGCATTAGCATATTAGCGCAGTTTTTTATGTGCCACTTTAATGCACACTAAAATAGGCTACTGCACATTAAGCACATGTAGATGTGCACACATTAACCTGTTAGGTTAACTGAAGTGTCTTTTCCTGGACTTCCAGCTGAGAAAGGTATAGGTAACACAACTTTCAGTCTGAAGTAGGGTTGGCCATAAATTTTCCATCAAAAGTATTTTTCAGTGAAAAGTTGAGTTTTCAACTTTTTTCAGTAGAGTCTACTTTCTATAGAATTAAAAAAAAGGAAATCCTTCAAAAAGTGAAAACCTAAAAAAAAAAATTATATTCTGAAATATGGCTGTGAAGCCTCATATGGAATTGTAATTCACACCCCCATACAGGCTACACTCCCCAGCAGGACTTTATTTCCCATGATGCACAGGAGCCATGCGACTACCATTCCCTTTATCAAGAGGATAGGCCATGAACTATCATACAGAAGCCCATTGTCCAACCAGGGAGCTGGGTCTATAAAAAATAATGCGAGCATGAAGTACCCAAATGCCAAGTCTCACTAATCACTGTGGCGGCTTTGTGCTTTTCACAAAGAGCAATATTGCAGCGGAAAGTTTTCTGGAAACAAATTGTTCCCATTGAAGTTTTCAGTAGAACAGAACCATAGTTTCTGACCACCTCTAATCCAAAATGTTTGTCGCAGGTGAAGAGAAGCAAACTACAATGTGAGGCAGCATGTGGCAAAGATTAATAGAAAAAATGAATAAAGGAAAAGAAAATGCAGCAGGACAAACTTAACTCTTCAGGATGAACTTCCAGGGCATTTTTACACAAGTTGTGGGAGATGTGTGTGTGTGTGGGGGGGGTGGGACAGCACTTTAATTAGCATGCTGTGCTAATTAAAAGCACTCAAGCATCACACGTATCAGTGTCCTTTCACTAAAAAAATGGCAGCAGGGCGCTTTGAGCTAAAGCTCATTGAATGCTTTAGTTCAAAGCGCCCTGCTGCCATTTTTCAGTGCCAGGATGCTGATACATGTGATGCTAGAGTCTCCTGGAGCACTTTAACTTCCATTCTCCCAGGGAGTCGGAGCAGGCCCCCTGTACGTGGGTGGGAGCCCACGCTGTTCAGAACAACCAGGTCTGGCCCTTCACATTTCACTCTCTGCAAGTTGGGGTGCTAGCAAGAACGTGCCTCTGCAAATATTCTTAAGTAACATGTTCACCAACCTGCATCCTCTGTCTCCGATTTTGGTTCAGTTCCAGAATGCGTAGATTGTCTTGGCTCTTATCTACTCCAAGCTCTACTCAGATTAAATACAAACTCCTCTTAGGTAAACTATCAAAGCACTTTCTTGAGCAAACACAAATCAAATACTTCATCACAACTAAGTCTATGCTCTTGACTTCCACACAAACTTGAGACGTGAGCGAATGTTTGCTATTGTTAAAGGCACCTGGCAACCCCCTCGTACATCTTCTTTAGTTTTAATTAGTTTCTAATCTTTAGGGTCACCTAATCGAATGAGTTTCTGGCTCACATCAGGGGGTTTTTTCTTTTTCTTTTTCTTTTCCAAAATACCAACTCTTTTCTTCTCTGCTGTGTGGTCAAAGTGCTTTCTTAAATAAAAGGTCATCTGAGTTTGTACTTTTGATTTGCTAATCATTCACAAAACCTAAGGCAGATATTTGTTCTGCATTGTTTAAAGGAACAATGTAATTACTTATTTTTATATGTGCTTGATACTTATTTTTAACGTCTCCAGAAATCAGATAGGATAAAAGCTCTCAAACATAATACCAACTGCTTAGCTACTAGCTGCATGAATATCAGTAATTTAGTCAGATTTTTATGCATATGCCTAATGTTAAACACTAGCAGTCTTATTAAATGGACCTATCATTGATTATATCTATATTTTATAATAATTATGTTTTAGTACTACTACTGCTGGTTCAGAACCCAGGCTGAATTCTTCAATTGGCGTTCTCACTGAGGTAGGTACAGGTAAGGTTTGCAGGATGTAGCCCTTACTGAAGTTTAAATGCAAGGTCCCATTGGTTCTAGTGCAAAAAAGAAGTGATCTTAGAAGAGCAAATTGTGTTGAGGTGTTTTCTTGAGTGCAGGAGGAATATTAATTGGTGAATACACCAGAAGATCAGAAATACTTTCTCAGGAGTATAAGCACTTCCATAGCAAAATGTCAAAAGCCTTTACATGATGCTTTTGACAATTGGAAAATTTTTGCCAGTTCTGCAAGCATTCGCCATCTCCCACTGGTGTAAATCTGTAGTTTCATTGAAATCCATGAGACTGCTATATGCTTTCAAACCAGAGGAAGCATTTAGCTACATCATGGTTTTAAACCAATATGGAGTAAGCAAGAACCCTGCTCACCAAGTTCTACATGAGTATAAATACATCCAGAAACAGAGATGTCATTCGCCGACCTACAGAACCTGAGGCTTTCTCATTTTGGAGTGAACCTTTCTTAAGACAGATCCAGTCCGTGATGCAGCAGATTATACTGGATCCCATCCCTTGCACTGATATTCTACAAAATAATGAAGTTGCATAGTGATCATTTAAATGTCAGGGTTTAGCTGTCCATATACACAGGCCTTTGTTTCAAGCTTGATTGCCTCATTGAATTCACTTAGCAGGATGAGGGAGAAATGACAAATTCTGTCTTTGATAGAGGTGATTGTATTTCAGGAACACACAATCTTTACACCTATAGGAACAAACCCCTTTCCCCATCAAGGTGATTGATGTCAAGGTGATTTCCAGGGATGACCTTTTCTTTTCTCTCCAGGTTGTGGAGAGACAGTGGAACTACACTGTAGCTATTACTGGAGCTTCACAAATATAACGATATCTGCAGGCCATAGCTCCCGTTGAACAAGGATGTGTAGATGTGGAGAGAGGATGCCGGTCAAAGAAGGGAAATGGTCTGTATCACCTGTACGGCATGTCAGGTTTCTGTGGAGAAGAGTTACTTCCCTGTTTTCTTTAACTCTTTCACTTTCAAGTTAATCTTGAAATGAAATGTGGAATTTTGAAACAAGCAAAAAAACAATTTGTTTAAAAAATATCTTCAACGTGGCTTCGGCCTTTTTTGGCAAGCACTGAATTTGACCCAAATTTTCAAATGATGACAGTCCCTCTAAAACTCAGTTTATGAAAAATGTACTGTGTATCACCAAAAAAAAAAAAAATCTTTTGAATCTGGTGACAAGGTCCAGGTTGTTCTGAGCTGTTGCCTACAGTCTCTGCCTAACCTGCCATTCCTTGATTTTTTTTTCAAGGATAGTATTGGATTCACTCTGTTTAAGCTGAAGCCTGATTGCCTGTTCGTTAAGAGAAATGCCCATATTTTAGGTCTGTGAAATAAAAGCAAAGGTAGAATTTAAACAAAACAAAAAACAAAAAAATCCGGTGTGCTTGGTGTGCTGCCCAGGGGACTTACATTTACCAGAGGAATTCAGGGCTCAGATGAGCTACCACATTGGGTCCCAGGGAAGGGTCATATTCCCAAGAGTCACAAACAGGCCTTTAGGGGAGGGGAGCATGAGTTGTGGGATATGAGTTGTATGAGTATAAACATACTCTTTTGGCCTTTATTCACAACCTCTTCGGTCCATTTTCTTGGTGGGAATAGTCACTGGGGTTTGAATATGACACTGGGCCAAGACTCCTTGGTTCTTAACCACTGACCTGCCAGGTAACGTCAAATTAGCAGCTTCAGAGCTCTGTGTTTCTGATTTCCCCCTCCCCGTCTTCCTTTGCTTTCCCTGTATAGATTGCAAGCTCCCTGGCTCAGGAACTGACTCTTCCGATGTGGTTGTGCAATGCCCCTACAATAGGTCCTTGATTTCAGTTGCCAATGAAATTTCAAGAAAAAAGTAACATGCCAATCTGGGGAGCCATTTTACATTATTCCATGAATTAGTTCTTAATAAAGAATGATTAGATTAATCTAATCCTGAGAGATTAGAACAAGCAAGTGCAGCTGAATTGGTCACCATTGCTGAAAATCATCAATAAAGATGTTCAGTTTTTCCAGAGATGTCATTTTTGTCTGTTTGAAAAGATGTTCAACTGAAAGAGCAACTCTGTGATTGCACAAGTATTGCTTTGATGAAGATGTATGGCTTTGATCTGTTTGTAGAGGTATAATGGTTTCCTGCATTGTCTGCTACCTTGCCAAGACAAAGGAGAGAAGCTGATGGACTCACTCGGACTCTCTCCTTTCCCATAAATCAGCTTCACACCACTGTAACTCTGCTGTCTCTGGGGAATTTACTTCTGATTTACACCAGTGAGAAAGCAGAATGAAGCCCATCTATTTTTTTCCAGCCATAAATATTGTGTTTATGTCTCTAAACTCTTACCCTGAGCTTTAGCTAGGTGAAAGCATATCAAAGCAAAACTGCTCCTCTATGTAATTTGCTTTAAAGAGAGACCTATTTCACATTACGGTTCATCTAATCCACAGACTCTGTCTCTGCATAGAAAATGGTTAGGATGCATTTTAGGCAGGTAATTGCCAGACAACATTGAGCAAAATCAACCTGTCTGAAACTATGCAGACCCAGTGGCCCTACACAAAGAGTGCAGAATAGCTCTGACTATTCTGGGAAACTGCTTGAAAAGCATACAGCATAGCCAGTTTGGAGAGGTGGATTTTAATCATCATCACCTCACCCTTGCCCCACTTATCTTCATAAAGTTTGGTTCACGTGACTTTAATACACAGGAAGTCAAATTTACGTGGCTGGAAATATGCAGTTGTTCCTGCTTGCTGTCATGAATCCAGCCAGAGGATGTTGATGGAAATGAGCTTGCAGTGAGCTGCTGGTGAATGACTTCACATCTCAAAGTGAGCCTCACCGGGCGTGTCTACATGTGCACTTTACTGCACAGTGGCCTATTTACTGTACATTAAAGTGATGTGTAAAAAACCACACTATTACACTAATGCACAGTAAAATAGGCTACTGTGCATTAAGCATCACCTAAAAAGCATGTATTTGTGCTACTGTGCATTAGGGCAGCCTAATGCGCATTAATTTAGAGCCTCACACTGGAGGTATTAAATTTTAATGAACAGTAGGAATGCGCATGAAAGCATGTGTTCCTTGTGCTAGTACCCTGTGCATCCAGAGGAGTACAGCAATTCTTGCAATATGTGGGCAACTCTGAAAACTGAAACCCTCTTACAGGAGTTCTAGTGCATTGTATAAAATAGGTTGTGAGCTGTCTAGCCAGTGCTCACCATGTTCTGTATTGAAAAGGTGCCAGGAGTTCGTTAGAGCAGCAATATATGTAGCCCTGAATTTCCTGTTTAAGCATATTTAGCAAATATGGTTATCTGGGACTTAGCTCTGCAGGGATTTTCTGTATGATTTTGCTTGTGTAAAGGACATAGACAACAGTGGCCTCTGAAGCACTTTTTCTATATTATGAGGGGTAGCACAAAAAAAAAAGAGTATCGTATCAGAAATGTGGCTGTATTTGTACATCAGCTCGCAGACAGTGATGGGCTGAGACTGCAAGCACTATATCCACTGAACTCCTCCTGTAACTCATGGGAATCCCGTGCTCGTGCACATGATACGTTAACATGCACTAAAGATTGGTTGCTATTTTTTTTCTACTGCATCTACTTACTGGTAAGTATATTGTGATGTAAATGTGAAGGGCATTGCACTGATTCAGTGCTGCTGGAAGATCTTAGATTGACAGCCTGTCATTCATGTTAAGAACCAATGCTGCGTGGGCTGTGGTAGAAGGACTTGTACATCCTCTTATAGCATTCGGCACATAGACCTCGTTGCCTTCAAGATTTAATTTTCTATGATAAAATACAATTTGTGTAACATGTGGAAAGGTCTGATGCTGCTGTGCTGAAAACCGACTGCAGCTGGAAGCATGACCATGTTCCATTTCAAGCTAATGGAGTAAGAAAATTTCAACAAAATTAAAAAAGAAAAGGATATCTCTGATATACACAGAAAACTTAATACAAGGGAAAGGGCAGTTGTTACTGTGCAAAACCATCTGGCTGCTTTAGACAACCCCATGTTTGTGTTGATGCAATAAGAGTGGCTTTTTGAACAATACAGCCCGAGTCTCTCCTTCTCTCTGCCATGACTTCTCTCAAATGTTGCTTGTTAAGACAAAAGAAGTAATGCTATTGTCAAATGGGCTCCCCTACTTATTTCCAAGTCAGACTCCGAGCATGTGGAACTTTTATGAGCTTTCCCGTGCTGGCCTGCCAATGACCTGAACCTTGCTCAATGGAGGTCAGCCCCATTCAGAACAAAACAATATAATTTACATGCTAGCTTAGTCAAGGGCCTCTCCAGTACAGAGGACTCTAGTCACACCGTATTTTGCTGAATAATGTGAGAGAGTTTTGTGAAATGCACTTGTGTTTGCTAGGCCCTCCACTGAAAAGCAGCAAACTGGGTTCACATAGCAACTGAACCCAGAGTTGCTATGCGAGGCCAGGATCTTAGTCATTAGGTCACTCGGCTCCATCCCTAAGAGGGTTAAATAAGCCAACGCACAAAGAGCATTAAGAGGCTTGATAAATATGCAAAAGGATGGTTTTTAAAGGTTCGACTCTCTTGCACTTCAGTGGGAGAGGTGGGTGGTGTGTGAGGCATGCAGGTCTGAGCTCTTAAGTGACGAAATAATGTGATTGATACAGTTTTAAATCCCAAATAGCCAAGTGGAAAATGTCAATACCTCTTTACGTGTGGGGGGTATGTACGTTGCAAACGACATGTGAGAAGCGGTACAAAGAATTTAAGCGTGCTGAGCCCAATGAGTCTACATGTTGAAATGCACCAGCTTGAGGGACTGAGACCCGCCCCCCAGAAAGGAATTATTTTAACCACGAGGCTGGTAGCGATCCTTTAAATCTGGACTCTCTGTGAGATTTTCTGAATAATTTTTTAAAAATATAATTTTAAAACAAGCTTGACATTCTGTGTGCAAAGCTGTTGAGAGAACTCCTTATGTAACATTGCCTCAGTGAAATATTAAAAGCTTAGCTGGTCTGAATTTGAGTGCAACTGCTTGTTTTACTTGCTAGATTTCTCCCCCCCCCCCGGCCCATATTGAAAATGAAATATAGATATGGAAAAATGTTACAAATCTAAATTCTGCAGCCATAAATACTGTAGCACATCATCTTTTACGCTCTCTCTTTTCTTGCTCCTCTCTCCAATGTATTTGAAACACAATTACTGTGCTTAATGATTCAATTTGTGAAGACTTTGTCACTAGGACAATGAAAGTGGCTCAAGTATGATAAAGCAAACGTACCAATAAACCTTGTTTTTATTGATTTGTAGGAAGCTCAATTGTCTGGGAGAAACAGCAAGATAGCTGACATCACTCCATGGTCCCACTGGAATGCAGTGATAAGTGTCAGCCTATTTTTCTTATAGGCAATTTCTCTGCCTATGTGATGTCTGGCTGCAAATTTAAAGTAAATGACATTCTACAATCTGGTAGGGATGTGAGGTAAAGTCTGCATTATTTGCTTTAGCATTTAAAATAATTTTGTGTCTGAAAATTTTTCTAGCATCTAGACAAGATGCATTGCTTGCCTGCTGAAAATATTAAAATGTTATACTGTACATTCTCCACAGTTACTTTGGTAGTAAACAGAGATTCAATTTGAGATTTTTTTTTCAGGTTCCCTTTTACAACATATTATATTATTATTACAGCTGGGGGAAGCCAGATTGAATCTAACTCGGGTACTTATAGACGCAGCGCTATTCTGTGCAGGGCAAGTTGTCGGTTGTTGCTTTTTTTCTTAGATGCCTTGTTAATTTGAAGCTTTTGCATTTTTGCTCCACATTAGGGCTAGATGACAGCACTAATGCAGTGCTAGACATGCTGGGAGAACTGCAGAGGATGCCATGCACGCTGAACACACCAGAACAATAATAACGGCAAAGCCATTCTCTTGACTTTCTTGCTACAGCTTCATTCTGCCTGCTTCTCACTTCTTAATTAGCATTACCAGGATTTATTGTTTTATTAGGCAGGAAGTGTCTTGTAAAAAGAAGTCTGAGTTAGTAGCAGGCAGTATTTGATTAAATGCCTGTGTCTTCCATGGTCTTGCTGGACAGTCACAGGAAAGTTCCTCAATAATACCTAGCATTTCTGTTGTGAGTGGGTGTCTGTCCCCCACCATTCATGGCATCCGTTCCTCAGCCTTAGCTTGCCCAAGGAAGGAAGATAATATCGTTTCCTTTTTTACTGGTGATGTCATGAAAGCCAATGATAGCATTTTCCCAGTGAGAGCCCTGATGGAAAGAGTGTTCCTTGAGACTATTAGGAACCGAGCATGGGAAAACTGAGTGCATAAATATTTCTGCCTTTGAAAATCTGTTGCTTAATTGTTGGAGATTTTTTTAAAGTGATCGACTCTTGTTTTTTAGCAATAGCCTTGTGATATGATTTCTCATGTCTTTGAAAGAGTCTATTACAGGTCATAAAAATGACAGCATCATACAAGAAGCGTGTCTTGGTGAGATTATTTTTTTTAGCAATCCCATGATTGTTTCTTTGCCATATAAAACTGCTTTCGCTGAAGTCAAGGAAGAAATGCTTTTTGACTGCAGAGTACCCTGTGAACTGAATCGGAGCAGAACAATTATACCAGACCATGAATATTGAATGTAAAATCTGTATCTCTTTCTGGCTGTTTGTTAGATTTGTTTCTCAGTGAAAGATGTCAAACTTTCTGTAGCTACAAAAGGGTCTTTTTCTTCAACAAACAGCACTGGTTTGATATTGATATTCAAGCCACTAAGCTGAGAGATCAATTAAGTAGTTCATACTCCAAAAGAAATATCCTGGAGAGCTTCTCAGGGAGCATACAGGTCATTCATTGAAAGAGAAATTAGCATAGACTTTCTAGCCTCCTAGAAGATCCCAGTTTTATTTCTGTCACTTTATGGTGCTCATACATCCACTCGTGGAAAAGAAGCCTTAGCAGTCTTCCTGCTCCTCAGTAATTCCCCCTGTTCCTTATTAGCTTTTTTCTTTTTTTGCTTCCACCATTCCCAGCCCCAGGTATTCAGAAATGAGTCCCTTCCTGTGGTGACCTTCAAAACAATAGATTTTGGATTCTTTTTATTTGCCTTCTGTCTTTGGACCCTTTGGGGTACCAGACATGCCAAGCGTTTTTCCATAATCATGAGAACTAGAAATGTACAGCTTTTTTAAAAATGGAAGCAGTGAAGTCTTTCAAACTACACAAAATATTGTGAGACCTGCAGTAAAAATCATCAAGATAGTTGGCAATTTGCAGAGATGTTTTAAAGGATGAAGACACTCAGGTGTTAAAGTATCTGGTAGCCCATGAGTAAATGAACTTGAATCCAAAAATATGTGATCTAAGAAGTAACGAGAGGCTGGAAACATGTCTCGCCTGTGCTTTTCTGTGCTACATTTACAAAACAATAAAAGATCAGATTAATCTATATGCACAATTCAGTTGCAAGTTATGGGTCTCTGCTGTCCTGTCCTACAAAGGTAACTCCTGCATCCCTGGGTGAAATTCTGTGGCCTGTGAGATGTCAGGCAAGATGTTCATGGAGGTGTCACTAGACTTTAGCATGTCACTCGGGGCTGCGTCCATTTGTACCGATGGCCTGCATCGCGTCCCCATTTGAAGGTTAGGTCATTCATATTTATAGCCTTCTGGTGTGAAAATCCCTTCCACGGTTTTCAAATGTTTCCAGTTTCCTCAGTGGCTAAGTTGCTTGAAAGGTCACCCGTTTTGCAGCAGTGTGAAGCCAGAGCACATGCAAGCCTAAGGTTTTAAAGACATTGTATTTTGTGTGGCCTGGAAGGTATAGTAGCAATAGTTTTGCCAAGGCTCGTGGAAAGCTCTTGTGATGGGAGGCTCCAGGTAAATTAGATTTCCCACGCCCCTATTTCTGGCAGTGGAGTTTCTGGCAGTGCTGCTAGTGGCTCATTGCTCTTGCATGGTGCATTACTTTGTTCTTCACTTACATTTAGCATATTTGAACAGAGGCAGAATATATTTTAAAGGTGAGACTGATATAATTATAAGGGCTCACGTAACCCATGTAAACACTGGGAGAAGCACACACATCAGCAAATACATAATACAAGGCGAGCTTTGAACCTCAGACTTTCCCACGCTGCAGCACAGCACCTAGTAAACAAGCCACAGGTGCATGCATTAGGAGGAGGTGAGGAAATTGTTTTTGTCTCCGTAGGACTTTTTCATTTAGAGGTTTAGTGTTGGACATGGACTTTGAAGAGACTGGAGTTAATCCCACTACCTCAGACACATCTCAAATTCCTGCGGGGTCAGGGCATATCAATGCGGCCGCGGTCACTTTTTCCATAACCCCATCAACCCCCTTGGAAATGCAAATTGAACCCTGACATCTCCACTATATGGGTACCCCTCTTTACTTAAACTGCACCAGTTTAAGCAAACCCAGTCCAGTTAATGGTTGTATAGGTAAGTGTCTCAAGTTCTTGTTATAAGATGACTGAATAATAATGGTCTCCTGAGACCTGCTGTCCAGCACTGTCCATCCTTTCAAACTTCACTGGAACTTCAGCTCAGGTCCTTACACATCCTGGGGGGATTTGAGCGGCCTTCTGTCCTGGGACCCTGGAATTCCAGGCCCCCTGCCCAGTTTCTTGACGCCCTCCCAGCAGGGCTTCAGCTTCGGAAACACTAAGGTGGGGTTTTCCACTTTCTGGCCCGTTGTGGCCACGTGCCCATCATCTCTGCACCCACCGTGGAACTCGGGTTGCCTGTCCCTGCACTGTGGTCGTGGAACAAAAATCTTCTGGGAGACCTCTGCAATTGTGTGGTGTCTGTGACTTCGGGACCTGTAGAATTCGTGACAGTTTGTACGTAATGCAGCTACTAGGGTCCTAACCTGCTCTGAGAGGTCTTGAGCGCTCACTACAAGAGCCTGAGACAGTCTTGAAAGGGCTGTATTACCCGTATGGGTTTGAAAACCCTCCATAATGGTCTCTCCTCTTCATCCCAGACCTCTTTAATCAGCTAGCAAAAACTGAGGGGATTCTTCTGTTGTTCGGTTAAGCCTCTGTTTAACTCTCATCATCTTATTATAGACCACCCCTCTCAATGTCTGACTGAACCAGGCATGGTTTACATATTCCTGGCTGATGCCTCCTTTTTAGATACCACTTTCTGTCACAGTTTTTCCAGTCTCAGTCAGCAAGCCATAATCGTCTCATATTTGTCCTGCCTGGTGTTACGGCAATACATCCTCTGAATCCTCAACACACCCTAGACCTTTGTGCTTGGCAATCTAGGCAGTCCTTAGCAGTGACCTTGGGGTTAGTGACCTTGGGGTCATTGCTTTTTTAAAGCTGGGACCACAGTGAATGCTGGGCCTCTGGCGCTCTCCATCAGAAGGTGTTGTTTCTCTTTCTCTGATACTTGCCACTGGTCCAGCATTTCAGAGGCATGAGCAAGCCAGGGCTCAAAACCCGCTTCCCCAGCTCTGGGTGGTGAGCCTCCAGAGACAGCCCACAGCTCTCTCTGGGTCTAACTCAAAATGAGGTTGTAAAATCTCTCTTGAGATATGCCCCGAAGCCTTTGCCCATACCGCACTGGTACCCATGATTGGAGCCAGTGGTTGAAAGCCCAACAACCCTGGTATATCTGCCACGGTCTTTCCTTCTGTTTACAGAAACACAGATGTTCTCTTTAAGAGGATTATATTAGAAACAGGGGTGGATGGGAGTGATCTCCTCTTGGAAGTAGTGAGGGTCCACATCCCATCTTCCAGGAAAGGCACTGCCACACTCATTGCAGATATTCCCGAAGGAGCTCAGTAAAATGCTTTACTGAACTATCGTACAATTGCCTGGGAAGGGTATGTTTTGGGGGCTTGTCCAGGATGTGTTTGGTGCTGTTGCTGTCAGCCATCTCAGGAAAGTGGGCAGAGTACAACAGCAGGCCATGCAGCAATGCCCCCCCATTACCATGGTCTGGCACTGGGGCAGGTGCTACAGGCTGCACCGTGGCCTTGGCTTGCTCCAGCAGAGACAACAGGCACAGCCCTTTAAAACCATGTTGTGATGCAGCCCAGCCGGGCATTGGTGACCTTCATGAGTCCTTCCCCAGGCCTACATGGTCTGGACACCACTACTGTGCGGGGCAGAGTGGGCAGGAACAGGGACATGGACATGGACATGGACAACACTCCCAGTGGCTCCAGCACCAGCTGCCCCAGCCCAGACAGCACTGGGCAGTTGTGTAAAACCCCTAAATTAATCTCAACCCATGTTACTGTCGTCTAGTGCCTGGCAGAAGGGTTATGTTTTGGGGGCTTGTTTAGGGGATCCTTCCTGGGCTCGTACTCCTCTCAAGCAATATTATATCAAAACAGGGTTTGTTAAAAGGGAGAAAATGGGCAATCCTCAGTGAACGCCTGTAGTTAATAGCCAACCCAGGCCTACTGTGAATGATTTGTCACAGTCCATCTGGTCAAAACTCCTTCCTGCTTCCATGCAAGGAGCATCGGTAGCTGGTGGGTCCCGTGTAGCTGCATACCCCAAACTTCCCATTGCCTCCCCATTGCTGAAGGTGCTGCTCTGCTACTCCTTACTGCCACTTGGAGGTGCTGCACCTCTGCTGCTGCTCCAGGCATTTCAGATGTTTCAGAAACAAGTGGGTAATGGACCTCAACCTGAGCCTGTGTAGGGATTCGTATACCAGGAGTATTCTTCCCTATGAGGCTTGATGCAAAAGTGCAGTGACCTGCCCTGGGTAGCTCCTGGAGGAACCTTCCCCAAAACCTCCTCTACAGCAGCCTCATATTGGTCACGTACAGGAATAAGTGCAGAGGTTCTTCAGTTCCCCTAAGAGTGTCACGAAGATGAGGAGGAAATTTGAATAATTTAAAAATCAGACATTGCTACAGGGTGATTGAGGACTTCGCATTTGGGCAAAACTAGAATAAATTATTCCCTTCTCTTGTTCCAAGACATGCTTTTGTGATACAAATTAGCAGTTGTATCTATGGGCACACTCTAGTAAGAGAATTTATTTGATAATACCTCCTTTCCTCTTTTTTATCCTTTTTATCAAAAATAAGGAGCAAGCATGTAAGGAATGAGCTGCGTGAAAACATAAAACAATACACGGGCTTGATCCATTTTTGAAGTGCCTGAGAATTCTAGTTTGATCCTAAAGTAAATGGGCATGTGGCACAAATAAATTCACAGATCAGCATCAGATTCTTGAAAGCGAGGCTTCCTTGGCTGTCAAGATCTTATACACATATACACCCACAAGCCTTTTCTTGACTTCAGTGGGACTGCTCATGGAGGTAATTACAGTGGCCCAGATGCTGGCCTGTGCTGTAGACATATTGACAACTCCAAGCAGCTGATGTCAGCATTACCAGCCATAGAAATACCAGCCCTATATTGTGAGCTTCTGCAGTAGAGGATCCTCTCTACCCGTCGCACATCTGGAAGAGGGAACGTCATGGCCAGGAGGGGATGATCCTGGGTTGCTGCCTTGGTACTAGCAGCCTTTGTAACTCGCAGTAGCCATTAGATGATATCTTATCCTGGGGCAGTGGTGTGATCCTACACCAGGGATAAATTACTCCACAACCCTCCTGAACTCTTTTCTGTGTGCACTTTAGCAGTGGGAAGGATCTGATCCTGATGCTGGATACTATTCACTAGATTGACCCCTAAAGAGGATCTGTGCTGGTTTCTCTACTTTCTGCTTTGAGTGAATAGCTGCATTTTCCTAGCATAATAAAAAAAAGTTTCTTGTGTACTTTTCCCAATGCTTATTGTCCCTGTGAAAATGGGAGGTATATTGCTGTGGTCTTTAATTTTTCTTTTCTAAAGTTTTCACTTAGGGTGTGAAGCCTTTGAACGCACCAGATATTATCTCTGAAAGGGGTGGACGAATATCTGAGAAATGCTAAGTTATTCCTGGCATTCATAGACTCATAGGTGCTAGGGTCAGAAGGGACCTCAACAGATCGTCGAGTCCGACCCCCTGCCTAGGCAAGAAAGAGTGCTGGATGTCACAATGGGCCTTGTAAAAAGAAAGGAGGGTTTCCAGGGTCCCGTGGAATGAGCTTTGAAAGCTGCATTGTGGCTGGACACAAGTTCTGCAAGAGAGATCATAACACCTGCCGATGTCATTACAGGCCAAACTGAGATGCAGCCCCTGGTGATTTCACTTCGAGCATCCCATGCCCAGGACCTCTTAGATCCTGGCCTCAGGAATGCATCCTCTCAATCAAGCTCAGGTATACAGATACGTCCTGTAATCAATTAGTGGAGTGGCTGCATTTGCTGCCATACATTTATCTTGTCCTACAGAGTCCCATGAAGGTACTGCAGTTTGGCTGGATTTTCCAGCCCTGTGCCTAGGGGCTGCTTCTGGCCCACTTTGTCCACAGCAGATTAATAGACAAAAGTGAAATCAAATGATTCAAGATCTTATTCATAGTCCCTTGATGGCTACTGTAGGCAATTAGTTCATGAGAGAGACAGCCCAAATTCTAGTGACATGCTTTTCAGGTTCCTGGAACATCTGCCTGGAACACAAATCACAGATGTCTCTTGACCTTTGGAGAAAATAAGAAATAGCAATGGAGCTTCAATCTGTACCTAGTAAACAGTATATTTTGAAACCAGCAACTTAGATGGATGTATCTAGTTAAGCCATCAGTCTTCCTATAGGACTAATTGGTCTGGTGCCAGAGGAATGAAGCTGTTTTAACATGTAATCAAGTAACTCCTGAGGGCCCCCAACTGCTGCCTAATATAGCCATACCTGCTACAGCAAAGAGATGGCTTTCACTCGCAGTCAAGCAGAATAATCTCCCTTTGGAATATAGCAAGCCTTGGAGTACAAATGTGGCTGTAGACTTTCCAAGGAGAGGGAAAATCCACCCACTTGTAAACAAATAGAGGTTCTTATAGCGATTGTTTGTGCCTTAATTATGACAAAGAGAAAGTAATTAATTCCCACAAGGACTTGCACTAAGTTGTAAAGCACGTAAGCTCTCAGCTTTCAGTCTGTGCTAGCAAGCTCAAGGCTTGTCATAGAGTAAAGGCATTGTTCTCTGGCCCTTTAAGGGGTTTAAATCTAGATTTCATTAAATGAATGATAACTGGGTGAGACTGAGCATACCGACAATAGGCTAGGTCTGCGTGTGTCTGTATTTCAGTGTGGATGACTTGACTGCCTTCCATTTAGATTCTGGGCATCCAGCTGGGTATATTAGTGCATCTATTGCCCCTAATTTCATGTAGTCTGACACAATACCTGCTTTCTATTCTATATAGAGCAGGAATATACAGTTTCAGAGTTTTTTGCAACCTATAAATATTCACTGGCTGCAAAGAGCAACCTGTGTGCAATCCTCTTGACAATCCAAGCAAAAGACGAATCAAAACAAACCAGTATATTTTCTGTACTCCTTTACGGTTCACTCATCTTTCCACTGCTTGTTTGCTTTTTATTTTCTCTGGGAATTGTGCTGCCTGCATTCCTACCAGACAATGCTGAGTCCACATGTGAGCACTTATTCTGCAGCTAAGGGAAGCAAACCAAATTTCTCACTCAAAGGAAAAGAACTACCGTCAGTGTAACTAGGGTAGGGTGACTGGGGCAGCTGCTCTGGGTGATGACCTGCAGAGGGGGACAGGCAGAGTTGGTCTTAAGGAAAATGGTGCCCTGGAGGAACTTGTATTTTGGGACCCACTCCCCTAAGTCACGGGAGAGGCAGACAGGCAGGGATGCAGTCTGGTGGGGAGGTGGAGTGGCATGGTGTGCCAGGCAGGCAGGCACCATGGCTGCTGAGTGGGAGCTAGCCGGGTGGACAGGAGCAGGTGCCACCCCAGCTCCTCCTGAGCAATGGCTGGTGGCAGGGGCCAGGCTGGGCTGGGCCCTGCTCCTTCTGCCTGGGGTGGAGACTGGCCAGGGTGCAGGACAGCACTGCTGTGAGAGCAGGCTGCTCATGTGTGTGTGTGTGCACGCACACATGCACCTGGTGCTCCTCTGACCACAGCACCTTGGGCAGTCACCCACTCTTAAGGCTGCTTTCAGGGAGGAGGCTGGGAGGGGGCAGAAAAAACAGCTTGAGCTGCACAGCTACACAAGCAGTGGCAGCTGGAAGGTGCCACTGCCCTGGCATGTGGAAGTTTCCCTGGGTGCCTGGGCGCGTTGTGATGCCTCTGAGAGCTACCAAAGCCTTTAGTTTCTACAACAACCACCAAAATCCATCTGGAAGGCTGAGAAAGTCTGGACAACACTCTTCCTGACTCACTACTAAAAGGAAAAGGGGAGATGGGAGAACTCATTTACAAGAATCCCGGTCGGACTGAAGTGTTAAAGACAAATTATTCGTCTGTGCATTGTTGCTGAAAATGTTGAACACAGGAAGCCATAGGCATTTGGACAGACACCTTGTCTCTTCACAAGTATAAAGCTGGTTTTGATGGTTCAAAAGAGACCAAGGAGTTCTTCGATCACTTCATTCCAGGTGTACACCTGTTCACTTCCCAGCCCCCCTTCTTGTACTACCAGGACCAAACCCATGCTTTGATTTTTACCCATTTCTGCTGAGTTTTTTTTTTACTTACTTGCTGTGTTTCCTTAAATGAAATAATTTAATTGGCTTAAATGAAAGTTGGTTGCCTCCTTTGCTGGTTGCCTTTCCCCCCCTACTTTCCGCTATGTGCCAGGGTGTTTCTAACCCTTCCTCAGAAGCATTGGCCTTCAACTGAAGCCAAGACCGACAATTTGACTGGGCTGTGCCAGTGCTCATGCTGGTACCAAAGCTTAGAGGATCCTGCCTAGAGGCTGCTGCCCCTCAACTCAGACCGATCACCATGTTTGGGTCAGACTGATATGTCTGCCTTCCTCTGTAGCAAGGGGCATGGCCCTCTACCTGGGATCCTACTGACAACATTTCATAGAAGCAGGACGTTGGCTGCTATGGTTCCCCTGCTTTATCTGCGGCAGTTCTGGTGTCATGTCTCATGTTGTGTCAGGGTTGATGGCGGTTTTACGAAGAGTTTAGATGATGGATTGTATAGGATGGTTTGGATAAAAATGATCCTGCCTCAGGCAGGGGGTAGAGCCAGATGACCTCTGGAGGTCCTTTCCAGCCCTTCTTCTCTGTGCTTCCTATGCTTTTTATGAGATGCATGCACAAGATTTTATTTGTGCTAGGGTGATGCCAAGAGGTGCCAAATGAGGTGAGGACTTCACTGTGTGTGAACTGTAAAAACAAAAAGAAACCAGTTTCTGCCCCGGAGGGACATGCCATCTGCACAGAGAAAGGACGAGGCTCAGGGCAGGCAAGCCAAATGAGCAAGATGTGTGTTGCACAGTTTGGCGAGGCAGAAAATCAGGAGGCTTTGCTTCAGAGGTGCCGTGGAGATTTTATTTTTAAAAACTAAAATATAGATAAAAGACAAGGGTTTCCTAAGAAATATCTTCAAGGGGGAGAAATAGATCTCTCCATCTCTGTCACCTACAATTGCTCAAAGCAGCTCAATTTCTAAACATTATTTTGGAAGAAGGAATCCTTGTGCTTGTTTTGTGGGAAAGGGTTTCTCCATGAGCTAAGTCTCTGAACCCTTCCTGACAAGGCAGCCAAGATACTCTTGAGGATGTGCTTCTAATTCAAGCACAGAGAGCCCCAACCAGGAAATCACCCAACTCCACCTTGCATGTGTCTGTCTGATCATTTCAATAATGTTCATGACTGTTTATAAATCTGACCTAGGGCAGAATGCCACCCTTTGCTTCTTGCAGCCGATTCAACCCAGTGTGGGTTGATGGGCTGATTCAACCCAGTGTGTCCTGGTTTATGTACAATGTATTTTTATGGGTTTCTTGGAAGAGCACATGTACTTGGTTGAAGTGATTTTAACAGCTATTTCCCAATGTATGTGCAAAAATGTCTTCATCCAGGTTTCTTAATCAATCTGTCTTCATATTCCACGGTATTCTTTTACTAGTTCTTATTTCTTCTTTCCTTCACTAGCTGGCTCATGATCCTGTTGCATTTCTCTATCCCCTGTCAACCTTTCAAAAAAATGACAGCTGAGCTAGATTGTCTTTAGACCTCTCTTAGTTCCAGTAAATCTTTCTCCTCTTGACTATGGGGAATGTTCTGTTTTTAAGGATTTAACAGCACTTCCTGTACTAGTAATTGTGCCCATAGAGCAAGATCTATGGGCCCAATCCAAAACTCATTAATGTCTGGGAGCCTTTCCATTACCTTTTAGATCAGACCCTTGTGAAAGCAAAGTATTAGTTGGACCACGATTAGACAAGAACTCTTGTGTGTATCAGGGAATGCCTGAGCAACGCCCCCCTACCTTGAATGTAGATGCCACACAATGCATTTAATGTTTCTGTCACGGAGCAGGACCTATGGGCGGCCATGATCCCTCTAGCGCCCCCTGCCGTGCCAAGTAGGCGTTCCAACACCCTCTATCTCGCCCGCCACGTCTTGGTTTTATGAAGTTCAGTAATGGAGGCTGCCTTCTGTCCTCTTGGACACGGTGCTGTGACTATTTGGGCTCCTACTCTGTACAGGGTGGCCTGGTACACCCCCAGCCTTATTGGCCATGTGTGACTCCTACCTCCCCTTTAGCATGCCCCAAGCCTCACAGCTGTCCCGGACGATGTCAGGTCACTCTCTCTTTCAGCACCTTGCCTGGTGCCCCTGGGCTTGTCACGCCACCGGTGCCCCTCTGGGTTCTTGTTAACAATAAGTGCCCAACCCGGCTCAGGCGGCCTAAGCCTTACCTGGCCCTTTGGCCCCTCGGGGTTCCCTCTACAGTGGAGCCCCTTCAGAACTCTATCCCGCGCTCCCTGTCCTCTCCGGGCTCGGTCCCAATACGTGCCCTGCCTCGCCCTTTCCTGGGGCTCCTGCTCGCTGTGCAAGCCTGGCTGCCCCTTTGGGTCTGGCTAGTGTAATC
This sequence comes from Gavialis gangeticus, assembly GCF_001723915.1. Classification (NCBI taxonomy): domain Eukaryota; kingdom Metazoa; phylum Chordata; order Crocodylia; family Gavialidae; genus Gavialis; species Gavialis gangeticus. Next base: position 19,257,551 of record NW_017729009.1, read on the forward strand.
ACCCTCTTCAGGCTCCCAACTGCACACTCCAGCCCTGCCTCAGGCCTCTAACTGCATGCCTGCCCTACTCCGGCCTCTTACACTTGCTCTCGCCCCCTTTCTGGGGCTTCCCCCGGACTCGCTTTTTCTGGGGCATCCTAATAGGGGTTCCCCCCTTTCAGGGCTTATGCCTCGCCCTCTCTGGGCTCCTCCATAACTCACCCCTCTCGGGGCTTGTCCTAATCTGCGCTTCTCGCGCCCTCGCCCTCTCTGGGGCTTGTCCCGATACACGTTTCTCACGCTGGGGCTCAGGTGGCCAGTAGCCGTGCCTGGCCCCCTTGACCCTTCTCAGGGTCTCTTGCCCGTGGGCAGAATACCGCCCTCACGGGCTGGGGTCTCCACCCCCACACTGGCACCAAACAGCTGTGCCTCCTAGGCACTGCTCCGTGCCCAAACAGGGCACCCAGGAACCCCCAGACTACTGGGGAGCTCCCATGAGGCCTCCTCACACCCCTACAGCCTCACCCGGTCCTCCGGTTTTAACCATAACAGAACCATAAGCCAAACGGCTGTAACAGAACAATAAGCCTACCGGCTATAATGCAAAACACAAAGCCCCTCGGCTACAACTTAGGCTCCCCGCCAACCTGGCTAACCTCTGTCTCCCTGCCGGGGTTCTCTCTACCTGGCATCCGCATCCGCATGCTCAACGCCCAGCCCAGCCTGCTCTTGCAGAGCTGCTTCCTTAGGCTGTCAGAAGGGAACTGCCAGATAGGCTCTGGCCTGGGCTGTTTATAAATGCCAGGCCCTGCCCCTTTCTGGCCATGTGACCTGCTCCGGTTGCCCCGGCAACCAGCACCTGAGCTGCCCTGGCAATTAGCAGATGCCCTAATTCCTACTTAGGAACAGGGCACCCGAGTGCCCCCATGACAGTTTCCATATATCATTCCTCACCAAAAAACCCCACCCCAATAGCTTTATATAAAATAGCACCTAAGAACCAAGACAGGTTTGTTCTTTATTTAAAAGATCTTAATTTAACCTGGGAATGTGATCAAGCTACAAGTAAAGATATGTCCAGGCAATTCAGTTTTGTAGATGGGCAGCCATACTTTGCAGGTAGAAGGCTTTTAATTTTTTTGCTTGCTTGTCTGATCTGCATGTCCAGCCAGACGTGTAACTAAATGATTTTGCATGTGCTTTGAAACTAAAGTTGGACAGAGCGTTTGCTTTAGTTTTATGACAGTGGACCAGAAATCAATGCATCAGGACTGCAGAATGGCCACTAAAATGAGCAAAGGAAATAAACTTTCTACACTCAAACACCTTGTTTCCTTTTTTTTGGGTCAAAAATAGTACTTTGGGGTTTAAACAAAACAGGAAGAGAAGTGGTTGGTGGAGTTGGAAAATCTGCTTTCCTGAATAGAGGGTGAGTGGAAACCTACAGGTTAAGATGTCCACAAGTTATCCCCTTGCTGCCAACTGCAGCACTGTCCTTGGGAGCTGCAGTGGCATTCTCAGGAACGGCACTTTCCAAAGCCGATGCATGTCAGCACCAGGGCTACTGGTTGTGGCTGCGATCATGAGAGTGATCTACCGGAAATGGGCAGAAGGGGAGGGTGGCCAATATATGTGCTGGGACCTTTAGGAAAGTTTCCAGTGTTCCAAGTGAAGCCGTATATTAAGAGCCCTGCGTCAGGTTGGAGATGGGAGATCTCGCATGTGACCTACACACATTCACGAGGGTGCTCCATGAAGCTATATATTTCACGTGGCCCGAAGGCCAGTCTGGGTGCTTTGATTCCAGCTTGTCTTTGGATCATTAAGAACCGTATGGATTGTATGCCTCTGAACAGCTGCTCTAAGTGATGAGTGTTGTGAGCCTGATATCGATGGCACTGAGCGGTCAATGATCTTTGTTGTATCACCGCTGTCTGAGTGCAGAACAAGTGCGGAGCCCTCTGATGCAGGCACTCACACAAAGGGGACTGAATCAAAATTTAATCAACATTTTTATTCTGTTCTTCAACTTGTGCTCATTGTTTCGTATCTGTGAGCATTGCGAAGCCTGGAGTGATTGAGGGGGCTTGCTGTCATCACTCCTCAGTCTGCTCTTCACACTGAGCACTTTATGTTTCTCTGCCTGGAAAATTTCAAATAAAATGTCAGTCTGTGCATCTCATTAATCTGCTAACAACTGAGTTAAAGGTCTAAGCACTTTAAAAATATAACCCTGATTTGAAGTTCCAGGATATAATTCAGACCAGAAATTAGTCTGCCTTCCTACCTACCTGCTAACCTACCTACCTACCAGTTTGCTCCACTGCTACCTGAGGGCAAATAAACACCACAGAGGCAAAAATGAGGTTATTCTGGTTAACTCCAAAACAGAAGTTATAGGACTGGAAGTGAAATAGGAATCTTGTTCTGCTTCAGCCACTTAGATCAACACTATTGTAAGAAAAGAAAAGAGGGTGAACAAGTCTCTTTCCTTGTAGGCATCTGCCCACTTTTGACATCAGATGATGCCTTTATTGGTAAGTGCAAGGGTTCTGGAACAGAATAGGAGGCTAAATTCTCCTTTTCTTCCTGTGGGTGATACCACAAAGTCAAGTGGTTTGGAAGGTGGGAAAGATGGCCCTGCCATTTCTTAGCGGCCTGTGTTGTACCTGCGCTGTGAATGAACAGAGACTATGAGTGCCTATGCTGTCAATCCAGCTATAGGTAGAGTACTATTCCACTGGTTAGGTACCATGTAAGTCTCACTTAAGTTCTGAAAATATCTATATCTGTTGTTTTTTTTCTTCACATTGAGGGTGTGTATATGTGTTTGCTTTTGTGTGCTACATATTTCTCATTAAGGCTTCATCTTTGCTATTTTTTCTGTCTTTCATTTTAAATGGCATATTTTATTATGCTTTAGGGTACACCTTTGTGTGTATAAAAAGTGTACCTAATTTGCCGGCACAGTTACTGCTATTGCAGACACAAATTGGCTGGCATACGCAAATAGTTAAGTAGGCACATTGGCATGCAATTGTCTGATTTGCTTGCTTGGTTGTGGCAATTTGCATATGCAGATAATGCACATTCTTGTGAATGTCAGCTTTTGGAAAACTGGTTTCACTCCTTCTATTAAAGTAGTTTCAAGTTTCTTTCTATTGATCTCATTGAAGATTTAAAAAACCCTCTGGCTTTTTGGTGTTATTCCTGCTCAGTAGATAATAGAATCATTAGGGCTGGAAGGGACCTCAGGAGGGCACATCTAGTCCACCTCCCTGCTCAAAGTAGGAACCATCACCAACTACATCATCCCAGCCAAAGCTTTGTCCAGCCAGGTCTCAAAAACCTCCAAGGATGGAGATTCCAGAACCAATCTGGGTAACCCCTTACAGTGTTTTACTATCCTCCTAGTGATCATTTTTTTCCTAATACCCAACCTAAATTTCCACTGCAGCAACTTGAGCCCATTGCTCCTTGTTCTGTCATCTGCCACCATTGAGAACAGTCCAGCTCCATCCTCTTTGTACCCGCCTTCAGATAGCTGAAGGCTGCTATTAAATCCCCTCTCAGTCTTCTCTTCTCCAGACTAAATAAGCCCAATACTTTTAGCTTGTCCTCATAAATCATGTGCCCCAGCCTCCTAATCATTTTCATTGCCCTCTGTTGTCTTAAAAATGGCATTTAAAGGCCTGTTTTTGGGAAATTGGCTTATAGGTATAAATGTATGCATTATAAGGGGTCAAGATGGGCACCAGGGGTTAAATGGATTTCTAAAGAGCTTGGTAGACACACACACAGCTTCTCATGTCCCTGAAAGCAGACAGGCTGTCTAGCACAACCATGCCAGTGGATGGACACAGTGTGAGAATTGAAGGTGGTATGCCATAACACAAGATCACAGCCTTCAAGGCAGACAGGTTGTCTAATACAACAAGGACACACAGCCTGGGAACCAAAGAAGTATGTACCACATTTTCCCATAACACAAGTGACACCAGCAACAAGGCCTCAGAGAGCAGGGGGGGCCTAAGTCCCAGTTTTGGGGGAACAGACCAAATTAGGAGAAGACCCAGAAGGCTACATGGACATGTGACCACAGAGAGACAGTCATAAGGCGTCATCAACGGGGAAGGAGAAGACAAAAGCAGAGACTTGAGATTAACAAAGGGTCCATCCCTGTCCCTCCTTGCTGTCCCTCCCTTTGTCCCGTCCCTCCCATCCCATCCCTCGTCATCCTCCTCCTTCTCCTCCTTGAGAGGGGTTCCAGTCCATGTCCCCATTCCCCAGGAAGGGTCCTCAAGGCCACCATGGACAGAGGGCACACACCAGCATCCTGTCTCATGCACCCCACTGGAGGGGGGCTGTGGGCCTTGGCTTCCCACCTCCAGACTGCTGACACCTAAGAGAGAGCCTCAAAGTGGACCCTGCATCCTGCCCAGATGTACTTTAACTCTGATGACAGCCGTAGGATTGGTAGATATAGAATTGTTTGATTGTTTGCATTGTTGCTTTTCTGTTATTACTCTGTATCAATAAATTTGCCTATTATCAAGTGGCAGGTGTTGTGGTAGGTCTGTGGGTTGTGCTCGCCTGGAAGAAAGTTATAAGGGCTGGGTTCCTAGAATCGTGTCAACACCTTCTGCTGGATTCTCCGATTTGTCGACATCCTCTCTGCAGTGGGTGGCCCAAAACTGAACACCAGACTCCAGATGTGGCCCCACCAGTGCTGAATAGAGGGGAAGAATAACTTCCCTTGGTCGGCTGGCAGCACTCCTACCAATGCAGCCCAGTATGCCACTAGCCTTCTTGGCACACTGCTGGCTCATATCCAGCTTACTGTCCACTGTAACCCCCAGGTCTGTTTCTGCAGGGCTGCTGCCCCGCCAGTCAGTTTTCAGCCTGTACTGGTGCATGGGATTCTTCCGCCCTAACTTTGCACTTTCCCTTATTAAACATCATGAGATTTCTTTTGGTCCAATCCTCCAATTTGTTGAGGTTTCTCTGAATCCTAACCCTACCCTCCAGCATATCTACTACTTCCCCCAGCTTGGTGTCATCTGCAAACTTGCTGAGGGTCTACTTTATGCCATCTTCAAGGTCATTGATGAAGATACTGAACAAAACCAGCCCTATGACCAACCCCTGGGGCACTCCACTTGATATCAGCTTCCAACTAGACATTGAGCCATTGACTACTAACCTCTGAACCCAATGATTCACCACTTTTCTATCCACCTTACAGTCCATTCATCCAACTCATACTTCCTTAACTTGCCTGCAAGAATTTTGTGGGAAACCATTTCGAAAGCCTTGCTAAAGTCAAGGTACACCACATCCACTGGTCTCCCCTCATCCACAGACAGTCACCTTGTCATAGAAAGCAGTCACATTGGTCAGGCATGACTTGCCCTTGGTGAATCCATGCTGACTGTTCCTAATCACCTTCTTCTCCTCCAAGTGCTTATAAATCACCTCCATATTTTTATGTTCCTTCTCTCTAGTATTCAAGAAAGTTTAGTTTTCAGATTTATATAATTGTGGGCGCATCTACATGAGACTCCTACTGGAGTGTTGCCTAATTAGCTCTGCAGTAAAGTGTCACTGTCTACATGAGCAGTGGTATTAGGCCAGAGTAAACTAATTAACTCTGCCATAGGATATTACTACCTAACACAAGTACTATTCTATGGTGGAGTTATTTACTCTGCTGCAACACACGTGTAGACAGTGACCAGGGCTGGCTAATGCATGAGGGTGGTACAGTGTGAGGCTCTCTGCCAGCTAGCCCCACAATGTAGCACCTCTGGGATCCCTGCGAGCTGGGGCTGCTGTGACCTGGTTCAATGTGCTGCAGTTCCAGGTGTGCACGTAAATGTTGTGCCCAGGAGCAATAAACTTCAGCATGAACTGTGCTGGAGTTTAGTGTGTGGTATTAATATTCACGTGTAGATGCACCCTGCAATTTCTAGAGGTATTTGATTTTCTCCATATCTTTTGTTAATCTACAATAGTTTTAAGTGAGGAAAAAAAAATACCCTTCCTTTAACTTATAGAGGATATTCCACTCCAGGTGAGGCAGTGGTTTCATTTTAAACTGAAGGTTGTCAATGAATTAATTTTGAGGAAACAGAAAATATTTGTCTACTAATAGAGACTCCACTAGATGATAAATTTGTGAAAGCTATGGGTAAATCCAAGAGTGAAATATATGCTTTGTCACTGTTACCATATTTTAAATTGATTTGGGCGGTGAATAAACCAAATGCATTTGAAAATACATTAAAGTTCTCTGAGAACAGACTAGTGTAAGGAAACCAGCCAACCTGCTGCATGAGCCTACAGTTCTTGCAGATGCAAACTTTCATTCCCCTTATTTATTATTTTTTATGAGGGGTGTACCAACAGACTCTGAGGCTCTGACTTCACTAACAGCAACAGCTCTTGATGACTTCAGCGGAAGCTGGATCATTTCCCTGTTTGGGAATAAATAGCCCCTTTGTAATTGGTGCTGTATATGTAACCTGGAAATTATACATCAGTGCAGCTTACTGATTTGCAATTTCTTCATGTTATATTGAAACTCCAGGTATTATGCATACTCCAGCCAATTAAGAGAAACTGATCATCTTCTAATATACCAAGAAGGCATGAAGGGGCAGAGTTCAAAAGAGTTTGAAGGGCAATTAAATGCCTCTACAAAAGCCATGAGTGCATGGCTTATTCGGGCAACTTACAATTGATTCCACCTGCAGCTGAAGCAGCGACAGTGTGCACATTCTGCGCATGCAGCTACATGACAACTGAAAGTATGGTCCAAAGAGGAGAGAAGCCGGATCCTGCAGTCACCCACGTAAGCAGGAGTCCCTTGAGCAGTGCTTGCAGGGCTAGATCCCATATCTCTCTCTGCATACAAGAGGCAGCCTCTTTGTTTTGGTTTCCCAGCTGGTTTTACTGTGCAGCAGTGTGGGAGCACATCTGGAGAAAAGTACGTGAGGATGGCATGAGTTAAAAGGTAGATGTGCTTCCTCCAGATGTGCTTCAGTCATGCTGAAACCTGTTGCATCCCCATTACTTCATTCGGAAAGAGGTCTTCGACAAACATTGGCCAGAGGGAAGAGAAGCAGATGACTTGGTGAATGGACAGCTGGGCACAAGCCAGAAGCTTCTCCAGCTGCATCATATTGAGTCTGCTGCTTGTTAGGAAATGCTCTGGTCACCCTGCAGAAAACTTTCCTTTGAGAGTGTGATCACAGCCCCTGCTGTTACTAAAGTCAGGTTTTAAGGCTTTCATGGAATTGAATAATGTAATTGCGGTAACCAGTAGTCTTTAATGAGGGCACCAAGTGGCCCCCGGGTGTGCCTGTCACCAGGGCTGCTTGTGGAAAATACAAACATATTGAATGATGCAGCCAGTTCAGCTTCTGAGGTGACTGGTCCGAAGAAGAAGAAAAAATATCTGCCATGCGAAGAAGAGTTAAAAGGCTATGACTCATCCCCAGAGAGAAACCCATGCTCCCACGCTTTGCTTGCTTTGGTCATGTCCATCCTAAGAGGATCTGTTTGTGAGAGAGGCACTTTGCCGACTGGTTTCTTATTTTCTCCTCTTGCCTTCAGCTGTTTTGTTGCTGGAGGTACAGCCGTGCTGGCTGATGCCTGGAAGAGCTGTTGGAGGTGGTGTTGGAGGCAACACCTGTTGGTCATCCAGGTTGTTCTGAACACAGCTTCCTTCAGTTTCTGCCAGACCAGTAAATGTTCCTGTGCAAGGAAGTTAAGCCGTACCATGGAAAGGGCCATTTTGCTTGTATGACTGTGTCTACACTAGGATCGCTGCTCATTGAGGACAACATACACATTCTCCCATGCTTTATTTTCCATAGCACACAAACATGCACTGGTTGCTTGAGCTTGCTTGATTCTGCCCTAGACTTTCTACCGCGACACACATTGTGCTCACTCACGCTCTCATTCTTTCTCCTGCTCCCTCTCTTTCTCCTTCTTTTTCTCTCCATCTCTCAAGCCCGTCTCCTGCCAGTCCCCCTCCAAGGAAGCAAAGACACTTCTCTTATAGTGGTTGATAGAGGGAAGGAAGAAAAAGCACTAGCTCAGTTGCTTTAATACCCTCATCTTTCAGCCAATGTGAGGTATTATGAGGTAAATAACCCAAGTCACATTACTTGGGCATTTAAAAAAGGCAATGGTTTTCAGGTAACTTGTGGTATTTGGTTGCCTTCATTCCATTTATTTTTCAGTGCACTTTATACTGATCCGCGGCTGGTTGGGTTTTTTTAATTTTTAATTTTTTTTTAAAGAGAATTTAAGGCAAAGAGAGTGCTGCCATTTAGCACAGAAACTGCCCAGCAAAACAGCTTTATCTGAAGTGCCCATACAGCTTATTCCCTTCTCCTGTATCAGTCTGGGAGGAACCTCCCAAAAGCTAGCCCCATAGCATGTTGTCCTACATTGCCCATTGCCTTTTTTTTTTTTTTTTTTTTACCAAA
>NW_017729009.1:19266199-19267546 GCF_001723915.1 Gavialis gangeticus
AGAATCCTTCTCTGCCTTCTGGAAACCCACCTTGGGGTAATGTTCACCAACGTAAGAGCAGCCTTCACGGGAGCGCATGTGATTATTACCTTGCCTTTGCTGCTCCCAGCACCACCAACCATCTTGCTTTGAACCTGCAGCAGTGCACATGCAACGCTTGCGACCTGCTTCAGGTGGCCACCCCACTTCTCATCACCCACAGCCTGTTTGGCATTTATGAACCTCACTCTCTAGTTGCCACAGCACTCTTTCTTCCCACCATCCCCTACAATCATCCTATTCTTCCATAGGCCATGGATCACACACTAACAAGAAAGACCACAAAAATATCTTACTATCTCCGCTCTCACTCAAAACTAGGAAGTACTTATGGGAATGGAATTGCAGAATCAAAGCAAAAGCAATGTTTATCACTCTTGGCATGGAGACTCATGCTTTGGATGATAACAAATTGCCCTTTGGCTGCAGCTACTCTTCACTCCCTTTAGCACCTTCTTTGGCATGTTGGACTTGGACTTCTCCAAGACTATATCCATTTTCTTGACCCCAACAGCAGATCAGGCATACTTAAGGACCTACTGGTTCTCTGCATCTTTGACAGCACGTGAGGACTGCAGTGGGATGGAGGTCGATGGTTGTCTTGGACATCTTTGCCATTGGGTTCAGAGTTCCCTCCTGTCAAGCTTGTGTGGTTTTTGCTTGCACTCCATCTTCCCCCATGTTAAAAGATGTCATGTGCCAGGGATGTTATCTGTTGCCACTGGACCTGGTTTGTGGAAGATGTTAAGCAGTGGCTGGGACAGGAACAGTGATTTCTGGGAGTCCCAAATCACAAATCTGCATGTAGGTGGCAGTTGTGTGATGGTTGTGTTGCACTTACTGAGACAGAAGGACAATTTGGCACCTGAGGCCGTGACTGAGCAGTGCTCTTTAAGATCCCCTCTACTAACCCTGATTAGGGAAGGGACTAGAAAAGGTGTGCTAAACATAGGCTGTCTCAACCCCTCCCAGGCTGGATTGTCACATCCAGTGGGATCACACTACTTGTGGCCGAAACCAACAAAATAAAGTACTAAAGTTCAGCACATGGGATGTCTACACTCTCATGGACTCCCCAAACAGCGAGAGTCCTGAAAGAAGAACCGCTGAAATAGCTAGAGAACTTGCAAGATATGACATCAATATTGCTGCCCTAAGCGGGACACACTGGGCAGGTGAAAGCCAGCTGAAGTACCCTCCCCACCCCCGCAAGGCCCCACATGTCATGTCTGTGGAAAAACTTGTGAGATGGGTGGGTGACACTTTGTGTGTGTTTAGGTGCACCGTCACTGGCGCTGGGGCTTCTGC
>NW_017729009.1:19272546-19288623 GCF_001723915.1 Gavialis gangeticus
TTAAAACTCACAATAATCCCCACCCCCATGCCCCCTCCCCACCAGCAGACATCCTCATATCAAGGGATAGCCGATGATCCATTTTTTCTATCCCATACTAAGCAGGTGAGGGGGGCATGATCTGCCTGGACAATTTCCTGCTGGTCAAGCCAAGATGGTGACCCTGAAAATGCACAGAAACTGGCTTTCAGGGGCTGGCTCCAATGACAGCTCTCTGTTTCTTGGTCTAAGTTCACATATCACTTGCATGTGGACACTTCACCTTGCAAGAAAATATGGATCAGTTTGGGTCATGCTGGGCCACCAAGGTGAAAGAGAGGTAGCTAGGGATACAGGCTGACAATAAGACTTGTGCGACTATTACTGTGTAGGCAGCAACTTTGCAAAGTAACCTGAGGGGACCTCCCCATTGAGCCAAGCAAGCAGGATCTGTACAACATTTTTCTTAGGGTAGCTTCAATTTCAACAGCATCATGTGTCCGAACAGAAGTTCAGTAGTAATATTGCATCTCCTATGTCTTTTTCTCCTTTTACCTTACCTTACCTGACAACCTGTTCTAAATGTAATTCACTTCGTATTTTCTCTGTCACATAGTTTTAAAGTTCATTAAAAGCAAATTTGGGGTTTGTTTTTCTGCCAAAAACACAGTCAGAAATTACCTGGAAATATTCCTCTTTGAGCAGGAAACCATATATAATTAGAGCATATTATTGCCTGCGCGTGCCTGCCACTGCGTCTTACTCAGTTCCCATTTATAATTGAGCTTGAAAACTGCTTTTTTTTACTCAAGCTTTCTTTGTTTCTTCCAGCCCAGATACCCAGGGCCAGATGCTGTCTTTGAATCCCTACAGGTTAGAGACCATGGAGTTTTGCTCATCTACTCTTTGGGTTTGTTTGCCAAATGTGTTGCACCTGAAGCTGTCATTTGAATGAAGAACCTACACATTTCCATGGATTTCTGCGAGGAAAGATTTCCAGGAATCCCAGTCCATCTTTCACAAGAGATTTTTTCAGCAGAATTAGGAACACTAAATAAAAAATATTTATTTCTGTCCCAATTATGGACTTATTAGGAGCCAAATTGTGCCCACAGAGCTCCCCAGTGTCAGGATGGTGAACTGGCCTATAAATACAAGTGAAACTAGCACCCCTGATTTTCATTGTCCAAAGTGAAAGGAATACAAAAAAGCAAACAGGGAGCATAACTCAGTAATCAACAAATGGGGCGGTCTGTTTTAATTATCAGAGCAGGTTTTTGTACGGTATCATGGGTAAAGAAATGTAGTTGTTTAGAGTACTATCTGCAACTTTGGAAGTGGACGCTTCCAACTGCAGAGAGAGCACAAATGAGAAGTTAGCACACATGGTTAATGCTATAATACCATACCCTAAGAGAAGGCATTTTTGTTGTACAAGACACTAATGAGACATCAGCTAAAGAATTAAGTGTGGTCCTTGTTTCTTAGAAAATGTAAGTCTGTTCTTTAAGGGATTCAGTGCAGTAAAACCAATATTATCTCAGGTATAGAAGGTTAAATTTTTAAGAAAAAGAAATACCAGGCAAATTGGCCTTACTCTAACTGAAAGGGAATCCAAGAGCAAGCATGCTGACCTAAATAATTGAAGGTTTTGGAATCATGAGGGAATGGATAAAAATTGATCCAGATAAACTCCTCACACACTCAAAGAATAAGAGTGAAGAACCTATAATTAGAAGACTTTATTTAAAACATATGGAACGAATGACTAAGAAGAGCTATTTGAAGTCTAGAAGTGCCACTGCCTTACAGCAAGAGATGTCTCATTCATATTCCTAAAGGAAAAAGAGAATTAAAGAAGCAGCCATCATGAATTGGTATGAATGGGCATTTGTTTGAACATGAGTATGCTGCGACTGGAAATTGGAAGATGGTATCAGAGCAATAATTAGGAATTGTGAAGGGAAAAATGTTGCTGCTTTTAAGATGCAGCTTACTATCGCTGTTTGGTCTCTCTGTGTTGTTGTCACAGTCCATGTAGCTTATTACATGCACACATGCTAATTTGGTCTTTCCAGGCCTTCTCCTAATTTGGTCTGTTCCCCCAAAACTGGGACTCAGGCCCCACCCTGCTCTGGGGACTTGCTAACTGCTGCCACTTTTATCTCAAGTTATGGGCAATATAGTATATACTCCCCCCTTTCCCAGACTGTTTTCCAGACTATGTGTCCTTGCTGTGTTAACAGTATGGTACATGCCCCCTCAGTTCTCGGGCTATGTGCCCATCCATTTTTACTTGTTGTGTTAGCCTGTCTGCCTTGAAGGCTGCGATCTCATGTGACTGAGACCTAAGCTTTTTAGAAATCGGTTAACTTCTGCTGTCCATCCTGAACCTTTCTAATTCATATATCTGTACCTATAAGTCAATTCCCAAAAAACAAACTTTTAAATACCATTATCTAAGCCAACAGGTACCAGACTAATGCTAGTAGCCATTGTTAGACTTCCACTGTTGCAACAAAACTCAGCAGATGAGGTGTGAGTTAAAAGCAGAAGCCGTGAAGATGACGGGGGAATGTTTAGCTAAGTAGCTCTTTGGGAAATCTGAAAATGGATCGTGCATGTTCAATAGCATCATGGCCCTTTTGCTTAAGTCAACCCCTGAGTTTGCTGTTTTTCAAACTGTGGTGGTAGGATAGTAGCAGCTAGTGTTTCTGTTTGTGCTTTCACTGTTTGAAGATGAGTCAGATTTTCAGAAAGAGTGGGCATCAAATTTTACATGCAAAATGGGTTTACAATGACACAACTGATATCGCTTTCATTTTGCTTGCCAGTTACATAATTGCTGATTTGCTGGCCAGCTCTGGTCAACTGCACGTGGACAGTTAGACACATGGTGATGTCTCCAAACTCTCTTGAAAATTGGCTTTCTGAGGATGGTAGTGGGCTGGGGAAAACGAGACGTCTCTGAGATGAAAACATGGGCACGAGGTTTGATATGGAATCTATGCTAGTAGTTTAATCTACTGGCAAAGACTTAATAAGCATGGAAATAAGCATGGCCTTGTGGTTAAAGCCAAGAACTGAGTTGCACTCCTGAATGCACCAATTACTTAGGGTGAGCCATTCTTCTTTCCTATCCTACTCCTACACCTACCTGGAGCTCCCATGAGTCCTGGGTACAGTGTTCTCTAGGCTGCTGTCCATGGGGAAATTTATTGAAACATAGTTGGAACCAAACCTCTGAAATGGAAGCTAAGAGCTCCTCTCACAGATCTACGTTTTTAAAGCCTTTATTCTTTTTTTTCTTTAAACCTTATCTCACTTTGCTGCAGACCTAGGGTCAAATTCATCCTGCTGTAACTCCATTGGGGCTAATTTGGCCCGTGATTTTCCTCATCTCACAGTCAGAGAACAAATTAAAAGGGATACTGACAAATCATGCTGCAAAAGGTGCCATTTCCTTACTAAATGCTCTCCCTGGGTTAAGTCTTTTATGTGCACTGCAGTCTTTCATCAGCCAGTGGGAAGTTGGTGGCAAATAGGTCTGATGTGTCTGCTCTATCAAAGGACCTTCCTACTCCAGGCTGAACTATGTGGACCCACTTTTCCTTGCTACTGCTGCTGAATATCCCCTCCTGGGCTCCTCAGCAGCCATTACATGTAGTGGTACTGAAAACAGAGTTTTTTCTTTTTTAATGGGAGAAGTCATTTGTGCTGAGAGCACCGTCTTTACCAGGCTGCCTGCAGGACAATACAATAAAAGATTTATCCTGAACAGTGTTTCACTGAAGTTTAGCCACAGGAGACTTTTTCTTCCTTCAGTTACTATGAAAGGTTCTGTTCTCTGCTTTTATTTTACATAGCATAATCCAAGATCTCCTCTGGCTCCTTTTCTCCACTCTTCATTTCTCTCTCTCTCTCCCCCTCTTTCCTTCCATCTTTTTTCTCTTAAAGACCTTTCTGTTCCCAATATCTTCTTCTATTATACACTTTGAGCAGGACAGAGAAGCATGCTGGCTGTGAAAATAGTAGTCATGAAGCTGAGCACTGGAAGATGGCAGACTGCATATGGCTGCATTTCTGAATCAAAAGTAAATGTCTGTTCACTTGCTTATCAGTTCAATCTACGCAGCTTAGACTAGCCTGCAAAGATTTAATCAATTCAGCCTCAAGCTTTTTGACTGTCTATACTTAGCCATGGGCTCAGCAAGTGCTTTGGAGGCACTCAGGCCCCTACTGTTATTGTGTAATATGTTTTGGGCCCTGAATGTCCATGGTTTCCCTACACCTACAAAAGCAGCCCTTGACGTCCAATTTCTTCCATTCCCACACTTCCCCCAGCTATTCTCTATATATTACCTCCAGCAGAGATAATTAACCCTCTCCACTCTGGTGAGGTCTGGCTCTGACACAATTTTATCTCTTCCCCACAGCCCTCTAAAAGAGCCCTCATAGCTAAAGATGATTAAATAAAGAAAGGTGGCTTCCCAAGTTGGGAGGGCCTGTGGCAAGGAAGTCCTACTCTGGCTGTTCCCTGACTGCTACAAGTTCCACCGGGGTCTTAGGCCAAACCCATAAGGGACAGAGCTTGGGGAGATATTAACCAGGGCTGGGTATTGAAATGAGTCTCAGCTGCCTCAACAAAATGCCCTACTTCTCTTTATCTCACTGTGCACTGGCACAGGGTTAAACCAGATCCCTTGCCTCTAGCTGCCCATTAATTGTAGGTTATGGTGGGCACATCTACAATGACGCTATGTCGCTGTAGCAACATTCTATGGCGACATAGCATCCGTGGGCAAACCCCGTGACGCCACAGCTAAATTTTTGTAGCAACATGCTCCCCCATTATAGCGCATCGCTACGGTAACATAGTGCCTCAAAATAGCCGTGCACGCACTGGCTGTTACTGCCAAAAGGAAGTACTAAATGACAGTCCAGTAACAACGGTGCCATAGTGGCACATGTAGACATGCCTGTTGTGAACTACTCACTTTGGTCATAGATGTAGCCCAATGCAGGTACATGTTCTTAGCTGCATAAATTAGACTTTGCTCTTTCTGTTCCTCCTTTGGTGGGTTTATAAAATGAGCCAAAACTTGTGAATTTACAAATTTAGGTGTAAAATTCAAATAGCAATATTTGTGTTCAAATGTGTGTTGTACCAAGGTTCATATTAATATGTCTTAGTATCTAGTGTATTCCCAGAATGAAAACACAGGAGAGTGAGGAGCAAACGTAATTCACTTGAAAGTAAAATTGAACATTCAAAGGCAGGGTTTTATTTCCCCTGTCTTTGCCCAGGTTTAGGTGGAGATGCTTATCAGATCTCTTGAAGCTTGCCCCAAGCTAAACCTTTAAACCTTTTCCAGTTCCTTTATCACTCCTCAAATGTCACAATTTTGGTGTGTTTTTTATGGAGAAGCATGTAAAATGACACAAACAAAATTACTCTTCTTAAGGGTTGCAATGGGATTTTATAAACCCATCCAGATTATGTGGAGTTTGAAAAAGGTTATAATAAATAATGAGAGCTTATGCTTAAGATGGTTCCTTCTAAGACTGTTGTTTTATGTGAGTAATCTCACTAACTACTGGTTTGGATAAGAGTTGCATAACAGAGCCTAGTAGTAGGCAGATTCTGAGTTGTTCAGAGATGGAACGCAAGCCGATGCATTAGGGTACAGAGCTGGGAATTAGGAGACTTATGTTTTAGTCCCAGCTCTGTCTCTGACCTTCCTTGTGACTTTTAGACACATCACTCCACCTTTTCTATTCCAAGTTCTCTAGGAGTAAAACGGTAGGGTGATCAAAGGATTGGCACTTTGTAAATTGCTATGAAACCCAAAGCTGAAAAGCACTATTCCAAGCCTCAGACATTATAATTAATTATTATTTCAGTCCTCCATAGGTGCCTGCCTTCTTGAACATCCGAGGGTTTATGCACTTTCTGTTCAGTCTGAAAAGGAAAAGCTTCTCTACCATATGCTTGTGATGAGTATTTGCAGTCTTTTAGAAACCCATTTTCATTCTACTTGATACTTGTTAAATAACTTTTTTACAACTACAACACTTACTGTTCATTTTATACATGAAATAAATTAATCCAGTTTAACAAAGAAAAGAAGATGATTTGCCCACAGCTGTGCCTGAGCATACAGTATGGGGCTTACCATGTGTCTGCGGCTGGCATGGCTGGCAGCTCAGCATGGTCCTCCCAGCAGGTGACGGCATCTGGCTGTGCCTGGTGTCCGTGGCCCATGGCTTGCAGGTGCCCGGCTGGGTCCAGCCCCAGGGAGGAGCTGGTACTGCTGATGGCTGGTGGTTACATGGTCAGCGATTCCTTGTGGCTGGTCCTGGGGCTGTGCAGCTGCCGAGATAGGCATTAGTGAAAGCTCCCTAAACTGCTGGTGGAGTGAGCAGCTGGGGAGCTGGGCAGGGCAGGATATTAAATACCCAAGGGTCCCTTCTCCAGTGACACATTGTCAATGGTGCTGGGGTGAGGTGGGGGCTTGGACAGGCCACCCGTGCTGGTATACATTGCATAGTTGTTGTCTGGGCCCCGCGGCATGAGAATGTTAGTGAATTGCTGCATAAAGGGCATGGTCTTATGGGCACGGCTGGACCCATGTTTGTGGTTGGTCACAGCCACCTACTGTGCCCGCAAGGCCTTAACCTTTATGTGGCACTGCCATGCTGACCAATTCTGCCCCTGCTCCTGCATTCCATCCAATGGAGCCTTGTCATCAATGTGGGTGTTTGCGCGCCCACCCCGCTCAAACTGGTGCAGCACTTCTGCATCACCCCAGAGTGCCACAAGGTTGTCAACCTCCTCCTGGCTCCAGTTGGGTCCCCAGGTGGTGGGCATGGGTGTATGCATGTGGGTGGTGCTGGGCCTAGATGGGGAGGGGGATGCTATGCTGGATCCTGTGACAGCTCTCTGGGCCCCCGTATAGCTGTCCCTCTGTTGCCAGACATGGGCAGCTGCCAGAAGGAGGATGGCAAGGGATTTACAGCCACGTGGCAGAGACTATGCCCTGCAGCACCTGAAGGTGCAGGGTAGGCTGCCGGGGTGTGCAGCAGGCAGGTAGAGCTGGCCCAACTGAACAGAGCTGGCTGCAGGTGACCCTGGGGGCTGGCAGGCCTGGACAGAGGCTGCTGCAGGTTGCAGAAGGCTGTTGGCCCCCATGGCACTGCCCTGGCTGCCGTGCAGCACAGCAGTGGCTAAGCAGCACAGCCAGGCAGGCCAGGTAGCCTGCAGCCTGCCCAGGGAGACACACAGGGCCTGTGGTGCCCTCAGGCGCCCTGGTGTGTGTGCCCCAGGGCACAAAATGTCTGCAGGCTTTTATAGCCTGCAGGCAGGGGCTGCCATGGAGACAGCCCAGCTTTGGAGCAGGATAGCCTCCTAGGCTGCAGCCCTGGGGCTGGCCTCAGGCTGGCTTGCTAGTGGCTGGGAAGACTCAGCAGCAAATTTGCTTCCAGGTCACGTCTACACGTGAATTACTGTGTAGTTACTAATCGCGACTAAATTTGCTACCTGCATTTGTAGCAAATATAATCTGATTAAGAGTTTTTACTGTTCAGGAAGCATGTGCAAATGTAGATGTACATGCTTACTGTGCAGTAAATTAGGCAACTTCACAGTTATGCATCTCATTTAGATGCGCCCGTTGAGGCCTAATAAAAATGATTCAGCAGCCATGTAACTTTTGATAGGTAGTGTGACTTCTTTCAGTGGAGCAATATAATAATTGAGTGCGGACTTAACAGTATATAGCCAAGAAGATATATAGCAATATTAGTGTATCTCCCCCAGAAGCAAAGAGGCCAGGAAAAAACATGGAAAAATGAAAGGAGCCAAAAATTAGCTGACAAATAAAAAGCAAAAGTCCAAATTACTTCACGATCTAGTGACAGCTTTGCATTTGGGCCACCAGAGGATTTAAGCACATGTTTATCTTTAAGCTGGTGGCTAGTCCCATTGTAGTTTGGTAAGGTATTTTGACTGGAAACTGTTTCAGGCAGGGACCCTCTTTCATGTAGTTGTATAGCACTCTGCTCTATGATCTCTTCCTAGAGATATTACAATACAAATAATATGTTTAGCACTGGGTTTTTGGTTGTAGCCATGTTGGTCTAAGGACATAGGCAGGCAAGGTTCTTTGTGTGGATATGATGTCTTTTATTAGACCAGCTGAGTAATTGGAAAAAAGTTTTTGCAAGTTTTTGGGCACAATCACCCTTCTTCAGGCATAGGAAGTCTTTGCTCCTATGCCTGAAGAAGGGTGATTGCTCCAGAAAGCTTCCAAAAAGATTTTTTAAAACTACTCAGTTGGTCTAATAAAGATATCACATCTACCCAAAGAACCTTGCCTGCCTATGTTTAGCGCTGAGGCATATGTGTATGAGGTAAGCAAAATCCTCATTTGATATGAAGGCAAGTCAGCTTTTCTCCTTGAGAATACCCCTCCATCCACTTTAAAACCTTGGCTTAGATGAGGTGCCATATATTGGAGCTGTGTGAAATGTCACCAGTAATTTCATTTTGACACTGTTTCAACTAATTTTGGGGTCAAAACAGCAAAATTGGAATGAAACAAAGGCCTTCGAAATAGCCTCAAAATAAAACGAGGCCAGTCAAAATGTTTCAAAAGTCCAAACATTTTGACCATAGGCTGGGGATAGGAAATCAGCCCAGCTGGGCTAAATTCCCATCCCTAGTGCAAGATCTAGCAGGGGAGAGGAAGTCAGCCCAGCTGGGCTGCTTTCCCATCCCTAGTGCTAGATCATGCCGGGGCAAGGAGGGAGCCCAGCTGGGCTGCTTCCACATCCCCAGCGCGATGGTGAGGCAACCCAGCTGGGCTGCCTCCTGTCCCTGTACAGTCTTTGCCCATCTATTGACAGTCCTAGAGCCGTAGTCCTTACTTACCCTTCTTTCAATCCTTTCTGAGATCACACAAGGTAATCAGTTGCTTTCTCCTTTACTTTTGCCAGGATGGCATGACTGATCATTACAGAGTTTAAATAGAAATTAATAATTTAAAAAAGCTCCTTAGCCCTTTAAAACATGAATACTTCACAGTGAAAGTTTATTAGCAGATGAGTATCACTAGAGACATGTCTGAAGAGACCATCTCTGACTGATGGATTTTTCCTATGCTGCTAACAAATGGGTCGTGGCCCAATTCTGTGATTATACAACATGTTTACAGCTTCTCCTGCAGTGAAGATGCACAGGATGTTTCTTACTTTAGGCATAGGCCAAGACATATTTCAGAGGATGAACAAAGTCTTTCCTTCCCTCATTCTAGGTATAAAAAGCCTCATGTGGTTCAAACTTCCTTGCCATCACATGCGAGACCTGTACTACTAAAACATATAAACATAATGTTTCCCAGCCTTCAATACGCTTTCAAGCTCAGCAACAAAAAACTGATTAAAATTGTGCTGAATCAAGGCTCCTGTGTTATGAAGTATCATCATCCAAACACTTTAAATAGCATTTCTGTAGCACAGTCTACCATAAGTTCAATTTTTACTCAGTCACTTGAAATGCACTTAAGAAAATTGCTTCTTTTGCTGTTTTCACAACAGCTTTGTAACTCAGCCTCTGGTTTAATGATAACTGCTTTTGATCACAGTCTGGCTTGTTTCAATTTGACAGCATTGATGGAACAAATTATTTATTTTCTATAAGTTAAATATGCTGTCATTGCGGCTCCAAGAACTTTGTTATGGGAACACTAAATGCAAACGACAAGGTTTGCACCTCATTAAGGTAATTTGTGTATCTGTATTTTTCGGTAAACACCAGTGAATGAACTTACGCACTTTCTCTTCCTACGGTGTCATTTGAAACGATTTACGTGACTATTTCAGAAGAGCAGACTGTGTTTTAAGTCCTCCTATATGTAGCCAAACCATGTGTTCTCTTGATGAGAGAAGCCAAGGATCAGGGTAAATGCAAGCAGGGCATCACATTAAAAAAATACTGTTGTGTCATTCTTCTGAATAGATCACCGCTTATTTACCAGAAATTATTTGAATCCTGTTTGTTACTTACGTAGTTGGTTTGATGTTCATTTTCTGAGCTGATGTTTGTTTATATATTTTGAGAAGGGGTTGGGATGAGCTCCTGCCCCTAATTTGTTCTGATTTGGGTGCCTCATTAGGGCAGCCTGTAAAAGATGGGAAATGTTTACCATGTCAGTGAATGTGAACTTTCTGCATGGAGCTGTTAACACAGTAAATGGCTCAGGAGGAGGGAGGGAGACAGCTGGAGTACATTGTGTTTCATAAAGAATATACCGAGGCCTTGAATCTTCATTTAACCCATCATTGAGGTGACAAATATCCAGCGCTTCGCTGCTGAGTGATGCTGCTGCTGCTTGCCTGTTAATTTATCTGTTTTCAGGCTGTCTAGACATTGTTTGGGTCAAAAAGTGCTCTCTCTCCCCTGCCGGGGGATTTGCCTGCGTAGCTCTTACTGCAGAGACCTACTGTGCCAAACAGGGCTTGCAGAAGAATGCTCTCTCTGTCTGGATGGCTTATTAAACAGGACTTGGAATATGCTTATTTTTTTATCAGTCTAAGGCTTTCTACAGATAAGGTTTATTTTAAGCCCCTGCTTGCCCCCAAAGATGCAGGCTAGCTGTGCAAAATAATTCAAATGTGGGGTTTTTTGGGTTTGGTTTAAAACCCTCAGTGCCTCAAAGTCTCCTTGAAATGTTCGGTTGTCTGCTGCATCCACTCTTGTAAATTATGGACATCTCAACTCCAGCACAGTCTCAACTGTGAACTCCCTGCGTTTGTACACAAACGGGGACCCTGATGCTCAGCAGAGCCTCTGGGGGCTACCGTAAGATAAATATTAAGGAACACTAATTGAGCGTCTGCCTTTCCCTTCCTTTGTAAACGGTGCTTCAAGACAAGAAAAATTGCTACCCGGTGACTCGCGTATACATTTCCCAGAACTAACCAGGAAAATGTCACCTTTTGCAGAGAGTCAGTGACAGCACATTTCTAATCTCGGGGGATTTTCCCAGCTGCCTTGCCCAAATGATTGCCATCAGGTTTTCAGGGAGGTCTTATAAGGAAATACTCAGAAGTTCTTGGAAAGCAGCTCGCCCTTTCTCCTCTAAAATGAATGTGTGCTACTTTATTCCTTGTATTTTGCTACTTGTTTCCCAATAATGGAACAGAGAAGTTTGTCCTATCTAGCCCCAGTTGACATGTTTCCATCAAAGGTTTTGTTGTGACAGAAAACTGGGGTTTGGACGAAATGGAATATTTTGCAAGAAGTGATGCCAATGAACTTTTCTTTATTTTTTGTTGAAAAACTGAATACCCCACCCCAAACTGAAATGTTTTAATTTCAAAATGCCATTCCAGTGCATCTTAGGAGTCCACAGTTTGGGTACTTCAGGTTCCCACTCTTCTCTCCCAGTTGAGATCTCCAGTTGGCCTTTATCTGCCATGATTTACTCCCACCCTGTTACTGCGGTGAGGCACCACTTTCTCTGACCACGAATGGAGACAGTGGTGCACCATGGGAGGTTTGGTCTTGCCAAGAAGCTTGCCTGAGCTCCCTCCCAAACTGTTTGGACCAACGTCTAACCCGCAAAATTTCTTATGAATTGTTGCCAGTTGGTGTTGTAATTGAAAAAATGTGTGCGTGTTGGGGGAAGAGGGGTTGTGGGGAGACAATGTAATCTGTGGAGCAGAACTAGTTGCCAAAGCCACACAAACCACCAGTGGTCGGTCTGTTGTCCCTGGTTTGGGAACCACTACTGTGGAAAACAGGGGCATGACGCTCACACGCTATAACACTCAGGAGGCACCATGGAGAATTTTTACAGACAGGCGGATTTTGGTTTTCTGCCAAAATAGTTTGGCCTTCAGTGTTTTGCCAAAACCGCAACGTTTTCCATGAAAAATGTTAATATTCTAATTACTTTCTGGGGAGGGGGAGCTCATCCTATCCCACTCTAGTCTCATCTTTGGGACAACTATGGTGGGATGCCAGACGGGCAGAGCCTGCTTTCCCTTAGTGTTTGGAGTATTCCTCTGAGCAAGCTGAGGAGAAGAGTGGGCACTTAAGCTCTCTTTCTTTTTTCTGTGTTACAGCCATGCAAATGCAAATCTTGACCACTATGAAGCTCTCACAAGACTTGCATATATTCCAGGCATGCAGCCATTTCCTCACATATATTAGCTCTAAAAGTGATTTGTTGAATCATTTCTATGAACAATTCCTATTCTTCACCTCTCTCATGCCCTCAAAAGAAAAAAGAAAAAAAGATTCCAGTCCCAAAATCTGTATCTCTGAGACTGTATAGACTTCATTATGGTTCTGCTTCTATAGATGTATCTTGGCCACCTAGATCACATCCAGTCCTTCAGTGATCTAATTTCAAGTCGGTTTGATTGGAAATAGAGTACATCTCTATTAACTGGAAGACAGTAACTCTTAGAACCTTGCTTTACACATATTCTTCAACATGCACTTACATTGTGCTGGATCAACACACATTATTACCAATAAACTCCTTTGTTAGCAAGTTTGCAAAAGAAAGGATTGGCTGGATGTATATATTCAGAGAAAGGTTAGCAGAAAATTCCTTACAATATTCATCCAGTTGTTTTTAGCCACTCACATTGTGGGAATCTCAGGCTTCATGCCATCTCTCACAGAGCCAGCACTACAGAGAATCTTTGTTTAATTTTTTTTTCCATTGGAATTTAAAACAAAAAAGTCATGGAAACATAAGATTTGTAAAAGCTTATTATTACAAAGCCCAATTTTTTTAGGGCAAGTTAGACCTGAAAGAGACCCTTTATAAGGCTGTTTCCATGACTAAGTCCATGATTTTTTTATCATGGTATTTCTATAGGTATTTCTTCTTAAATATTTACAATCATAATACTAATAGCTCTATTAGTAATACTTTCCAGAGGACAAGTGGAACTGGAAAGTAATTTGTCTGACTGCTTATGGATCCACAAATGCAGGTTTTCCTACACTCATCCTTCTTTTAATATATAAGTGCAAACCAGAATAAAATACCAGGCTTTCTTGAAAGCTTGTGGTGTGGCATTAATGGGCAGGATTCCACCACCTGTGGTGCAGCTGACAACTTTTGGGCAACACCCCATGTGGTATTTCTCATTGATGCCAGATCATGAGGGAGCTGAGAATTTTTCTAAGGGGTCTGGAAAATGCTGAGATGAGTAAAATCTTACCATATCACAGCACCTTCTAAATTTAGCTTGGGCACCACTAAAATATATTTTATTGGGCTTGACCTGCCTCCCAAAGGCCTCTCTCAAAAACAGTGTTCCCTGTTTCCCAGCCATTCTTCCCCTCCAAATAGGTATTTTGTCTTCATAGTTTCATCGTTTCATAGTAGGTAGGGTCAAGAGGGACCTGAACAGATCACCTAGCCTGAACCCCTGCCACAGGCAGGAATCAATGCTGGGTTCACAGGACCCCAGACAGGTGATCATCCAACCTCCTCTTGAATTTGCCCAAGGTAGGGGCAAGGACCACTTCCCTGGGAAGTTGGTTCCAGATTTTGGCCACCCTAACTGTAAAATACTGCCTTCTGATCTCTAACCTAAACCTATTCTCCATCAGCTTATTACCATTGTTCCTCGTCACCCCAGGTGGTGCTGGGGAGAAAAGGGCTCTACCTATTTGCTGTTGATCTCCCCTGATGAGTTTGTAGGCAGCCACCAGGTGCCCCCTCAGCCTCCTCTTGCTGACGCTGAATAGGTTCAGGTCCCTCCGTCTCTCCTCATAGGGCCTGTCCTGCTGCCCTCTCACCAAGCAGGTGGCCTCCTCTGATCCCTCTCCAGGCTGGCCACATCCCTTTTGAAGTGTGGTGCCCAGTACTGGATGCAGTACTCCAACTGTGGCTTGACCAAAGTTGCATAGAGGACAAGGATCACTTCTCTGGACCATCTTGGTGGAAGCATATCTTCAATGTTGCTGCCTCCATTTGCTCAATGCTATTGCTTCTGTACATGTCACTTTATCTACCCGTGCCTCATTCTAGGGTGGCCCTGACTTCCATGACCTCTCTCTGGCTAGGTAAAATGCTAAGGGCAGAACTGCAGATTTCACTCCTCAATTTCTAATGAGCAAACAGCAATCTGAAGTCAGCCACTGGCTTACTATTGCCACTGTGCCTCCAGGTTGGATTTCCAGTCCTGATGATTTGTTCTTGGATCAGCTGGGATGGGAACAATATTGCAATAGTAATGGTTAGAGAGTGGACGGGGCACTGAGCTGGGTGCCAGGGATTCTGAGTTCTGTTCCCAGCTGTGCCACTGACTGTGTGATCTTGACCATGCCATTTCTCCTCCCTAAACCTGAGGAAGGAGGCTCCATGGTCAGGGCACCATTCCAAGATTGGGAAGACTAAGGATCATGCTGTTCCTTTGTCATATATCTCTTATGTCACCTTGAGTCATATAGCTTCTCTGTACTGCTGTCCACTACTGTAAAATGGGAATAACTTTGGTTTGCCTCACCAGAGTGCTGTGAGGTGCATTCAGGAGTGATGGACTATGTTAAGAGTGATGAGTAATATTATTCATGTGTGTAATAAATAACTTAAGCAAATGTGTTTCCCTTTCCACCTCACATTGTGCATATCTGGGCTGTCAGATTTCAGGGTAGGCAATGTTTCTGCAATGCTTAGCACCAGGCCTTAATCTCTTCTGTGTTTCTCACCCTTACCAAGACACAAATAACAACAAAGCCTACAGTGTGATGGGGAAAGATAGGAAGTCTCTTCATTGCTCCACACTGACATCTCCTAATGACACTGGATTAGTGTGGACAGGTTCTAATCCCTGATTCACTTGGTCATTGTTCATCAAAACCATTCGGTTGGGGAGAACATAGGGTAGCTGAGATGTGGACATCTCAGTAGTCACTGGGTATATACTTGTGTGAATGACAGGCATCTTTTCATGGTATTTCTATGAGGCAGTTGTCTACTTGATAGCTGCATGATGTTTTCTGTGTAATACTTGTCTCACATAGAGAATAAAACATCGGTGAGAGCTGCAGAGGCAGAGGGAAGGGGTGTAACAAGGGGGAGAGTTGTGATCTCAGATTATCCAGTCCTTTGATGTGATTCACACCACAATGGCGCGGTTTATTACAGCATCTTGTCTGGCACTTGGACCCAACTTGTTTGAAAATGAATGAAAGCTAGAAGCAGACCCTTGCCAACAGGGTTGTTTTCCTAGCTATGCCATGATTTCAATCTTCAGCATGAGACAAACATTCCTTTTGGGACGTTGCTCAACCCCCGCCAGCAACGAACAGGACCTGCAGCTGGAAGTCATTGGCGCTAGGCCTTGGGCCTCTTTGTGCATGTGTTTATTTCATCTGTAATCTGTTTACAACTGAGCTCAGGTGCCTGGTCTGTACTTTTTGTTCCATTAGCATTTTTGCTCCATAAACTGTATGTCTCCCTGCTTGAAAAGTCAACAGAGTCAGCTCCTTCATTTCCTCCTGTGAGGGTGAATCATCACCAAGCTAGGGCTGTGGATGGACTGGTCCAGGCTACATCAGTCCTGCAGGGTTCTAGTACATGAACTGATCCCTAAATAGTTTCTTTTGCAGTAAACTGACCCTTGAAGACTTGCTTGGTCACTTCAGTCTGGTGAATCAAACTCCCAAAGAGAACATCTTCACAGCTGCATCCTCCTTGCTCCTTTAACACCCTCTTGTCTAAAACAAGCCTTTCAGGTCCCTCTCTTCCTTAACTCTCATACGTTTGTGTTGAGGAAAACCCAGGTCCTGTAGGAAAAGTAAAGGGCCAAAGCAGCCATCTGGGGAGACTGAGTTCTTGAGAGTTTCCTGTTGGGCATTCAGCCTCAGGATGTGGTTGTCTGTAGTAGCTTGGGATGGACTCTGACCCAGGAAGCCTTACATCCTTGTTTCCTATGATCCATCACCTCTGAACTTGCACGACCAGTGCCTGAAGTTCTCATATACCTCAGCATATGAGCAAGAATCCAAGAGCTAGTTTGTGGCTGTCTGATCTTTGATATGATCTCTAGTCTGAATTGATTTCT
>NW_017729009.1:19293623-19297022 GCF_001723915.1 Gavialis gangeticus
AGCCCTGCGCTGCCAGTGACAGCCAGGCCATTTCCCCCCATCACCTCTGAACTTGCACGACCAGTGCCTGAAGTTCTCATATACCTCAGCATATGAGCAAGAATCCAAGAGCTAGTTTGTGGCTGTCTGATCTTTGATATGATCTCTAGTCTGAATTGATTTCTACTCTGAGTTAGGTTCTGGCAGGGCCTTGGAGATGTTCACAAAACAAGCATCTGGAAAGCAAAGCAGGGAAAAGCAAATATGGTCTACATGACTTTACTATTTTCTTGGTATAAACAGTTTGTACTTATCTACTATTTATATGGTCTACGTGACTTTACTATTTTCTTGGTATAAACAGTTTGTACTTATCTACTATTTATATTGATTCACCACTTCCCACTCCCAAAAGAGGGGCATCACATCATCACATCTCATAGGAAATACAGTTAGTCTAAGGAGCCCAACCTGTGGAGTAAAAATGGGAGCATGAGGTATTTCCAGATCAAAATATTCTGATTTTTTGTAATCAGTAAGTCAAAGATTTCCATGTAAAATGTTTATGAAAGCAAAATTTTCCTTTTAATTGAACTCTTTTGGTAGGAAACCATCAGTTTGTGACCAACTGTATAATTAGCACCATGCGACAGCCTGCTATCTTGGCTCAAATCTTACCATCTCACTTATCCTTGATAAAGAACTTGCTGCAAGAATCGACAAAGCTTCTGTCACCTTTGGCAAACTTACCTCATGTGTCTGAAACAAAAAGCTGTTAACTCTGAACACAAAAGGCCTTTGTACATGCCACAAAATTGGCCATTAAAGTAGCTTAAATGTCCTTTTGCACCGCTTTAATGGCGTTGCAGTTTACACTGTCAGCAGCGTATTGTGCATTAATGGTGCTGCTGTTTACACTGTCAGCGGTATATTGCATGTTAAATGACTTTTTGGGACATACCAAAATAAAATAGGTCCGAGGTGTTTTAGTTTTCTACCATAGTAGCCATGGCTTCCCCTTCCCCCTCCCTGCTGCTGGAGACGCAGGTAAGGGAGCCCAGGCTGAGGTCTGCAGGTGACCCAGGAAGCAGAGTGCGCTTCCACCTCCATCTGGTGAGTGGACCTGCAGCCACTGGGAAGGCTTCCTGCTTGTGCATTGGGCTTTTCTCCCACACCACTTCCAAACACCACTGACTGACTGACTTTGTCATGTTTCCTTTCATCTGTCAAGATGTTGGATGGCCATTTGACAACATGGACAATTACTTCCTCCAAAAGCCCAATTTTCAATGAAATACATGCAGCTTTTGCATTCTTGCTGTTTAATGCACATGGGTTTCATGTGGACCCCAACAATTCTAAACCTGTTTCTCAAAACTGGAGATTGTACAGTATAAGGATGCTGTTTACAACCATGAAGCCGAGACATTTCCACTGAGGGAATTTATATCACTGGGTTCATTTCTAAAAATTCTTAACTAATTTGCATCAGTCACAAATACATCTGCAGGTGAGCAGCAAACAATATTATTGCATTGCATAAGAATCTCTGCGAACTCAAGATGCTTCAAGTCAGCATTGCATCTCTTTTTGTGAGGTGGATTTGGAAAGATAGAACCCCCCACTTCATACCTAAGCCAAAAGCCATACTCTGCTTGCTATTTCCTCATGTTTTCTCTTATAAATTGGCCATGTTTCCTCCGTAGAGTTCTTCAGCTGAGGCATTAGCAGATGTGATTTGTGAAGAAGTGAAGTCTTGCATTCTGTTGAGCTTTCCTTGTCTTAGAATATTTGCTGTGGCTTGATCCAAAGCTCACTATGATTGCCTTGCAAGGGAATGATAACATCCATTGAAATGCATTCAGGTCCCAAATAACTGAAAAGGGTAAGCACACCTTAGGAGGTGATCAATATCTTTGCTTAGTGCCAGAACTTATATAGCCTGATTTTGGAACTTGGCAGGTTGGAAGAGTTGACTTGAAGAGGAAAGAAATGCTCCCTAGCAAGAGCTGATGTCTTGCCTATCTCAAACTCTTATGCTTGTAGATGATTTTGTAAAACCAACATTTTTCTCTATGAATCATGCTTGGAATTTGCATCCTATGTCACACTCACAAACGGGTGGAAAGAACATGACTCAGTTGTATTCTTTCTTTTTATGAATTGAGCCTTAAGACAAGATGTTTTGCAGAATTCTGGCTAGGAGAGCTTGCTTTCTTCCACCCCTTCCCTTCCCTTCCCTCTCCAGGAAGTTGTTTACTGTTATTACTTCACATCAGTGATGGGTCATTGTTATTATTACATAGTTAGGATTATTTTAGAGCAAATGCAACTCATCTGGTCAGGAAAGCTTTCAGAACCTTAATTACTTTGCGGCTAGACATCAGGCTATATTTCTAAAAGTAGCTTTTCTTTTGGAACCATGTTCATTTCCTACAGTGCCTGGTTTCATGAGGTTGCTAAAAAGCTTTCAGGGACTCCTAGAAATTCTCCACCAATAAAACAGAAAGGGTTAAAATTTGGATCAATTCATTTGTTTTCAGGTCTGTAGCTTGTGTAAAAAAACTATGAAGCGTAATCCATTGTAGTTTCATTTATTTAAAACAGCTGAAGATCTGCCCTGAGACTTTTCTACAGGTCAGGGTCCTTTGGGATGTAACATACTATGGAAATTAGCATCATTATTGCAATGTCATTTCTGGCAATAGTCAGCAACCATGTTAATTTTTTAAATTTTGTAAAAGGCATTTCAGGAGAGCCAGTGGAGAGACATTCAGTCATTTCCTTGAAGTTGTGTCCCCTGAGATTTGATTTTTCCTTGACAGCTTATCCATCATGTTATATGCTTATTTAGAAAAATAAATAAGAAAGCTGCTACCTCCCAGCCTGCCCTGAGGACTCTGTAATTAAATTTTAGCAATGTTCACAAAGTCTGTTGGTTTTTCTTTCAGCATTAGAAAAGACTGCTAGAAAATAATGCTACAGCAAAGGAAGGTATTTTCAGCTTATTAATGGTGAAGGAAAAGGAAGGGTAGGTCAAAGTCTGTGAACATGAGAATCCTGATTTTGCAGGCTGAATAGACCTTTGTGACACAGTAAAGTCTCACTGAGAAGGGCCCATGTAGACAAACAATCAAAGACTTCGAGATTGCCTATACACATGCAGAGAGGCTGCTCCGACGTGCTGTAATTACAGCATGTCGGAGCAGACTCGATTCATAGATTCATAGATTCATAGATTAAGGGTTGGAAGGGACCTAGTAGATCTTCTAGCCCGACCCCCCGCCAGGGCGGGAGAACAACAAAAACCCCAAAACAAGAAACGGGACTCAAATGAGTCCAGCCAGGTAGGCATCCAGCCTCTTCTTAAAGACCCCCAGGGTAGGGGCCAGCACCACTTCCCTTGGAAGTTGGTTCCAG
>NW_017729009.1:19297869-19307587 GCF_001723915.1 Gavialis gangeticus
CCCATGACCACTACATCCCTTGATTTTAGTGCCTCTGCAAGCTGGCCTGAAAATTCCCTGTCCAG
Organism: Gavialis gangeticus; assembly: GCF_001723915.1. NCBI lineage: Eukaryota > Metazoa > Chordata > Crocodylia > Gavialidae > Gavialis > Gavialis gangeticus. The sequence continues at coordinate 19,297,935 of NW_017729009.1, forward strand.
CTCCTCCTCTTGGTTGGGGGGTCTGTAGTAGACCCCCACCGTCAAATCCCTCTCCCCCTGCCCCCCCTGAATCTTGACCCAGAGCACTTCAGCTTGCCCTTCCTCTGACCTCATTCTGATTAATTGAGTCTGGTGGAGGGTGGTAATTACAGCACTCCAGCTGACTCCAGAGTCACATGTATCAGCATCTGAAAAACGGTGGCAGGCAAGCTTTAACTAAAGCTCATTCGATGAGCTTTAGTTAAAGCACCTCCCGCTGCCATTTTTCAGTGCAGGAACACTGATACACATGACGCTCTGGGTGCTTTAATTACAGCAGTTCTTGGCCCCCCTGGGGCATGCATATAAACACCCAGAGAGCCCAATTCTGCAAGGTGGGAGAAGCACTTTCTGTGGTTTGCTTTTCAGGTGGTGCAAATGTTTTTGGATGTAGCATTTTGGGTCTACCCACAAGAGTATTTTCCATATGGCAGATGGTTCCAAAATCATTTCTTCTCCAAGCTGTACTAGTGCTGGAACTGCTGTGAAATGCTGCACCTTCATGGAGTACAGTCATGTACATACTTGGATTCAAATAAATTATCTACTGGGAGTTAAGCTACTGGTGAAATTAGCAGAAGACACACCTGAATAGGCTGAAGCATTTATTTAGATGTTAGATTAGGGAAGCTTCAGTTCTTTTCCACCATTTATCTGTATTCCCTGACTCTTTTTCAAATTAATGTGGGAATAAGTTTTCTCATGAATTTTCCAGCACTTCTGTTCCTGTTCCTTTCTGGAAGGATCACAGGAGTGGCCCTTATGATGGGATTTCAGGATTTCTTCTTCCTGCCCACCTGGGAACTTGAAAATGAGAGGGGAATCTGACCTCTGCATCTGTTCTGAGTTTAGTAGTCTTAGAAATGTGTCTGGGTCCATGAGACAGGGCAAGAGTTCTTAGTTTTTCAGAACCCATTTAGCCATTGCTACTGTGGTGATAAAACTATGCACGGACATGGGGCTGCCACTTCTTCTGAAGCCAAACTTTAGGGCTGTGTTTATAATACAAAGAAATTTGGCAAACAAAGGTAAACATAATTGCCTATTTGCATCACACATGAAATCCCAGGCAAATTAGCATGTGATTATAATTGACATGCAAATGCTATATAATGTTCATGCAAACATTAGCCTTTCAAATGCGCTCCCCAACAACCTTGCCGGAGTAAAGATCTACGTCTCTGCCCTTTGTTTCTGTGAAATCTGGATTTCACATCATTTACAGGTTTAAGATTGCAGATGAACAAGGTCTGTTGAGATGGGTGAAAGAGTCAGGACTGACTGAATCAGCCCAAGGGAAAGGCCAAGCATCAGGATGAAGGCATGTAGATTAACCGGGACCACATTAAACAAGGAAAATTAAGTAAAGCATGGAAGTGCGCCCAGATGTATCAAGGACACATGGGTTAATCCTGAGAACATGCCTGGCTGAGTCAAGGCAGCTTTGCCGCCAACTTCAGTAAGAGGAAGGACAGGTCCAATAAATAACACCTTTCTCCTACGTTGTACTTCGCTTCTGTGTGACCGAGTTTGAAAGCCAGGAAAGACTGCCTGATAAGCAAAGAGCCGTCCTCAGCAAGCGAGGAGTCTCCCAAGTTCAAAGGCCTAAGGGAGCAACAACTGTTAACTTTCTTTTACTTTTTAAATATGCTCAGTCCAGTGGGGATAGTTTAAAGTGACAGATCTTTAAAAAAAAATACTTTTCATTCTTTGGCTCCACTCCCTTCCAGCAGCACAATCGCACCCCAATTAGCAGGCAGCAATGCTTAGCATGAAAACTAATGATCCTCCATTGGCCCCTGACTCCATTAGCAGCTGCAGAACCCCACCAGAATCCCAATTAACACATTGATTTATTTAAAAGGAAAATAGTGATCTCTGGCTGCCCATTCTACCAGCTGCGTGCTTGTCACCCCGTCTCCAGCATCTCCATTGATTTCTTTAAAATACAAACAACTAACGTCCATTACTTCCCTTCTCCTAGCTGCAGGGTCCCACTCTGAATCCTCTTTTTTGCCAGGGTTCACCAAGACGTTTTATCTAAGAAGCTTAAACACTAATATGCCATGTTTCTTTCCTGCTGACCCACTGCTCCATCAAGCTGATTTCAACTGACTGCTGGAGTGGGACTGGAAGAAAATGCTCTCGGAGGAGCTTGGCTGCCTGCTGCCTGTTCCAACTGGGTGAAGCATCCTGTTAAACCTGTTAAAGGGAAGGGACATGACAAACTTGATGGGATCTGATATGTAAGGATTGTGTCACTCACAATAATACTTTGAGATTTAGATTGTGCTTCTAAGTAGCACTAATCACCATGGGCTCTTCAAGTCTTCCACAAATATTATCCTTGCTAATGGCTGGAGGTCTGAAAGGAGCTTATCAACATTGCCAGCAGGGACAGAAAATGGAGAATATCCCTGAGATTAAATGGTAGATGACTGCCTGGGGTGTTTTTTGTTGTTGTTGGGGTTTGGTTTTTTTTCTGGATCAAAGCAATTTGGTTCAGGGACTCTTCATAATTTAAAGGACAATGACTCCAGAAGGTTTTAAAGTGCAGAGGATTTCTGTGTGAGTGTACTTTTATGATGGGAAGGCAGCTGCTCCTATACATTGTAAATGATTAGCCATGAAAGACTCCCCAGTAGATAAAACAACAACCCTAAGGCAATGGCTGTGTGGCTGGGTAAGTTTAAGAAAAATCTGGAGCAAATCATGTTGTGGTGGCTGCACGTGGACCATTCAACTTGGGCAGTACAAAAATGTAGGTGTCCAAGATCACCAGTCACATCTGAAACTCTTGGTCTAAGATCTGCACTTTGCCAGGTTCCAGCACTAGAAATTAGGTGCCGATAAAAAATACCCACTACCTGTGGCCACCTCTCCATCTGCATTTCAGAGGTAGCCCTCTGCATAGGACGCTTGCTTTCCAGCAGCTAGCTCTTATACCCACAACACGCCTGCAGTAAAAAGCACAATAAAAACCACTGTGAAATAATAACAAAGTGATAAAATTACAAGTAGGAACAAATAAAGAAAAAATCGCATGCACTGTGGAAACAATGATAAAAGCCCAGCTATGAATCTGTCTAGTCTCTCACACAAACTACACCCTTGGGTTTTGCCAACAAGCCGAAAATAGAGGAGGAGTGGAGTAAGTGAAACCACATGAATATATGATGTGTGCTGACCGTTCTGAATGTATAATACAAACCATAAGGTGTTGGCTTTTTTCACTGTTCACACTTGATTTTGCAGGTCTCTTCCCACACTAAAGCCAAGTGTGGGAATTTCAGATGTTCAGACCTTCAAACATGGCTCCTGGATCTGTGTAGGCTACCACCCAGACTGAAAGCAGTGCAGGGGAAACTGTGTGGCACTGAAAGCAAGCTATTTGGGACTAATTCTGAGCAGTGCTAAGTAGCTCATGCTCCAGATGAGCAGATTGACCTGTCTAGGAGAATGGGGGGATCCAGGCAGCTTGTTTGAGGGCGCAGCTATCAGGCACACTAAGCTTCCTCTCTTGCCATGGCCCAGCTAGTTGAGGAATGGGTACCACTTTCAACACATGAAAAGATTAGGGTATTCTAACGTACTAACTCCAAAATGCTCGAATATGACTATTGCCAAGGACGCTGTCTGGGATCGCTCCTGCCTTGTACTCTAATACCTTTTACTGAGTGCATGCTACATAAGAAAAGGAGTTGCATAAAACAATGAGGGTGACAAAGACTAAAGATATTTATCTAACAAATTTCACCTTGCCTTGCCTTCAGATTTCACCCAGCTTTTTTCTTGCCTGTCTTCGCTGATTGCTTGGTTGGAAATGAAAGATCTTTTGTCACTTTTCAAGATGAGCTAAAATGAGCCTCATGGCCAACATTTACTATGGAGATACAATCCACTGTCAATGGGAGCTTTGCTAATGTCCTCAATGGAGCCAGCATTTCTTAGTACTTCACCTTTTCTGAATGGGACTTTCTGTCGCTGCGGGCTGAGTAAAATGGAGCTTGAATGATCATGGAAAGTGAGCAAAAAAAGGTCAGGGTTAAATCAAATTAGTTTTCAAATACAGGCAAATATTTGCAGCCATTTTCTTCCCTCAATATGCATTCGGCTCTATTAAACGCACACATAGAAGAGTGTATGGAAACCCAGCTGCATTCAGCTTTTCAATTAGACATCTCATTCTATGGACTGGAATAGATTCACACACCACAATCTCCCCATCTAGGCAGTTGTAGGCTCATGGCTGGCTGCTGGTATTTTGGCTGCTTGCATTGCAGAAAATGTTGAAGGAAAGATGGGGGTTCAGCAAATGCCTGAACCACAGAGATAATCCTCAGTGAGAACAGCATGAAGAAAACCCTGAAGAAGCAGCTTTTAAAGAAGATGCCTAAAAAAATACCAGGCAGCAAGGCAAATATTTTAGCGATATGCCCACTGATGATTGGACAAAGGATTTTCCTTTACTGTGCTGCTCGCTAGTACCAGAAGTGTATCCTGGGCTACCTGCAGTGGTTTTGAGACTAATTGTATTAGGGGATTGATGGGCAAGGTGCATTCCCAGACCCAAAGCTAGTTTTGCCCTAGAGTGCAAGCACAGCCTCTTCTCCCTGTATACACCAATTCAAACCATCCCCCCCTCCCCTATATATCAGTGTTGCCAACTCCACTGATGGAGACTTTGTCTGTACTAACAGAAGGGTTTGTCAGTATGGCTAGAGAGGTACTGCGATAGTGCTGAATCCTCCTAATGGAGATGCGAGTCACACCAGTTGGAAGCTCTTGCTTAAACCAGGTCCTTGGATGCAGTCACCAAGATGGGGAAAGCACACTGCTTCTATGATTTTGCTCTAGGGCTTTTGCTGGCCCAGCCACGCCAGTTAAGGTCAGATTTATGTGCATCCCTGGCCAACATTGCTAGGTCAACCCAACAAATACAGTGGAAGCCTGAGCCGGGCAGGTTCAAGTTCCTCCTGAACTATATCCATGCATATGAGAAAGATCTTACCGATTGCCTGCCTTCCCACTAGCCTGCCGCCTCATGAAGAGCAGCTGATCAGCTGTAGATGGGCAACTCTCTCCTCTAGTCTCTCATGAGCTGATATGACTTTGAAAGTAGAGATGAGGGAACAGAAGAAACTCAGCAGACCAGGACAACAACAGTCCTTCATCCCCCTGTGAAGTATGGATCAGTCTGCTCTTTGGTTGTCTCCCCTCACTTCTCTACTCAGCCCACAACTCCGGTGAGGGAAGGGAGACCCTGCTGCAGCTGCCCACCAAGGCCAGGAGAGGGGAGAACAGCAGGACAAGACATCTCATGATCCTGATGCCATCTCATGATGTTGGCAGGATCTGACTCTTCTTCCTGAACGGTTGTGACTAGTTTATTTGTAGCCATGCATAACGAGGTACCACCCAGGCACGGAGGTACCCTTCAGTCTTCAGAAGAAAGGAGATTCCATCACATCCATGCAAAACCACAAGTCTCTCACCACCTTTTGCCAGTCCCATCCTCCTCCGGAAAATGAGTTGGAGAATTAGTGAAGTCTTGAAGGGTTACCCGAATGCCACATTTTAGGAATTAAAAAAATGATAGTGGAAGTCCCTTCCCTGGCTGAAACCCTCCAGTGGAAATGTCCCAAATTCCATTCCCCACTTGCTAACACCGGTGTGACCCCACCAACGTCAGTGGAGTTACTCCCACTTTCTGGGAGTACGAGTGAGAAAGGTATGAGTGCTCCCCTTCATGCTGCTTCCTGATAATTAGGCCAGGAGGTTGTGAGCTCCGTCTCAGCTGTCATGACATTGGGAAGAAGCAGATACAAGATACAAGAGGCTCTTTGCAGTCTGCAACCCTTTGAAGTCTTATTGGTCATAGAACACCTAGACAAAAAGACTTTGTCTTTTTAAGTTTGGATTATTAGCTATTTAGAAAATACCTTTAAATGCATACATCTATATAGTTGTCTCTCTTTTATGGAGCACATCTTTGAAAATTATCACATGGGAGAAGAGCACTATGCCTAACTACGAATCATCAGATCTAAGATTCTGTACTTAAATTGTACTCAGGAATGAACCAGATCCATCAATTATATTTTCTTAAATCACAAAAATATGCAACAAAAAAAAAGGTAGAAGACTTTCTGAATTTTCACTATGTTGCTTTCTCCTTGTTTTTCTTTTTGACACTAGAAAACCATTTCCTAATGGTTAGCATTTGCTGCAAGTAAATGGTAGTGTTAAACATCCTTAGCCGATCATTTCATTCCAAAATGTACATTGCCCAGGAATTTAAAGAGAATTACAAACCTCAGCTGAACTACACAATGCCCCTGTGATCATAGGCAGGGGATATGAAAGCCGTTTACTGATGGGCAAAAAGAAGGTAAAAGCAATGTGATTTGCCTGAGTTCACATAGCAAGTCTCCTGCAGGACTGGGCTGAGGACACAGGATTTCTGATAGCATGGTTTCTGGCCAAGAGAAAAGACATGCTTGCAATAATTTGATAAGAATTTCTTGAATATTTGGGCTTGGTTTTCAAAGTATCATTTGCATGAATATATGTACTGATATATACAGAACTGTGCATGCAGAAAGCAGGGGCAGCCCTGGGTGCTGATGGGGGCAGGGGGCAAAAACCCAGGCTTTTGCCACAACTCTGCAACTACAGTCGCAGTGACGGTGACAATCAGTAGTTGCCACTGCCCCTGTATGCGGAGCCACTGTGCCTTTGGGTAGGAAGAACAATACAGGGCGTACAAAATTGTCATTTCCCCATGCAAATCACAAATTCTGCCAGGTTTATTATGTGAGCAGCGTTTGATTTACACAGGCAAGTTTTGCTAATTGCACACACATTTTTCACCACACACAACTGCATGCCTCACCTTTTGAAAGCAAGCCTCTTTATCTCCCTTTATGTGAAGTTCCTTATTTTTCTTCCATTGAATTAAGCTGATCTAGCTTTTGGCTTTTTTAAATAATTGAGCCAATAGAGAATATTATAAATGACATCCTTAAAAATGAGTTACAAGTATGATTGACTTTGAAATCACTTTAGTCTTCTAGTTTTTAAAGAGGTTTATTCTGATTAACTGACCTGAATGTTAACAGAACTGGAATTTTAATTTGTATTCAGACTGTAAGAATATCATCCACTCAGATGAGACAGTGTTGTTTAATTAGGTATAGTAGTTAACTTAGAAGAAAGTAAATGTACTGCCAGAGGTTTGGAAGACTGCTACAGCCTCCTGGGATTTGCATGAGTTTGGAGAAGCTTAAAAATAAGTAGTTGGTAGTTTGAAGAATTAGAAATGAGTGCCTTAGAAAGGACCTCCAGCTCTGTACTCAGCACCTTTTAACTTTGTGGCGCATGTTAGTTTTAATGGAGTGGGCTGGTCCCAATTTGGAATTCAAAAATTGAAACCCAGTCAGTCAGTCAATCAATCAATCAATCAATCAAATCAACAAAAGCCCATTTTTAGCAATTCGGAAGAAAAGCCTCAGATACGATGATAAATGCGATACCTTTGGGGTGTTCATCTGCCATGGGATTCATTTGTATCTCATTTATAACATGAATAGCTGTGAAAATTATAAGTACTGTACACTCTGCAGACAACAGCCCTTAACAGCACTGGAAGGATATTATCCATACAATTATAGGTTGAATCTTTCCAGTTGTCTCTGTGGTTCATGAAATAAATTATACATATTTTTTGAGATTCCCATGCCCCCATAGTTTAGTGTACTGCTGAGACTTCACTTCTGCGTTTTGTTTGTTTGTTTAGCTTTTCTTTCTTTTTAAAAAATTGAAAGAAACACTGCAAATTATGGACTGACACATTTTTGATTAAATGACAAGGCAAGCGGAAAGCTATACCAAGCTGACAAAATGAGATAGAAAAGAAGGAATTATGCTTTAAAGTTATAAATGTGAAAATTGATTCAAGAACACTGGCTGTTTTCAATTTTTTTATTACCACTTATTTTAAGGACACCCATGTCCTCACAAACTAAAGATGATATTCTGATATGAAAATATAATTAACACATAAATTGACACTTTACATCCTGTGGAGTGGAATTTTTCTGCTCTGAAATGCTGAGCAGTTTCAACCTCATTTTAAAAAAATGCCAGAATGGGAAAATCCATACCGTTTAAATCAGGGCACCAACCTGTGATGGGCATTTGGCCACAAATGGCCTCACTGTACTGACCTGTGTAGGTAGGTACCTCAAACATACAGATGAGCAAGGCTCCCCATGTGCTCCAGCGGGAGAAAGATTGGCCATTAAGGTAATTCTTTTTGGCCTCTTAGTTTTAAAGGGTGGGGATAAACTTACCCTACCTTTTTAATAAAATGGGTTCAGTCCAGAATTTCTAAGTGTGATGGCTCAACTTCATTATTAATCATTAATACTTTTGTAAGATGCCAGGCACCATGGTATATGGGCTCACTTTACATATTTTAAAATGGTTCACACCACCAGTGATGGGTCATTCAATAGACCAGACAACAAATAGCCTGCACAGCAGTGTCTGAATTCTTTATATCAGGGGAAAGGAGGGGGTGGGAGAAGGTGCTATGGTAGTTTATTATTTGTAGCTGCAGTACTTTTACAAAGCCAACACAGACAGGGTTTCTAACAAAAAGAGAAGTGTGAAAAAGAGACAGGCTTTTGTGGTTGTTTGGAAAGATAACAGTCGGATCTGTAAGCGTGACTTTCATTGTCATTGCCTTTTACCATCACAAGACAAATTGCCAAAGCCCATAAATATAATGTTAAAGTAAATTGCCCAGGAATTTTTTTAGCTTCAGTCTGATTGTACAATAGCTTCATTTCAAAACCTCCGCACAAGTAGGAGTGATATAATATATTATTTCATCAAGTTGGGGGGGGAGGGAGGGGAAGAAATCCTAGTTCTAGCTGGAGAAAAGGAAGCAATCATATTTCGTGGCTCTTTGGTTATCAGAAGGCGATGTTATAATTTGATAGGCACCAATGCAAGAGAGAAAAAACCTAGGGTTTGACTCATTGTGGACAACCCACCTTTAGATAGGCTTTCAGGTCTGGCAGAGCAATGAACTGGATCTATATTTCTCCATGCCTCAATTTCCCATCTATTCAAATGGGAAAAAAATCCCATATAAAAGAATCTGAAAGCCCCTTCCTTTCCAGTGTTGTTGATCAAAGAACCGGGATGCTAGACAATGTCAGCACCATCTTATTGCTCACGCATGAACTGTGCAGTGTCCAGCTGGGAGAACCACAGTTTTAGGAAGATGTAGACAAAGTTAAAAAAAGTCCAGAGGAAGGCAGCAGAATGATAAAAGCTCTAATACACATGACATACGAGGAGAGATTGAAGAAACTGGGCTTGTTTAGTCTACAAATGAGAAGACTGAAGGTGAGCATGATAGCCCTCTTCCACTACGTAAAAACCTGCCATAAAAAGGGAAGTGTTTATTGTTCTGCTTGTCCGCTGGGGACAGGAGATGAAGAAATCAGCTTGCTTTGAAGCAAAGGTGACTTAAATTAGATATTAGGACACACTGTCTAACTGTAAGGATAGTTCAGCATCGGAACAGGCTATCAAGAGAG
>NW_017729009.1:19312587-19318621 GCF_001723915.1 Gavialis gangeticus
GAGATGAAGAAATCAGCTTGCTTTGAAGCAAAGGTGACTTAAATTAGATATTAGGACACACTGTCTAACTGTAAGGATAGTTCAGCATCGGAACAGGCTATCAAGAGAGGTTGTGGAATCTCCCTGGAGGTTTTGAAAATGTTGCAGACAGATATCTAGGTTTACTTGGTCATGTCTCAGCGTGGATGGATATGCTAAGTGACCTCCTGATGTTCCTTCCCTGCATTTCTACCATTGTGTGTTCCCCACTCTTCTCATTGTCATGGCACATTATTGCCACTGGCATCACAGAGGATTGCTTTTCCCCCCTGTTGTTGATTAATGCATTACTTAACTAAACAGGAGGTGGTGAGGAAAAAAAACACCATGTTCTTGCAGCAAAAACTGTTGATTTTTTTTTTTCTTTCTTGAAATAACTTTTCAGTTTGAATTTTGCAGATGTTGTATTAAAGTGCAGATTTTTACACAAAAGTTGAAAAAGTCTCACTCAGAATGAATCCTGCAGCAGCTCCCAAAGTAACTTTGACAGTCTTGGGAAGATGTAGGAAGCCGTGGAAATTGTGACCAGTCCAGCTGCACAGGTTGGCTCCATCCCGGGATGGCAGTGACCTCCCATCTCTAGCCCCATGCATGCCATGCTACAGGTCATGTGCAGGTCTTCAGAAGATGTGTAGAAGACTATACAGCTATCTTCCTCAGTTCCTGCCTCAGGGGATGTGTCCCCTGGTTGGACTAAATGTTGTGGTGCCACATAACTGAGCCCAGGCCTGTTTACTGGAAATACAGCGGGTGATGATCTCAGCCAGAGGAGCCACAATGTGTAATCTGGCTTGCATTTAGGACGTTGTGAAAGCATCTTGGAATCAAGGTAAACTGCTCCAATGCCAGGTACTTATTGCACCAATGCAGCTCAATCACAGTAGTGGATTGCATTGATGCAGCTATGTTTCTGCAATTATTTCAGGGCAAAATAGCCCAGTGTAGACAAAAGCTATAGAAAAACAGCCCATCTCTCCATTGATGTCTTTGGAGAATGACTGATATTGCAATGGTTTTAGTAAGATGGAAGTCCAGACTAGAGATACCACCAGTAAGGTACCACCAGTCAGCTCCTAGTAAATAAATCAGCTATTGCTCTACTGGACAGATGAAAACCTAGAAAAGTACTAGAAACTGGGGGAGTGGAGGAGATTTGGTTCCTGAAACAACAATTCAGAGTCCAGAGGTGAGTCAGAGAAACAACTGCTTTCTATTAAGAGGTTCGTGTGTAAGCTCCATATGTAGGCTGAAGAAGTAATTCTAGTTGAGGCTGATAGCCAGGCATCGGGATGCATTCCCCATAAGACCCAGGACTGAAGCACTGTCATCAGAACAAACTTCCACGAGCTACACATAACCAGAGCGCAGGGCACTGGGGACCTGAACCGAAATGCTCTTGGTAGAGAGATTTACCAACCAGCCCATGAAGACTTGACTCGCCAAACTCTCCAGACTAGTATCAAGTGAATACCTCCTCAACCAATGATGCATCAAGCTTCAAGCATTACCTCATCAGAACCAAATTTCATTGGCTGATCCTATCCTAAGGCTAGGGCAATTTCTTGCAGCTTTTCAAAGCTGCTGCCTCTTGGAAATTAACCCCTTGATAGGTGTCATGGAGAACCCAGCCCAAATTCTTTATTGCAATGTTTTTTGATCCAAGACACAGAGGTTTTGTTTTCCACAGCTTGAAACTCTAAATGAACAGCTTGTCCTCTTCAGCTCAGATTATTTCCTAACCTTCGCTGGAGAAAAATGAACTCTATATTTTGCCTTGCTCAGAAAAAACAACAACAACCTGTCAATGATATAAAGAGCAGAAAAGATGAAATCAGAAGCACTGTGGATCCTAAATGAATTTTTGAAGGAAGGGGGAAAGGCTTTTGCAGTATTGTAGCTCGTTAATTAGGCTGGGGGGAGGGGGGGCTCTGAAAAGAGATGCTGCAGACACCGGTTAGTTCTGCCTTGCTTGTATTTGTATTGCTCTATTCAGTTTGCATCCAGAAATAGCTGATGGATTAAAGTGTATTGAGGGGAAAAGAAAAGGGTGTGTTGTGTGCTCTCCTTGTTTTCAGAATTTCCAGTTTGTCTGGTAAGTGTGAAAAATCAGTTTCATAAGATCACTGCCAAAAATCGGAAGCAGCTGATGAAACCCATTGCATTCTAAGTAATTTGGTTATATAACTTTTTTCCCAAAAAAAAACAAAAAACCCCATAGAAAGAAAGATGCAAAGAAGCTTCTGGAAGATCATTTCTTGCCTAACTTTTCTTTTTTTCTTTTTCTTTTTTTTTTCCTGAAGAAATGTTGTTCCAGGGAGTGTCTGACTAGTTCTGCAGCTTGGCAAAAAAGCCAGACGTTACCTCATAGCTGCGGCCAGACAGCCCATTTCTATGCCAAGCAACCACTGCAGAAGCACACAGCACAGGGCCCTGCTTGATTAGCACTTCTGCTGCTTCGAGAGTCCTGGAGTGTTTTGTTCAAGGTGGGCTGCTGAGTGGGTACTCCGTGTTCCTTTGTGCAAACGAGCTTGCAGGCAGGGGGAGGCACGCGGGGCGCGGGGGAAATGCCGTGGGGGTGGAACGGGACACAATAGAAGGAGCCTGCATTCATGTTCTGCATTCATGTTATCATGGGGAAGCGGATCCGTTTGAGCTGACCTGTTCGGAAAAAAAACAACCCACCCAGCCCCGTACCCTAAAGGTCAGAGAGAGAGGAAGAGATGGGAAAACAAAGAGCTGGAAGGACAGATCAGGTCAAACTGAATTTCATGTTGAATCGTTTTCCCCGGTGCCTCATCAAGCCGCTTTCTTTAAAGGCAGAGGGATCTTTTCTTTCAGCGAAAGCCATCTATTCATCAGTGTGTTGGGAGGTGAAGAGTGTTTGCAAACATTACAGCCAATATCATTTTCTTGTCTTCTCCCCTTATTATTGATTGACCCGGTGTATTCATGTCTGTGCACTTTATACTAGAGGTGCCAGCTGCACATTTAAGGTAAATCCATAGACTTATATCTGCTTATACCCGTTTTGAATCTGGTCCCATTTATTTAGTTAACAAGGTTTTTTTTGGTAAATTGTGTTGCTTGCAGAAGCTAAGGACAAATACCACGAACGCAGAATGGCTGGCGCTGTCCACCAGATGGCTCTCCCCAAAGCACCCTCATCCAGAATCACAGTACCCACTACAGTCAGTGCTGCACAGGGGTACATCCAACGCTGCCAGCTGGGCTGGGCTTGTGCCACACATGCATCAGGACTCATTTACACTCATTTCTCATGTGGCCTCAGTGTACAGAGCTAGAAAGCTACTGTTGTTGGTGTCCTGTCCCACATTGACTTTCTTTCTCTGTGCACTTAGGTGCAAACAGCGCTAGGACTCAGAACTCATGGAAGAAGTGATGTCTTTTATTAGATCAACTAGTAAAAGATATCACCTCTACCATAAGTTCTGATTCCTTTAGCCTCTAGACCAACACAACTACGACTGGCTACCAAACTACGTTAGACCCTTCTTTCCACTCGGAAGAAGGTCAAGCTCAGACCAAAGTGGTAACAAACTAATAATACTAGTCCTTTCCATTTCCATGTGCACTTTGCAGTCATCAGTGACTGTACTGTCACAAAACCTCTGAATTTGGGCATGTGTCTGTAGGTACATTTTTTTACAGATGAGGAGACTAATGGGCGTAGAGGTTAAATGACTTGGTGACTTAGAAATTAGTGTCAGGGGGCAAGACTACTGTAGTTTCTGATTCTTAGTCCCATGTTTTAACCTTAAGGCCACACATCCTCTCATAGGATAGATGCACCAATGTTAGAGCAAGAGGAAGCTTCATACATCTTCCACTGAAACCTGAATCTTTTCTTGGTGAATTGTGAAAAATGGTGATTAACCTATTGCTCTCTGTACCTTAGATCTGCTGGATGCTGCCTGGAAAGAGAAGTGCAAGGAATGAAATGGGGCCCTAAAGAGCACTGGCTAAAGGTTGGATCCTGCTCCTCATGAAGTCAGGGGAAAGACTCCCACTGATTCCACCAGGTGTTGGATCTGCCCTCGTCCCAAATGTGTCAGCCCCATCAGTGTGGTGATAAGCATAGCAGGAGTGAAGTTTTAGGAAGAGATGGGTTTGTGCTGCAAAGATCAAGTCTGGAACTTGTTCCCAGCTTCTCCAAAGTAAGGATGAGTGAACAGTTTCAGCTATTTCCTCCATATCTAATATTGTGATGGGGAACAAGGCTCTTCCATGTATATGGGCAACCTGTCCCACTTTCTCCCACATATAAGCTCTCATTACTTTCAAGTAGGAAGGCTCAGCCCCTCTGTTACTCACCATCATCAACAGCATATCCAGAAACCTGAATAAATATAAATATGGGTCCCTTGTCATCCTCCATCCTGTTCTCTGAACAGGGTGTGAGTCCAGCAGCTCTTACTGCTGTTTATTTTGTCACTGTAAAGAATGAAACACCCCTCTGCAATCCACATTCCTCCACTTCACACCTGGCATCAGATCACAGCTAACACATGGATCGCCACAGTGCAACAAATGCCACACTTGCCACTTTTCAAGGATATGTGGCTCTTCCTCATGACCAAATAAGTAGTTGAAGTTCCACCTGGGCAGCATGGTCTACTTTTCAGCCAACTGAGAACCAGCTCGTTTTGGCAGAGAGAATGGGAGAGAGCCTCTGCCATGATCAGGACTCCCTATACCATCACCAGTTTTGATGAAAATCCATCTGACTTTGTTCTTCCACGCTGTCTTGGTAGCCAACCTGAGAAGTCCAGGAACAGCACCAGGACCTGTGCCACAAATGACCAGGTCTGAGACATTTGAGACAACACACTGTGCACTGGTGGTGGTGGGAAATATATTGCACATCTGCTAGATGATTGTTCTTTACATGTTGGAATTTCTGCTGAATTTCTCAAGACAAACGCTGCTGTTAGCAGCTGTTAATTGACTCAAGACTTCAATGGTCTCGCTGCTATGTCGGGTGATTTAAAGTTTGCCTTGCTTGTTCACCCACAAATGCTTTTAGTAGACAGATAGATTAAAGCACTGTGGTGGCCATGTCTGGGTAAGACAAGCCTATGGATGTATATCTGGTAGGAAGTAGCAACTATAAGATCTCTCCCAGTCGTGCACATGTAGAACCAGGTACCTTCAGTGAGACCCCGGACAGGTGTATGGGTCTGCACACTGCATTTGGTTACAGAACTGAGGCCATACCTTTCAAAAGGGAAAAATGAGAGATTTTTTTTCCCTGACTAATAAGAATTCAGAGCAGTGAACCCTAATCAGTGTGGTTTACTGAGAACTGTGAATTGGACTGATTGTCGTTATGGCTCCAGGTTCTTAGCAACCTTCTCTCCTAATTAGCAATATAAATATTTTTTTAAATAACATTTAATAATCACAGTAGGACACTCTAGAGCAGAAGCTTTCTTTTGGTAATGCTCTTCTAAGGTAGAGGTTTCTTGGTGCTTAAAGACACACTAGTCATCCCCTGGCATATGAGTGAAACAAGCTCAATTTGTAGTCTATCCTGCCTGCTCTCCAATCACTCAATGTGAGTTTATGTGCTGTTTGCTCAGTGCAGGTGCATTTCCTAGCTGAACATTTCCAGTTTCATAAAAGTATTTGGATGAATTTACATTTTTTGGGTGGATTAAGTCTTAAAGGTGAAGTCTGAACTTTTAAGGTGCTCAATAAAAAACCCCCCACCACATGCATCCTGAGGGAAAATAAACATTTCTTTCCATTTACTGCCTATGTCTCCTGCAGAGGAAGGAAGAGATACAAAGGATGGGTTAGAAAACAAGAGGGCATTCTGCACAGGATAAGTCAGGCTGGCTGAGTGGGTTTAGACACGTGGAGTTTGACAGAGGGAAATTTTTGTTTGTAACTGAAAAAACACAGCCTCAAACCAACTGAGGCTTCCTGGGTTAGGGACAGACATTTAAAAAGCCTGAGCCTGAATTGATTCAAT
>NW_017729009.1:19318667-19321356 GCF_001723915.1 Gavialis gangeticus
GCACAGACATCCCAGACGTGCAGGCACATGCCTGCAGTGGTTCAGACTAGAAGCCAGAGGGTGCTAGAGCAGCCCTCCCTTCCCTTGCACAGACCTGAGCTGAGAGGGGTATGGCTGGGCCCCAGCAGGATGCTATGATTAGGGAGGGGTTCCCCTCCTCCTGACCAGCCCAGCAGAAAATTGGTTATACTGTGTTTATCGCCCCATTAAGAAAACAACAGAGGGACATTACCAGCTACCTGTTGATTCTGCCTTTGTCTTGTCCCCCACAGCACAGGCCGTAGCCAGCATGTGGTCTGCTAGCTAATGCTGAGAGCTGTCTCTGTCAGGTAGAGGAGATGGGGAGGGGAGGGGAGAGGAGGAGGAGGAGGCCAAGCAGCTGCCTGCAGTCTCTGCCGAGCGCCAGCCAGGGAGCAGAAGAGAAGTGCCAGCCCTACTGTGGAGCGGACAGCCCCAGCCCAGCCCAGCCCAGCCCAGAGAGCATGCTGGGATGCTGGGGGAGTCTGATTTAACTTAAACAAGTAAGGGGTCTGGGACAGACATTGCATAAGCTGGTTTGACCCAAATCAGTTAAGTCTGATTCAATCAGGTTTACCTCAAACCACTTTCAGCCATTTTCAAACTGGTTTATGTGTATTGAACATCTGTTCTGTTACTGGCTTAAACCAGTTTCTGATCACTTAGACCGGTTTATATGTAATGTCTGTCCCTAGTCCTGGAGATTTATACACGTTCACATAGAAGAAGCTCATCTGGACCAAATGCAAGCAGAGAAACATCTCGGATCTAAAATGCTGGTGGTTCTTCAGCTGAAAATTGTTCATTCCTTGACACAAGTGGCAAAACAACCCTTTCAAACTTGCCTTTAGTGCTGATTAAGGAAAAGGTCACAAAGGAAGAACAAGTAAAGGTTCTGGGGAAGAGCAGTATAAATGGGTGTTAATATTCCTCTGCTGAATGGAGCCATTTTGAGAACACAATGCTGCAGACAGAGTCATGTAGCAAGGTAAGGTTATGTCTACACTGCAGAAAGGGGTGACTGCAATGTGGAGCTCAGAGAGGGCTGTGAAACCTGCCCAAGAGGATGGGTAAAATGCTTGGAGGTGCTGCCATGTTTGCACTCTTAGCATTATCCATGCTAGCTCCTTTACATCTAGCTTGTAGATCTGCAGGTGCCCTTTGACTACCGTGTGCACCATATCCTCAGAAGCTGCAGCATGCAGGAGAACAAAAGTCTCATATTTTCAGGACATACAGGAAAAACAATGAGATGTCAGAAGGCAAAAATCCTTTGATAGGCCAGAGGTCTTTCCTACAGGCAGATGAAAGGAAGAGGCCAGGAAAAGGGGAGCGGAAAAGCTAGTCAGACCTACTTCTGGGGTTCAGTACAAGGGGCCAAGCAGAGGGCAGAAATCAGAGTTTGCTTTTCAGACAAGCTGGAGGCTGTTTGGGTGGCTAGACACTGTGGGTAGGGGAAACCACAGAAGGATGGACCTCAGTAAGAACAAGTCCAGAACCAAAGCTTTTCTTCAAGACTTGGTCAGCAAGAGGTTTTACATATAGATTCAGATTCATATTGTGGGAAATGGATGATTCCTTTGTGTCCCAGGATAAGACGTTTGTCTGAAGGATACGTCCAGCATGTTGGGGACTAGCTCTGGATACAACTGAAGTTTCCTTGGAAGAAAACAGAGGGATTATCATTAAAGAACAGAAGAAGCTTAGGCTGTGAGAGGGGAAGGAGAAGAGAATGAGAGGGGAGAGAGTTATTTGAGAAGGAAGAGGATTTATTAGTCTTTGAAAGTGAGGATCTGAGGGAGGTTGGACTGGAGCTGCTGTGTCATTATGGGCTGCAGTTGGAGATGTTTCAGAGAGTAAACTAGTAATAGAAATATTTTATAGGCCACCTGATCAGAAAGAACAACTGGACTGTGAAATGACTGTGCAAATAAAACAGGCATGTAAAAAGGAGAGAGTGGTAGGAATTGAAGATTTTAACTACCCAGGCATAGACTGGAATACATTAAGGGGAGAAAAATAAGGCTGGAGGTATGTTTGCAGATCAGACACAGGCCTGATTTCTAATTCAATCTGTGCATCAAATGTGCAACTTGGGTATTATGAAGTAATACAGCGGGACTGAGGAAGGATGCGCGTGAGGGAGGAGAGCCCTGGGGAAGCGGCAGTGGCAGGCTCCCAGGAAAAGCTTTAAAAGATGAATTGTAAAGAGAAAGAAAAAAGGAAAAGCCAGTTTTTGGCTGCAGTGGATCCAGAGGTTGAGAGTCAACCATGCGGAGGTTGTTGAGCTAGACCCTGTCTCTGGGGCTGCAATCACGCAGCTCTGCCCAACCCCAGTTCCTGCCGTCAGTGGTACTACATCTGATCCTGAAATATTGCTTCCTTTGTCCTTCTCCCCCACCCAGTTGTTAACCTTGAAAAGACCTGGGGTAAAATCCTGGCCCCAGTGAAGTCAATGGCAGAACTCCTGTTTGACTTGGATGAGGCCAAGATTTCATCCCAAATATTTCATACTTTTCTTGGCCCCTAGATCAGTGTTTCTTGACCCATGGGCCACCACCCAAAAGTGGGTCACAAGAATATATGAAAGGGCAGTGAACAAACTTTAAAAATGGGAAATGGTGGCTTTTCCCTTGAGGCATGGCAGATTTGCAGCCTGCAAGGGGCTGCT
>NW_017729009.1:19321430-19331971 GCF_001723915.1 Gavialis gangeticus
CCCCCCCCCCCCCCCACACAGGGTGGGGCAGGGTGCTGGGGCCTGAGGACAGGGGGCAGTGGGTCGGGAGTGAGGGGCACTGAGTCAGGACTGGCCATCGATGTTTCCAAATCAGTCCTTGTACAAAAAAGTTTGAGAACCACTGGACTAGATACAGGGATGCAAAGCAAGGGCGAATGGAAGGAACATCAGTGCTGTAACAAGCAGACAAATGTCTCCTACAGAAAAAATGTGGGTTGCATTGCCTTTCCGGCAACATACAGTCACCAATGGGCGAACCACTATTTAGAGTAAGGATCCCAAACCACTAAGAGCCAGGCTTGAAGCCATGAATTCCTGTCTCCCCCCAAATGCACGGGCTGTGCAGCCCTCAATTCACTTGCAAAAAGCTGTGGGCATGCATTCTTGAGGCTGCAAAGATTTACGGGTGCATTTTTTGCAAGAACAGCAACTGAAGACTGGAGCCCACATTTTATGGTGGGCCCTTCATTTACGGTGGCATTATTGACATGGGATTTTGTTTGTTGTGCATCAACTCGGAGGGACGTTTGAAAGAGGGAAATGCATCCCCGTTTTATGATCACTGGCTGAGCGACGGCCTCCACTCATTTTAAAAACCAAATATTTTGGCTTCCATACTGGTGAGAAAATATCTTCATTTCTAGGACTCTTGCCTGGCTAATTTTCTCTGCTGGGTGGTTACTCAAAGTTACTATCACCAGGATACCTAGTGTTATGAGTGCAATATTAAAAATATATATACTTGAGCTGATCTGGGTAGGAGTATTTCCTGCTCCAGAGCATAAAACTGACAGGCAGGAGATGATTTTTGGAACATTGCACCCCTCAGGAAGCATTTGTTGTTTTTTCATAACCTGTGCACTTGACTTTACCTTGTGTTTCCTCCTCTACTGTAAAACAAAAGATAAGTAGCAGAGCAGATGGATTTAAATGGGGATGAAAGCTTGCAGACTGCTCTGAAATGGCTACCAGTCTGCGTTCCCAATAATATATGAACGTTGCAGGTTTCCCATTTTCCTGGCACTACAATGGCACCGTTTCCTCCAAAGATGGGCTGTGTTGTTTATTCCACTTTTTAAAACAACCATTGCATGTTTGTACTGAAGGGGGAGGGAGGGGAGATGGATATCAATAGGTATCAGTGAATCAGAGTCCTGTTAGTCACTGTGACTAGCTGTATGAATCAATAGGAGACTATTAAATAAAGATACAGCCTTTGTATAAAATGTTACCTGATGAACAGACGGTCTGGATGCTGAGGCTGTCTCATCTGAGGCACAGAATGAGACCTGCAAAAAAGAGAGATGTTTAAGCAAAGTCATTTAACAGAACAGGCAAAGACGCAACGGCTGATTTTTTTTCCTCCTTCTTCTTTAAGGGGCTTCATAAAAATTAATAGAAGTCTTAGAAAATGTTTTAATTGAATTCAAACGTACACTTCAGTGAAACTCTTCACAGTACAAGGGCTGCCAGAGATAAAGGTAATTATATTTGTGCTGCAAATGTTTGCTTAACAAAATGCAAACGTGCTGTAGCAGGTGCACAAACTTATTATATAAGAAAGATATGGCAGGCAAGAGATGCAAATTGCAGTGCTGAGGCCAGAGGCTGGAAGCCTTCCTGTGTCCTGGTTAGATTCTGTCTGAGAAAGTGTTATGTAGCCTTCTCGTGGGTTTGTAGCCTCCTCACCAGCACAGAGCCCCATTGAAACAATGCAGCTCTGAGCAAATGGTACATGTCAACTAATAAGGACCTCATTGTGGGACTGGGGCTATAGTAAGTCATTCAGGTTGGTGCTTCTATGTTTTGGCAGTACCCAGCACACAGCTGAACCTATTAGGATACAACTACTGGGAAGGAAATGGGGCAGACATTTGTGCAGAATATTTAAATGAAAAACAACAATTTGTCACAAAAAAGAACTGGCAAATTCCAGTTTGGGGTAACCACAAATTGGAAAAATTTCTGATAAAATTTGCAGGAAGTGGCAAATGAAAACTGAAGGGGCTTTTTGGAAGGCGGTTGGTTTTCGAGCATAAAATTAAAAAAAAAAAAAAATTAAGGTCTGCAAATCTTTTTGGGGATGAGTCCAGTTGAGCCCCCAAAATAATTCAGATGAAATGTTTTCTTCCAGCCCTAATAAATCAATAGCAGCCAAAACTGTGATGAAATCCTGCAATAAGAGCTGGGGCGGGGGAGGAGGCATAACATAATTTTTTATATACCCACCACTCTGAATAGTGGCTATTTCCTATTTGATGTTTAAATGTCCGGTTACATTTTTCATATCTACCCTGAGGATTTGATGCACTAGCTGCCCTCCCGGGCTCTAATATGCGATTTGGTGATCATCTGCTCAGTGCATTAAAATAACCAACGTCCCTCCAGAAGGCTGCTGCGGAATAATGCTCTGTAACAATAACCATTGCAATGCTGTAACATGATCGAGGGCTAGTATTTTTGACTTGAGAACCCAGCTTTGACTTGTATTGCTGAAGTTTGGGAGTAATTAATCAGAACAAAATGTTTAGCAAGTTTCTTGGCCTTTGCAATTTATAGAGAAGGCTCACTTGCATGCAAAGGATGCCTAAAATGCATATAAAAAACTAAGCAAATCATAAAGATCTGCAAAAGTGTTTAAAGACTCTGAGGAAGAAATACATTAATCCATTGCTTTGACTTACTGACTTTCAGCCCCACTTACACACCCATGCGCACACGCGCACACACACCAGATTTTGCCCTGAGCCATCTTGTGGCTATTGACGGCCATCTATAGCTGATAGCAACAGAAAATAATCCAGCAATGAATGTCCTCTCATAACATCCCAAAAATCCCGGGGTGTGAAACCTGTGTGAATAAGTTGTGCACCCAGTTTATCTGGCCACGCACGGAGCGCTGGCCTGCAAATCAATTGGTGTGGCAATACTTACAGGGTTTACTTAAGGCCCACTCCTGCCACTCTTCTCAGCTGTTTTGTGCCTCCCAGGCAGAGCAAATCAGCAGGAAGCAGCTTTAGCTGAGGATCTGGGAACACTCCTCACGCAGGGCGTATTTTGTGGGGTGTGACTGCAGCGTAGCTGGCTCTTCATTGCTCACTATGGAAGTCCTCGGTGAGGAGTAGTGTCTCGGGTGAGAATGGAAGGGGATGAGGCAAGAGCTCTTGTCCTCTGCTGAACCGGGGCTGGGGGAACGGCTCCAAGAGGATATTTCTGGGTGTACCTTAATTTATTGCCGTTTTGCTGCCCTGAACTATGCTCTGCACTCAGCTGAGTGCCCAGCCTCTCCAAGATGGGGGCCGGGGAAAGCTGGTTTAGAGCCATCTTCCCACTCTGCCTTTGCTCATGGAGCCAAGGTCGCTTGCGTGCAAATCCTCAGCCCATTAAACACACCACCCTTTTTGAACTCGGGGCTGGTGTGAGCAAAGCAAAGTAGTGAATTCAGTTCCTGTGAGTGAGCTTTATTGTCTGCTGGAAAAATGTATCTTATATTTAATCCTCCTTGAAGGATTTTCACTTTGATTCTGTCTTCACTACAGTTAGACCCACGGTGGTTGTATCTGTTGTTATGAAGAGATTTTTTAGTGAATGTGGAATGAGATTTGTTCCAAGAAATAATGTGCGCTAAACACTAAGCTTAAGTGGATTGTTTTGTTTTGCTATAATACTGACCCAGCAGTTAAAGAGTTAATTGTCTCATAATTTGTTGCCTGATGGTTAATAAGCAGCAGGTGTCTGCAATTAGCCAAAACGATCTGGGGCAAGAAGGACTATGGTCCATTGTTGCAGTTGATTTTTTGACTCAGTCCTGTGTCTTGGTCTGAAGGTAGCTGGGTTAAAGAGGCTTTGAATCTTCTTAAGCTCTGCTTGGAAATCTGTTTTATAAAAATGAAAACCTGGTCATTCTTCCATGTAGTGTCCCTTCCTGTAGATGATAGCACCGGGGCAAATGGAAAGCACTCTTGTAAGGTTTTCCATTTTCAGACAGGAGCTCAACATCTGAGGACAGAACATCTTCTAGAAGACAAGGTGGCAGTTCAGGGCACTGGTCTGTGGTTCATTCAGCAGGGGATGGAAATGAATTAGTAAGACAGTGCTTCCTGGCATGATGTCCTTCCATAAAAAGAGGTCATTTTGTTACCTCTGAAATGTACCCAGCTTCTCATCTCTCCAGGCTTGTAAAAGCAAGCAGAAGATGACTTCCAAGCCGGACCATTATGGAATACATTAAAGACGGAGTCATGGGAGGAGGACGGGTTCCCAGTAACTGTGGCTAAGTGCCACACCTGTCACTGCTGGATCCGTCTCTCTCTATCAGCAGTCTTCCTGTCTGTCTATCTACCATAATGCTCCGTATCTGATGGTCAGAGTCATTCCTTCTTCTGTACATTACCCCAGGGGGTGTGCTGTAGTGGAGTACATTCCCTTCCTGGTTACCGTGTGATGAATGCAACCCTATTAAAATATCATCTCGTCCTCACAGTAGATTGCAGTTTAAGATAATATGTGTGTTCCTTTTATAAGGTTTATACAAGAAAGATTATGCTAAGTGCCAGACCCAGTAAATATTTCAAGAGCCACTGCATCACTGAGAACAGTTTCTCCTCAGGCCTGTGTCTCAAAGCCAAAGAAAACACTTTCTTAAAATGTTTCTTTCCTGTTTTATTTTTTTTAAAGGACATTTTCCCTGTATCTCTGACTGAAATGAAAAGTTGTCATGTTTCCTGATTTAATTATGGTGGCAGATCTATCTCAGCAGGAAGTCTACCTGCATTTATGTTTTGAAGCCATATAAGCTTGGTTTTTACCTCCTTGGCATCTATTTAAATCCATTGACAGCAGCAAAGTTGTTTCAGATCTGCCCCCCTGTACTCAAGAGTAGAATTTGTTCCTAATTACAGTACTTAGCTCCAACGCAGTGCTTTTCACCTTCAAAGCACTTTAAATTCATTAACTAATTAATCTTCAAAACAGCCCTCTGTTTCCCTTTTAGAAGTGGAGAATTTGAGGCATGGAAGATGTATGACTTGCTGAAAATCATAGATGATACCAGCTCCGGTAGCAGAAGGAAAGAGTTTCTAGTTCCAGCACATGTGCTCTGAGCTCTGGGGCCTTCCTAATACTAAATAGCACCAGCCACATCCTTGCTGCCTCCATTTCTTACCAGTAGCCACTGCCATCACCCAAAATCAGCTATGGATTGTCCTGGCAAGATACCGCGGGTGGATTTGGGGACCTGGGTGAGAAGGTTTAAATATCACTATAGACTCCCATGACAGCCAATAAACTGATGTTGATGTAGTAAAAGAAAAGTGTGTGTGGTGGAAGCTACTCTATAATGTCCAGATGCAACACAGAAACATCACAGGAGACCAGGTATCTTCTCACAAGTTTTTTTCCAAGTAGAGGACACAGACAGCATTCTTCTTTGTACATATTCCCTTGTACTCATATACACAGCCACTATGCATTTTGTCTGTGCAGGTTGCATATGGAGTCCAGTTGCTTCTCCCCAGTAGTTACTGGGTGGATATGGGCTTGTTGCCCTATGGAATATTCCTGGCAGAGCTAAGCCAGAAAAAATTATTATACTGTCTTTTTACCAGTCAGTGCCCCTCCAGAGACCCTGCAATAGAAGTGACTACTCCACAGAGTCATTATTTTAGAATAGAATTACTTTTAGTCCAGACTACTGTCCATACAGACATTTATACTGGTATAACGATAATAGAGTAAGTTATCTAGTAGAGCTGCACTTGGGAAGCTTCCTGTGTAGGCAAGGCAAGAGAGGGGAAAGGGGAAAAGGATGCATTTGGGCTTGTTGAAGGCTTAGGAAGAAGGGAGGAACCTTTTAAAAGTTCAAATAAACTTCAGATAAATCAATCCAAGCCTGTGGAGGCTTTCCTATTATTTGTCAAAGGCATCAAGTCCCTTTTATTCAAGGAAGAGCCCAAGAATGAAAGAAACGGGACTACAGGTTCCTTTTGCTAAGTCAGTTGGCTGAAGAACGAAAAAGAAAAAAAATGGAGTAGTTTTCAAGAGAAAGACATGTCTCCTGGACTTTCGATTCTGTGCTTTTGGAAGGTGTGAGTCATTAGGAGAGAGAAGAAAATGCAGTCGCTATGCAGTAATGTAGAACACTAGTTACTATGTTTATTTCTGTGTTTTCCAGCACTGCAATTGTTGCCATGCACCCTAATGAAACCACGGATTGTGCTCCCTTCAGATAAAAAAGCAAATATTCACCGATACAATAGCAGCCACTTCCAACAGTAATACCTGATGCAAATATGTTAAACATATCGGGGCAGGAGGGATAATTAAAAGAAGCAGGTACTCTTTGTAGTCTTTCCCTGGCTGAAGGGGTTTTTTCCCCCCTTTCTTTTTTTTTTCCTTTCTTTTGAATAACAGAAGGAGCTGTGTTGGACTGGTTGAACACACAGAGTGAGGCTGGAAGGAAAAAGATCTTTGATCTCTTCCTTTTTATCACTATGTCTTGAGAAAAACACTACTTTTTAAACAGGGGCAGCAGGTAACAGAG
Organism: Gavialis gangeticus; assembly: GCF_001723915.1. Taxonomy (NCBI): domain Eukaryota; kingdom Metazoa; phylum Chordata; order Crocodylia; family Gavialidae; genus Gavialis; species Gavialis gangeticus. The sequence goes on from NW_017729009.1 coordinate 19,327,993, forward strand.
TAGTTTTGTTCTCTGTAAGAGTTTTCTTCCCTACTCCCAAGGATTCAGCGTTGAGGTTCTGCTCCATACTTTTGCTCTTATGCAAAAATTGAAAATCAAAATAAAACATGAACAAGGCAAGCCTGTCTCTGTGTTGTGCTCTCCCTCCCACCACCAGGGTTTTACCTTCCTTGGATATGGGGTTGTTTTATTTCCTTCCCCCCCCACCCTTTACCTCAAGGCTGATTGAACGCAGGATATTGTCCGGTGGGTTGCATTGGTGTTTACACTAAAATCAGCCCATTTCAGGGGAAATTCACTTACAGAAGTCGGGGCTGCTGATGTACTGTTGCCTGATAAAAATGCCTCTGGTCATGGCAGCTTTCTTCAGGCTGGTTCAGGAGGCATGAATCACTGCACTGGTCTTCTTTGGACTCTCTCTGATCTTTCCTCCTTTTTGGGGTAGATTCAAGCGGAAGTAGAGAGCAATAGTAGAGATTTCTGGGCTCCAGCAATAACCCGGTGTCCACATTGGCCCTCATCTCAGTGAGGAAAGCGTATTATAATGGTGATTGGAGTTACACCTAGATGTCCTAATCGTGAACTAGGGTGTTGTTGTCTGGGCGCCATTCCTCCAGCAGTTTGCCTTCTTATGCACACTTAGTGTAGTTAGCACCCAGGCCATCCAAGCTCCCATGTGAGCATCTGCAGAGAAAAACCCTGTGTGCATTACTGATAATCTCACTGTTTCTGCACTGTGTCCATCCAGGAACGTATCCTACAACCCTTTGTTTCAGGGCAGGGTAAGACAAAATCCAGTCAATTATGCAAAAGGATAAGCAAGGAAGGGCAGTAGAGGATTATTAGCATGTAAATGATGTTTCTTTTCATTCTCATTGCAAAGTGAGTCGGGCATGGACTTGATTACAGCAAAGCTAGGGCTGTGACCTGTGTCACCGGTTGGGTAAAACTAAAGTTCCTCCAGACCCCAGTCAGAGGGTCTTCTGTGCGAATGGTAAGGGAGGATTTGGACTGAAACTTGGAGAAGAGCCAAACTGAATGGTGCACGGCAAAGGTGGCACAGTCTCAACTGCCTACATAGTGGAGTCGGATGGTCCGAGGAACTAATGAAGAAGTGGAGCGATGTTAAACCACCTGTGACTACGACACAGAGCCTCGGACTGTGCAACACCTGCTGCAGTGCCCACTGTCTGAAGGCACATGTGCAATGAAGATCTTGCACAGTACAATGCGTGAGCGCAAGCACGTATAACAGAATGGTGAAACGTGGCGTAGAGACATGAGAAGAAGAACGGCGCAACTTGGGTGTAGCCTATACTTATAACTGGAACTGGCCCAAGTCCAGAGTGTGAGGTGTTTTGCTCTAGAATTGTGGCTGGGCCATTTGAGGCAAATCGGCCAGCTGTCATTACAGTCCTTGTCACTCCTGATGTAAACGATTCCCAAAAGTGCCTTTTTGGGTAGCTCTCTTGTTCTGTATCCAGGCTCACCTCGGTTACCTCCCTCCTTCCCCTGGAATGAGATCAAGATGCATCGAGCTGTTTAGAGTCCACTGTTTCCTTGCTCCTGCAGCGCCCCAGACCTTTGCAACTCTACATTAGAAGTTCAACCTTGCATGCCAGGTCTTTATGCCTAGTCTTCATGGCCTTTCAGGCACACCAAGCCAGCCGAGCAGGTAAGAGCAGAGAAAGCCCTTTCAGACTTTGTGGATTACTTTCATGGTTGGTGAACTGGCAGGCTGGGGGAAAAAAAGGAAAAAAGGGATAGAAAAAAATCCCTGTGTGTAGTTTCAGTCTAGACCTCCCCTGCTGCTCAGGGAATGAGAGAATCTGCTGCCAGAGGAGCCAGCCTGGGTGAAATCATAATAGCTCCATTGACGCTATACTGTGTCTGAAGGGCTCGCAGGCCCAGCACCCCGTCAGCAGCCACGGCTCTCGCTTGCACTGACACGCTGTTGTGAGTGAAGGACCCCACAGTGATGCCAGTTGCACTGCCTTCTCGTGCAACAGCTAAAGCATCAATCAGGACACTTCCACCCAGGCTTCACTAGACCCAGAAGAGAGACAGATCAATGCAATAGAAGGAAATGGCACTTTATTGACCTGCTGACATTTGTGCAAGAACAAATGAACACAGATCAAAAACGAGGTGCAAAGTAACCTTAACATTAACCTAAATTATGAATACAGTGGAAGCTGAAATTACTGCAAGACTTGGCTAGGGGCTGTATTGTTCCCAAGTTTGAACCAAGTTGTGGGATTTTCTGGGTTTCACGTACAGAACCAGAGTTGCTCAGGACATAAGCTCTGTTTCCGGAGATGACAGGCCAGCTTTCCAATTCAGTTTGCCCCTAGCCCTTCAAACCTCTTTGCCAATGCAGATGTCCCATGTGGCTCCATTGTGATGAATCAAAGTACAAAGACAATGCAGGCTTCGAAGAGCAAGGGAATTAAGATACTGCTTTGTTTTCTGAGAAACAAATGGCACAATCTGTGGGATTCACAAATGCATTTTCAGTGATAATATTACAGTTCACTAAAAGTCCCAGGATGAGGGGAGTAAAGTCACAATATGATGCTGATGGTGATGATGACTCTGAAAAATAGGGGGTGGGGTGGGAATTGAAAAATGGTTTAGGAATAATTTTAGCTTCCCCCCAGTCTAAAATAGAAAGAAATGCTGAGTTAAAGACCAGCACGTAACCCCACTTCCACTCTCTTATGATGCACACACACAATATCTGAGCCACACCTGCAGCCCAATGCCCCCTTCAATGTATATGAGGGCAGACTGGGGATTCTGTGCAAAAAAATGCAGATCTGGCAATCCGGAGTTTTTATCAAATTTCCCATGCAAGGGAAACATATTTAAAAGGTCAAACCATTAATATATATCTCCAGTTTTCTTTTCAAATGATTTATCAGCTTGATATTCCCTTCCAGCAGTGTAAACCCTTTAAAAAAAGATTGAGTGCAAAACAAAAATCTCATTTTATTCTTTTACTTTTCCATTTGCCATCGGTTTAAAAAAATCCTCTCAAGCAGACCCCAAATGAACATTTCTCCCACTGCCCCCCCACCCCGTATTTTGAATTTGCCAGCAAGTCAGTGCTATTTATGGGGGCAGCTCTGACTTCCCCTTTAGGCGGTGGTGCCTGTGTGAGCCCTAGAGCTGCCTTTTTCAATCCAGCTGTTCCTTAGCTCCCCATTTGGTTCCAGCCCTCGCACATAACAGATAAATGACATCCATTTCACCTGGGTGTATTTGAGGGTGCAAAAAATAGGAAGGCGGTGACTCATAACGAGAAGCTATTTCCAAGTGGTTCGGCTGTATTTAATAGATCAACAACCACCCATCAGACAAGGCGGATGGAGGTGGCAGAGGGGCGGCTGTTTGGGGGATTTTTGCGAGAAACTTATTTTGATTGACGGCATTCTGTGGTCGTTACCAAGACCAGTGCCTTTTACTGGCTCCCAGATTCTCATATCTTCTTTCAGCTGGCCTCCACACAGCCTGCTGCTGTGGCTGACCCTGCCTGGGATACTGAGACATTAGGAAAAAAAACCCACACAAAAACAGCAAAGTGGAATAGAGCTGAACGGCAAGTCCCCAGCAAATCAGCTTGTAAAGCCATGAAGACGTCTGCAGCCTTCACAATCAGTTTGGCCCCAGTGACCAGAATTTTGATCATGTGTCCCTGATTATTTTCTGAGCTGCTGCTGACTTTTAAGACCTACTGCATGGCTAACTGATGGAAAATAAAACCTTTATAGGCACTACTGGCAGTGAGGGTAGGGGAGGATCTTATTATTAAAGCCATATATGGCACACTGGCCTGGGCTATAACTGTGCATTTCGATTGTGCTCTGCAAACTTTGCCCCTGCAGACTGATGGAAAAAGGCTAGATGGAGCGTGGATTCATTTTCTAAAGGAAATGAGGATATAAATTCATTTAAAAAATGACATGCCAATTTTCCC
>NW_017729009.1:19336971-19341797 GCF_001723915.1 Gavialis gangeticus
GGAAAATAAAACCTTTATAGGCACTACTGGCAGTGAGGGTAGGGGAGGATCTTATTATTAAAGCCATATATGGCACACTGGCCTGGGCTATAACTGTGCATTTCGATTGTGCTCTGCAAACTTTGCCCCTGCAGACTGATGGAAAAAGGCTAGATGGAGCGTGGATTCATTTTCTAAAGGAAATGAGGATATAAATTCATTTAAAAAATGACATGCCAATTTTTCTTGCTCCCTTTCTCTCTCATAATAAACTGTGCCACTGCCAGGAATTTTTGTGAAAATAACACTTGGTTTTCTGAAACTCCTGCTCCAGGATTACAAAGAGCTGGAGCCAGATATGTCATATTATGGTCTCAGCCGAGGCAACCCTGGCTAAACAAACGAGGACTTGCCCCTGACTTTTACTGCTGACAATGATATCAATGTAGGATGCAACATTACTTCACTGAAACTTTGAGAAAATATATAACCCATTTAGTTAATGGACTGAGCTGTAATGTCATCACTTAAGTGAATCCCATGAATAAAGAGCAAGATGAAGTAATTGCTTCCAAAACATTTCTGGAACGAAGTAAAGGTTCGTGGTGGTTGGTCTCTGGGGGCTCCATTGATAACTTGTTTTCAACAAGGTTTGCTCTGCTGTGACATGGGGATCCTCTTCCAAGTGTTATTACTGCACTGGCTCAATAGGCAGAGCTATAGGGGCTACCTGTGGTCTAGTCCCTCTCAAGTAGGAGTGTGTGGGCTAAAGTCCTGGGGTGGTTTCAAGTGTAGTATGTGCATCCACCCTAACCACACCAATTAAAATCAGTGCCTAGGCAGTGTGCCAAGCTCTTCTGAGCTTTAGATGGGAAACAGCGAGTCTTAATGCCTACAATATGCTGTCCTTATGAACCGCATACAGGTGTAGAAGTCAGGTCACTTGACTTCTGCCTCTCACCTTTTAAATCCCAGCTGGCAGGTGAGCATCCGTCCTAGTCATTACTTGGGCTCTAACCCCTTGTGTGACACTGGACACAATGCGTTCGACCACATTTTTTCGCTCTTAAGTGCCCAAACCTGTAGGTACGGACATCAAGCTGGCCCTCGTTTTGGAGGTGCTGGAAGCTGCACCTCTCACTGTAAGCTGTCCCATCTGCATCCACACCAGAACTAATGAACTTGACACAAGTGTGCGGTTTGTGTCCCAGCTAGGGTGGCTTCTATGCAAGTGCAGGACTATGAACAGTCAGTGCTCACGAACAGACGGTTTAGCATGAGTAAGGTCTGTAGAATCAAGCTTCATTTCACTGCAGCGCCTGCAGACAACCCTTCATTTGGCTGTTCCTCTGGCTCCTTTCCTAAGAGGCAAATCCTCTGCAGCTGTGCATGAGAAGGGACGGAGGAACGGTCAGTGTGGTTCACTGCCAAGGTCGGGAGCTAGACGCTGGATATTACTCCAGGGGTCTGCAGCTTCTGTGTATGGAGCCCGTCTACACCAGGCCTCCAGGATTTGGGGGGTGGCCAGGAAAGGGGTGTTTGCCGTTCTACACAACCGCTCAGCTTCTCCATCCGAGCCTTCCTACCCTGGGAACATTTTTGACATAATGTTTCTCTCTCTCTCTCTTTTTTTGTCAGAAAATGGGGATTCATCCAAACCAAACCTTTTGGCAGAGATGGTTTCAGTGAATATTTTGTCATGATGCTTTTCTGGTCACAGAGAGAGAGAGGGAGATCAGTCCCCACTCCAGTGTCTGCCGCATGCCAGGTGAGCGCCTGAACCACCAGCCTGTCCGTTCGTCTGGGTGGGAGCCCTCTCTTGTCTTCTCCGTGACGAGCTTTGAAAGGTTTAAAGTTCCTTCTGATGATGAAGGGAAGTGAACGGTGAAACCACATTTTTTCTCCCCTGCAAAACAGAATTCTTGCTTTTCAGCCAGCCCTATGCAGCATAGGCCAGGCTGTAGCTGCAGGGATGTTTGTGGAGCCTCCGTCCCACTGCCTGTGAAGGATGAGGATCCCTCCTCAGGACTGCCCCCTGCCTGTTACCTTGCACTTGGCCTTGACTCCCAACAACCCCTGCTGTCCCCAGCTCTCCTAACTTACTCTCAGCACAGCATACCTATCGGCTGTTTTAGTATTTCCTTTGAGAAATGCCCTTATTGCACAATATTTTTTTTTTTTTGCCCACATACTTGTTTTTGCTGGATGCTTTATGCAGGCTCAAACGTAGAGTTCTTTCCATCTGACTTGCAGGTTTCTATTCTCACAATCGCACTGGAAAATTTTAAGCAATGAATAAACATGATGCTACTAGAAAGGAAAAGAAAAGGGAAATATAATCCCACTTTCAGTGACATTTTCTTGTAAGACAGGAGATTCTTCTGGCTAAAGCACTAAACTGGGACTAAGGACCCCTGGGTTCACTTCTTAGCTTGGCCACACACTTCCTGTGTGACCTTCAGTCCTTCATTTTCCCTCTCTGTGCCTCAGTCCCCTGTCATCCTCTATGTTTTATCCCTTTATGCTCGGTCTAGTTAGACTATGAATAGTTTGGCGCTGGCACTGTCTATTAATGTGATGTGTGTGTGAACAGCACCTAGCACTGTAGGGTCTGCATCTTAATGGGGCCTTTAGAAGTTTCTTTGTCCCAAATAGCAGCAATAACATTTTCATAGCTAGTTTTCCTGTTTCTAGCACAGAAAAGCACTTGCTGCTGTGTCCATCTATCAAAGCAAACAGAAGGGAAACAAATCTACCTTTTTTTTTGTAACAGCAGCAAAATGCCTTGAGTAAAATCAGGTCCAATGTCCCAGTTGTGCTGGGAATAAACAAAAGAGCAGAGAACCGTATAAGTACAAACCCAGGAAACGTGAGGCCTGATATTGTGACTACAGGGGGAACAAAAGTAATGAAGACGTGGTGATTAGAGGCAGGCAGCGTTTCCACATCCAGTCTGTCTATTCTGCACTCCTCTGTATAATGAGCAGATTATCTCATTATACAAGTGGATATGGAAGAACTACTTTGAAGGGAAAAGAAACTGCTTTATGTCTAGATACCTGATTTCTAAACAGAATATTTTGTGGGATTAAGGTAGCAAAAATGGGCCTCAAAAGACACCCCCCCCACCCCCAACAAAATAAAACCTGTAGGCAGGTCAGATCATAGTGAAGTATTTTATGCATGAGCTGGGATGCATATTGGACATGCTGTCTCAGTAAGAAAAATAACAAAAAGGGGCAGCTGACAAAGCTATGAAATAGGAAAAGGAATTAAGCCCTTTCTTTTAATTAGAACAAGGTGAAGCGTGTTCAGTCCAGTAGCTTATTCAAACAGATTTGGGTCAGCTGAAACTTTGCAAATTTGTACTGAATTCAGTGAATCATGTGTTGGCTGAAAAGTGGCTTAACCCCCTCCCTCCCCTCTTTGTAGTCAAAGCATTCTCCCTGGCTTTTGCAAACTGAAATACTTTTTGATTTTACATTTTGAAAAGATGGTTTGGTACTAAATTTACCTAACCACAAAGTGAAATTAAACATTACTTTACACCTTATTGCATCTGGTTGGTTGGTTGGCTTGGATTTCTGTGTCAGACCCCAACTCTCTGGGGGGCGAGAACTGTGGTCTTGCTTCCCCTTTTGCTCACATGGTCTGAAAGGGAAAAAAGACTGAAGGGAGGAAGCAGCCAGAATCTATCAGTACAAGCAGCTGTCAAAGCCAGGACGGTTCTCGCTGGGCACTCGCTATCCTGGCTGTTTGCTCCAACATACCTCGTTCCCCTCCTTCACAATCCCTTTCCCTTAGCTTCATTCACACCTAGCCTCCCCTTCTCTTTGAACTCGTTTCCTTCATCTTTTTTATTTTGCTTCCATGTAGCTGATCCCCTCCTAACTAGACAAAGCCCCATGCTGCAAAAAATCAGGGAACTAATGTGCTGTTTTGTCATCCCATTGTTCACTCTGCTTGTGGCCTCCACCCCTTTCCCCTACCGCGGTTATGTCTTGTCTATTGTAAGCTTTTTGGAAAAGGGATTGTCTGCTATGCTGTTGGTACAGCATGTAGCACAATGTGGTCCTATTCTTGGTTTACTTTAGGCAATATCTTAATGAACATGATTATTATTATATAAGGATAAAATTGCATTCTTCCTTAGTCTGTGACGTACCAACACCATTAGCCCCAAGTGCTGGGTAAAAGTTTCAGGAGAGGGCAAACTAGTCTGCATTGGCGTACTAGGATTAGGTTAAAATTTAATGGGATTCCAAAAAATAACATATCAAAACCTTCATACACACAAAGATTTCTTGCTACAGTGTTATCATTTGCCCATCACTTCTTTACATGGACCAGCCTTTCGGGGAGAAATCGTTTTCACCTAAGTGGGATACTGAATACTTTTCCCTAGGATGTGTTAGATATTTGTGGATGCACCATGTTGAGGTGTTGTTGTTATGGTAACTCTTGCATCTCAGGCTTGATTCTACATATAGTGCAATCACAAATACTGGTTTTTAAAGAATCCAAACTTCCCTTAGGCCATGTAACCAGCATTGAATCGCTAGGATCTCTTCCTTCCATGAGGAGGACAGATCTGGCTTACAATATTTGATTTAGCTATAAAGCTGGTTAAAGCAGAAATAATAGGATGGAATTTTCTTTGTGGAAAAACTGATAAAGACTTTCACATTTTGCCAGCTTTTCTGTACAGCAATGATGACTAGATACCTACCCTTTCTTGAATGAAAGCTGAGATTCCCTGGTAATCGCATGAATCCAGGAGCTGGAAGATTCATAAAGACACCTCCCCTCCTCTTCTCTCCTCTGCTTCCTGACCACCACTGCTCCTG
>NW_017729009.1:19346797-19374563 GCF_001723915.1 Gavialis gangeticus
GAGGAGGACAGATCTGGCTTACAATATTTGATTTAGCTATAAAGCTGGTTAAAGCAGAAATAATAGGATGGAATTTTCTTTGTGGAAAAACTGATAAAGACTTTCACATTTTGCCAGCTTTTCTGTACAGCAATGATGACTAGATACCTACCCTTTCTTGAATGAAAGCTGAGATTCCCTGGTAATCGCATGAATCCAGGAGCTGGAAGATTCATAAAGACACCTCCCCTCCTCTTCTCTCCTCTGCTTCCTGACCACCACTGCTCCTGTCCCCAGTTGAACCAGGGGTAGTGGGGCAGCTCCAGAGCTACGCCTAACCTGCTGCAGCCAGGCTGTGTCTGAAACTGGGCTCGGCTACGGACAGCAGCAGCAGTGGGTAGGTTCACTTCCCCTGTACCTGCTCCCAGGCTGGCATGGGCCAAGCAGAACAGAGGAACCTACCTGCTGCTGCTGCTTTCCCAATCTGAGCCCAGCTGGAGTGGCCGGGAGCAGCTGTGGAGATCCCCCTGCCCCTGGCAAAGCCGGAGACAGGAAGGGCAAAGGAAGGGGGCAGGAAAGAGGAGGGGATGGGACATGCCCTCTGAGCACAGAGCAGAAGGGAGGAGGGGATTATTGCTTGCTTTGAGAATTTAAATAAAAAGTCCCATGACCTGGTCGACTGAAAAGGCCAGGAGTGCATCTGTGTTATTGCCTTCTCCACCCATGGCCTGTGGCAAACCAGTCCGCAATAGTTCAAGAGAACCATGGGAAAGGCCTGCCTGTGTTGAGAGCTGAATAAGGAAGAATGAAAAGAATTAGAAGCGAACAGACTGCAAGGGCGTCTGTTTACGGAATAAGGGGGAAAGCATAGAGGACAGTTTTCAGGGGACAGAGACCCTCTGGGCTAAGGTGAATAGTAGCAACCTGATAACAGTAAGTGCTGAGCATTCTCAGTACCACTGAATTTGCTGAGTGATACCAGGACTGAGTATCTGGCCATTGTAAATAACTTGTACTTCTCTGCCAAGTTGCTGTCTCTTGACTTATTAAATACATTAACATGAAATAAAAAGCTTGGTCTCAGTCTATGGGAATGATGCTGCTCCTAGGAGGGGTCAACCCCAGTGGGATAATCTGATGTGTTGGCAATGGAGGCTGTGTAAGAATCACTGCAGCTAATGGCTAGAAAGTAAACTCAACTTTATACCAGAGTAGGGAAACGATCAGTCTCGGAAAACCCAAGGAGGGAGGTGGGACTTTGTTGATTTCTCAAGTTATTTGGAAGTCCTGCAAAAATACGGTAGGCTTTGGAGATGCCTAGAGCATTTGGAAGGCTGAATTCCTTCTTTATTCCACTTTTGGAGCCATCGCTTGCAAAATAGGCACACTAGCTGCTTAAACAAAATACTTTTCAACCCCCCTACATATGGAGTATCCAATGCAAGAGATTTTAAAAATCCATTTCTGACCTCTGATTCTTGCTGAGAGGCCAAAGAAATGCATTTTGCATTTTTTTACATCTTTTTTGGGTACTTCTGAGAGCATTTTTGTCCATATGTTGCTGTTGCTGGTTTTTTGGTGTATTTTTTGTTGTCCCACAAAACAGAAGAAACCACTAATCATTGCTTTGCCTATTTGATGTTTTAAGAAAGCCAACAAAAGGAGTACTGCTGATGTGCAGATGAATGTGGCAAGGATCACCATGACAGTGGAGGCTGACTAGTTACTAACTTGATTTTTCTTCCTAGTGTTTACACTCCATCATCCATTAATGTGTCACCTGCCATGCTTTGTTGTTACTATTGTGGACAGAAGAATGTCTGCCCTGTCAGTGATGTCTCCTGGTGTGAGTCTTTTCCAGGGCTTCTCCTCCCCTACACCCTGGTCTGTCACTCACCCAGATGACGTACTTGGGAATCACTGTTCAATTATGAAGAATTACCTACATGATTTGCTCTTCACCCCAATCCCTAGGTCTTTCACAGCGTCTATTTCTGGTCAGGTCTGGGTCAATTAAATCATGGTCACCATTCAAATTAATGAACAAGAGAACTAATCCTCTGCTAATGAACAAGGGATCCTCTGCTAGTCGGATCACTCCTCCTGACCCAATATCGGTATTAGGTCTTCTTATATACATGTGGTATTGGCCTGTCATGTGTGGCACCCATAGATGGACCTGTAGCACTAGATCTGGCCTGTGAACTGGCCCTGTACCACTCATCCAACCCACAGGGCCAAAAGGTTGAGCACTACTGGCTTAGGTCAGTGTGATGGGAGTATTACATCTGGATCTAAGTAATACTCACAGGTCAGGAATGTTAGTTTGGGATCTGGATGCCACTCCAGTATGGAGGTAGTCCTGATTTTTCCTAGAAACTTTATACATGGAACCATTCACAAAGGGAAGATGGCAGTGACCCTAAACAAATTTTGTGCTTTAGGGCCTGAACTACTAACTGTTGAGGTCAGGAAGAAGCCTCCCCTTCATGTACAACATGTAAAGATCATTATAGTTTATTGCTTTAGTTTTGGTGTCCTCCAAAGCATCAGAATATTCTCCACTGCCCCAGAGAGGATACTGAGCTAGATGGTCTGATGGTACAGCAACGGCATCAAGTTGCATAGGAACAGGGAACAGAGAGTCCCTTCTAATTTTGCTGTTGATAAAGCTGTGAGTCCTATGACTATTTTTCAGAAATGGAGCAAGGAAAACAACTGTGCTGTTCTGTGTTAATAAAACAGCTGTGCTTTATTTACCCTCTTGAACTGAGTGTGGTGGGCTTCCTACTTTTGCCTGGCAAGCCCGGCTTGGAGAAGAACACTTCAGATTGGTGGAACATTTCCATCAATCAGGTAACAGCTGGGAGGGGCATGCCCCACCCCTGCTCGGAGGTGGGGGATGCGAGGACCCCTGGACCTGATTGAAGACTGAGCATTGCAGGTCCGGCAGACTTCAGGGGCGGGGCCTCTGATGTAAATAAAAGCCCAGCATGCTCAGCATGCTCAGCATGCTGGGGAGGTGCAGTGACAGACAGTGAGGAGAGAGGAGCTCCAGAGAAGACCATCATCTGGACCCCGCCTGAGCCTCAACCGTGTGTGGATCGGTGCATAGAGAGCCAGCCCTGGGAGCAGCTCAAGGCTGCTTGGGCCCCACATGGGGCACAGGTTGGCGCATGGAGAGCCGGCCCTGGGAGCAGCTTGAGGCTGCTCAAGTTAGCCCCAGCTCTAGGCCGGGTAACTAGAGCCCCGCAGTGTGGCTTAGCATTAAACTAAAAGCCCCAGTGCCCAGAGCAGGGTCCAAGAAGGGGAAACACCCCTGGCGTGAGGCTGCGGAACCAGAGCCAGTGAGGGCTCGGCTCCCATAGGAGCTCCCTGGGTGCCCAGCATGGAGCCCGGGGCCCACAAGGAAGAAGCCTCAACTCAAGGCCAATGCCTCTAGGAGGCCTAAGATGGTGTGGGGACCCAGAGGCCAGATCGACAGCCCTCAGAGGAAGGACCATGAGTTACCAGGAACCCGAGTCCTCCAGGGGAGGCGTCCCTGGGCAAGGGACCCTGGGGGGAGTGGGCCTAGGGGGAGAAGGCCCTATCCCATTTGAGGGACCAAGTGGTTGGAACCCAGGTAGGGTGCATCTAATACCTGGTATAGTTATGTTTCCTATTCGGTATCTATTATTATTATTGGTATTATAAATAGTTGGGTGTATATATTCTGTATAATGGACTCTGTAAGGATGTCTTTATTAGCTAACCCACTTGTGGTGTAAACTTGCTGGTTTGACTGTCCTGGGATCCACCCATCTGCTGGGCCTGAGGCACGGGGACTTACCCGAATGCCCTCCCTAGGGCCGACTTCCTCCAGCTAACAGACCTTTTTATGTATATTTGTATCTATAGCTGTATGATCTAGTTGCTTCATTTCAGGCAACCACTTCTAAAGATGCTGGCCCTTGAGCATAAAGGTGGAGCTGAAGCTGACCTGTGAAGGGTTGATCTCACACAGGTTCTCCCATTGCCACCCTATGAGCTTAACACTTGTACATAACAGGCATTGCGCCACAGCTACCAAATGCATCCAGGCTGCCAGTTGGACTGCAACCAGACATCCAAAGGTGAAATTTTATCTCCATGCCTGAGAGAAAACAGGAGGAGATGCAGATGGTTTCTGTAAACCATTGCAGGAAACAAAGTACAGTTAGTACAGGAAAAAGGAAAGAAGATGGTGAGAATGTCTAATGTCAGTGATTCGGCTAAAGACTTTGACCATAGCTTACTGGAGACAGCAAAGTTAAAAAATAAAGAACTAAATTTCAAACCTCAGGATTTGTGATGGTAATCGAATTTAAATTACCTCCTGCAACTGCTGGAATGTTTAGTGCTCTAAGAAAGCAGGATGTTTTTCCTACTGCTTACATAACCTTTTCAAATCTCTGAAGCAGCATATTGAATTACAAAAGCACCAAGATGATCAAGCCTATTTGGAATGGTTTTATTTTATTTTATTTTTCAGATAAAGGCCCCTAGATTCAAGAATGGGAACTAAACCCAAACAATGAAGGAGCCAATGTCAAGGAGTCCTCTTTTCTTTGAATATCCAGAGACATTCAACGAACAATGTTGATGCAAACAAAATCTATTTGGTTTTCATCAACATATTCTGCTTCAGGGGGTCTCTTTGCCCAGTTCTCCACTACTGTAGGACTCTTCTCTAAGTAGGACTTGCAAATTGCTGACTTGACTGTGCAGCCACTTTGCATTGGCAAGTACTCACAAAAGAAATCCCATCAAATGGGATGGGAATGCTTGTGTCAGTAGCTGATAACAAAGAGGAGCTGTTCTGTCAGCTAGCATGGGGCCTAGCTATCTACATGTACATCCTATTTTGGGGTCTTCACTGGTACATTATCTTTGCCCTGGCCACTTGAACAGGAATGAATATTACCCCTGTATGAGCAGGGATTTGGACTTACCCCACTATCTAGCCAGGGGATGGGCTTACAGTCTGGGCCTCTCGTGCAAAGGTGCAATATCAGGTCCCTGCTCATTACCGTACTATCAAAGCCGTGAAATATATGGCTGCAAATCTGTTTCATAGCTGCTAATGCAACCAAGAGTCTCTACCTAGCTCTGGGCCCCGTGGAATAGCTGGGCTTACGTACTGCTCCGCATCTTCAGATCAATCCCTGACAATGCTAGAACAGCCTATTTTGTATCAAATTTAAGAGTGGTTTTATGTCTCTAGTGGGTACAAGATGATCCATCCCCCTCCTCTTCCCCCCACTTTCTGAAATGGTATACAAGACAAGTAAATCTGCAGGACACTCTTAGACTGAGTGCTGATTCATTTCTGATTCATAAAAATAAACAGATAGCAAGACATATGTCTGAGCCAAACAGCATTTACTCTGTGGGAACATGTAAATGTAATAACACACTTTAACAGGGTTAAACAACATTAGCCCTCTGATTTGTCATTATTAGTGTCACTAATTCTAGTTTCATGAACATCACTGAAAATATATGGCACGCAAAAAACAACTACCATAATGTGAGCACGTCCATCTGTCTTTCCAGAAGAAAAACAGGCTTGGCAGGGACCACAGATCTGCATGGATTTAAAGTAATGACTTTTTATTCATTAAAATGCGGTTATGGTCTGGAAATGGACTTGGGGGGGAAGTGACCTCTCATTAGAGCCCAGCACTTAACCACTCCGGTTTCGTCTTCCAAGACATATTGGCAAACTCTGCTGGCAAATACAATGGCTTAATGCTGCTCCCATTGAGCCAATGGCAAAATTCCCTTCAGGGGAGGGGAAGGACCAGACCCTACATTTGTCCAGCTGTCGGCAGTGGAGAGCCCTTGTCACCAGAAAATCAGGTTTTCTGCCCTGAAGGTCTTCAGCAAATGGCCACCTAGGTGCTGATCCAGGAATGCTATTGTTACTGAGTTTTTAGAGATTTGGAGAATCCAGTAAAATAGTTCCTGAGGATAATATTAATAAAAGCAAAGCCTCTGCTACATATGAATGGCCAAGTCATGCCATAGCTATTATGCAGGGCACCCAGGTTCAAGGAGCCTTCCTTTGCCCCAGTGTACTCCAGACAAGCCAGCTGCAATTACAGCCCCTGCTCAAGGGTGAGTCCATGGGCGGCCCCCTCAATGCATTCCCTGGGGCAAAATTAATTACCCACTAAATGGCTGGGCAGAAAGCAAGACCATGCATTTCTCCCAGTCCTAATGGAGTCAACTAGGTGTATCACTCTGCAGCACAGTTCTCTGGGGCACAGTCTTACTTGGAGCGCACCTTGGGTCACTGCAGCTCTGCACCATCTCTTTGCTGCAGGCACACAGCGTGATGTAATCTGTCCCTAGCAGGGAAAGAACTGCAGCCTGGGCTGGACGTGGCTCTCTGTGCCTGGCTGCAAAAACCGGGCAGGGAGAAGTAAGGGGGAACCACGCCACTGCAGAAATCCTAAAAGCACAAATTAGGGCTGCAGTCTCTGTGTCTCCTGTCCCCCTGCTTGAGTTGGAGGCTGGGGCACAGTATATTTTTTATCCATTAGAACTGTCTCTGCCCCTCTCGGCTCTTTTCCTCAGCTTTTCTATGCTTGGTTTCCACTCTGCTTGCTCTGTTACAGGCTAGCACATAAGATGCTTACTTTATCCTGTTCCCTACATCTCCACTCTCCTTTTCGAAGCCTCTCTCCAGAGAGGAAGGCAGACTCAGCACATTTCGCGATACCTGCGCACGCGTGACACAAAGTCCTCGAACCGAAGAACTGGAAGGAACCTCACGTGGTCTTCTAGTCCATCCCCTTTGCCGAGGCCGAATCATCTAAACCTGAACCACCCAAGCAACCATCCCCCAGGTTAGGCGTTTGTCTAATCTACTCTTCCAAACTTCCAGGGAAGTTTGTCCCTAGGTCACCTGTTCCAGGACTTCACACCCTGTTCATTAGAAAGGATTTCTAATAGTCATGTTTAGTGGATCACAGAAGAGACTGCTGTGCCCACTGCGGGAACAGAGGAAGGACATCCTTGTCGCATCCTGCTCTGTCACCCACCAGTCACTATTTCTGCTTGTGCTTATCACTGCAATGCACCCGAGTCCCAGGGAAGGGTGACACAGTGGAGATCCTGCCTTCTTTGCAGGGGAGCCTGAATCCTGGCACGTTTCTGCTGTAGACTCGTCTGAAAGCTCTCTCTAAGAGGGTGTCAAGATATTAGGAACTTGATTTGAGGGGAGGCAGTGCACACCCCCAGATCCTGCTGCTTTCCACTGAGGTTCAGAGTCTCTGGAAAAAGACAGGTCCCACCTCTGAAAAGTTAAATCCTTCAGAGCTTGGGTTCAGATCTCAGAAGGTGCAGCTCAGCCCCTCGCTGCCACAGACTCCACGGCTGAGTATTTTCTACCTGACAGATCCTATGACATTATTTTGAAAGAGAGGTTTTTCTTCTGGTGTCCTAGCCCCTGAATTGCTCTTCCTCCACATTTCTCTGCCTGAAAGAAGCTGCGTTTCTGTACTGCTGCCTTTCTGTGGTTATAAAGTATGGTGGGAGCCTTAACAACGAAAGGAGCAACAGCAACATACGTTAGTATTATTATTTCTTAGGGCACTGATGTTATAAAGGATCTCAGCGCTATGCTCCAATCTATAAGATGGCAAAATAGTACAGCAATGCCGGTTTCTGTGTCTTCATTTCATTAAGTTTATTTTTCACAATTTATTGGTAACAAAACACGGTTTCCCTTGATAAACTAGAGGAAGCAGTCTGTACAGGAGCGTTAAAATGGATTCCTTTAATTTTTAAACATACTTTACCCCCTCAAAAAGACCAAACCAAAAACCCCACTGGGTAGTTAATGCCACGGACAATGGGAAATCAGAGACAGTGTTTAAATAGATTTATGTCTCTAGCTGGTGTCTTGCCATTGATAAATCCACCTAATAATATTGCAGGACTTTAAAAAACTTGGAGGAACATTTCAGGCACTCATTCACCTGCAGACCAACTTAACTGTGTGTCAGCAGTTAAAGAGGATTGTCTGCAGTTAGGCTATGATATAACATAAATGCAGTGGCCACAGACAGCACAAACTGAGCTAGTGTCTTTACAGTGTGTCTGCATGCAGGCAGCTGCACACCAGCCGAAAACAGGTTTCCACAGGAGGCCCACGATGGAAATGAGTAATGTGTAAATACATACATTGCAAATATAGATTGGTTCTAAGAGCAGTATCAGTAACATTTTCTCTCGGGGGAATAGCGCTCGAGACTGAGGGATTTTAAAGGAATTGTTTCTAATGGAAGGCAATAAGAGTTTGTGTTTTACTTCTGTCGTTCCATAAGACTCTTGGTTCCACTGTTTTCCCTCCTCTTTTCCCTTGGGGCCAGCTGGAAAGATGGGCACAGATTCGATCTGCTGAGAAGATGTGCTGGCTTCCCTGCAGGCATAGATGAGTTCATCCCGGGGAGGGGGGAAGGACTGGTTTCTTCTACTGTCGGCACCATTCTCCCTTAGGCCAGGAGTCTCAGGGGGAAGAGCTGTCGTGAGATGCCCTAGAGCTCCTCTGAGCTGGGCAGATGGGTACCCTTGGGTATTGGTGCCCTAGTGCTCTGTCAGGGGGGCGGGCGGTCTGCTGTGGTTATTGCAGTGGATTTGCAGGTCCTGGTGTCCTTCTGTCCTGTTTGGGTGGGTGGGTGAATGGACTCCCAGAGCTGTCATGAGCAGGCTGCAAATCTTAGAGAATTATTCCGTCAAGTGGGACAAAACCCAATATTCTCCGCCAAGGAATGAGCCAAAATATAGAAACAACAAAGAAACAAGTCTCAGGTTTCTATGTAAAGCTTCTTTATTGCTAGATTAGCTTAGTGCCCAACCCTTCATTTCAAGAAAGGCAACATGACCTGGGAAGCAAGGGATTTGGAGCACCTGCATTACCTTCTTGGCTTTGGTTCACCCAGTCTGGGCCTCAGTTCTCTCATCTGATGAATGGGAGTAAGGGCACTCTCCCCTCCCCTGAGCTTTGCCTGGGGGAAAAGCAGATGCAAAACCCTATATAAATTACTGTCCACATTGTCTGGTGTTGTTGGAGATGGCAAAGCATCACAATAGCCCCCACTGGGCAAGCGCTAACAATTTGCTTACCATTGCTGCAGACTAACCTAGCAATAAGCACAGCTTAACTACAGTGTTTGCTTCTCTCTGCTGCGTGTTTAGTGGCACTGCTCTGTGGAAAGATGAAATCTATGGTTAGGCAATAAAAGAAAAGCTGGAAGGAAAGATTTATAATTTTCCCCTTAAGCCTGTCATTCATGTCATGAATATAGATGTGATTTAAGAAGGCAACAACTTTTTCTTCTTCTTTTTCTTCTTTTTTTTTTGCTAAAAGCTTTGTGTATGTACCCACAGTCTGACAACCAAATGGGGCTGCTTTTTTTTTTTCCTTCTTCCACTGTGCGGATTGCTTCTAATTCTGTCAGTCAAATGGAGCAGCAGTTTCATGATTAAGCCTCCTTCAGAATAATGGACTGCATGCTGTGTTTTTTCTATTCATCAATGCTGAAGATGGAAGAGTGATTCTGGGCTGCTGAATAACATGATTTTGCAGACATACAAAACATACCTTGGAAATACTGCACCAAATGAAGCTCAAAGGCCTTGAAGAGCCCAGGCCTATTTGCTGTTTATTTCTGCATGACCATGCTTTATTTTCACTCTTCACTATGTGCTCTGGGGCCCAGTTCTACGAAGCATCATAGTGAATGCCTAAAAGCAGCCCAATTTGGTAAACCAATTGAGCATTTGCTTAATTGTAAGCATATGCTTAAGTTCCACTGAAGCCAAAGGGATTTAAGTACATGCCTGATGTTAAGCATTGAATTAATAAAGTGGGGACGGGTGGCAGAATTAGGGCTGAAGACTTGCCTTAATCAACTCAATGGAAAGACCCCCATTGACTTCATTGATTTCTAGGGTAGATTAGATCATTGAGTCCAACCCCCTGCTCTGGGCAGGAAAGAGTGACTTGAGTGGGCTTTGGGTCAGCTTCTGAGTCTCCTGAACTTGTTCACTCGGAAATTATTGACCAGTACGTAGAAATGCCGAGTTCCAGTACATTTGGGTGCAAATAATACACAAGGCCCGATGCTCACAACCACTTCTAGGACTGCACCAACGTTCCCAGTAGCAGGACGCTGGGTAGTAGGGGAGTGAGTAGGCGAGTCAAACAGACAGGAATAGTTACTGGTAGCTCATTAGAAAGGGTAGTTTGGATAGTGAGTATTTGACTAGATTAGAGTTGACTTACATTGTTTAAAGATCAGCGTATAGTCCGGGAGATGAAAAATCAACTTATGCATCACTTTATGGGCTTGTTTCTCTCCTGATTTACAGCTAAATCAGGAACAACCCCAATTGAATTACAGGCCTGAAGAAGTCCTGAAAGAGCAGAATTGTGTCCTGTATAGCAAAAGAATCAGGACCTCCCCCCTGTACAAATGCTAGCTAAGCCATTATCCATACCACTTCCCTACAAGGTAGGTTAAGTGCATGTTGTGAGCATGGATTTACCTGCAGGAAAATTCACTTGCCATCTCAATGCCAGACTAAACGTTGATGAGAGGTAAATGAACTTATTGGGCAAAAAACAGACTTGGTGGTTAGTGAAACACTTCACAACCTTGGTCTCTGTTCTACCAAACTGTTTGTACAGGAAAAAGCAAATGGTACCTGAAGAGTTGGACTGTTTTGTTTTGATGTTTTTTGAAACAACTTGTTTTTTTGAAATTTCCTTCCGTTTTATTGAAAGCATTAAAAAAACCAAAAACAAACCACATGGTGAAAACAAAGCAGTCCATTTTTGATCAAACTAAATATTTTTTTTGCCCGTTATATTTTCCCCGACTTTTTGGTTTATCAAAAATCTTGCTAGATATTCCTTTCAGGTTGCCCTGAAATATTTTGTTTTTAAATAAAGAAAGAAAGATGTGGAACTACCAGCAAAGTGAAAATGTGACTATTAGCCCAGACCCATTCCTGATTTTCAAACCTACAATTTGTTCCTCCAAATCATACTGCCTCCTATCCCAGATAGAAGGAAACCGAACAAATAAAGAAATTGTGCTTGTGCATATTCTTGCTTTTTCCGGTGGCTCTGTTGCTCGGTGATCCTTCACTTCCACGTATTTATTTTCCATTACAATGCTAGGCTCTATCTTACCTCTGTGTTGTGGTGGTGTTTGGCAAACTTTGTAGGGCCTGGGATATGACCTCACACGTAGTGGTTTGAACTCGAGCTGCAGCTGTCCCAAAAGGAAAGAGGAGATGTTTAGTCCTTAGTCTCAGGCTGGGAGACCTGCAGTTAAAGTTCTCGGCTCCATCTGTTGCACTCTCCGAAGATCATCTAGCTGAGGTCTGCAAAGAAAAGGGGGAAGCTGGTATATGATACTGGCAAGCAAAAAAACACAGGTCATGCAAATGCTGTTACAAAAGTAGGAAGGAACAAAGGCCGGAAATGATTTTTGTATTGCGATTCTACTAAAGCCTCAGCATCATCTTAGTATCACTAGTTATATGAATTATGGAAGCACCTAGAGGAGTGGTTTTCAACCTGCGGTCTGTGGACCCTTAGGGGTCTGCATGACTATGATCAATCAGAAGTGTGTGAATACCCACACTTACAATACAAAGGGGTCCGTACTTCTGGTCAAAATGTTTTAGGGGCCTGCAAGTGAAAAAAGGTTGAAAACCACTGAGCTAAATGATAATCACTGGGCAAGCACATGACCAGAGAATACAGCCCGCCCTGGCAGGTTACAGGCCTAGGGTGGGAGGATGGAAATATTAGTCCTGTCCGTTTCAGAGACAGCAAACTGAGAGATTAAGCAATTCATCCACTTCCCCCAACCTTCAGGCCAGTGCCTTCACCACAGGTCTGTGCATTCCCCATGTGGTGAAGGAAGACATACGGATAACAAGAAAACAAAAATGCACTTTTAGCTACAAAGTGAAGCAAATGGATAGTGTGCTGTCCTCCGAGACCCCGCTGAGTTGGTTGAAATGCAGAATATTACTTGGCAATTCCCTGCACTGCTTTACGGTGTGGCAAATCTACCGTGGCTTTAATATTCAAGGAACACACTGGCCTGAATTTAAAACCAGGAGGACCTATTCAGGTCAGTTTTACTTATAGCATTTGATGGCTGCAGGAATCCTGCACGTGTGAGTGACTGTAACAGCCTATGTGCTGTTTGCTAAGGTACAATGGAGTGAACGCTTTGGTACAACATGGTAAATGTTTCATGAAAAGAGTATCAAATGGACTGTCTAAAACCTTCAGAGACTGTCTGCACTGCACTCAAATGCAGGACATTATTTCATGATTCCCTGTGATCCCTTTGGCATTGTAATTCTAAACTGTGCAAAGAAAAGTGGATGAAGGTGGATTACAACTCCGAGGCCATACAAAGAACCTGTAATTATTTGTTAAACTGTTGTGTTTAGTCTCACGTTCTCTTCTCTCCAGACTGGGTTAGGCTGCATTTTCCTGTAAACCTCCTGGACTGTGTTACCTGGATAGTTTATAGGGACCATCTGCATCTCCTCCTATTTTCTCACAGGCTTGGAGATAAGATTTCACCTTTGGATGTCTGATTGGAGTCCAACTGGCAGTCCGGATGTGTTGGTAGTTGGGGCTCCATACTTGTGGTGCATCAGCCCCATGGGGCTGGTGGGAGAGCGTGTGCTGAAATCCAAATTCAAATGGAGCTGTGTTTCTTTTTTTTCTTTTTTTCTATTTTTCTTTTTCATTTTTTTTGATCTCTCAGTGCAATTTCTTGACACCCCCCCTGCTTTTTGTTTTGTTCTGGTTTGTAAAACTAGGAGGTTTTGTTTCCATGCTGCAAAGATGGATTCTCCCCAAAATTACTATAAATGGCAAGAAAAACCTGCCTGCCTTCTCCATTGGGATGTGAGGGGGAAAGGGGGCATCCACCTTGTTGACTACCCCTTGCTGCATAAATATGCTCTCTTTTACCCTACTTTCTTGTAATTCTAAATAGCAGCCCTCTGCCTGTCTCTACTCTCCCCCTGCAGACAGGTAGGGGTTATTTTGGAGGATGTGAAGGTTGTTTTGTTTTATATCATCAAAATGGTGTTAAATATAATTTTCGTGATATGCTCAGCCCACTCCATTTGCTTGGCTATGTTGTTTTTCAAGCTTTCTCCCACCTCTAATCAGATATGATTCGGCACAGTTGGCAGCCTCTGCTCAGCTGAGGCTCACATTTAAGCTAGTAAGCAGACTGTCTGAATCACAACTCAGCCCTAGAAAGGATGGTCTTTCTAGGTCAGGGCTAAATATACCAAGCATGGGGGTGAGGATGGAAAATTTCCCATTGAAGCTGCCTACTGTGTGCCTAGCCTGTGCAGGGACCCTGGGGATAAAAATGCCTAACATCAGAGGAATGTTGGAAGGATTAATTCACTGAGAGCGTTGAGATCCTCTGATGGAAGAAGCAAAGTAGTGTTACGTTCACACTTGACCGTCTCATGAGCAGCAGAGTAGCTCTTGGGGGAACAGTGCACCAGACTCTGGAGAAGACCAGAAGCTGCTCAACATTTAGCTGGGGCCGTTGGCCAGCTATGGTATTTGAAAGAGGACATGTAAAGGTGGTGTGAAGATACCTCTGCTTCATTTCCTTAGTTGTTCTCGAGTGCTCTGGCACTCTCATTATCATCTGTGAACGGCATCACATATACATATACTTACAACTATATACATCACAGTTAACACATGACATCCCTGGCTGTGATGGGGGAGCTGGGCGGACAAAGCCTCCTTCATCCTTCAGCTCCTAGTGTGGTGCGTCACCCTTGAATTCATTGCCATCCATGATGCCAATGAAGCTCTTTGTTCCCTAGTACTGTTCCTTGTTGAGGTGCTCCCCCAGGAAGCTCTGTATCATTTAGGGTTAGTGAGCTGGTATTTCCGGACACACCGACTCTCCTAACTTGTGAAGCACACTGTAGTGTGAACACAATTCACCCACGTTTGTTGTAACTGGGTCAGATGAGTGTGTCAGGGTCTGGTTCCCAAGTATGGCTCTCCTTGTTGCATAAAGGGATTCAACATGCTCTCCTTGAGGCTAATGTTTTCATGATGCCTTTGCAAGGATGTTGACTACGGAAAGAAAGCACTTGCAGAAATCTCTCTCCAGCCTGTGGCTGAAACTTGGCAACCTGACTGGAAAAATTAAAGCAAAATCTATGTGCTGTTTGAAGGAAATATTGAAATGAATTCCCTTTTCCAGCAGTGGGATTGCATTTCCATTGGAACACGGGCCCTTCTCCATAAATTCCATAATAGCATCTTTCTTTTCTGATATAATACATTAGCCCTCTGTGAGAGTTGTCTTTCCTTGCAAAGACGAAGCTTATTCAAGATTGTTACGGTTGCTAGAGGCAACTATTCTGTAAAATCTTTTTTAAAATGTATTTATCTAATTAAAAATCTTTTAACAGCACCAGACATGTAGGATCGAATTAATACAGCACAGTGCTAGGTTAAGTATCTTCTTCTGTAGACCCTCAGATAAACAGTAAATAAAGGAGTGAAGACTGGTGGCCCTAACCCAGTTATCCTGCAGCACCTTCTCCCAAATGCCCTTGCCCCCTAAATAATCCACAGCAGGATCTAGGATCTGCCTGTTTTATTATGGGAAGAAAACTGGGGCGGGGGGGCGCTTATAATGGAGTCAATTCAATGTAGTTGGCAACAGGAGTAGAACAGCCTTACGTCAGTGACATTTTCCAGTGAAACAAACCTGTTGTGCAGAGAACAATTTTTAATTAACTCTATATCTCATGTGTTGAGGAATGTGAGCAAACTTCTTTATAACTTTACTTTTGGCTGCAAAGTACATCCCAGTTCTTACTCTCCAAGAATAGATCCAGAAGCTGAATGGCAAGGAAGGGAGGGTTTCTAAAGAAGCATGCAAAACTAAGTGTAGAGCAAGTTTGCAAGCACTGTAGTGAGTTCATTTTGGTCTCCTCCGATGCAATGCAATGCTGCACATTAAACATCCCTTCATGTGATTTTTTTCAGTATCTTCTGATGTTTAAAGTGTGGACTGGGTCTGGAGACACCAAATATTTGGCACTTGTGCCTCAAGACAGCTGGCAACGTGTGTGTGCACATGAGGCATGGCAGAGCCCTTGGCTTTTCTCCTGACCTAGGGTGGTGTCGGAAGAGTTCCCAAAGGTCCATAATGCACCTCTCTTGCAAGTGACATCTGCTGCTTACTGTGGCAGTTGCTCCCAATTGTTCTGGGTGTTTTCTGTACATGGAACTCCCACTGAAGCAAACTGGTACTTAGACAAGGGCTAGGGACAGAAGTTACACATAAACCGGTTTAAGTGATGATCAGAAACTGGTTTAAACCTGTAACAGAACAGAAGCTCAGTGCACATAAACCAGTTTCAGAATAGCTGAAACTGGTTTAAGATAAACCTGGTTGAAAGTAGTATCAGACTTAACTGATATGGGTCAAACTGGTTTATGAAACTTCTGTCCCAGACCCCTTCCTGGTTCAAGTTTAATCACAGTCCACAAGCATCCCAGCATGCTTTCCAGCCCTGGACCAGGCTGTGCTGTCTGCTCCAGAAAGCGGGACTGGTTCTGGCTCCAGCCTTCTCGTTCCT
The DNA here is from genome assembly GCF_001723915.1 of Gavialis gangeticus. NCBI lineage: Eukaryota > Metazoa > Chordata > Crocodylia > Gavialidae > Gavialis > Gavialis gangeticus. The sequence continues at coordinate 19,362,485 of NW_017729009.1, forward strand.
AGCTGGAGCAATGATGGCTGGCTGAAAGCGGGGCAGGAGAAGGGGTAGCCCAACTGGGGATGCATCCCAGTCTATGGAGGAAGCTACCCCCACCAGGCAAACCCCATCTGGGGCCAGGGAGGAGGGTTAAATTCTCCTTTGCCTGTTTGAACTTACTGCTGGCTGCTAGGGCTGTGCAAAGCTTCGGGTGCTGGTTTGATTCAAAGGAGATTCGGCCTGATTCAGTGGCTGAATTTCCAAATCCAAATTGAATCAGGGGACCAATAAAAAGGTCCGAATCAATTCGAAGCTCTCTGAATCTTTGGAAAGGATTCAGAGAGCTTTGATGATTCAGGCAGTTGCTGCCTGCTGCAGCAGGGAGCTGGAGCCAGACTCCATGCCGGTAAGTAGGGGGTGGGCCAAGGAGGGGCTGGAGGAGTGGGGAGGGGACCATGGGGGGGATCTCTGCCAGGCCACATCCCTTGCCTCCTCCCCCAGCCCCCCTCTCCCAGCAGGCAGCACCCAAATCTCCGAATCAGATTTGCCCAAATTGATTCAGGACAGTGATTTGAATCACCAAATTGAATCACTGTCCCCTGAATTGGCCAAATCCAAATCCAAAGCGAATACTAGCCACTTTGCACAGGCCTACTGGCTGCAACTGTGGACTACAAATCCCAGAGGCACCTGAAGCAGGAAAAGGAAGTAATGAGCAACCCTGTAGAGTCCTGCTGCTGTAATTCTGGACTGCAAATCCTAGTGACCTGGCGGGCAGCAGGAAAAGGAAGTGAACACACAGCCAGAGAGCTGTGCTCTAGCACCTCCTGGCTTTTGGCCTGGGCCACTGCAGACATCTGGCTGCATTTCCTGAATGAAAGGTAAATGTCTGTTTGCTTCTGTTTCAATTTAACATGTGCAGTTTAGATTAACCTGCAAAGACTGAATCAATTCAGCCTCAGGCTTTTTGACTATCTGTACCTAGCCATGGGGAGGTCTGGAAGACAGACTGAAAAAGAAAAGCCCTCAAGATCTCTGGGATAGGAGAGTGTCCTGATCCCTCCTGCATGATACAACTGCTCCATGCAGCTTCCAATGTGAGCAGTAACATTAAGCCACAGCCTGTTGTTAAACTGTGATCTGCCCCATGCAGTGAAGGAGAGGAAGCTAGCCCTGTGCTTGGAGCTGCACTTTGGAGGGAGACTTCCCCAGTGACATATGCTCTGTCCCATGGTCTGGGGTGCTGAGGCTATCCCATAAACTGTTGCTCAGAGAAGAAAGTAAGTAGTGCCCAGAAAGTAAGAATGTGACCACCTCTGTCACTTGAGGTCCACCAACTACGTGGTGTCCCTTGCACAGAACTTGTGGCGAGCTGCAGTTGAGCCTGACTATCACTCTGTAGGAGAACCAGGAACCAGAGGGTTTCATTACAGTCACTTTCTATGGGATTTTTTTTTTTTTTTTGAAGTTAACATCTCTAATCAAGTTTTGTGTCTTTGCAAGGCTGGTCTTAACCTGCTCATTTTTCTTGAGAAACAGTGTAAAGAAATCATTGCTATTGGTTGTTTACATGTGATCAAGGATATATCTGGAGTTTTGCAGGCAAGTACAAGAAGACAAAGGCTGCATCCTAAAGCATTTACAGAATAAGATAGCAGACAGACAAAAGATCTGGAAAAGGTTTGTGAATGTTAGCTTTTTGGCTTGGCCCATCTCTTGATAGTTCAGGGGCTTGTTGTAAAACATATATTGAACTTATAGCAAAGGCAGGAGTGGGCAGTTATTGATCAATACATGAGTTTTCAATGGAGAATTGAAGAAGCAGCAAAATCAACTAGCTGTCTAGTCACTTAGCAGGCTAATTGGTTGCATGAGCATAGACCCAAATTGTATGCGTGTGTCTCAGGAGGCTATTCAACTTGAACTATGCCCTGCTGCTGTTCCCACCAGTGTGCAGACCTTGGAGTTGAGTCACAGACTGAGGTGATGTCAGGATGAATAGCAGAGACCATACGGGACATGAACCTGTATACTTTAACACAAATCAAATTAGGTTTCCAAGGTCCCGATACACATATTAATGGCTCCAGAAGGCTTGGTACAACCCAGGCCTGTGTAATAATTTCATCCAGAATTTACCTAATGGGAAAAAGGAAAGACATTTCTCAAAACAGTGGATGAGTCAAATGAACTAGGTGGGAGTGCATCTAAGTGAGAGGAAATGTGTTCTTAATCAGGGCCTTGGATTTGAGCACAGGAGAGTCTTGCAAACTTCAGCTATGAGGGAGAGAGATGCCAATGAGCGGAGAGCAGCCTCTGTCAAACACAAGTGCCTAAAAGCACTTTTAGATGCACTTATGGATAAATGAAGCATTTGTCTATGGATAAGTCTAACTCCCCTATTAAAGATACTGGAAGTTTGGCCATTACTTCGGTAAGATCCACATTTGATCTTATGATCAGCTTGAGATCAGTATTTAACCCACAATGAGCAAATAACTATGGGCTTGTCTTCAGTGAGGAGAAAGGAACTGGCATTTGGTGGCCAGGAGCTTCTGGATAGGTGTGAGAAAACTTTGTAGTGAATCATTCATCTGTAATGGGTTTAGCACTTGTTCTGTCCAAGTGCTAAACCCATCTACATACAGCCATAGAATATGAGGTCCTGACTGGCTCTTTGTTATTTAGTAATTTTCTGTGAGCAAATCAGCAGGTTGGCAAATCTTCAACTAGTCATTTGCTCTTCATTAGTCTGGGTATATGATTGCCTGTCTCAGTCACCTGGATTTCTTCCTGCTCCCTGCCTGCATTTATAAGCTGAGAGCAAACATGTCCAGTACAAATAGCAAATAACTGTATTTCCATCTAGCCATCTATGTTTGAGCGCCAAAATAGGTATTTACCCAAAGGAAAACAGTTTCCTCAAATGTTTGTGCAGGCAATCAACAAAAAGGGCTTCCTTAAGTTATACAAAGCATTGTAAAAATAGCTTGTTTAAAACTCTAGAGGCTGGGACCGCTAGGGACAGAGATTACACATAAACTAGTGTAAGTGATCAGAAACTGATTTAAACCTGTAACTGAACAGAAGTTCAGTGCACATAAAACAGTTTCAAAATGGCCCAAACTGGTTTGAGATAAACCTGGTTGACTGTAGTATCAGACTTAACTGATTTGGGTCAAACCGTTTTATACAACGTCTGTCCTGGACCAAGGAGTGAAAGTCCCGAGGAAGACGAGTTGTTGAAATGCCTACTGGCCACCCTGACACCTAAAGCAGTTCATAACCCTAAGATACAGGCTTCCCAGTACAATGCATAGGGAGGAATGAGATTTACAGTACGTTGCGTTTAGGCTTGTTACCAATAGGGAACTCTCCAGACAGAGTTGAAGCATAAGTCCCATCCTTTCAGACTTAGGCCGGGTATAGATGAAACGATGGGCGTGTGTGCATGACACTTTCAAGCGGGCTAAATGTTTTTGCATTGCTTTAATGGTCTTGGTGTTTGCATGCATCGGCAGCGTATTATGCATTAATTCCAGCTGCTGTAGCAAATTCAGCAGCATAGCGCACCTTAAATGACTTGGGGTGCAGCAAACTAAATCTCCTTCAAGCAGTTTTAATTTGCTGCCCCACCAGCCGTGGAGAGAAGCACCAGGCTCCGCGCGCAGGCAGCCGGGCAGCAGCCTGGAAAGGCAGGCTCTGCCCAAGAGAGGAAAAAAAAAAAGTGGTAAGCCTGATTTCCACCCCCCGAGCCTGGCTGCCTGCCTGAGCTATGTGGGGGCCTGGTGCTTCCCTCTGCAGCTGCAGTGCCCCCCTGGGACCACCTGAGCTGGGTGCCTGCTGGTGGATGCTGCCTGGGGGGGGCAGGCTGCCACTGCCATGGAGGGAAGCACCAGCCCCACAACAGCCCAGGGACCGCTCTGCCCGCCGGCAGCTCGCTCTCCCCTCCCCGCCGCCGGAGAGGCAAGTCGGGTGTGTGCATGGCATGGGAGTTTACTTGGCCCTAAATTAAAGCAGTGTTTTTAAAAACTCACTGCTTCAATTTAGTGCCCCCGTTTTGTCTACACACGAATTTAGACACCTTACCTCTTTCAGAAACTGAGCAGGGTGAATGTCCCTTTTAACGAAGAGTATTAGATAGGAGCAGTGACCTGGTTTTAAATCACTCCTCTGCCTGAGAAGACCTGAAGTTTTATCTCTCACCTGACAGGTTAATGCCTGACCTGCAGAGTGGAACTGCTCTGCCAGGAGAGGCGGAGGCTCGCCACGTCTAGGGCACCCGACTAATGATCTGTGGCCTGGTCTGAAGCGTTGGGTGCCAGGTTTGACCAGTGTAGATTCCTACGTTCTGCCTCCCCGCCTTTCCTCTTTCCTTGTCTTTAATTGTGTTTAGCATGCTTCATTCCCATCCCACGCCATTGTGCATTGCAGCTGCGCACTGTTCGGCAGCCACAATTTATTGCAACAGAGATGGCTGCAGTGTGCTGGTGTATTTAAGCAACCACTTTTGTCCGTCTGTAATGAACAGTGCTATGAAAATGGAAAAATGTTGCGGTTACTATTGATGCCTGCAGTCTGTTCCCAGAGCAAACTCTCAAGGCAGGGTTGATCCTAATGGCTATTAAAACTTCTATATAAGAAGCTTTGTTTGTCTGGTGTATAGAAATAAACCGAGTTCAGCTTCCACTGAAACAAAGGGCAAACCAGATAGGTGAAACAACTGATGTGTTACCAGTTCTCAGGCTTTTGTTTATGACAGACCTAAGCATCCCATCCAAACCAGGTTTCACAGTTTCTAAAGGAACCAGCATGCCTTAGTCTCTATTCTTTATTCCTGCAGTACTTTGTATGAGAGCCATTTTTTTTTTTTGGAAATGCTAAAAATTTGCATGATATTAAAATGCAGGTTCCATTGGGCTTTCCATTTAATTTTTTTTTTTTTTACAAACAGAGCTGAGTTTTACCATTGTTCAATTTTTCTTTCATTTTAAGCAAATTTTTCAGCCATTCAGCTCCTCGCTGAGATTTTTCTTTCTTTATGGCAGATGAAAGTTAAGAGGCCCAATTACTAACATTTTATGATAGCACAGAATATTATTAAAGCACTTAAGAGGTTATTAACACCTTTTATGTACCTCATTATTTAAAAGCCTGCCATATTTAATCATTTTAGCACCATTAAATTGGCATTAACAACAACCCTATGACTTGCACTCAAAAATGTCACAATTTGACAACATTAATGTAATAAAACTTTGTGGAGGAACCTGGAGGCACCAGGTGAGTTTAATGCTTCTTGAGAACTTCAGCTTTCCAATAGCTGCGAGAGAGACAGACAGAGAGATGAAAGAGGACCCAGAAATATTTCTCTGTTTGAAGTGTGTTGTTATGTCCAAGTGTAGTAGAAGGTGGTCATTGTCCCGTTTGGGCCTACTGTCCTTTAGAGATGGCTCGTAAAAATAGCACGTGAATATACAGGCGCAAGCACTGGAAGATAAAAATAGTATGGATGGTTTTGTGCCCCTTTGGGCTGCAAGGAGAGTTAGAAGCAGGCAATGGGCAGCTCTGCCAATGAACAAGAAAGCTAAAGCTATGTGAGCCATTTTACAGAGACATTTCTCCATTCTGCTAGCATCAGCATTTGAATATTGTGGTCTTTGGAATACAGTAAAGTAACAATGAGTGCTTTGACTTTTGGTTTGGATAGTGATGATCCTGCCTCAGGCAGGGGTTGGACTAGATGACTTATGAAAGTCCCTTCCAGCCTTATTTCTCCATGATCCTGTGACTTCTCTTCTTCCTGGGACCCGAGATCCCAAAGGTCTGATGGACACAGAGGGGACGATGTTCCTCTGAAAACTCCAGGGTTCACAGGAGCAGTCATTTTTCTGCTGTTTCCTTCTCTGCGTGGCTCTCCGAGTGGGGAAGAACAGCCTGAGGGCTGCTCTAAATTGCATCGGGTGGAAATGGCTGGTCTGGAGGAGCAGAGCCAGCAGCAAAAGGCCATTCCTCCCAGCCGCTGCCTATATAAATCTCCTTGCCTTTCCCTGCTTCTGATGTGCCTTCTTCACCAAGGCCTAGGGAAAGGGAGGAGCAGGAACTAGCTGTACCAGCTTGGGGGGGGGCTGCCTGAGTGGCATATAGGATAGGTCCAAATACTTTGCACATCCCTGAGCATGACCACGTGATTATCATGGACTCGGCAAAGAGGAGGTTCACGGACAGGAGTTTCCTGTGTCTTGGCATCCAGAAACCGAAACGTGCACCTCAGGCACACACTCTGCCTGTGTTTCCCAACCATGCCCCACTCTCTACTTCAGGAGGAACATCTGTTCAGCATCAATACAGGCTTGGGTTGGGGGGGTGCAGAATAAGATCTAGGTCCTACAACTTTAGAACCATTACCTGACTTAAGACCGCATGTTGCTGTCCCACGGACATAACTGGGAACAAGGTCCCAGCCCTGCCTCTTCTACTTCTTTCTCCAGATGTCTTTTTGTGGCACTTACTCCTCCTGCTCAGCTCCCCCCATCCTGGCTCCTTGCTCAGTCAGTGTTTCATGTCCTCCTCCATGCACAATCCATGCAAGAGTTACTGCCTCCAGCTCGAAAACCCCATCCATTACCCCATGCTGTAAACTCCTGCTTTTAGCTCCGAAGGATCCCAGTTCTCCAGATGGCCCAGACGACAGCCAAAGCACCCCCGGCAGGACCGACTGGGTGAGTAGCTGCCGCCTGCCACTGAGCAAGGTATAGGAAACATTATGTATAGGCAGGAAAGTACTGCTGTGCCACGTAATGCTTTCAGGCCCATTCTTTTTCCTCTATCCCTCATTTTGGATCTCTCCTTTATCCTCCCCCCCTTTCTGAACAACTGAGGCTGAAGTACAATCTGGTGGTTAGCGATTACACATTTAATATCAGTCTCTCCCCGCTGATTGTCAGCTATATCGGGGGGGGGGACAACAGCCACAGAGTGGCTAAGTGCAACATCATGTTAATCAAGTCAGAAGTATTATTTTTCAATTCTCCTGATTATTTCTAACAACATGCTACACACCAATGTGACTGGGGTGGCTAAGAGAAGTTCTGATGAAAGTAGGACTGTTCCAGTCTCCAAATAGTCTGTTCCACCCAGTTTGATGCCATGGGGCGGGGGGGAGATTTTGTTTGTCAGAGCTTTTTTTTTTTGGTACCAAATATGAAATGAATTAAGCCTTTTCTTTTCAGACTCACAAACAAAATCCTCTCCTATAGCCTGCCACCCCCACAGTCCCAAGGTGATTGTTACTTATGTACTATGGACCGAAGCATTTTAAAACACATCCTTGTATCCACTCTTAAAATGCCTGCTAAAAATCTGAAGCCCATAACAAGCAGATTTCATTGCTTACATGCCCTCAATACCACAGGGTTCCCCTGTTTCACTTGGGTTTCTGCAGCGGGGAAATAGAAAGGTTTGACCTGTAAAAGGGAACTCATTGGCCAGTCCTTCGGATACTGACCCTGCTGCTGCTGTACAAGTGGCTGTCCAAAATAATCAGATCTGTGTACAAAACATATCAGTACCATCCACTGGAAAGATGCCATCACTGCTATCAAGAATATTAGTTCAGCCATTTGGGGAGAACAAATGTCAGCATTTCTAATGCGGAGAGGTCAAGGCATTCTGCTGTTAATCTTGCCGTCTGTCCACAACAAAACTCCCAGGGTTTATGTTAATCACTGACTCTTCCCTATTTCCAAGGCCCTCTTTGGGAGATATTAATAGTTCACTCAAGCCAGGCTTGGATTTATTTTGCTGTTTGTACAACATCCATATCTGCAGCAGTTTAATGTTGATAGATCGCTGTGTCTCTTAAACGTATGCCAGGAGCCCCTAAAAGGAGAATCCTGCCCTTCACATGACTGGCTAGAGCGCTGTTCCTCTAAGAGCCACCATGGCAATTACTCAGCTCTGCGATCTCAGCCAAGAAGGCTCTGACTCCACCACTGGAACAGAAGCTGTGTTGCGTTATTATCTGAAAAGTTCAGCGTGGGGATGGGGGGCAGGATCAACATTTGTTGCAACAGGGTACTAACAGTATATCCAAGGCCCTGCATAGCACCTACTGGAGCAGGGGTGGGCAAAATGCAGCCCGGGGGCCAGATGTGGCCCACCAGGCCATTCTATCCAGCCCGTGGGGCCCTAAAAAATTTGAAAATTAATATTTATCTGCCCTGGGCTGCCTGTCGTGCAGCCCTCAATGGCTTGCCAAAACTCAGTAAGTGGCCCTCTGCCCAAAATAATTGCTCATCCCTGTGCTGGAGGGATCTTTGGGTATGTCTACACATGGACTTAAGAGTGCCTAAATTTAATGCGCATCAAGCAGGTTTAGGTAGGCGTTTACACATGCAGGTGTTAAAGCACATTAACGCCGTGTGTGTGGACTAATTTCGGACTATAGTCCCAAGTCAGTCCACACACACGGTGTAATGCGCTTTAACGTGTCTACATCCTTGTTAAAGCGCTTTAACAATTCACACCTAAATTTGATGCCTGCATTTGCAGGCATCGAATTTAGGCACAAAGGGCATTTATACACATACCATGTCTGCTCCGACATGCCAGAAATCCAGCACATTGGAGCAGACTCGATTAATCGAGTCTGTGGAGCATGTGAGCTGATGCGCCCATCTCTGCGTCGCATGCATTTTTATAAATGGCAAAATGCATGGTGGTGTGCATAAAATGGCAGTGGTGCACTTTTGAACTAAAACACCTTCGATGTGTTTTAGTTCAAAAGCGGGCCACCACCATTTTCTCAGGGCTGACACGAATTTCACGTTTTATACAAATGTGTGAGCTGCAGCGCATGCATGTGTACAAATGCCCAAATAGCCTGAATTCAGCATTTTTAAAGAGCATTGAAGGCATGCATGTGTAGACACATGCCCTAATGCACCTTAAATTTAGGCTAATTCACCTTAAAGCATCTCATGTAGATGCACCCTTTGCACAAGTTTCTCTGCCTACAATGGTCTGCCTCCTTTGCCATAGTTGGTCCCACCCTTCCCTCATTCTCATAGTTCCCCTCCCTACTCCTTTTTGCTTCCTGATTTGAACACCCCATCCCTGGGTTTTTTTTGCTCCCTTTCTTCTATTTCCCCTTTCCCAGAAAACTCCAACTCAAGTGTGAAGAAGACTGTTCACATTGTGAAAAGCAGTACAGGAGTACAAGTTGTCTTGGGAGTCAGGCTGCCAGGGGCCTAAGGGACATCTTCAGCTCCTAAATCTGGAGTGAGCAGATGAGCATTCCCCTTGGGGTAGCTGCATACTGCAGGTGCTAGTCAAATGCCTCTGGACTACATAGATAATTGCCTGCCTTCATTGAGCAAACAGCTACCCACAGGTAAATTTGAGTCTGTATAACCTAAGGAGTACCCTCCGCCGCACCTTGATTTTTCTTGGGTTGGGTCCACACTGGTTTCCTGCTGTAAGTTCAGCTTTGCCAGTATAGCTGTATCCAAACCTGCAGCACCCCTCCATTGCTGTGGACTGACATCCTTCTAGGGATGAAGCGCTACCTGTGTAGATATGCGTAGGGGTACCTGCCTGGTTCTACAGGAATTGGAATAACAGACTAACTCCCTGGGTGGATGAGTGTCATTGTTTTACAAGTAGCTTAAACCCCTTTCCAGTTCACAGGAGCCAAAATGGAAAAAAGCCACTGTTAAGAGTTCCTCCATATGGAAGAGAAGGGTTATAATGGTAGAACTACATGAGTTTAAATTATTGGAAGGGTGAGGGATTGGTGGAGTTCCACCCCTAATAAATTATAAGTTTCCCTTTTTGCTACATGACCTCTTTTTGTTTTTTCCTTAATGGGATCTTACTTGACACAAAATGTGCAGTTAAATGTTAGGAGAAAAGTTTATAAACTCGTGAATTCCATCTGGCCTGCCTAACCCGAGCGCCTGCTAACATGCATATGAATCAAGTGCTCACTGAAGCCAGTTGGAGAAACTTTGACATACCCCTGTTCTGTCCGAATATGCCACTCTGGTGCAACTGAAACCTAAAAAATCAGGTTGATTTTGCCAGCATTTCAGATTGAAAAGAAAAAAAACACAAGGAAAAAGTCCCGACAGTGATAACAACTGTGTGACACAGGATACTGGGCAAGATGGACCTCCGGTTTGACCCAGTAAATGGCAATTCCTATGTTCTAAAATGCCCCATGTCAACATTTGCTTAACCAAACCTTTCAATTTTCAGTTTTGAAAAGATGTTTTTGTTTCACATTTTTTGCATGTATTATTTATTAGAATATGAAATTTTAAAGGGTCTAAATCAAAATGAATCAGTTCAACTGACCTGGAAAAAAACAGCCTTCCAGATTTTTTCATCATGGACATTTCCTCCCCTCCAATTGGGAATAAATCCAAATTGGACAAAATTGAAAGGTCTTTCATCTGATGGGAACTCTGTCCTCTGCACAGCTCTGCTGCTCATTGACAGCCATTGGGAGGTGTAAAGGGGTGGGTAGACTAAATGCAAACCCTTTATTCTGGAACTTCAGATTGCTGTGTTCTGGAGGATGAGCACTTAGCCCAAAGCAAACTGCACCCTTCCCGAATGCCACTCCCAATTTCTTTCCCTTGCTGGATCTGCTGCTCTGTGACTAAAACCCATGTTTTCTGCTGGCTTTCGTTAGCCCTAGGCTGTGTTTCCTTGCTAAATGAGGGGCATCTTTATGGTGATAACTAACAATTAATGATCTTACTGGATAATCTAATGGGGACAAGAGTCAAGCTTTTACTGTACTGTAGCTAGGGGAAGTTAATTAGGCATAAGGGATAGATGTGGCAACTCAGATAAGTTTGGGCTTCCCTGTACATGGTGTTAGTGAGAAACACTGATTGCACTTTCATGTCACAGTGTCTTAATCCATGCTAACTTTTAGGTGTAGGCCAGCACTTTTTTCCCCACTCATCCAGCTACCTCTTTGTAAGGGCTTTTGCTGGCTTCAGCACTGTCATAAAAAATCACCCCACAAACCAACATGGCTCAGCTGGCAAAAATGTCTTATTTAGACCTCCCCTTAGTCAGTCAAAGGGGCTGTCTCTTGCGGAAAAAAAGAGCTAGATTATTTGGGCTGTATTTACCATACGCTAGCCACGGCTGGTTGTGAGTAATACCCATTTGGTCTCTGGGTACGTGGTGGGTGGTGTGATCGTGAATCGGTGGTCTTGGTCCGTTACAGTTGCAACCAATTGATTACCGAACAGGAAGCCTTGGCTAAGGGACTAGGCATGGAAGGTCATGCACAACACAGCCCTCAGATCCCACTGGAGGCCACTGCAGCTTGGGGATGAAGTTTGAGAAATCAGTGCAGGAGACTGAGCTGCCGCGGGCGGCATGTACTGTGGAAGAGGGTCTTGCACCAGTTCCAGCAAGTCTTGCGGGGAATGACCTTTCCAGGCAGGGGCTCGGGGCTCCTGATTTCTTGTTCAGCGGACAGAAGTGTAACTAGTAGGAGAGCGGGGGTCTACAGGGAAGCTAGTAAGCTGGGGCGAAGTGGCTAGTATTCACTTCAGATTCGGGTTTGGCAGATTTGGGGGACAGTGATTCGATTCATTGATTCAGATCACTGTCCTGAATCGATTCAGCTGAATCTGATTCAGAGATCTGGCCGCTGCCAAATCTGCGAATCACCCAGGCCTATTCCCCCCCCAGCCCAGCAATGGCTACCCTGTTCGCCCCAGCTCCCGGCACTTGTTAAAAAAAAAGCCCTGACTCACCAGGTGCTGCCGGGTGGGGGGCGATCCTTCCTGCCCCTATGCTGGCCCTGCCCAGGCCAGCTCCGGCCCTTTAAGAAAAAAAAAAACAAGAAAATCCCTGTACTCACTGTTCCTGCGGGCGGGGGGGGGCAATTCCCCACTGCCCTCCACTGCCCCCCACTGCTGTATGCTGCATGGGGGGCTCTGTGTGAGCCCCCCAAAGCCCCGAGGCTGCTGCAGGAGTGGTGAGTCCTGGGGCTTTTCTCCATTTTTTTTTTATTAAAGGACTGGGACCGGCGGGTGCAGTGGCCATGGGGGGCTGGGGGGGTGTTGGGGGG
>NW_017729009.1:19379563-19405585 GCF_001723915.1 Gavialis gangeticus
CCAGCTCCTAGTCTGGCTCCAGCTCCCTGCTGCAGCCACCGGGGACTGCCTGAATCATTAAAGCTCTCCAAACCTTTTCCAAAGACTTGGAGAGCTTTGGATCGATTTGGACCGTTTACTTGGTCCCCTGATTCGATTCAGATTCAGAGATTCGGCCACCAAATCAGGCCGAATCTCCTCCGAATCAAATCGCCACCCAAAGCTTCGCACAGCCCTAGAAGCTAGCTCTGTATAGTGGGGTAGGAGGGTGTGCTGATAGCCCAGTGCCAGCTCCCTGCACACCAATGCTGCTGCCGCCACACGAGCTCCTTGGGGCCCACCATTCTGGCAACCCCTCTGAATCAGTGCCCAGGACTAGTGCCTTGCTCACCCAGCTCTAGTTATGCTACTGTGACTGGGACCCCCTTTTAGGGGCTGCAGATGGGTGGCAGCTCCTATTTCAGCTGGAATTTCAGCCACAGACGGTTTACTCCATTGCTTAGTACTTCGTCTAGAGCAGTGCTTCTCAACCTCATTTGTACCAGAGCCCCTTTGTAAACATCCATGGCCAGACCTGACCCACTGCCCCTCACTCCCAACCCACTGCCTCCCCCCCCAGTTCCAGCCCCCAAGTCTGTAGGTCAGGGGGGTATGGGGCATGGGGAGTCCCAAGCAGCTCCTCACATGGGAAGCCACAGTTTCCCATGTTTTCCTCTTTTAAAGTTTATTGATCCATTTTTAAAAGTTGTTCATGACCCTTCCTATATTCTTGTGGGCTGAGAAATGCTGGTCTATTTGATGGAGGTGTATGCGTGAAGTCCACCCCCCCGCCCCGCATTCTGCTTGATGCCCCACAGAAAGCCCATCAACTCTAGCTTTGGGCGGTCAGAAAGGCCTTTCAGCTTCAACAGATAGTTTAGTGAAGCACTGCTTTTCACCCGGCAGCTGACTCTAGCACTGAAATCTACTCTGAAACTGGAAGTTAGTGGCTGGAACAGCAGGTTGAGGAAGGGCCTGTTTTCACTATTTGGGTCCAGAGATCCTTACAAAAAAAACAAAGGCAAAAATCTACAGGCCACCCTGCTCTTGGCAATATCAGCATCTGGCCAATGTCTCAATTACATTCAAATTTTAGGAGACAGAAGGAATGACATTTACAGCAACTCCTACTTCGGCCAATTTTTAGTCAAAGGTGACTTGTAATCATCAAAGGATGAGGCATGAGTTCAGGGTTGCGGGGTTTTTGTTTTATTTTTTAATCTACAGCTTGATTCTAGAACGGGTAAGCATACCAGTAGGCTGGCTCGTCCCCCACTGTAATCCCACATCATGTCACTTTAGAATGGAAATGGCTTGATAAAAGCTGGAGTTCAGATATAATGCTGCCAGATCGTTATGAAATATTCACAAGACATTTAGTTTAACTTGGTGCTAATTGAACACTGACAGCATAAGTTACTCCCGCCCGCAGCAATAGTCTGTCACGTTTGGGCAAGCGACATTCCTTCCCCTTTGATGCTCCCATGGAAAATAGATTGCAGGGAAGCACTGATAACAATCCATAAATACTTGGGAAACAATATATCATGGACCAGTCTTGCAGTCCCAATGCAGGGATAACTCTCCGGGGCCAGTAAGAGCTCATTTCTGCAGAGGCATGGCTAGTTTAAAACCTGAGGTCTGATGGACTGGGGGAAGCTTTTTCAGTAGAACCTATGGTGTGAATTTATATGGACATAGTGGCATGAGCCATGCCCAGGCTTGACACCCGTAAGCAATGCTCTTTTCCACTTAGCTTATGTCACTTGGGAAGGTTTCAAAGCCATACCATAAAACCTACCCCTTAGAGTGAGAGTCAACAAGGCAGTTATATCAGTGTAACTGTATTGGTATAAAGGGCAAGGCCTTATTCACTTCTCTATCTCATTATTTTTAGACAAGTGAACATAGGGTTTAGCAACATAACATGAATTTCATAACTTTCTCTATGAGCATTAACCAACTCACCAGGGTGTTTCTTACTCTCGTATTTGTTTCTAGCTTTATTTATTTTGGAACAAAGCTGAGGTTGCAATGTTACTTTAGTAGGATGGTCAGAAATGATGTGGACTCTAGATACGAGGGTGACCAACAAATCCTGAGGTCTAAAGTTGTCTCTGCCATCATTCCTGGCCTGTCTTCCTTACCTCTGTTTCCCAGCTGGATAGTAATTACGTAGGAGCAGCCCACAATATCAGGAATCCTTCATGTTTACTAATGTGGGGCACCTCTCAAAGGTTAAGTGCTATGTGAATGACAGGTCTCCAGGTTGTAGCCTTATTGGTCTAGAGGCAAAAGGAATCAGAACTCATGGTAGAAATGATATTTTTTATTAGACCAACTAGATTTTTGCAAAAAACATCCTTTAATTGCAAGCTTTCGGGCACAAGTGTAGCCCAGGTACACCCAGGGGTGTGCCCTGTCCACAAGTGGAAGGTACAGGGTGGTCAGGCTGTGAGAGCGGTCTGCCACCGGGGAGCAGTTCCCTCTTTTATCTATAGAGCCAGGCAGGGACAAAGCACTTAACTATGTTCAAATTTACTGCTATGCAAAAAGTAAATATGAATAAGAGACATCAAATATTTACAGTAGAATTGGTATGTGACACCATATACAATAACCTGCAAACAACACGTTGCACTACCTTGAGGGACTGGAAAACATAGAACAGGTAACTGGGAACTCGGTACAGGTGACCCACAGTGCAGGCAATAATTAACCCCCCTGCACAGATGAACATTAACACTCTGGCACAGGTAAGTCAAGCCATCAACATAGTAAACACATATAAGCATCAACTTAGATAAACCCAGGTAAGTTGAGGTAGCAATACAATAGACATACACAAGCAACAATACAGGTAAGTTCAGGTTATAGGCAGTAAGCATATATAGGCAGTGAAAGGGGTAAACCAATACAACCCCCCTTAAGGGGTACCCATAACTATATTAACATCAACAATACGAAACAAACTTCAATCACAAAATATGAAGTGTGCTCAGCACCCCACAGGGTGTTCCCTGG
This sequence comes from Gavialis gangeticus, assembly GCF_001723915.1. NCBI lineage: Eukaryota > Metazoa > Chordata > Crocodylia > Gavialidae > Gavialis > Gavialis gangeticus. The sequence continues at coordinate 19,382,606 of NW_017729009.1, forward strand.
AGCCCCTTCCCTTTAGGGCCCTGGGATGTGGACGTGCCCCCTGACAATGGAGGAGGGTGGAGGCTGCAGACCCTCCCCTCCCAAGGCCGCCTCCCCTGCGAGACCTGCTTCCCCAGTAACTCATGCTCCTGCTCTGAAGCAGACCAGGCTTGTCCCCCGGTGCCCAGTCCTACAAGAGCCTCTCTCTGGCGGTGCCTCTGGCTCCTCTTGATGGCCTAGTGCCTCGCACTGGACGCCCAGGGAGCTCCTATGGGAGCCGAATCCTTACTGTCTCTGGTTCCCTGGCCTTACGCCAGGGGTCTTTCCCCTTCCTGGGCACTGCTCTGGGCACCGGGGCTCTTTAATTCAATGCTGGTCCACACTGTGGGGCTCCAGCTACCCAGACAAGAGCCAGGGCTAACTTGAGCTGCCCTCGAGGTCGACTGTCCGTGTGCCAACCTGCACACCGTGTGGGGCCCTCTATACCTGCTCTCAGGGCCAGCTGTCCATGCACTGTCGAGGCTCAGGCGGGGTCCAGATGATGATCTTCTCTGGAGCTCCTTCCTCCTCGCGGTGTTGGAGGCTCCGCCCTGAAATCCACCAGATCGGCAAGTCTTCAATCAAGTCCAGGAGCTCTTCACCACCCCCCTCTGAGGAGGGGCAGGGCAAGCCCCTCCCACTGTTACCTGATTGGTGGAAATGTTCCACCAATCTGAAGTGTCCTTCCCAAGCCTGGTTTACTGGGCAAAAGCGAGCCACGCACTCACCCTTCTTCAGGCACAGGAGAAAAGATTGTAAAAATTCTCCCAGGTAGAAATGAAAGTTAAGATTTCATAGAGTTAAAGTTGTGGTAAAATCTCCTGTTTGGCACAGTTCATTTTATGCAGGTTGGACCTCGAGAAAAGTTGGAATAGTCTGTTTACCTCGAAGTTGGTTGGTGGCAAGCAGGATGTGGTCGCATTTCTTTCTGGTTCTGAGGTTTCATCTGTCACAGAAGAGAAAAAGGAGGGCAAGCTCTTCTGGGCAGGAAATTCTGATGTGGCGAGGTGTCTCTGGGCTCTGTGATGATGCAAATTACCTTGAACAAAGGCAGGAGCAGGATCTCAGGCTTCAGGTGGTAAAACTTGCTTGCTCCTTGTGAAGTTGTGAAGATTTTTATGTGAATGATAAGGGTGATCACCACCAGACCCCAGTGGGTGCCATAGCTACAGAGAATGGTCATGTGAATGGGGCCACAGCTTTGTAGGATTATTTGAAACTTCATGATTTTCTAGAGCATCAGGTATGAAGTTCAGTTCACCAACCTCAGGTGTAAAGTTCAGTTGTGATACAGTGAGGGACCCCAAACTCCTGCCCGTGGTGCAGGAAACTGTCAAATACCTGTACGAGGTGTTGGGAGTCTCTGTACCCAGGGTACTGAACCTGCCACCCCTCCCGCTCAATCTTCCACACCAGGCTCTTCCTCAAGCCCAACTCAGAGCTCACCATATACATTGTCTTCATAAAGTCCTTGTGCACTTTTCAACTTTAATAACTTAGGTTGTGCACAAGAACTTTATGAAGACCCTGTATACACAGATTTTACTGAGGGCCCTCTATAGCTCTGGTCCCTGCTTCATAGAAGACAAATGCGATGCTTAAGTGCTGCAGAAAGCTTGTGTGGGACACTCTGTGGAGGTGTAAATTCTCCCCCCCCCCCCAGGAGATCCAGATTGCTTTTTGAAGCAGTGTGTTAGAAAAGTGACCCTTGAGACTGTTAATCTGCAGGGGGGAGGCTTCCCATCAGCCCACCTCACTTAGGTTTGAGAATTAGAAAGACGAAACGTGAGAAGGTGTTAATGAAACTGTAAATGAATATTATGCTTACAACGATTTGAATTACGTTAGCTCATTCAGTCAATGGCAAGGTGACTGCAAGTTCTGACATGCGCAGCCGTTCACTATAGGCGTTTACACAGTCCTAGACTCACTGGAACCCATCCAGGACCTACTGTCCTTTTTATTCATAGTATTATTATCACTGCTTTCATGATGCTTACAAGCCCTGGCTAGAGACCAGGATCCCATTCTACCAGGCATTGTCCAAACACAAACAGTCCTTCCTCAAAGGAACTTACATACAGGGCGCGTCTACACGAGACACTAAAGGTGCAGTAGACTAATTGTACTGCAAGTTAGCGCAGCAGGCAAAACCTCTGCTAATGCCCTAAGGCGCAGTAGAATCAGTCTACTCTGCATTAGCATCACAAAAAAAGCATGCACGGGCGCTGATGCCCAGTAGCACCGCTGATAGCATATTAAGTTTAGTATCTATAATTACAGGTACTAAACTTAATGTGCCATAATTGCGGCACATTAATGAACGTATAGATGCACCCGAAATGTGTAAGAGAACAGGGGGAGGCAGACAGATGGAGGAGTACAGGGGAACAATGAGACAAGAGTGGCCAGCATGCTAGGCAGTGGTTTCAGCATACAAGTAGCTAACCATTGTTGATTTTAATTTATTTTGGGGGTATTTTCGTATGGCCTAATTTGAAGACAATCCCTAAGGGGGTGTCAGAAACTGTGGTGAAAGGGGGCCAACGGCAAAATTTGAAGCATGAGAAAAATTGTGTCCTCCCTTAGATTTCCTTCTATTGCTGCTGTGGGCAGTCACTCCCCAAATGCCGCTGTCTTTAGCAGGTTTGAATAAATTTAGATTCCCCTCCTTTGATATGAAATATCCTCTGAAAGAACAGAGGTAGTTAAGTAAAACACAGGCTTCACCACAGAATCCTTTACCGACAGACACCCATACCCGCTGCTCCTCAAGAGGGGTATGAATTGATGCTTTGGGGACCTCTTTATTTCAATTTATTTTAGTGGTGGGAGGAGGATGGGGGGATTAGGATGAATCGAACCGACAGTGGTAGGACTCCACTGATGAAGTACTTTTCCCCCCAAAGCAGAGAATACCAGAAGATAACACAACAGCAAATTACTGCATATTTTAAACCCTTGTAGCTAAACGTTCAGTTTTGGGGCTACGCCAGGTATCTTGCGGTGCCAGTGAAAATGGGATACAGATGTTCACTTGCTTGGATGAAGACATAGCAATAATTCATGCCTGCTCCAAAGTATATGATGCTCTGCATTCACAAAAGAGCACTTCTATCTTTTTCTCAGTAATAAGAAAATATATTCTCACTAGTTACCTTAAGGAAACCGAGGATTTTGAATCTGGAAAGTATCTTCTTTCTGTTTCCAAACTCTCAGTGCCATTGTAGAAAGCACTGGCTTCTAAAAGCACAAGAACCATAATATAAAACAAATGCTGTGTTAAAGCCATCGCTCAGAAAAGTAAGTCAATGTGTCACCAGGAGCTGTATATATAAAGTTAAATGTTTGAGTACAAATTATTGTATCAGGGCCCAAACCTATATAAAAGAATGAGGATTGGGATATTGTATTTCAGAGAAAATTTGCCATGATAAAGCGACACAATGTGTCAATGAGATTTGACTCATTAAGGGCCTCAGTGAAATGGGATTTAGGCACATTGGAAAATTTTAGCTCTGATCATACTTACTGTTCCGCTGAAGGGCATGGGGTTATGCACATTAATAAGGTCCCTGGGAATGGGATCAAGACTTGCGCACTTGGGGGGGAATTTGGAAACCAACAGAGGATTCAGACACAAGCCTGACAGGATAAATTACCAAAAGGGCTGAGGTCTGCCCAAAATGTGCCAAACCTGACATCTGCAAGAGGTATTTAGGAGTAAATGTGAGTACTTGTGCCACGACAAGCACCTTCCATCATATTCTTGCCAGGAGAAGTATGACTAGATTGGCCTTTGCAGTTCTGCCAGGCTCAAAAATGCAGGCGCACATTTGGCCAGCATGAACTGCGTATGCATGCAATAGAAGCTACCTTTTTGAAAAGCTGGCTCTGGATCCCTTAGCTTTCACTCGTCCTAGGATTTTTCATTTTACTCTTTCAACATCTGTATTTAAACAAAGGATTTTTATCCTCTCAGTTCATTTCCTCTGTACAAAGCCTGTGCTGGCACTGGAATTGGAGTGGTGTGAAACCCACCATTTCAGAGGTTGTTGTGTGAGCATTTTCAATGTTTGCACAATTCCCCTCCCACCCTGACTTTCTTTGCAATTGTGACATCACTATGACATGGCCCAGCCTACTCCACCACCCTTTGTCATGTGACTACAGGCACTGTATGAATCAGGGATGTTCTAGCTGGGCAACCAAACTGAAAAAAAAATAATTCTGGGTTGACTTCGTTAGACAAGGCTTGTCTAAAAAACCCCACCCAAATTGTTCTCCTTTCCAGTTACTTGCCCATTTTTAACCTAATTTGAAATTTAGGGGCCTGAAACCCATAACTTCACCTGTGAATTCAGTCAGATAATTCAGGCTGCTGTAATTCCCATCCTGCTCCCATGCACCCAACTTACATGGGTAGTTTTTACCCCAGTGCCATTTTATCCGATAAGGCCTATTTTTTGTCCTGCAAGGGTGCTCAATACATGATATTCCAATTGTGATAGCCATGCTTACGTGGTAACTAGAGTCACTTTTTTTAGAAGATGAGGTTGGATCAACTCAAAAAATCGCCACTTTCCAAAAAAAAAATCACCTGCTTTCACCTTTTTTCCCCTTGAAAACAAAGCCTCTTTTGAAAATTCCCCCAGGTCCAGACTTGCACCACAGTGTGGGGGGAATGGGAGAAAAATACCTTCCAATTCATTTCCTTTCTCGAGGAATATTTCACACACCTGAAGCCATAATGCTGCCTTTTGTGTTGTCACATGAAATTTCACAGTAGCAGACTGATATAAACAGTGTAACTGCAGTGCAGACACAAGCCAGAGAAACCGGGTTGATTAGGAGTGAGAAGGCATTTATTCAGACATAAATATCGTCTATGATACTGGGGGGCAGCAGAGGGGAAGATACAAAGTACCCAGCTAAGAAATCACTTTTTTTTTGTATAAATGGGGGTTTTTTAACGCTCCAGTGTGAAAAACCAGGAGCTCCAGAAAAGCCTGATGACCATCTAATCCATTTAACATGCAGATTGCAACTCCTCTCCCAGTTAAGTGCAGGCACAACAAATACAAGACAAAGGGAGTTGATCTGCACCCAGAAAATGTTGTTAAATAAAGAGGTCCCATAATACACGAAGTTCTACAGATTTCCATGTGGGTTTTGTGCTTGAAGGAACTGCACAATAAAGCTCAAGACATTCTCCACATCTGCCCAAAACCCAGCATATGCTCAGCGAACCTGATTCACCAGGAGCAAAAAGCCGGTTTTGCACAGGAGAATTGTTCGATGGCCCAGAGCCAGGTGGAGGAGCTGGTATACTATCTTCTCTCAGCTTATGGTGCAGAGGTCTTATCTAGGGAATGTGGGCATGGCCAGGCGTCCTGACACCCAAGCAATCCCCAGCTGGGCCAGGGCTTTTATTACCTGCAGATTGGATTGCTGTAATGTTTATTTATAGGGCTACTCTATTTCAAGACCAGTTGGAACTGTAGGCTAGTGCGGAAGGAGGCAGCCATCTTGCACACCCGCGCTTCCCAACCTACTCACGGCATGTCATGCAGCAAGGTCTTTGGTCCTGCGCTCTGTGACCCGCTGCACAATTGCTGGATAAAGTTCACAGCAGTAGAGGTAGCTTAGAAAACTCTGAACTAAAGTCCTGCCTGCTTTATGCCATGGTTCTGGAAGCTAATTCTTCTTTTAGCCACTGAAGACCATGCTTTCAATGCATGCCAAAAAGCATACTGGGCCTCCCCTTTTCTTTCCAGGAGCAGGTCTGAGCGATCATCTTGGGTTTCAAAGGTCAGGGCTGGTGAACACCATGCCATTGCATGAGTATTTTTTGTTAGAAATCAGTTATCTATATGAAGGGAGTGTGAAGGAATATCCTGAGAGCTGAACAGATCTTGCTATTAAAGCTGGGTTGTGAAGCTACATGAATGTTGCATTTTTCATATTTTTTGTCACTACAGTCACGCTCAGTAGCTTTGCACCATGCTTTGTAAAACTGGTTCTTCAGGGACTGGAAGTGCAGTTTGTACCTGATACTGGCCCCAAGCTTTTGACAAGAAATAGCTTGCATGAAAAGTCACCTATATCTGACTGGCTTGTAACAAGGAAGAACAGATCACTGCATATTCATAACAGTATACTGGACAGACGCTTTTAACTTTTAATGCTGTGAATCTGGAAAAGTACTTCTCCCTAGACCCGCAAACACGAATCCATAATTTTTGAAGGGCATAATTCAGCTGCAGCTCTTTGACTCTCTTTTATTGTGGAAAGATCCACTAAAATTTCCAGACTGAGCACATTATTATTTTTTTTTAACAAAAGAACATGATACAGCTCTATATATCAGTTTGAAGCAATGTGATTTGTGTCATGAATACTAATATGCATTTGACAGCCTCACATAAATTCAACACATTTTGAAGAGTATTAGCAAGAATTGTAGCTACTGCACTTAAGAATTTTTTTGCAATTACAAAGAAAAGGAAGCTAGCAAGAGTCTATATTTGTATCCAAAACAAATATGGTTTGGGTAGTGGTAAGGTTTCTGCATGCAGCACTAGACCTGTGTTTAGAGCATATCATTGATTTTGTCTACATTAATCACCCTAAAGCTATAGGCAACAAAGCTGAAGCTATGTAGATCTGATTTCTAAGTTCATTTGTTGTTCATTAGAAAGATTTTCTCTCTCTTATTTGCTGCCCCCCTGCTGCTGCATGTTCATTAGGAGAATGGAATGTATTCCAAATATTTCCTCGCACTAGCAGGGCAGATGGCTGACAGTAATATTCAAAACTCCTTTGGAAAAAGAAAAAGGAAAAAGCAACAACCCCTAAACAGGCATCAGGTATTTTAATGCTGTTGTGTTTTACATTTTAAACTCCTTTGGGTGCAAGACATTCTTTGTCAGGGTTACATGAAGGGTTGTATATTAATGGGTATGTATTAATACTAGTGTGAGGTTCGCATGGCTGGGGGCTTTTTTCATAGTCAACTATGCTTGTAGATGCTTTGGTAGACAGTCCAGTGGAGCTGTGCACCAACCAGCATCATCCCCAGGGAAATATTCTGTTTGACCCCATTAGAAGTCTTCCTCCCAAGCTCAGACAATGGAGAACTAAGAAAAAGATCAGTTGGGAAATACTGAGCTGCTGGACCCACTTGCAAGATTGCAAGGGCTGACTCTCTTCCTTACCCAGCTCTCCAGCCAAGCACACAAGTTGCACATGCATTGAACTAGCAGACAGATCTGCAAGCACTCCATAGCTTAACTGTGGGTAGCAATGCCTAATAGATGGGTTTTATTTACTGTATTCTTAAAAGAATTCACTGTTCCTATATGCAACTGTTTCCCCCTTCTCATCACTTCTTTACCATCAGAGCTCCTTTAACACATTCCTTCGGTGAAGCTTCTTAAACAGACCATGCACTAGACCAGCGTTTCTCAACCTGTGGGTTGTGACCCAGAAGTGGGTTGCAAGAATATAAGAAAGTGTTGTGAACAAACTTTAAAAATGGATTCTCCTTTAAAGGAGAAAAATGTGGGAAACGGTGGCTATTCCCTTGCAGGCTGGCAGAGTTCCAGCCTGCAAGGGGCTGCTTGGGGTCCCCCATGCTCCACACATACCCTCTGCCCCACACACTGGGGGTTAGGCCTGGCACTGGGTCAGTACTGACCATCGATGCTTACTAATGGGTCCTGGTACAAAAAAGGTTGAGAACCACTGCACTGTCTTGTATCTCTTCCACTCATGCTAACGTAATGACAGTGTCTGAACTATTGGATTCCAGCTGTGCTCTAAACTCTGGGAGGAAGGTGCCCTGAGTTCATATGCATTTGCAAAGTGCTAAGAGCAGCAGTCGGACTCATTAAGTCATAAATACAGATGGACTTAAAACTGAACCCTAGATCTGAACAGTCCAAAGCTTAGGAATGTTTCTAGCTTCTCAGAGGCACTCTGGAAGACAGTTCTCCCACTGGCATGGCAGTGTGGGTCAAGATCAACAGCCACAGAAGACCAACATGCAGAAACTTGGCAGAATTGGGATGTTTGCTAGAAACGCAGGAAAACAAGGACATTTGTTTGACCTCTTCTGTACCAGGGAGTCACCCAGTTCCAGCCCATAAGGAAGAGCTTGGAAAAAGCTACTTATGAGAGAGCGGCTGTGAACCCCAACAAGATTTTTTAGAGCAAATAGATACAACTTGGGGTTCAATTTACAGAAGGTGTGAAGCCCAAACCCCTTTTACTTCACATGTAGTTTGTAGTGCTTGTGACCTGCTACTCACCCATGGTGAGGCAGGTACAGAGGTCAGAACCCAAGTTTGATTCAGCACTTCAGGGCCAGGTGCAGACATTACATTTTTACAGGTATAAATGATCAGAAACTGGTCTATACCCATGACACAATAGAAGTTCAATACAGATAGACTGGTTTAAAAATGCCAGAAACCAATCTAAAATTTGCCTTTCCACCAAAGGGCAAATGTGTGTTCTGTTTGTGACCAATCTAGACTACAACACTTACAGAAACCCATATAATTCAGACTGGTTCTGGCTCAGGCTTTTTGAATGTCTGCACCAACAGTGTGGGCACAAATTTTGCAAGCAGAAGTTGCTCCTGGAGGGTGAAGTTTATAAGAACTCTTAATCATGTCCTCAATACTAAGTGCTTACTGAGGTCTCATTGACTTCATCCCATGGTGCCTTCTATATTTGTATGTTGACTTCAATTTGTACAGTATAATTGTGCATTTTGCCCAGTAATACTGTGCAGGTTGCCTTCTCTGAGACCTAAGGATGTGTTTAAAGGTAAGTACATCCTTAAGTGTTTTGAGGAGTCAGAACGTAAAAAGAATGCCACTCTTTCAACAAGTTGATCCTTCGTGTCCATTGAGACTACCAAAGGGACCAAACCACGACACCACCCTTGTAAAGGATTAGCGCTTATCCTGGACCATAGGGTTTATCATTCAAGAGCTGACTTTCTTCTGTGGCTGGGTACAGTTAACACTATTCTTTGTTAATACCAACCAGAACGGTCTAGCAAGCAGTATTTCAGCTGAGATGTAGAATTCTAAGCTATATGTAAACATATATTTTTCATATCCACTGTTTTCAGCTACTTGCCATCAGATGGCCACAAGTTTTCAGGGATGAGCAGTGGATGAAATTAAATTATCAAAACTCCTTTTAATTTGTTTTTATTGAATTGTTGAAAACATATTATGACTCACAGTTATTATGTGTTGGAATGAAATTTTTCCCTTAGGTAATTTACAACATAGCCCATGTATGTATAAAAATGATCACAATCATATTTTAAATTAAAATCTGTAAAACGATACCAAAAAAATGAAAACCCAGATTAAATTTCTAATTGTTTTAATAGTGAGATTTGGTTCCATGAGAACAGGGCATATTGGTTTCCTTGGAAACATTGGCGATGTATTAGCTGTGTAAAATCTGCAATAAAAGATTTGCAGAAGTAAAGCCTCTAGGTCTTAGTAGATGTTGTAACTCTTTTCATTTTGAAAATCAGATTGATGTGTGGCCCATGGGAAGGAGTTGGTTTTGTGTGCTCTCCTAAGCCTTAAACTTCATCATTTTACAAAATACCAAAATCATTCTGAAAAAAATCTAAACTGGAAAAAATAACCCTTTTAAACACCCCAAATCCCTCTTTCTTGGGCCTTAAATATAACTGCAAATCTTAGTTGTGCCAAACACTCCAGAACTCAAGCAAAACTCATAACAATAATAATAAAATGGCAATAATATGAATCATAATAACAAGAAAAATAATAGTAATAGACTAATTCAGTATTTAAATTCTTTCAAAGGCTATAGAAATGGCATTTGAGTTTAATAAGTGTCTTTATATTAAGATACTAAAAAAACCCCTGTACAAATGCCTCTGGATAAAAAAGGAATAATAGGATAATAAAAACCATCAATAATATTGGACATCAAAAGTATTTACAGAAGGAAAAGTGTGTGATGAAGAAATTAAAGCAAGAGCAATTTGATAGATTAGCAAACTTTTTGCAATTAAAGATCAATGTGCTAAACACAGTTAATGTGATAAACACGTGTGCCACGCTGATTATACAGTGTTCCACTGCAGCGGTAAACTGAACACAGATTGACTGAAGGGAGCTGGGCAGGAGGACCAGGAGGAAGCTAGCACTGTTTTAGGTGATGAGCAGGAACTCAGATGTGGACAGGCTTTATATTGACAGGAAGAAGGGAGGAAAGGGGCTGAGAGCAGCCAGGGATGTCGTGAAACAGGAATGTGTGGTGATAGCAAACTATATGAGAGAGAAAAGACAGCCTGACTGGAATCTTGAACAAGTTCCAAAACTAAATGAGGAATATTCTCCTACTGTAAGTCATTAGACAGACAACGACTAGAGATGCATAGGCAGAAATAGATGGAAAAGGAACTACACAGATTTTTTTTGTGTGTGTGGGGGGGGAAGCCCACCAAAAGGTAGATTTTCAAAGGATGGAAACAGCAACTTGTATGAGATTGTTAAAGCAAACATAGATCGTAGGAAAGATGTAAGTCCAGAGTGTCAGATATGTGGTCAGGCCCCAGACACTGTTGTAAGTGGATGGACCAGGATGCTGGATGTGAGCATGAAGTAGGGCATGAAAGTTGGCAGTGCTGTATGGATATTCTTCATGAAGTGGAGGAAAGTACGCTTGCCATGCTAAGGCTTGAGACAGCTCTGGACAACAATGATAGTTTTTGTTCTTGTTATTTTGAATATACACAGCACTATGGCAGAAGCTCAGGTAACATAAGCTGGTGCAGCTCCATTGATACCAGCTGATGATCTGGCCTCCTATGCTTATCATCTGCCAATAGTGCCAGGCATTCTCATGGCACATCTGGTGGCAGATGCCATTCAGCTAGATAACCGTGCTTACAGAACAGTTTGGCTACGAGGCATCAAACTACAGTGCCCGGGAGGCAGTGCTCCTCAAATTTTTCGATTCAAGGCATGCCTCAATAAACTTGAGACACTCTTTGAGAGACTCAAGGCACTCCTTTGAAAATACCAAAGAGAAATTAAAAACCATTTTTTTAATGCTATGAATTCTTATTTAAAATCTCTGTGTTTATCTTGTGAATCTTATTTGCAACAGCCAACAGCACTAACATTGTGTGGCACCCCACAGCACCTTTGAAAGGATCTCAAGGCACCCCAGGATACCCTGGCACCCTGATTGAGAATCATTGCCATGAAGTACTGTGGCAGGTCAAATGGACCCAGATTAATGTTGAGCTGACCTGAAATTAAATATTGAATACTGTGTTTTGATTTGCCGGGGGGGGAAGGTGCAAATCAAGCCCTTTCTGCAAAACTGAAAATTTCCAGAAAGCAGGTTTTGTGGGACCTGCCTTGTCCAGAGAAACAATCTTCTGTTGGAAAATTCCTGGCCAGCTCTACACAACACAACTGGTGCTGTGACAATCTATTTTAATGCCTGTGATTCACTCTGAGCAGAAAATGTGATGATATATAGTAACAAGGGACTAAATATGGCAGAATCTTGCTTTTAATTAAACAAAACTTCTCCTGATAAGCTAGCAAATGGAGGATTGCTGAAGACCAGAGGGCAGAAGGCTGGGTGGGTTTTGTGTAAGACTATAAACTCAGTTAAAGTCATTTTGGCAGCTGAGTAAATAAATTTACAGGAAAGAGTTGTTCTTTAGGCTTTCCCCACCTCTCTGTTCCCCCCCACCATGTTTTTTCTGTCTCATTTGAGTTGAAGCTTCCAAGTCAACAGGTTTATTAGGTAGTGATGACGATGTCAAATGTGCAGTTATGCAGTCAACGAGGCCTCTAGACTGTAACATATACATATAGGCTGAGCAAACTGAGTGCAAGTTCAGCAGCCCATCCGCAAACAATGGCCCTCTCTAAAGCAGTAGGTCTATTCAGCTGCGTGCTTGGCTGATTGCCACCAAAAGCCGTGACCAGTCAAGCACAATCCCAGAGTCTGTACGACACACACACAAAATCCCCCAGCAGACTTTTCCTTCTGCTCTTTAGTCATTTCTATCAGCTGCAACCAGATCACTCCCATTGCACTTTCCCCCAGTGAGTAGTAACAAGATCAGATCCTTGTTAGAATGAGATTCCAACGCATGCTCTTAAATATATCAGGAGGAGGAGGAGGAGGTACAGAATAATCAAAGCCTAAAAGGACAGAGTTCAACAGCATGATGTTGGTATCGTGGAAGCTTCTGTGAGCCCTACCACTGAGGCCTTGGCCCTAACAAAAGGCCTGAACTGAATTTGCTGGGTGGGTTAGTACGAGCCTTGCATACCCAGTTCCACGGTGATGCTGAGAGAGAACTGGATTTAATCTAGCATCATTCACAAAAATGCATCACAAAAAGCATTTCCTGTTTAGTAACACAATACAACTGGGATTCCAGAATCACCAAAGGACGTTGCTATCTACTGACGTCAGTAATGTGCTGCTTAAACAGACAGTAGCATTGATAATCAATGCAGAAAATGCCTCCAAATTGTAGTTTTTTAAACCAAAAAACCCCCCCAAAACCCAAAAAACCCAAGAGCCATATCTTCAGCAGAAACAAAGCAGGATTGAGCCCCTTGTGGTAAATATAAGGCTGCATGGAGAGCATTTACATATCCCAAACTGCTCTTGAAAGCAAGGATCATTTAAAACATATAAGAAGGGGGTGGGGGTTGTCCCTCTTTTTTTCTGTCCTTGCAGTTGGAGCTGGCCTTAGGGAAAATGGTGCCCTGGATGAACTTGTATTTTAGCGCCCATCCTCCCAAGTCACCAGCGCTGCAGCCCTGCTGCAGAGGGTCTCAGTCCAACAGACCGGTCAGCTGGGCAAGGCGTCTGCCTCTGACAGAGACCTCTGGCTAAAGCCGCCTGGAGCTGAAGTGGAGGGAGCAGGAACCTGCGATGAGTGACCAGCGAGTGCTGGCACCACAGGGCTCCTCCAGGGCCCAACATACAGCCAGCGCACACAGGCGAGACTCAGCTGGAGCCCACCCCTGCTCCCCTCTGTGGGCGATGCGCTACCCGGCCCTGACATTGCACCGAGCAATGCCCCAGGTTGGCAGCGCTACCTGCTGCTCATGGCACCCATGTGCAAATGTGTATGTGTGTGTGTGTGGACCACAGTGCCCAGGGCAGTTGCCCACATTGCCCACCCCTAAGGCTGGCTCTGCTTGTAGTGCCCTTTCTTCATAGGCTGGTAATTAATAGAAGACAGTCCTACAGCGTAAGTACCTTAATACATGGGAATTGTCCTCCCGAACATGAGTAATCTCCTACACGTGCCTAGTTGTGAAGAACTGGGACTGTTCACAACTGGACAGTTATTCCCCTGCATAAAGCTTTGCAGAATTGGGATTTACGTACTAAAAAAATGCACCCTAGCGTTTTGACCTGTTATCTACTGATAATGACTGAATCATACCCCATGCATTAAACAATACGGACGTGATCCTACAAGGTTCTGATCATTTTCCTCTCATGATGGGGCCCTAACGTGATTACACTCAGAAAATCTGACAACCTGTTCATTTCCCAGATGAACAGATGCGTTTATCTGGAGAAATAGCGTTTTTGCTGCTGCTGCTTCCTTTTTTTTTTTTTTTTGAGTGCACCAGGTTTGCTCTCTCTCCAGCTGGAGAGGAGATTTAATTTCAATCACCGGAAAATGCTAAAAACGTAAGAGGGGACGAAAGTGTTTTAAAACCATAGCAGGGAGACAGAGCTCTGCCTAAGCCAGATTTCACCAGGGACGGTAAGCGGTGTAGGCTTGGAGAACTTGTCTTTATCGCTCGGAGGACAGAGACACTGGTGCGGCTTCTGCAGAGGCTGAAGGGGGGAGGAGGGGGGTGGCTCTTCAGTGCATCTGGCTCAGGGAAAAGGAGAAGCTGTTTATTCCTTTGTGATAGCAGTGGGTCAAACTGAGGTTAGCAGCCCCTTTTTACAACAGGCCCTGATTGCCTGGGTAATGAATTGTGTCTGTGTGTGCAGACACTTCCTCCCCCCTCCCTCCACCACGTGGATTTAAAACCCACATGGACAGCTGGGGCCTTCCTTCTCTTCCCTGATTAGCTGGCTTGCAACCAGTGGAAGCTGCCACTTCACGGACCTGAACTTCCGATTGGCTGAGTGGTTGTGTCATGTACAGAAACTCCCGTCTGTGACATCAAACCCTGTCTGAACACCCCCCTCTAGGGGGTCTGGAGACATTTAAAGCAGCAGAGCACTTTGATCAATGCCTCTTCCCCGAGCTGTTACAAATACACTTGACCAAGATTATATTCTGGACTATTGACTCTGTCTGTTTCCCCAAGCATACAGGTGTATAGAGAAAAAAACTGTCTGGTTAGTACCACCAAAGCCCAAAGCTGTTTCAAGGGTAAATTGGGAATATTATGTATGCTTTTCCCTGGTTTTGAACACAATGCCTGTTCAGAACCGTCAAATCATGCCATTCTTTTCAGTGGTAAACTCCCTTAGGAGGGATGTTTCTAGAGATTTTCAAAATGCTTGATTATCCTCTGGCAACTGACACAGAAATAAGCAGCAAACACTCCAATGTGCTAGTTCTTTCTTTCTCTCTTTCTTTTTGTTTCTCTCTCTCTTCTTTTAATGGCCTCTAGATTGAGACAAAGAGTACAGGTGGCAATGATATGTCTGATACCTGTATAGAGAAGAAGTCTCTCTCCTTATTTCACTGAGAGAAAGGGTGTAACCACACATCTCTGCCCCCGGCATCCAGCTCTTCAATCATACTGTTATCATTGCCCTGATTTCTTTTATTTTTTAACCATGACATCAGTGTAAGTTAAACTGAGGGAGTACCAAGGTGGGCACCATCTGATGATGCAAACAGTCTTTCTGCTGCCGGCTCACACTACTCTGATTGCTGAAGAATGGACTAGGCTGGTCTTTTTTTGCAGGCTGCCCTTGCCTCTCCTGGTTTTAATAGATAGCTCTTTGCAAGACAACGGCACCGGGCAGGTTCTCAAAAACCCACATTGCATTTTGGAGCTAGCCTCAGGTGCTGCAGTGCCTCAGCACACTTCTTCCAGGATCTGAAAGCAAATCATTGGTTTCAGTCTGGGGTGAGGAGCATCTCTGGGCACAGCACCGAGATATGTGTTGGAGTAAGGCAGCATGGACCTGAATGTTGGAGGGCAGAGATATTCCAAGCAAGTGAAAAGGGAAAGAGCAACAGTAGCATCTCTGGGTCTGTTTACATAGCAAAATGAAAATGTGATTTTGGCTACCTTAGTCTGATGTGATGTGCTACCTTAGTCTCATTAGCCTGGCTAGTGTTGGCAAGGTTAGCACATGGTAGCATGGAAGTGCCCAGGGTCCTTGGGGAGTGCGTACTTTGGTTGTGCTACATCTGGCTGTTAGCACTAGTCTCACCATTTTTTCTGAGCAGATGCACCCCCATAGTGTAGCAATTTCCCTTTGAGACCTGATCCTCCCCGCTCCCTTTTTCCACACAAAGGAGTTCATCAGCAAATAGGGAAGCAGAGAAATTCTGCTACTAGGGCCATGCTGAAACCACTGCTGCCATTCTTACACATTTAACTTGTCGTTGAAATGGAGCAGATCCCTTCTGATAGCTGAAATGACTCCTAACACATGGGCTGTGGGAACCACACTGCCTGTCCTTTTATGCACTAAAAGAAGCACTCAGGGACACTTCTGGTCGAATGGCTAAATCTGGATTTCTCTGATCTTGTTATTAGAAAAGCAGTGAGGGGTAATTACTTAGAGTAATCTGTTATGGTTCAAATATGTATCCTTATCTGTGTGTATGTCTGCATGTGCACAGAATAAAATCTGGATTCCTTAACATTTGAAATGTGCACAGCTAGTCTTTTCCTACATTGCTTTATAAAAAAGTCCTCAATGCAAACCCCAGCACAAGGTATACTTTCAAAACTCCCAGACCGCCTCACCAGCAAAGCTGCAAGACGTTGCTTTGGTATGCTGGCTGTAATTTCAGAAATTCGAAGTGTCACCTTTGTTTGCTTTCCAGCGCACTATTTCCCCAGCCAAAGTGACTCTTGTTCTGTCAAGAGAAATCAGGGCTTGTTCATGCTTTTGTATTTTAAAATTCTTTCCCTGGCACAACTTTTTTGTTTTTATTTTTTAATTTTTTACATACTGTCATTCTGCCTTTGCTGTTCTTAGTTTTCAGAGCAAGAAAGTAAAATGTTTTCAGGTGGGGAGTCGTGAATTCAGAGCCTGTTTATTTTTTTGTTAGCAATGTGATATATTCCCAGCCCGTGCCTCCAATGAGATATAAAAGGAGGGTGGCATCTTCCCATTAATGTCAGCAGAAGTCAAAAGAAGCCCCGAATGACACAGAAGAGTCTAGAGTAACGTTCGGTGCATTTAGGGGAACGTTTCATTCCAGACAAGTACCCCTTGACTTTGTAGCTCTGCTGGTTGTGAACAAAACTTTCCAAATATATCCCAGCCTCATGTCGTCTTATTTGGGTAGGTGGAAGTACTAGCAGTAAGATGAGGTGATCTGTCTACATCCACCTAAACAAGGCATGGACTCTGAATCCTACCCGTGGAGTATTTTTTTAGCTTTCTTTTTTTTTTTAATTTTAACCCACTTTAGCCCAAGGCTGGTTGTGAGTCACCAGAGACAGCAAACGAGGAAGGAAAAGAAGGTTGGAGCTAAAGAAGAGTGACTAGATAACGGGAGAGCAAAGAGACAGAGGCACAAAAACCAGGAGACAGAAAAGCAAAGAGACCACAGACATTGTGCATGAGCTGTGCTAATGGGGACAGTATAAATGCTTGAGATGGATGGACAGGTATATTAAGCAGAGAACTGGTGACAAGGCTGAGTAGGACACGAATAGATTTCTCTCAGCTTATCCTGGCAATTACGAATGCTGGATAAAGTAAATAATTAACTCTTGCCAAGTGATCTGAGACGAAAGGTGCTCCTGGAGTCCAAAAAACTCCAATCAGAGCTTATCTTTCGATGGACTTATTCAGGGAGAGATATTGCATTTTATATTACATAATCTGAGTTCATTTTCAAGTACAAAAGAAAAGCTCTCCGTACTGTTCTGCTCTATCTTATGAACTATCATGCTGTAAATGGCCTGGGGAAGATCAGAGTCCTTGGTACCAAAGAGTTAAAAAAATAAACTTCAGTTAAGAGGTTAGTCACCAGAAAGTGGAAACCATGTCTGGAATTGTTAGAAATAAGGCTTGCTCAAAAATAAATATAGAATTATTCACCATGGTAACTATTGCCCTATTGCGTTAGCGGATATCGATTTAACATTAATCCAAGAACTAATGCTGTGAAATATTTGCTCTCTTTAATGGACACCTATTTAGTTAACAAATCTTTGGGGAGTTGGTGCCTTTAGATTTTTTTTTTTTATTGTTTCCCAGATTGCCTCAACATATTTTTTGCAGAAAATTATTCAAATCCCAGGGTTACTTATTTCTATTATGGATCTTTCTTTCCCAGCACTTCATATGAACTTATACTTAGTAGAAAGGCATAATAATTATTCAGGGCAGCTCAAATCCTAGACTAAAGCTGAAAGTGTTTGCAGTGAGAAAAACAAGCAGCGATTTAAACATGCTCTTGTACAGGTAAGAAAGACAGTTGGTTAACTTCTTGTCTTTAAATGATATAAAATAAAACCTCACTACAACAGAATGATATTTCTGTTGCTCAGTTTGTTGAGATATGTTATGAACATTAGCAATGCTTTCTTGTACCCCAGTGAGGTATCATGAATCCCATTTTACAGGTGAGGAAACTGAGGAGCAGCTCAGGTAAATGCTTGGTTCCCACTAAGAGCTCATGACAGAACTAGGGAGAGGAACTGAGACCGTTGCTAGCAGATCAGTTCTCTAGTTGCTACATATTCTCTGTCTCTCTCTAAGCTGACACTACCAACAAACCCTGAGTAAAGGTGAGCCATGTGTGGATACCAGTGACACGTGCTGCAAAATTGTAATAAAAAACCTCTTACGTCAGGCAAGTACACATTAGTAATGCTTGTAATACAGGAGAAGTATTGTAGAACTGACATAATTCTACCCACCCTTTTAACCAATGCAAAGGGTAGAATAAATCATCAAAGGGATGAGGTTGTACTTTAATTTTTACATGTCCTTTCCCAGTTGCCTTTTAATTATGCATTCTAATATCCTGGTGGAGAAAGGTTAGCTGTTCTTTGGGCCACAGTACAGAGGAAAGTGGGGTATTGGTAAACGCTGCATTTTTATACCAGCATCAACTTGCAAACAGTGATATATATATATATTTAATAAAAGGTGTAGAAAATGTGTGAACTTGCAGAAGCCTGCACCTGAAATGGGAGCTTTTATCTACCAAAGCTGCACAGAACTTGTAAAAACTCCTCCTTAAATAAGAAGGATGATTCACAGGAATAATGGAGACTCTTGTCCCCACCTTTTCCCAGGCATAAAGGCAGATCTCTTTTTATCTCCTGAGCCAGCTCTTCCTCAGATCACCTCCAGCCTGATTCTCTGTGTCCTATTAAAGCAATGGCAAAACTCCCATCAGCTCTCCAGGGTCCCAATCCTGCATTGCTTTTTCTTGCTCATCCAGAGCTCTGTGGACTCCACTTGCTGATGTAGGAAAGCAGCCTGTCCTTTCCACAGGCATTTTAGTTGTAAAATAAATGTGGAGGCATGGCAACAACGAGCATCGCCATGCCTTTGCCACGGGGTGGGACCTCCAGAACACAGAGGGATAGAGAGGCACCTCAGATGGGACTTCACAGAAGCCACTGACTGCCTAGGATAGCTAGCAAGAAATGGTGAGGAGCAGGGCAAAGTTTAAGCCCCATCTCTTCCTGGTAGGTAGGCATCAGAATGAGATCCATGCCTCTGCTCTGGATTCTCAGCCATGGACTCCTTCTCTGGAGTTAGGCACCTAACCCTGCTCACAAAAAATCGGAAAGAAAGAGCGAGAGAGGGAAACCCACTCCATTATTATGCCCAAGAGCCAGCTGGTTCGTACGCTCACTTGGTAGGTGTTTTTAAATCCCTGCTATGCCATGTAAGTGCCCTATTCATTGAGTTAGTGACTATTCTGTAACAAGTATTTTTCATCTCCCCGCCTGAAGCGGCTCCACTTTGTATGAATAAACAGGCAGTCACTGGATGAGGCAGAGAGCGGAGTGACTCTTCTGCTAGTCAGGGCACTCACTTGGGGCTGCAGGAACATCAGGTTCAAGGACCCTGCTCCATATATCCGACTTGGGCACCTTAAGCAATAGTTGGGCACTTACATCCATTTAAGATGGTAGCCCCAATTCCATCCAGTAATTATTTATCACGCATGCCCAGAACACCATCACTTATACCTGTACAGCAACATGGGCCCATACAGAACTGGGAAGGTCAAATGGTTAATTGCAGGATTCCTGCTAGTCGGTCATTGTTTATTGGTTTCCCGTGAAACACGAGTAAGTGTGTATTGTTAACAGTGACTCGTTTATGACTAGGCTGTATACTGTAAGTGGGAAGGCATATGTTGTTTACAAGCGGCATAGCCTAGGTTTAGCTCACAAGCTTCCAGTGCTTTTGGGGGCAAGTGAGCACGAGCCCTTGAAATAGGGTGTCTAATATTCCCTGTGTATGAACGCTTTCTTTAGTTTCTTTAAAACTCCTTCTATCCAAGCACCAATTACATTTGCCAAACCGTGCGAGGCTGGGGTGACAAAGAAGTGGTCTGAACTAGCATTCATCCTTGAGATTTCTATTCAGCCAGGCACTTAAGCATGTGCTTAACTGAAACTTTCTACTTTAAGTGGCCTTTCTTAGACAGCAAAACCCACATTTAAGCACTCCATTTCCAGGAATCCCAGGCCACTAAGAGTAACAGTACTTTGTTACAGTCCGTCAGCATGCAACGGGGATCTCAGAGTGCTGTAGGAGCATTAGTGAACTGAAGCCCCAAAAGGGGAGAGAGATTATTCCTGTTTCACAAGGAAAGAAACTGAAGTAGAACGAGGTGGCCCCAACATTTCTTATTGTGCTGGAAAAATAAGATGGTGACTTGGTATAGAAGCAGATTCGGCATCAGAAGTCAAGTGTTTTATTTCCTGGTAGGCTGTTTCAATTCAAGCACTTGCATCCATATTTAGACACCAAAAACACAGTGTGATTTTCAGCGATGCTTATCTTCATCAGCTTCCACTGACTTCAGCCGCAGTTGTGGGTGCTCAGTACCTCTGAAACATCATACCTCTAATTTTGAGACTTACTGGCACACTCAGGTGCCTAATTTAGGTCACCACCAAAGTATGAAAAATTTGGGCTCCTGGATTTGTGCAGTCATACAGGAAATCTGCATCACAATGAGAAATAAAACACCTCTGCCTTACAGACTCCCAGCAATAGACATTAACTGCAGGCGCTGTCTCCTCCTTCCAGTTTTGTGTTCAAGATTATTTTCCATGAATTCAAATATGTCTTTCACTGTGGAAGGGAAGGTCAAGTCAGCTGGCAGATAAGTTTCCTTGGCCATCTCTGGTTCTATAATAATTCATATCCATTTAGACCCACACTTGTTAGAAACCACAATGTAACCTCTTAAATCTGCTTTGCTCTACACGATGCAGTATATCCTCCGCTCTTCACACTGAATTAGTAATTGTTGGAGGTAACTTTTAGTGGATGACACAGTATAAAGATTAAATAACCTTTTGATAACATGATCCTTTTCGCTAGGCATTTTCCTTAGGGGTTGATGGTGCTAAAGCAGCCTCTGAGAAGTATGCAGACCCATTTAAAATCATTTTGTAAATAATCAAGTGTTTAAAAATCCCATTTTCTGTGGGAGGAAATAAAATTTCAGACTTTCCAATAAATAATACCAGGCTTGACTTGGAGACGCTTTCCACCCTCCATGATTTCTATGGCTTTGCAGGAGATTTTGGTTTTACATATGCTGTTCACAGCTTTTATCCTTATTTAGCACTATATTCATGGTAGCATCTCTAGGGAGTGTTGGCCCAACTGAAGACCCTTTAACGACTTCCAAATACTAAATCATAGCTATCAAGAATTATTGGAAAATATGCTTTCTTAGAAGATAACTGAAGCTGTCTTTATCTCCCAGTAACAGAATTCACCAAGTATTATAGCAGCTTCTTCGCACCACTATAGTTAAGCTTGTTTCAGCATTTTCATTATAAACCCCTATTTTCACAGGTTTATTTCTCAGCAGAAAAAAAAAAAATCACTCCTGAATAAAACCTGGCACATAAGCACTCAGTGAGAGAGTGAAGATTTGTTTTCCTTTACAGCTGCCTAAAAAGGAAATGGGATTGGTCATCTTCAAATTAAATAAAAATAGAAGTTCATCTTTCTGGAATATTTTTTGAGTTTTGTGCACGCAAGACAAACGCTAGTTCAGCTGAAAAAGCAAAATCTGCTTAGCAATCAGGGCAATCAAGCCCTAAAAGGTTTTTCTGGTGCATTTGGAGAGAGAAACAGAATTTCTGATGTCGCAGCAGCTCCCATTCAGAAGGATTGGGAAAGGCACCATAATGCTGGACACACTCAACACTGCTCGCCATCTCTGTCAACCCTGGAAGTGTTACAGAGTCATGGCTTGCACTGCAGACCGAGGGCAAGACCGAGATTTGTAATTCAGAGCCTGATCCTTCTGCAGGTAACAGCAAAGCCCCCACTGACTTCAAGGAAGCTTTTCTTTTCCACACCTCTGCATTCCATCCCATAGCGACCTCCTCCAGCTGTCCAACTGTCCATAGGAGTAAATCTACAAAGCCAGAAGGAACTCATTATACTGTAGTGTCCTAACCATGCTATAAACCAGTGAGTTTTTCTCTGAAGAAGGGACCGAACCACGTTATAGCACCGTGTTAAAACCCTGAATGAGTTAAGGCCAACAGTTTTAAACACGGCCACTGATTTTGCACGCGTCAGTCTTGGAGTGTCTGAACTGACACGCTTTTGGTCCAATTTTCAAAGGCGCTGAGCCCTCAATGAACTCCTTGACGTGCATGGGCTGGGCATCCCAAATTTGAAGGGCTTCCAAATTGGTGGTTGCTGGCTGGCAGTGTGGCTTTGCACAATCTAGTCAAAGATGTTTTAATCTTGCATGAGCATGCAAGACCCAGCCATATAACATAGTCTGGCACATTGCAAAGTTCTAACACAACTTCTCTGACGTGCCAGACTTGCTGCTGTACATGGGGCTAATTAACGAACAAATCAAGCTGCAGCTGCATTTTTTCTCAAGGCATCTCTCAGGTGGGAGATTGGTATGCAGTGGGCCCTTCATTTTTTTTTTTTTCACAGGTTTGAGGCCTGAAATGATTTTCACTTCACAAGACAGAGTTTGGTGATATTAACCAAGAAAGAAGAGTTTGGGCAATGACACATGAACAAAGCCATCAACCTGCTGCATGCAGTGTCAGGAGAGGTCCTCTTGGGCAAATGTATTTCATTTCAAGCACTGAAGAGGGAGACCCCTGCCCCCAGGAGAAGCCACAAGGATGGGGACATGACTGCAACCCCCTGGCTGTGGAAGGGCCTCACTGGGGTTGGGGTGAGGGGGGGTCTGCACAGGTGGCTGGGGCGGGAGCACAGCGCAGAGCCAGGGAAGGGCTCTCCCGGGGCAAGTCCCACCACACGTTCCCATGGGATGAGCTGCTGCTGGTCTCCTGCCCTGGAGCACCTGCCCTAAGCATACCCACAGAGCCCCTCTCATCTCCCCCTACGCAGGGAGAGGTGTGTGCACACATGCCTGAAGGAGCAGGGCTGCTGATGGGGGGGGGGGCTTGCATGTATCTGGGGGGGTGTGCACGTGGCTGGCTGCCTGCCTGAAGGAGGGGGGTTGTTGGGGGGGGGGGCCCC
>NW_017729009.1:19405791-19406069 GCF_001723915.1 Gavialis gangeticus
GGGGGGTGTGCACGCCTGAGGGGGGGTGTAGACCGCTGAGGTGCACTGGCTCCTGAGACCTGTCATTCCCGACAAAGAGGACACACAACCCGCTTCCCCACTCTCCAGGGTTTGCGGCGCCTTTAAGAGACAGCGCGTCCCCCGGGGCGGGCGGGGCAGACCGCGCTGTGATTGGCCCGCTCAGCTGTCACTCACCCCTACCCCCCCGCCGGCGGGGCTGTGGCGAGGGCAGTCCCAGTCTAGCGCTGACGTCAGCTCGTCTGTCTGCCCCCCCCCCC
>NW_017729009.1:19406079-19425029 GCF_001723915.1 Gavialis gangeticus
CCCGCCGCCTCGCCTCGCCTCGCCGCCGCCTCCTCGCCCATGTATAACTT
Organism: Gavialis gangeticus; assembly: GCF_001723915.1. NCBI lineage: Eukaryota > Metazoa > Chordata > Crocodylia > Gavialidae > Gavialis > Gavialis gangeticus. The sequence continues at coordinate 19,406,130 of NW_017729009.1, forward strand.
CATGGGGCTGAACGGCACCGCCGGCATCGCCCTGCAGCCCAATGTGTCCTGCACGTGCAACTGCAAGCGCTCTTTGTTCCAGAGCATGGAGATCAGTGAGTGGGGCCGGGGGCCGGGAATGGGCGCGCGCGTGTGCGTGTGCGTGTGCGTGTGTGAGGGGGGCGGCTATAAATAGCCCTGGCCGAGCATGGGGGCTTGCACTGGGGGCTCAGCTAGTGCACGGGGCCCTGCCACAGCCTCTCCTGAAGCGCCGGAGCAAGGAGTTTTTTGGGGCACTATACACCCCCCTTCCTCCTCCTCCTCTTCCCTCCCTAATCCGGACCTGGAGGCACCGGTTCACAGCCGGAGTCGCTGGCCGCCGCGGGTGTCTTTTGGAGGAAAGTTTTGTGCCAGATCTGAAAGTAAAAAGTCACGCGTGGCCGGGGAGAAGACGAGTCGGGCTCTCCCGGTGCCCCAAATAGAAGTAAAGTTTTAGCCGGTCGCTCCCCGCTTGTCAGACTGCCGCAAAGAGGGAAAAAAGCTGTTGCTGTTAAGCGGCTTGTCTGGTCTGTGCGCGTCCTGATCTTTAATCTGTTGCTGTTTGGGATTTAGCATCTTTGTGTCGGAGCATCCTGGCATGAGCAGGGATGACCATATTGCGTCCGCGGGTGAGGGACCCGCAGGGCTCAGAAATCGCTTTCACCCAACCCAGTGCAGAGTTGTGAGGGGTTTATATCATGGGGGTTATCTTCGCCCCTCTTGTTTCCTTCAGCGTATGTAAAACTTCCTTTTCAGCATATGTAAAATGTCCTCTTCCGATTCATCTGTTTTTATATCATCCCTTCCCCTCAGCTAATCAGCTGTAATGATGTTTTGGCTGACACAGAGGCAGTCTTGTTAATTTAGTTGTCTGCTTTAACTGTCTTGCTCTTCCAAATAGGCTATGTTTCTCACTTCAGCTGAAGTGATGCTCAGGAGACTTTGACCCATAAGGTTAGCACTGTTAACACTTTGAGCCTTGCTTTTAGGTATCTTAATTAACCGCTCCATTTCAGTGATACGCCTTCAGTTGTTTGGGGGTTGGAGGGCTGGAGGCAAAAGTGGAGCAAATATTTTGAAAACTCGTTATAATTTTTAAAAATTTTATTTTAAACTGTAAACATGAAGAATCACTGAGAGCGTTGTCTGACCCAAGTAGCCTGTACTTCTGTGTCAGATCACCCTAACAAACTACCTAGAATTGAAATGGAGTTTTCTTTTTAAGGGAAGTCAATTGGCTTCCCCGGCTATTTTTAAAAATGCATTGCCTGGGCCTGATTATTTTCAAAGCGTCTCAGCCTGTGTGGCTTTTCTGCAGCCAGAGGGCTCATTTCTACTTGGGTCGACATGCAACGCAGTCGTAACTTCTGCGTCCTAGTGCATTTGGCACAAAGTGGAGACTTGGGCATAATCTTGATGTTGTTAACACCCCAATATGGCAAATTCATTCTTGATGTAAGCATGCGACAGTCCATTGAGCCCTATTTAATGCCACCGATTCCCATTGACAATTTTAGGATTGAGTCTGTTGTTTGGGGCTGCAGAGCTGTATTTTAGGGCAACTCTGGTCTTTGGCATTTCAGATGGTCAAAGCCTTGAGTCCTCTGCCATCAACTATGCAAGCCACATTTTGGGTTGATTTGGTTATATATGGATTTTGCAAAAAAATCTATAGGCATTCATAGAATGGGCACTAAAACGTGTTCAACCTGAATTGTAAAATAAACCATAGCCTTTGTACTGTATGCACATTTAATTCTGATTTAATCTCATTCGTGTTCAGACAAAGCTAAGCTGGATTTGCCTGATTTTATTAACACTACCAGTACTGAATAGACCATTATTCTTTCTTGACTTTAACAGGCCATGCTAGATATGAATACCATTAGAGCTCTACAAATTAAAAGATACAGATTTCTTTCTTTTTTTTTTTTTTTACGCCAGTCAGAGTGAATGTAAATGAGTCTGCTATCCCATGACAAAGCTGAGAAACTTTTTTTTTTTAAGTTTAGGTATGATCAGAACTGTGATAATATCAAAGTGGAATATTTCTGAAGAATTAGCATCCACTCTGCCTTTTGAAGAAACAGTCTTTCTTCTTCCAATCTGATTCTTGGCACAGGTTTCTTGTTGGAACAATCTGATCTCTTAATTTAATTGCTTGACTTCTTAGAAATACTATCCATTTCTGGATTTTCTGCAGTGTCTGAAAGGCTTAGTAATAGGCAGGTGCTGATTTTGGTGGGGGTGTAACCAAGAAAACTTGCCTATCGGAGGATCTCTTCCTTTAAAAAAGCTAGAACCTACTCCATGAGACCCTATTCTCTTTGGTCTGCTCTATCAAATCTCTGCACCTCCCTCCCCCCACAGTCAGCTAGTTAACATCATGGTACTGACCCAAAGCGGGTAAGTTTTCTTTTGACTTAGGCCTTTAAAACTTTTACCGCTACCTTACACCAGTGTATTTGGCAGTAACTTCCTTTGTTGAAATTAGTTGTTTTTTCCTACGAAGCAAGAGTGGTTATATTGCAATGGAGCTGGCTACACAAATGCTTCTTTTTACTTTGATTTAACAGAAAGGACAGAGTTGAGAGTCCGTTAGATTCATTAGTTTAAAGTAGATGGTGGGGGTAGGGGGCAGCATGACTCAGTTTTGAAAAATTATTTGGATGGGGTCTGAGAACAGGTAAAACGAGATTCCGTTTAATTTTGTAGGTGTGAATCTAGCACAGGACTGATGCAAGATAGTAGCATAAGTGCAAACTGCTTTTAATTTAACCCTCTAATTGGGTTAGCTGTGAAATTGATCTAAAAATATTTCTGTGCATTTCTTATTGCAGGTGACAAGCTGGAGTATTTAAACAAATGAAGCAGTTGGGCTCTTTCTATCTGTAGCCTTCCTAGATGAGGATTACGAAGGGTTTTATATTTTTTCACTACAGGTTCAAAGTCTTGACGACCGTAGTGACTAGAGAGAGTACTCTGACCTGGTGCAGTGCCAATACACTAGGCCAGCTAAGCCAGCCAGACATCTCTGCTGTGGCCTCTAATCAGTCACCCAGGGTGAAGGGGGTTGAGGTGATTTCAGTGTTGTCAGAGTCTGTAAATAACTACTTATTCAGCCCAACAAAGTTCTTGCAACAGTGTTCATTCATAGTTCACGGCCTCTTGCCACAAACAGCTAAACTTGTGTTTTTATCTGTCTGGTATAATCGATGAGCAAGTTTTTACAAGATCTTGTGATGGCCTTGTTCATTCAGCATTTGGAGTCCTTTGTACAGGTAATAGTTTGCTATGAATGCTGAGCTCTGGAAAACTATGGAGCCATTTCAGACCTGAAAGGACTTCTCGTACATTGATACAGGGTTGGGAACCTTTGGCTAGAGATGCCTCTGCTTCTGTTTTGCTTCGACCTGCCACAATAATGTAGATGCATGTAACAGCTGCGGGGGTTCAGAGATGCTCACCTTGAGTAAGGGGCTGGCTGAAGGTTGCCTTCAGTACTGTGAAGTGTTTAATAGCTTTAATAATAAAGGTGTTCTCTCAGTATGGCAATGAGAATATTCCCTCATCTTTTTTAGAGCTGCGAAGCACAAGTTTTAAAGCCATTTAAAGACATTTAAAATTGTAAGTCTATTACATGTGAGAAGTTCTGTCCTCAGAAAAAAATCCAGTGTTTTCATATCCTTTAGTTTAATAAACCAAATGCAGATGGCTCAGCCTAGAATTTTCTCCATTCCTCCCTCTCTCTCTGACTAGTATATATGATATACTATATTGCTGTGATTTGTATATAATTTTTCAAGAATGTTTTGTTTTTTCATTGATGTGTCAATGGCAGCACTGGAACTGTTGTACTCTCCTTACTGAAAAAAATCTGTAATACTGGCTCAGGTTTTTTACGTCCTGTTTTTTTGTTTTGTTTTTTGTTTCGACTGAACATTTCAGAAATAAGTCTACAAAAACAAGCACAGGTCTACCACCAGCTTTTTATCAAGCTAATTAGTCTTTACCTGTGGCCATTCAATTCCTGATATTTCAATTTGATATAAACAAACCAAAGTCAGGTGTGTGTTACCCACCTTCGGTTGTGTCTTTGCTACACCAAAAAGTGTTTTATACAGAGACTGCCTTTTCTGCATAAAATCCAAGTGGAGAAAAAGCACTGGTAGTTCTTACTTCTGAAAGGCTGGGAATTATCTGCACCTTCTCTTCTCCAGGATTTTACATGGAGATGGCTATCTCAGGTTACTTATCTCTGCGAAAGCACAACCTTTTTTGAGTAAAGATACAGTCATAAGTCACCCTTGCCCTGCTGTGTGTATGTACCAGTGGGGTCTTAGAGCAGTGTTTAATTTTAGTCCCATGAAATGGCGACTTAACTTTCGTATTTTATTGCTTTCGTTCAATGTTGATTCAAAAAGGGGATAGAGAAGGAAACAGGATCAGACATACAGAGTCAAACTTCTTTTCCCTCTGGGTGAACACCTGTACAGTACTTCACATCCTGCTACTACAAGGTGGGTCAGAGTCCTGTGGCATGCATTGAAACAGAGGCACCTGAAATCATTTATAATGCATAGCAGTGACATGATACAGTGAACTCTTCCTTAATGGGGCATATCCAGAAGAGGATATTTGACACAATACGACTTGTTACTCTGTGTCATGGAGGTGTTAGTTACCACCAGAATGAGTCTTTCTGTTTGTTTCAGGTTTTGTAGCAAGTTCTCAGATACTAGTAAATTTGGGTGATAAGGTACCATGGGAGCAGGGAACAACATAGCTATATATTTTTAACCCAAGGCATTTTAAGAGTTGGGACTGAAGTTGCATGTGAAATTTTGCAACCTTGACTTGGGTTTAGCAGAATTTTTGATGCATTCTGTGGAAATGTAAAATGTAAACTTCCACAATGGTCCTCTTATTTTTATTTTGTTATTGCTCTCCAAAGGTACTAAAACTCAAATATCTTGGGCGCTGGCAGCTGGCTGCATAAATTCAAATCCAGAATCAGTTTGTAAACCTAAATTTATAAGTGGAATTTATAAATGAGACGACTTTTCTAATAGAAGTGTATAAGTATATAGTGACACCAATGGCCAATAGCTGCGACCCAGCCTTTTACCTAAGTGGTAAATAATTGTACAGTTGAGATTTGGTTTTGCCTTAGTTAACATACGGTTATCATTTGGTAACTGATCCGCTAGGACTTTTTATTTGTGACTTGTTGTTTAAATAAAAAACAATTTTCAATTAAGCGGATCTGCTGTATGCAAAGAAATTGTGTGTAGTATATGTTCTTATTCAGAGCTTCAAGGTGTTTGGTATAGGTGGTTTTAGTGCATCTATTGTCAGCTTATTTTTGCCTTCTTACTAACAGCTTCTATCATGAAACTACAAGGGCTGCCTTGCTGCATTTAAGTGTAGGCTCTGTTTGCACAATGAGTATACTCCTAAATATATAGAGAGCAAAGGGGCCATTAAGGACTATGGGGTGTGTATGACAAATGTTTTTTGTGGCTCTGGAGCTAAATTTCTGTGAGATTTGCCTGTTGAAGTCAAATTCTGGTCTTACAGACATCAGTGAAGAGGGTGAAAGTGCTCGTGTCCATACATTTCTGTATGCTTACTTGTTTGTAATTGTCTTCAATAATTGCAGAGGACTACAGTTTTATACATAAAATAATTGATAACAGCTAGTTGGCTTAACTGCCAGAAAATGGAATTTTGAACCCATGGGAATTTCTAAAGTATTGGTTAACTTTAGCAAGTCGTGTTTTATTTTTAAGTCTATTTCAACTGCTGCAGTTTATCATTCCCAATCCGAGGTTCTGGGGAACTACTGATGGTGGAAAAGGCTTTGATGACTTGGCAAGGAATATAACTTCCAAGGCAGCGCTTTGATCTGCATTTTAAATGGTGCTTTATAATGAAAACTTTTCACGTTTGTTTCCCCCTTTTCTAAGTTGGTTCTGCAGAGTTTTGTTTAACAAGAAGAACAAGAGGAAGAGGACAACTTCTTGTCTACATTGAAGCCACCTATAAGTATATAGTTCTTCATGTCCTGCAGATCACATGGTAATTGCATGATTACACTAAACAGGAAATTAGTAGAGACGTTAAACTATTATCAAAGTGTTGCAAGCCTTTTGAATTTTCTCCAGTGAGAAACCTATGCTCACTTTAACATTTATACTACAGTTCTTACTTTGGAGACATCCCTTCTACCTAATGTTGCATGTCTCTGCTTCCAAATATTTTTCCACCTGAAACTGGGCATTTTATTATTTTTAGCATGTGAATCCTTTTAATATTATATTGCACAGAAAAAGATTGTAGTTTCAATCGACACCTCAGAAGTTTTGTACAGATAAAACAGCCACTAAGTTCTTCAGAATGGTTTTGGGGTTTTTTTTGTCCTTCCACCTCTGTCAGTAGCTATTTATCCTCGGGTAAACTGTATTGGGGATTGCGGGTTGTTGCCTGCATAGGTTATTTCTTACGCATGAGAAGTGATGGTTGTTGCAGCGATTCATGCAATGTGGATCCAAGTTTGTCAGAAGTAAAAGCGCAAACGATATTTTATATTTTATATCTTATAAATTGTTTAATTTAAATCTGCTTGAAAACAGTCGGTCTGTCTTGGGGCCGGCTTGTGTGGGCTTTGTCTTCTAGTTGAGGAGGTGATGCCCTTTAATGATGAGGGATAATTGAGCAGGCTTTCCCAAATAGCTTCAGTAGTGCCTCTGATTAGTTCTCGTAACTGCTGTTAAGCCTTTTCTTGCATAGACTCCCAATTACGCCAAAATAATGCCTTTGTGCAGGCAGTGGTCAACTGGGGTTTAGAAGAGATCAAATACATTTCATTGGAGCGAAAACCCACTCCTTAGAGTATGTGCTAGTTAGCAAGGCATTCATATGGAGCTAAGCAGAGTTTTTTGCGTTTTTTAATTTGCGCCTTATTACACGCTTCTCAGGAAGTAAAAGTTCTTCCTGGAGTTAAAACTCATCCTGAGTTACTTTCTGCCTCTACTTGATCTCAAGTGCTGATTTTTGGGCATATGGGTATGTATGATCAAGTCTGTCAAAACGTGCAGGTGGTGTGACCTGAATTTACCTGATGGATTTTTGCAGGCATTGAGATCAGTATTGAGGCCCTACCCTGTGCACCCCCCTACCCTCCACAATGTACTTCTGTTTGTGATCTACCAGAAATTTGCCAGTGCCTATCATAAAATCGTGAAGGGGCGTTTACAGTTTGTACAGTTTTGCATTTGCACTGGATCTAGAACACTGTTTGCTGTCCATTTCTGATGCACATTGTAATGTCAGTCACAGACTGTAGATTTTTTTCAGACTGAAGTCTAGTACATAACTTTGAATTTAACTTACCGTGTATTAGTTAGCCGTTCTGTGGTGGGTTTCTGTGATGCCTTCCAGTCACTGGTCTGTGTCTGATGTTAACGAGGCTTCACAAATCCCTACTAAAATTGACCAAGATTTTTACCCGCAAGTGGTGAATCTTACACTGCAATATGTGCATAAATGCCTGTATTTGCATGTACAGACTTGGTTATGCCAATGCACTTGCTTATTCTGAACACTGTTTACATCTACAGCTATGAAGAATTGGGCATGTGATGGGAGTTTAGACAAGACATGTGCACTTTAACAGGTGCTACCAAAATGCTCAATACTGAAGACTTGGCCAAGGCAACCTAACACGTTCAATTCTGTAACAAAGAATGAAGGACGTGCATGCAAGATGATTAAATTACTATTTAGAATGACATAAAAGTTGAAAAGATGCCCTTAAAAATTATGTAACCTCTTCAAGAATTATATAGGGTTTCGGGATCAAGTGAAGTAAGAAAGACTAATTTGTTGAATAGCGAGTTTGTTACTCCAGCCCCCTACAAAGACTTGTCGGTAATAATTCTGTAAAACTATGAATCAACTTTGCATGACTTTGTGCAAATAGACTGAGTAATTTCTTTGTTCTTTTCTTCTTACTTTGTAATTGGTGTCTGTAAAAGCCCAAAGGTTTGGTCTTGTGGAAAGCATGATTCATTTATTGGTGTCTGTGCCGACTAGTTATCTTTCAGTAATTCCAGAGTGCTGCTACAAGCCAAGAGTGATTCATACATGGCTAAGTGCACAAACAAATGGGGTCATGGCCATCTGCAGAAACTTTTCTAATCTATTTATGGTATCAGAGAAAGAAGTGGGTGTATTAAGGATGATGGAATAGGTGTCAATTACATTGGTGAATATAACCGGTTAAGTAACACTAAGCATTGCTTAAAAATACTTTCTGCTTGTTGCTGATGATCAGACCAGTAGATCACATTTATATGATATCACATCCACTCAGCCTCGTGTCTCTAGGTGGTGATTCTTTTAAGAGATGAGCATAAGTGTAATGTTGATTCCTTATACCTACTTCAGTCAAAATTCATATTGGCAAAGGGGACTGGCCTGGGGTGCACGTGTCCCCCCGATGGCTGACAGTGTTGCTGTCAGTAGGGCTGGTGCTCCCCGCACGGGGCCCCCGCCATCGGCAGCTTCTGTGGGTGCCCCCCCAGATTGAGGAGGCACCAGTCACTCATGCATATTGGCCTCTAGATTTTGTAGTTAATGAACTAAACTTTGCTCTCCGTCACTCCGGATTTGCACTAGTAGATGCCATTACTTCATTACACTCAAAATTTGGCCCAGTACTTGCGTAGCTGTATATTCATGAGGAGGGATAACGTGCCATTTTTATACATCAACTATGACTGCTGTGGAACAGCTTAGAAAAGTAAATGCAGTGAGCAAGTAGGCTGACTCTCCTTAGAAAACCTTTCTGTTCCTTTTGTCAGTGCTTTCTTGGATAATTGAGAAGAGAGCTGTGCATAGTGGGATGGACTGGACACTTAGTCCGTAGTGACTCTGTGCATCTCTTGTCAGTAATGTTGAGAATTAATTTTCCTTTTCTAAATCCTGGTGCACAGACTAACAGAAATTTGGTACAATTAGCACTAATGCTTTAGGACTGCCCTCTGCTCAGACAAATACCTAAATTCTGTCTCCTGTTTGGGGAATTCAGACCTTGTTGGCTGTGCTGGGAATAAAGAAGAAAGGGGGTTTCAGACTGGTTAGGAGAGAAGAAACCATTCTCAGAAGAGTGTAAAGAGAGGGACGTTGTTTCTACTGCCATGGACTTACTGGTGAAGGGAGTTGCCAAACTGAAATTCATCTATTCATTTCATCTAAACCAGTGGTAATTCTGCATAGGGTTTAGGATGCTATATGGCCCTTAGTCTTAAACAGAAATGCTTTATTTTTTAAATAAGTATATAGGACTTGACAATTGCAGAGCTAACCATGTGAGGATCTTGCAGCACTTATGCAGGTAAGCATCACATTGGAGAGAGGCTTGAGCAGCAACATTAAGAAAAAATCTGTGAGATTTTAAATGTGCCCATGTTCAAGGATACTTTGACACTTCTCTCCACCTAGTTTATGAGGGAGTCAACTGAAGCCCAGAGCTTGATGGGTTACAGATGTACTCTAAATTGAATGAGTGCACTAGAGCTGGCCAACAACTGAGGAAAAATTGGGCATAACTGAAAATGTAAAAAGCTTTGACCAGCTCTATTGCACACTTGTTCAAGTGCAGTCACTAAAAGGGAACTGGGCCTCTGCTAACCTCTGAAATGTTTTCAGAAGGGGAAGTGACCCAGACTTTTGCCCTAAAGGGCTGAGGAGTCTCTTGTGGAATCAGAATTGCTCTCCTCTTGGTTTATTTAAATCAACAGATTATGCAACTCATGCTAGACTTGCCTGCAGGGGAAGCGGAAAAGGAACAATGCCATTGCCATTTGGATCAATTTCTATGCAATGTCTAGCCCTGAAACATTAGGGCCAAAATTTGCATATCTGTGTATCCAAATTGGTGTTTTTTTAAATCCATATTCAGGTTCCTCAGTCAAAGTCCTCTGACTCAATGTGCCGAGCACTTGAGGGGGTCATGGTGTCTCCTGAGACTAAAAATACTTAATCAGACGTTAGCCTAAAGGGATGCAGACTTTACTCAGTGTGTATGACTTGCTAAGTGTTCAGTATGGGCCTAAATCAACAGGGAGAGATTTTGAAAACCCCACTCTTAACTTGTTCGGGGGTTTTTAAACCCTCCAAAAGCCATGAAAGCAAAGACATGTCGCAGACGTCCCCACACCCCTCACCTGTTCTGCATTCCACATTCTGCTGATGATCCGAGAGGCAGACGAATGCTTAGCAGAGTCATTCTCACACCCTTGGCTAATCTGAACATTCCTGTTGTCTGTGTTGTAAAGGGTGGGGTGTCCAGAATATACTTGACCGCTTACAATACAAAGGCCCCTCTCATGTGCTGCCTGCCGTTGCAATACAGATGCATGAACCAACTGAGCACGGAGGAGGTAAACCATTTATAACCCTCACGTAGGGGTTGGTAAGTGAGAAGTTTGTCTAAGGAGTTTTTTGGTCTGTTTCCAACAGGGCCAGGATGTGATGGAGGGTAGAACATTTTCTGGTTCTCTCTGGAAGCAAATGGAGAGAAATCCTGGCCTCAGTGAAGTCAGTGGGAGTTCTGACATTGACTTCAGGTGATCCAGGATTTCATTCTTGAAGCGTGTTGTGTCTGTTCGCGCTGGTCTCTTGAAACACGTGACATCCCTTTACATTTGCTAGCACTCCTAGAGGGCAACTGTGCAAAGAGCTTTTGATTTCCCCCGACATAGTATAAGAGTGACGTAACTGTGGTGATCCAGAAATTATGGGAGAGCCAAGGACTTCTTAGGGTTATACCTTGTATTGGCCCAGCTATTAGTTGGCATAAAGTTAGACAAGCTTTGGGATGCAAACACCAATATTTCCAGTGACGTGTGTGGGAGCTGCAGGTGTTTGGTTGCTCAAAAAATTAATTCTGAACCTTTTGTGTTGGAGTAACAAGCACTGCTGTTCCTCATGATCTCTGAGGTGTTCTGCCTCCACCAATGCTCAGTATTATGGTTGAACTGTATTATAGTTCCTTGGCTCCAATAACAACACCAACTTGTATACATATTAGTCTTTTCAATACTGAGATCAAAAGGAACATGGGCCAATTAAGCTCCCCCTTAATGATACTTAAGCATCCACAGTTGCATTGCTCTTTGTTTTACTCATTCCCGAGTAAAAATTAGCTGAGAAGTTTAATTTTATGCTTCCAATTTTATGTATGGTGTCTTTTTTTTTCTTTTATTTCCTTTTCCCCTTTCCCTTTCATAAAGCCGTAGTGAGAACTCTTTCCAGGTGAGAAGACCTCCTTGCAATCCACATAACCAATGCATACTGTGACTTTTGGCTGAAATATTCTAGGCTAGTCTCCAGGCCCACGGCACGCAGTATAAAACGAGAGGCTGAGCATTCATGTTTTAGGTCGGTTGCCTGGTTCTGAGGCAGTTTTCTTCATGTCTGGAATCATTGGGGCTTTGCTCTTGATGCAGCCTTCATCGTGAATGCAGGGTACAAACGTGACAGCCACCATTTTGGCTGACACCAGAGATTGAACTGAGGCCTTCTAGGGCTTCAGGACCAAAAGTTTCCATGTAGCAGTTCCTCTGTGAAGTAGATAGGGGAGGGGATCAGCAGGTTACACCAGTATCATTTTTTATTAATGCCTCTACTCTTCCTAATGTTAGTGTGGTCTTGTGGCAGATGCTATTCTTCACTAAAATACATCAGCCAGTGCTCAGTGACTAAAAGGGAGAATAAATGTAATGGACATGCAGGGCGCATCTCCATGTGCCCCAGAGCACTGTTGTTACTGCGCCCTCGTTTAGTACTTCCTGTAGGCTGTACTAAAGGGAGTACTAAATGACGGCACTGCGCCGTGCTGGCAGCACGGTAAATTTTGAGCTGCGGTGTCACCGTAGCGACGTGCTATAGCAAGGGGGCGCATCACTACGGTGATGTAGCTGCGGCGCCATGGTTTGTTTGCCGATGCTACGTTGGTGTAGCGCGTTGCTACGGCGACCGCATCTCTTACACACGCCCATGGAGTCCATTCACAATCAACTCCCAGTGGCCTTTCTTGGTATTTCTTTTTCCTTAGAAGCTGCACTTATGTACAGCTAAATCCTGAAAGTAACTTGTTGAAATGCAAAGAAAAAATGTGTGAATGGGTTTAATTTACTTTAATTCAGTTATGAAGTGAGAGGGGAAACCTCTCTGGCTGCATGAGGGCAGTCAGTGAATGTGTGAAGAATTAGCTGTTCTTCAAACAGGGCACTGGTTGTGTGCAAACATTAAAGAACTTCTATTTTCACTTGACCATTGGGTTTTGTTGCACTCCAAACCACAAGTGCACTTCAGTCTCAAAAGGCTTTGGAGAAAACTTGCATCATGTTATGTTCTTTTTCTTTGGTACAAGGAGGCCCAGATTATGCTCTGCGTGTGTTTCTTTTCCATTTGGTATTTGTAGCATTGGCTTTATGTTAAACCAAGGGAAGACTCTCCTTATCAAGAAAAAAAATCAGGTGTAAGGCATGCACTTGGTTACAAGAAAAAAGAAAACCTGCACAGTTGTTCAAATCAGCTGTTGCCAATGTAGGTGTAGCTAACTTTTTTCACAGTGGCTTTATGGGTTCTAATTTGAATGCTGTAATGAACTTCAGTGTAGGGTTCACTGTAATGGACTTACAGCTGAAAATATATGGGTACCATGGAGGGCAGGAGACCACAGATTATAGGAATAGTTCTAGGAACAACAGTGCCCATTGCCTGCCAAGCCAAACACATCTGTCATCTGCTATACTTGGTTTATTGTTGTTTTGTTCTTTTTGTAAAGAATAGTGGGAGATTAATTTAATCTTAGTGATGTTTGCTAGTCAAACTGTATCTGTAACGTTCATTCTGCCAGTGTGTAGGGATGGGCAGAGGGAAAGTGTTCTCTTATTATTTTTGTAACTACTAGCAGGTGAAAAATGCAAACTCTATTGCAGCTGTACTCTCCTAATTGTGCAGATGCCAAGAACTGCAGCTTTGTTTTCCAGCCTGATCAATGCTGTTAGTTTAAGTAGTTGGATAATTTTGTAGCTCTAGGCACTTTTGTCTGACTAACACGAGACTGGATTGCTTTGTTTGCCCCTCATGGGGAGGAGAGGAGGGGACTTCCATTTAAACAAGGCTTCCCCCAGCCTCACAAAACAGCCAGCTGATGCTTCTGTGCCTCCCAACCTTTTTTGAATCAAGAGCATAAGGAAATAGGGGATATTATACCTCATTCTCTCACATTTAAGCCGGATACTCTCTATTTTCCTGCATGAGAAGCCAAAGCATTGGTCCTGCTGGTCAGATACCATCCTGCCTTTTTTGATTGTTTTGTTTTTATTTTTTTAGTGGAGCTTACCAGTTCTCACCTTTTGATCATGTAAGCCAGAGCTTTTCCAAGATAGAGAAATAGGATAGATATGGACATTCAAGTCTAATCTGAACCAATCGTCTGACACTTCATCAGTCTAGATCTATTATAGACCATGTTTCATCATTTTAAACCAGTCTCTGTGCCCCAGACTTGTGGTCTATCATGGGTGCAGGCCTGCTTTTGGTCACTTACACTGGTTTATATGTAATATCTGTACCTAGAGGGACAGTACACCCTCCTTTTGTTTAGCAACCTTCCCATGTTTAAACCAGGCCTCTTTCCAACCTTGTTTGAGGCTGCACTTGCTAGGATTATAACCAGTTATCTTCCTAGTTGATATAGGTCTGAGATGGTGAAAGCCCTATTTCTTTTCTGAGCAGCACTTTAATTGGTTAAAGTGCTGCCAATGATCTCTCTTTTGGTGGGGAAGGGAGAAGAGGCTGAGGCTTTAGAGATTTCATTGCAATTGGGCACTAACTTATTTAATCATTCAAAAAGGGGTTCCAGAGACAATCTCATGTTTCCCACATCGAACTGAAAAGTCTTCCTCGGGAAAGAGAGGGTGCGATTCTTAAGGGGAAAGAGAGAATTCCAGCTGTTTCTGGAGTACATCCGATACCTCTGCCTGGTGTTTGGTTGCTTCAGTGGGACACGCTGCCTGATGCTACTTTCTCCCAGGAAGATTCATTTAAAGTCGAACCAATTCCAGCTGCCGATGAGCACATTTTGGGCAGGACATTGTGCAGCTGAGAGGCTGTTCTCACTTTTCCAGTGATGTAATGAGGTAGTTATTGACCCTGTGGCTGTCGGCTATCTTGGGGAGATAGGGAAGGGCAGATGGTCTGTGACAGTCGATCAGTACATAATGGCTCTGGTTGTGTTGGTTACAAACACTGGTGAAAGCTGAAGACCGGGTAGTTGTCTGAGTCATCCTTACGCAGCATGGAGTCTCTAATGACTTCTGTCATTGAATGCTGGCCGGGTGGATTTTGCCTGATTTCTGAAAACTGTTCTGTTGAGTTAGCGTGCTCTTTATGATGATGACTATCCAACTCAGCGGCAGCATAGTGTAGTGGATAGGGCAAGTGCCTGGAATTAAGGGGTTCTGCGTTTTATTCCCTGCCTAGCCGGTGGCTTTTGGCATGCTATCGGTTTCCTTTCCAAACCATTTGTCTTAGTGGCTGGCAAGTCCTCGGTAACTCAACATGTGGACACTCTATTCCCAAATAAGTGTTCTGGTTTGTGTTTCAGTTTATAAAGTGATCTAGCCTAAACTCAGAAAGGAGTGTTTGCCCATAGAGTTTTTCTGGAATAACTGCTCTGCTTTACATTACACCCAACTAATTCTGGCCTTGCTTTTACATATAGACAGACTCTTAACAGGAGCTGCCTATTGTATTCGTACAGTTTTCTTTAACTCTGCCTACTAGCCCAAGGGTATTCTCTGAATGTGCAGTAGTCCTCATGCCAGCATTTCACATTGCACCTCCATGTTAAAGGAGAACAGGAGGCGCCTCAGGTCCTTTTCAGGTCATCAATTTGGACTTGGCAAACAGTCAAGCTCAACAGGAGCTTGGAGTTTGTAGAGAGAGGGCAAAATCTTAAGAATATGGCATGCCTGGCGGAGGAGGTCTTCAGCAGTCTCCAGGCAAATAGTACCTGGAGTCTTCCTGCTCCCTTACCTTATTTACTTCCCTGATTGTCACTTATGTGCAACAAAACATGGAAAAGTGGGGTTCAGCCAGTGAGAGGGAGGCAGGAGGCAACTTCCTAAAATGCCACATGCTAGAATGAAGGCCAGCCTAGCTTCTCCCACACAGCCAAGCCCAGTGCCAGAGTATCTCGAGCGAGTCATCCCATGAGCAGATACCATACTTGTGAATATGCAAAATGTGATAGAGTTATGATGGCTACTTTTAAGGCTGACATGCCAAGGTGTTGATGCAAAGCTCTCTGTAGCTAGAAACTCTTAACTTCTATCTATTGCAACTTAGCAGTAGACATGCAGTGCATAACCCTCAGTGGAATATGTATGCACCTAGGTAGTTATTTAAGTGAATTTATAGTGGTGCGGGGAAAATGTCCAGTGACTGCCTTCTGTCGCACTATTAAGTGTTCCAGATATGCTGGATCCTCTGCTGACATCTTCTTTTCATGGGTTTCAGAAATCAAAAGCATTTGAGCATCTGCACTTCACTAGCCAGAGTGTGAAGAAAAAAGTTGCACATTGGTATAAAGCTTGATAGTATTTTGTTCTCTCCCTTCACAGTAACTTGATGAGCTACAGCTTTCAGTTAAAACTTTATTGCCTGCATATGTGCTAGTATTGCAAGCTGCCCAGTGATGTTTCAGCTGCCCAAAGGAAATGGAGGGTACAATTTGTATCTTACAAGATAACTTCCTAATTCCGTCTGCACAAAGAATTGATTTGCAGTGCATCTGAACTTGTTCCTGTAAATCAGAATGACTTAAAATCAGTGAGTTGACTCTAAGCCTAGAAATCCCAAGTTATTTAGCTGCTGCAGTAATTTACAATGACTCTCTGACCCTTAATTTCTTTTTGAGGGTGAACAAGTTGCTTATCTGTATCCTTTCAGGTGCCCTGAAAGTAATTTTTAAAGTTGCGTTCAAGAGGAAGGAAGTGTTAATATAACCTCTTGAATTGCCTTGTGGACTGCTTTTGTGCACTTCTGACTTGCCATCTTGCAATGGGAGGCCTGAGAGAAGAAAGGAGTGCAATAGAAACTTTGATTTGTCAGGGGTTTTTGTGGTGTAACCTTGCCTGGATCTATGTGGTGTCTGACATACCCTGTTCCCCTGCTATCATAGACTTGCATAGGGCAGTTTTACATTAGAACTGAAAATCTCCTATGATAAAAAAGGCTGGTGGTTTTTTAGCAGTAGATGCCAAATAGCATTTCCCAGTGGTATATAGTTTGTTTCATGAAACATGGTAGCCCTGACAGGAAGTACTGTGTCGTTGTTTGTCACTGTCGTGCCCCAGTGTTTACCTTAGATTATAATGTTATTAACATAGACTTTGCAGACTTGTGACCATGGGCGGTAGATAAGCAAATTGGTTATGCAAATAGTCATGCAGCACTAAATTGCAGCCAGCAAATAAGCAATCCGTTGCCTTTTAGTCATAGCCTGGTTGTTTGTATGTACTGCTAATGCCTGCCTTTTTAGGGAAACCTCAGTTTAAATCGGTAAGTTCTGTGCAAGAGTTTTACTTTTAACTTTTTTAATTGAAATGGTGCTCTAAGATTTCTGCCCTCATTAGTGTAGGTTAGGGTTTCACAAACAATTGCTCAGATTATTCTTGGCCTGCCTAAAAGCCCCACAGTGTTTTCAGTCTGCCCTTATAAACCATCAGTACAGACTTTTGGGGCACCTGCACACCAGTGTGGAGCTTGCTGTGGCATGCTACAGTGTGTCTGAGCTGAGTCAATTAATAGAGTCTGGTGGAGCCTGGTAATTACCGTGCTCCAGCAGCCTCCTGCGTCTAGTGTATCAGCGTCTCTGCACTTCATAGTGGCGGCGGGGGTACTTGAACTAAAGCTTTACTCCAAGCGCCCCCGCCACCATTTTTGAAGCGCAAAAACGCTGAGGCATGTGAAGGTGTTCTTGAAGCCTAAACCTTCCTTCAGACTGGAATGAGCACCCAACACTAGTAGCTGGGAAGTGTGGTTGAAACTTTGAGGGCTACAACATCTAATCTAAGCTTTGGCATAGCTGGAGGTATCTAAACCCTCTGGGCTTTACCTAGCCCCTCTGTTTTAAATTGTCATGCAGTTTAGGTGGCCAGAGGTGCAGGACTCCAGGGGTCTTACTGTCTCCACCTAGTGTTTGCTCCACAAAACTTACATTGCCACCTTATTAACCCAAGATTCATTACATGCCAGGTTACCCCATATTGCCAAACTTTCCAAAGCTGTTGACATTTCAGCAATAAAGCATCCATCTACAGCTGCTTGCAAAACAGCCTTTGCTTTTTAAAAATCTGCTATCATGGCATCAGTGGGTCACTTAAAAAAATCTGGGAATTTGATTTTTACTTCGGTGTACCCTATAGGCAAAATATCTTTGGGCAAAATAAAAGAAAATGCAGCAGTATAGCTGAGCGTATTAGAATGGCCTTTTAAATTGAGAGTCCATTTATGAACAGTTTACAACGTGTTAACAAATGATTTAATGGATGTTTTCATAAATGGTTAATCAATTGTCATAAAGTCCAGCAAGTCGATAGTTTTATGGCGTTGGTTTATAAACTATAATCTATAACACAGTGCTGAGGTCTGTAACATACTTATAATGTCTATAAATCATTTATTAGCATTTTATCAACCACTTATGAATGGAACTTTAATCTAAAGTGATCAAAAAAGAGTTGTTTAAGATGTGCGATCTGGCCTTTTATATACAATAAGGTAAAAAGCAACGTAGAATTGCTTTCATTGCTGCCTCCACTGTTTGTAAAATTTTTGAACCACTGCAAATAACTACATGAGATTCAGGAAAAACAATTGAGCTCAAGGTTAGGAGCAGCTGGTGTGTGGAGGGGTGTGAAGGACAGACATAACCAGCATGTATGGAGAGCTTTGAAGGTGGCAAAGATTTTTATTAAGATCTGGCAAGAATTTAGCCTGTAGAAAGAAAAGTTTTAAAAAATTCTTTAGTAAGAAACCTGTCCAAACTCCTGGCTGTTTTGAAGTTTTCTGCAGAGATGTTGGTCTAATCTAAAAAGTTTGAGTGGGGGACTGTTCTCATTGGCAATAATTGCGTTTTTACGTGGCAGGAAACACTTGCAGTTTTAATTTTTTATAAGGCTCGCACCAGTTACCTTGTTCCTGTGACTAAAGGAAACAAATGAGCCAAAGGTTTATTTTAATTTCATGATCTTTTGCTTTCATTATTAGCTTTCCCTGCCCTGTTTTGTTGAAGGAAAAAAAAAGTCTGTTGAGAATGTGTGCCATTCTAGACTACAGGGGGAAAAAAGTGTTAAAAAGAATTTTTCTTGAATGAACTTCGTTGGCTCCTTTGCTACGTGTAGGTTTTCTCTAGTAGTCTTGCCCCAGGAGGAGCGCACACCAACTGCAGAGACTTCCTCTGCCTGACTAAAGGTTTTTAAACCTGAAACCTTGCTTAAATTTTTTTTCCCAACTATTTAAGTTGGTCTAATGAAAGATATCAGATTCACCCAAAGAACCTTGTCTGCACTGAATTACACTCAAATGCAGTCAGAAGGCAGGGTAGACATGTGCTGTAATAGCCTGACTTTAAAAAAAAAAAAAAAAAAGTAAACGTGTGTGTAAGTGAGAGGGAGCAAGAGCACAATGTAGGCCAGTAACAGATCATAGTATTTCTATATACAGCCACCATTTTTAAAAGTACATATTTAAGTGTTACATGAAAAGGGGAGACTGCAGTGCATAACAAAATGAGAA
>NW_017729009.1:19430029-19432289 GCF_001723915.1 Gavialis gangeticus
TTATACCAAGTTCCAGGTACTAGAACCTCAGGCATGTTTGTAGGGCCCCATCCTACAGGCCTTATCAAAGCTTATAGTGTTATCCTAATGTGTTTTAGTGAAACAAAAAAAAATGTAAAAAAAGGAAATGAGAAGAAACATATAAGGCTCTTAAAAGATGCAGTCTGCAAAACAGCACTCTCTCCGTCAGATGGTTATTCTCAGAGCCTTTGTTGTCTAGGACCTTGTCTGCAGCCCCAGACTGTGTCTATATTGCCAAAACCAGCAGATCCAAAAATGCTTTATTCTGTAGCTTTCACAGCATTGTTGTTAGGTTTCAGACCACCGCCCTTGAGACTGCACATGGAGAGCTTGCACTGTGTGTATCCAAAGGATGCCAGCAAGCCTTTTCTGGCATTCTTGGGCATCTGGAGTTGAATTTCCTAGGAATTGTTAAGCTTCTTGTTCTAAGGCATGATCCTCTGAAACTTGATTTGGCTGAGTGGATGTAGGGTGGGAAGAATCTCTTCTGTAAAAAAGAACCCTCCCCCCCCATTTTACACTCTAATTAAAGGGGAGGGGGTTGTTTTGTTTTGTATTTGAACCTTTGAGTTGAATCATTTGCCCCCTTAGCTATGACATCCTGGCACTGGTACATTTGTTAGTTGACACAATCACAATAATGCCAGTGGCAGCACTAGCCAAGTTCTCTGTTGGCATCATTGGGGATAATCCCTGACTCTTTGGATGTTGAGATAAAGCTCATAAAACTCTGCATACAACAGGTCAAAACACAAGCACCAGGCAGGAAAACCATTTCCAGTTAGTCTGAACCAACAGATTTAGAGGTTTTGTTTTGGTTTTGTCTCGTGCCTGCTTCTGATGCCTGAACGTCTAGTGAAATCCTCTAGTTTAGTTCAGAAATGGAATTCTTTCTCAGATTTAGCTAGCATTTGACTCTGATTTTTTTTTTCCCCTCCTCTTTTAAAGAGATTAATGGAAATACCACCAAAAAAGTCCAGTTTTGTCTTGGGAGAAGAAATGGAGGGCTGAACTGAGGCACTCGGTTATGCCTTCTATCAAAATAGATTGCCCCCCAAAAATGCAGCAACTTTGTCGTCAGGGTTGTTGGTTATAGTTGTGTTGGTCTAAGGACAGAGCAGACAACTGTGTCTGCAACTTTCTTACTGTTTCATAGTGCCCTTCTCAATCCCCTCATTTCGTCTTCTCCCCACCATTGGTTTAGTTAGTTAGTTATTAAGTCCATAAGAAAAAAACCCACTTAAATAAAGGGCTTTGGGTCTCATTTTGGAGGAGGTACAGCAAGAGTGTGAAATAACATGACTGGGGAGAGCAGTCGGAGAGCACAAATGCCAATAGCTAGTTGGCTTGGTTACTTGTTTTACTTGTTTGTTTGCTCTGTATTTGCACAGTTATACCTCAAGGATTGTCTGTCTGTGAATTTGTGGATGCGTTCAGAAAGTATGATGACAGTCACTAGCTGGACAAGCGTCTTAACTGTGAGCTTGGTCCAGAAGGCACTCATAAGGCAATGGCTGTTTTGAAAAATTGTTCCATTCAAGTCCACGTGCCATTAATCACAAGAGATGGTATTACAGTCCTCTTCCAGCCTATCCTTTCCCTTTATAAAATCTAAAGTCCATCTGGGATGTTGGCACAGCACAAAATATAGAAGGACTGAAAAGCACCGTCCCCTGACTTCGATGGGCGTGGGTCACAATTCTTCAAAGATGACATTCTTTGCTGTTGTTGGATCCAATCCTGCCTCAGGCCACTGAGAAACTGTCTATACGTGTAGCTCCCTAATTCAGCATCCAACTAATAGGACCAGAACTGAAGGAGCTGCGCTTGTCTCCCCCGTGGCTACATGCTGATGATAAAATCCGACTGTGGAATCTGTGGGCTGCTCACTTTCTCCAAGCAATGAGGTTTATAGCTGTTAAGTAGTCTGGATCGGATAAGAGGTCACCATTTGAAAGCGAATAATAGTGAATAACAACGCTCTGCTCATGTTCTGCATATTTGTAGTTGGTTGTTACCATTTTACTCCTTATTATCAGAGCATTCAGTTTGGAGGAACTGAATTCGGTTTCACAGCTACAGAAAATTTTCAGTTGTCTTGTTCTCTTTGTGTCCAGCTTTGTGATCCCATGTGAGATCTCTGGATTTTCACTGTGCTGAAGAAAGGAAAGTTTCTGGTAATCGGATGGTAATCTTTTCACTACCACCATGGTGCAAATTACAGGGGAGCTGGAGAGGT
>NW_017729009.1:19437289-19439650 GCF_001723915.1 Gavialis gangeticus
CCCCCCCCCCCCCCCCATAAGATTTGAAAATCATAACCGGGGAGGGGGAAGAGGAGGGGTCTCCAATTGCATTGCTGCTTCCAAGTAATTATTTTTGCAGACCTCCCCAAGAGTCAAAGTGTGTAATTCGAACCATGACTACCACTGTTCAGAAGTACTATGCTGACTGGCTTCACCATCCCAGAAATAACACCCATGTCTGCTTGTAGCAGTAATGCCTAGAAACTATCCCTGGCTTGGTATACAGGGGTTGCTTTTTATTTATTTATTTGTAAAATTAGTAGAAGAATCCTTCCAATCTGAATTTTTCTAACTGAAAACAGTTTATAGTGGGGGGGAAAAAAATGAAAGGACATATCTTGTCTTTTCAGGTCAGTTTGATCCAAATGTACTTCCTGTTGTTTGGCTGACCCATAATGTTTTGTTTTTAAAATAGTTTAATGCAACACAAAACATTAGTTCCATATTGGTACATCTTCCATAATGCAGCTTCCAGATTGAGAGTCCCTCAGAGAAAGTTACTAGTAAGTGATCTGGCCTAGTAACTTGGTCATTGGGAAGCCAAGCATCAGTTTTCTTGGACTGCAGCTTCCATGAGGCTGTCCATCTCAGAAGGAGAAAAAGCAGTTTACCGTTGAAGCGAATTGACAGGCAACCTCTCGGGTAATTTCAGCAAGCTAAAATATGTCGTTTTCGCTTTGGGAACGTCAAAATGGTTTCTTCTAATCAAGAATGTTGAAATGGCATTTTTCAACTTTTGTGAATTGTAGCTTTACTTTTTCCCCACAAAGAATTTTGAAACAACTTTTCGTCATGAATGAGGGTTGAAAGCAAATTTTGAAGTGTGAGAGTTGATCAACTTAAGTATGTATTTTAAAAAATACTGATATTTACACCAAACATCCTTCTCATAACACTTCCTACATTTTTCCCCAGTCCATAGAGTGGGTCTTCCCTTCCCCCCACTTTCCTCCTTTACACATACTTGTCTGACTTCCTTCTGTGGTAGGTTGGACAGTGCTGCTATGCCTGTTGTACTTCCCCAATGTCACATAGGATGTGTGGGAGAGAGATGGGAGCTGAAGTGTCCGGGTCTGAATTTGCAGCTACCACCCTAACAACTGGATGGAAGGAAGTTTCATAGTAACCTTTGAGTTCAGATAAACAGCCAAACCGAAGGAAGGGCTCCACAAGAGAGAGGTCCTGCCGTCTGCCCTGACAGCTGTCTGCTGTTACTCCTAATAATCAGCCCTGAACTGAACCCAAGTTGGTGGCTTGAGTGGAGTTGTTAGAAACGTATAGGTGCTCTTTGTGAAATGCAAAGAAGCTAAGAGAAATCCAGCGCCCTTCAAAATGGGTCTGTTCAGCTGTGGCTGGTTTGGGAAGCTCATCTTAGTACATGGATGGGAAGGAAAGATCCCTCTTTCTCTCTGGTGTGATCTGCGTTACGTTCACCAAATATTAGGGCTGGAGCTTGCATTGCTTTTGATTGTGCCTTCCCCCCTCCCCTCCAGTCTGAGCACCTTCCTTGACATGCCGCCGTCTCTGCTTTCTAAGGCAAACACTGTATCTCAGCAATACAATACTTGCCTTCTCTCGCATTCAGACTGAAGGTCTAGACGCTTTCTCTACCTTTTGTTAGTGGAGGTCATAGGTTAGGGAGTGTTCCCAGCCAGTTTTCTCTCGACTGATCAGGGAACGCTTCCCAGAATAGGGAGCTGTGCTTGGGAAAGGAAATGGGGACTCCTCCATGGGGAGTAACCCCACTACTTAAACATGCTCGGATTTATAATTATCAAGGCAGCTCCCAAAGAGACATGTGCTTTTGAAATTCAGTCAAGATTACTCCCACTCTAGTTCTTACATGCACAGATGCTCAGCTGACACTGTCTAAATAAAAACCTTTTTAGCCTATGCCAATAAGTCTAGAGCAAACTGCCAAAAAGCAGCTAGGACTCAGATAGAAACCAAAGTCAGGTTTGAGCAAAGTACATTTATATAAAATACATACATATATAAAGGATGCAACTTATGTGCCTCTGTCTCCCCAGTCCAACTTGCAAGATGGTTTAGTCTTAAGGGCTTTTTGGAAACGTAAAAGTGGAATTTTTTTTGGTTAAAGGTTTTCATCAGACACAAAGCAAATAAGCTCCCCTAGCAACAAAAGCACTCTTTTTTGTTTTTTATGCAAATTTTTGTAATGAGGAATTTTTTCCTTAAATCAAAGAAGGCTTTGGTTTTTTGGGGTTTTTTTTGGTGAAGAAGAATTTTTCAGAGATTGAAGCCTTGATGTCCATCTCTCTCTTCCTGCTCTCCTTAAACTTTGCCACTTTTGTGTCTCTCTTTCTCTCCCCCCCCCCC
>NW_017729009.1:19439726-19441103 GCF_001723915.1 Gavialis gangeticus
CCCCCCCCCCCCCCAGACGTGCTTGCATCCATGGTGTTGAAATCAGCATTTGGCCTTTTTGTCTGATTTCTGGCTTTGTCTGATAGATAAATTGCTCTCAAGTTTTATTGCTTCCTTGGCCAAAAGACAAAAATATTGGCAGATTAGTCCTTTTCTTTTCCATTGAATAAAAAGGATTTCGTAGCGAGTGTGTGCGAAACCTTGACGTCCTTATTTAGGCAGAGGTCTTGGTAAAGTCAGGTAAGTTAAGGTTTGGCCCACTTTGTTTCTGGGTGTCCACATGTATCATTGGCATGGAATGAATATATAAAACTGATAGAAATAGCAGTGGCAGCAATTTTTCTTCCTATTCAAGGCTATTGCATGTCTGGCTTTTGCCAGTGCAAATCAAAGGAATTCTATAGAAACACCATGGCAGATTTAACAGCTGCAAGACTGGCAAGTTTGAAGCCTGAGTGGTGTTAAGGAGGTATGATGATGTCTTTTTATAGCGTAAATCCTGCCTGGTGATTTTTACATCTTTTGGGGTAGAAACAAAATCCAGTCAACATGCTTCCAACCCTAGGACCAATGCCCCAGGCATTTTAAAATGGGATTTTCACCAAAGGACCGCTTTTCTGATTTGGTTAAAGTATCTTGAGCTATGGTCTTGTTGGCTTGCTTGCTTCCCACCAGTTGTGACCCAGACTGAGGCCATGGCTACACTTTACATAAAAACTAAACAAATTTGCTTCAGTAGAACTGAAGAGCTGCATTTAGCCCTGCAGTACTGCTGTCTGACATGCTTGTAGTGCTTCACACTCTGGGCCCAACCCATTAAAGTCAGTAGAAAGATTCTAGTTGTGTGTAATGTGAATTTATTTGGCTTTGATAAATTCATGTTAGCTCCTCCATTAAGTTTCTCAAACTTTGCCATCTAAATTTGGGGCCAGATACAGACTATCAAAAAGCCTGAGGCTGAATTGATTCAGTCTTTGCAGGTTAATTTAAGCTTCAGGGATAAAACTGAGAAACAACTGGACAGACATTCACTTTTGATTCGGATATGTAGCCACATGCCTGCATTGGCTCAAGTCAGAAGCCAGGAGGTGCTAGAGCATGGCTCTCTGGCGCACAGCCAGCATGAGCTGTGTGTTCACTTCCTCTTCCTGCTGCCCTCCAGATCTCTCAGATTTGCAGTCCAGACTCACGGCAGCAGGACTCTGCAGGGTTGCTCATCACGTCTTCCTGCTTCTAGGTGCCTCTGGGATTTGTAAGCCACAGCTGTAGCCAGCAGTAAGTTTTTTGTTTTGTTTTGTTTTTAGCAGGTCAGGACACCTCTGTACTTGGGGGTAGGGGAGTTTAACCCCCCTCCCTGGCCCCAGACCCCAGGCAGGG
>NW_017729009.1:19446103-19447115 GCF_001723915.1 Gavialis gangeticus
GCTGGGGGGGGGGGGCAGTCCCTGTCTCTTTCCTCCCCCCACCCCTTCTCAGCTGGAGCAGACAGCCCAGCCCAGCCCAGGGCTGGAAAGCATGCTGGGGGACTGTGATTTAACTTGAACCAGCAAGGGGTCTGGGACAGAAGTTTTATAAACTGTTTGGACCCAAATCAGTTAAGTCTGATACTACATTTAACCAGGTTTATCTTAAACCAGTTTCAGCCATTTTGAAACTGTTTTATGTACACTGAACTTCTATTCTGTTACAGGTTTAAACCAGTTTATGATCACTTAAACCTGTTTGTGTAACTTTTGTCCCTAGCCTGAGAGAGGAGCTGCACTGAGAAGGTTTTTGGTTATCTGGTCTGTAAGCATGCACAGGTCACCCCCTTCAAAGGGACTCGATTAAAAACCTGCATTTTTAAGCTTTGTAGAAATCTTAATACTATCAAGTACAGTTAAATGCCTCTCTGGCTTGATTTTTTTTTTTTTTTTTTTTTAAAGCCCTTCCCAGGGTATACTTAGCACTAGGTGTGAACTGATAAAGATTTTTTGGGCCAATACTGATGGCCGATGATTAACCAGCCATATCAGCTGATACTGATCCAATTCCCAATATGCAGCCCAGCAGCATGGAGAGCAGTGTCCGGCTGGTAAGTCTTGGGGGAAAGGGGAGGGGGACAGATTGAAGCTGCTGTGGTGAGGGAGGGAGTAGGGCAGGGGCAGGCACTGTCCAGCTGGGGCAGGGAGGGGAATAGGCAAGGGGGCTGGGTCCAACTGCTGTGCGTACCCCCAGGGGAGGCATTGAGGGCACCCTGGATCTGTGCACAGGGTGAGGGCAGGCTACCCACAATGCTCCTGGGGCCTGGGCTGTTCCAGTGTCTTCTCAGTGGCTGCACTCTGGGAGGGGGGCTACAGTGAATTTTGGGCCATAGTTGTCCCCCCCCGCCCATAACCATAAGAGAAGGCTGAGGGGGGATCTAGTGGCCTGTTACAAACTAGTCAGAGGGCACCA
>NW_017729009.1:19452115-19452321 GCF_001723915.1 Gavialis gangeticus
GCATTGGAGGAGTCCCTATTCCCCCGAGCACTACCAGGAGTGACTAGAAATAATGTTTACGAGGTGGTAGAAGGTAGAGTCAGGCTAGATATTACAAGGCGCTACTTCACTGTCAGGGCGGCTAGGATCTGGAACCAACTTCCAAGAGAAGTGGTGCTCGCTCCTACCCTGGGGGTGTTTAAGAGGAGGCTGGATGAACACCTTGC
>NW_017729009.1:19452420-19458428 GCF_001723915.1 Gavialis gangeticus
TGCCATGGCAGGGGGTCGGACTTGATGATCTGCTCAGGTCCCTTCCGACCCTACTAACTATGAAACTATGAAACCTTCCTCCCAGTGCTACTGCCCCCCTGCCCCTGAGTGCGCAGTGGCAGCCCACTCTTACCCCGTGCACAGATCTGGGGGGCATGTGCCCCCCACCTGGCTCCCTTGGGGGTGCATGCAGGTGGCAGGAGTCGCCTCTCCTCCCCAGTGCTCCTTGGACAAGCTGTGCAGCATCTGCCCCAGCCCCACTTCCTCCATCACCGTTGGGGGCCTCAGTCTGCACCCCCTACACCCTTTTCTTCTTCCATGCCCCTTCCTCCCCCACAGACTTACCTACCTAATGCTGCTCTCTAAGCTACATTTCTGGCAGTGTGCGTGCTGCAGCTGTGCACATGCATGCAGCATTTATCAGTGGCATTTATCAGCTACATTGGCCAAAAAAAGCCAATTGCCAATAATGTCAATTTTCATTTTATCAGTGGTGATAGTATATGGTCCAATGTATCAATGCACCTCTACTTAGCACATAAGCTGGTAGATGGATAATTCTGGAAATGCTTGTCAACCAAATGCTAAAATATACCTATTAAATGGCTTTCCAGAGTGTGGCTCCATTGCCTATAACCTATGTGCTACAATAAACACAAACAGTACACTTTCTGGTAAGGATTCTGTAACACCTGTACAGAATATGGCTCAGAAAGCAATTAGAGACTAATTACATCTTTTGACTGCAAAACCTGCAACGTGTTTAACACTGCTATTTGTACAGGGGAAAAGTAATATTAAATTAAACTCTTCATAAGGGAAGAAAAGCATCCAGCTCCATTCTTTACTGCTCGTGTTAGTAATTTCTTCCAGATAACCTACACATCTGTGTCAGTGCAATTAAAACAGAAATTTTGTCTAATGAACAGTTGTAGCCCTTGGGCTATTGCAGAATGAGCAGTGAAGTTGGGATCAGTCTTATTAAAATAATAATTAAGAAACAAAGGTGGGAGGGAAGGAGTGAGAACACAAATGGGGTGTGGGGAACGTTTTCATACATGTGCTGAGATAAATTGTAGTAAATCTGATTTTTGAACTCGGAAGACCCATTGAATGCTCTTACACCGCTTCCTAACAACTACCACGTGATGCAGCTGGGCTAGAAACTGCGCCCAGCGACCCACTCTTCAAAAGATGGTTTTGATGCCCTCTCCAGTTTATCTTGGCTCACAATATATAATCTCTCCAGTTTATTTTAGCTCACGATAACATAACGCCTTTTAGAAGTCATAGTCTTATGCTTGCATTTTGCTAAAATTGTTACCTGTAACATTATCTGTCGTGGTCCAGCCAAAATATTCACTTGTCTCAACTGCATCACAGGCATTGTCAATCTGTTTGGTTCAGACAAAGCACATATTTTGCATATACTTTATAAATGTTTCATCTCTCAAACAGCTGATAAGAAACATTCCCTTCCTTCTCCCAGTTTTGCTTTGGACAAGCCTTTTTTTTTAATCTGTTTTAGATTTTCTCAGAAAATTGTTCTTTGTCAATAAAAGTGGCTTGGACAGTTGATGTGCATCAGCTCTTCTTTTTCCTCTTGGAAGAGGTGATGCAAACAGTCCAGTTTTATCTCACTATCTCGGTAGAGAGCAGCTGGTTGTAACGTCAGATGTTACTTTTTTATTTTTAAGCATGTAAATCAGAAGGCAACACTTGAGGTTTTTTTTTTTTTGGCTAAACCAAGGTAGCTCCATCTCTTGGTAATAAAAACAAACACAAATGTTGACCAAATCCACTGGAAGGACATATTGGATGGATTTTGAAAGAGTAGGTAAAGACAGGGTGTAGGGCTTGGGGGGGGATGCTTTTTCTCTCTTCCTTTTTCTTTTTGAATGTTGGCTATGAACGCAAGCGATGACTTATCATTTTCATTTTAACTCCATCTGACACAAATCGTTTTAGATGGAGAAAGCAGTGCTGCATCTTTAAATGGCTACTCTGTCAGTGCATCTCGCAGGGCTTTAAATGCCCTTTGTTATCACTGTCTAGACAGGACGCAGGCAGAATATTTGATATGTTATAAGGCAAAGATTTGACAAGGTTGAATTAATTTACCAGCTTATTTAAAACTGAATTTCAAAACATTTTCCACCTACTCGATAAACTGCCTTTTTGTTTGTCTCTCTCTTTCCCTTATTTATTTATTTATTTATTTTTGGAAGTTGGTACAGTATGTTTTAAGCTGCTTCCACTCTGGGAGGAGACATTAGCTTACTGCAGCTTGCAGTACTTTAATTGCCCTTTTTATGACTGTCTAGACATCATGCAGATGCATGTTTGTGGTGAGAAGACATTTCCCCCTCTGGATATATGATAGTCTGAAGCCTTTACATTCACTATCTTTTTACCCCTGATCACGGAATTCAGCATACCCCCTCCATCCATGAAAATCACTTTTATGCCATTTGCTTTTTTTTTTTTTAAAGGGCACATCAGTCTCCTTTATTGTTTTCTACCTTTTAATATGTTTACTTACAAGTGCTAATATTTTTCTGAGTGGGGGAGGAATGTGGCGCGAGTCTCAGCGTTGCCTAGGCAGGTCACATTACAAAAACTATGATTTTATATATGTATGTATATATGTATGTGTATATATGTATGTGTAGGTATATATATATTCTAGTTTCTACATTGTGGTACGAAGAATACAGGCCGGGTTTAAGAAGGAAAGTATCAGCAAGGCTTGAATGGGTTCTGCATTTTAGTTATGCAAATGTGGTGTATTAATTAACCCCGTTGCCATGGCTACTACTTTATTGTTAAACTCAGTGAAAAGGGGGACAAGCTGTGTTCCTGAATTATCCTCCTCTCTGCATTGCCCTCCCCCAGCCCCATTCCTACCCCACTCTTCATCCCTACAAGAGTCAAACTACAAAGTCAGCTGCAATGTCCCCCTTCTTCCCTGAAAAGATCAGGGTCACCAGCACCGTGCTACAGGCTCTTCCAAGGTGAGAGGCTAAGAAGAGCTAGACAGCCATTGCCATGACTGAAATTGGGAGCACCAAGCCAACGTAAGGTCTCTACAAAGTCTCTGAGAAGCCCTGCCAAAATTTCATTTGTGAAGAGCAAGGTGGGGGATGGGATGGTGGAGATAATGAAAGAAACTGGTTTCTTCCCACTCTGCTCCCAACCCCTTGTGACAGCCTATTGTTAGTATTGACCTTACTGAATAGCTGTAAATTTTCAGCTGCAGCCCCTAGTCATCAATCTACCTTCTGGTTCCTACGTGCGGGGTGGATAAGGTCTCTGCTAGGAGTGGGGAGGAAGAGAAACAGATGTCTCATGGGGCATCTAAAACTTGTCCCATTTCTGTCTTGGTGAGAAAAGCAGCAGGGTCCTGACTTTGGCCAGGGCCTCCAGGTAGGTGCTCTTGCAGTGCAAGTAAGTGACGTCACCTTGGCCTCGGTGGCGCTGCCATTTAAGTGAGTGGGAAGTTGCTGATGTTTCATGTTGGGAAATGCGTGAGTAACAGACGGGTTGTGCTAAACCCTCTTTCTTGGTTACAGCAGATAAAGTATTTCTAGTGCATCTTCAAAACTCCTTGAGCTGCCAGCTTATGAGACTAAGCAGCAGTTGGAGTTGGGGGCATGAGAGAGAAATACCCAGATGCACATGGATGTGAATATTTCTAGTTGGCTTTATCCTCTCTTACATTCTCAGGCTAGCAGCTTGTATATATAAGTGCAAGTAACTTATTTGCAGCACCCAGAGGGCTCAGCTGTTCCTAGGGCCCTATTGTGCATGGCGCTGTATGTACATACAGAGTTTGAGACTGTAGGCTCTTTGGAGCAGAGACTGTTTGATAGTCAGTGGCACCTCTTCTTTACACTGAGGAAAGTTTGCATGACTAGTTTCACTGGGGTCACATGTGAGCAACTGCTAAGCAATGCAAGTAAGGTATCTCAGTCTACATACTGGGATTTCTTGTATTTGTTTGGGGAGGGAGGGCACTTAAGAAATGTAGCCCAGTGGTTAACCTGGATCTGGGAAACTCATGCTCAAGTACCTGCTCAATCTAACTTAGAGCAAGTGGGGATTTGCACATCAGTTTTCCATCTCTTCTGTGAGTTTCTTAGTTCCTGGGCTCTTTTCTTGTACAGACCAGGACTGTCTTTGAAATCTCAGGGTTTCATGGGTTGGCAAAAACATTTCTTTCCAGCTTTGGCGTGCAAGCATATGTTTCATATATTTTAGCTAGAGCTGTCCTTTCATTCCATTATTTCTTCTGTAGATTCAAAAATGCAGAACATGCCAAATGAAAGCTGTTTGGCTTCATATTTCTAATAACTGGGCAGACAGTTTTTCTGTAGTATCTCTGCATTAGCAGCAGGAAGTAGAACAGTTTACCATTCCACAAACAGCAACTCATAGTGTATATAACACAGGAGGTCACGTAGGCTTTCCCAATCAATCTTGTAGCTTTGCATTAAGAACAAACTCCAGGCAACTCTCCTCCAGTTTCTTTTCAGCTGTTTCCTTCTGTCAGTGGGACCCAGTCCATCTAGTTGCTGTTAGCTTTTTTGGAGAGGTGGCAAACGTTTTCCTGGAAGGAGTCTTTTGCCCTCTTTGCAGCGGACATCCATAGGTTGCAATTTGTCTGTTGAAACAGATGTGGGCAGCAGCAAACATCTATTTCTATAACTAGAAACAAATTTGGTAATTGCTTCTTTCAACAGGACTTGTTCAAGCAGGAAATGAAATGCCTAAATGGCAGTTAGCAAAAGTATTTATAGCTAAATTCATAAATGAGACCTGTTCTCTTTTGTCATGAGTTTCTGGTGGTTGGGGGAAACCTATACAGCAGCAAACCACAAATTGATCAAGAGCATGTGGGACTATTTGTTTGGTTAGTAGAAGTCTAAAGCACTCCTGGCTAAACAAATGCATCTTTTGTCTTTCAGAGTAAATTTACAAGGCTTTATTTTTTTTTGTATTGCTTATGCTGCCTTTTTTTTAACCCAGCGTAACACCCACTGATGTGGGTCACTCTGGGTTTGTCACTGCAGCTGGGAAATGGGGCCCACAGTTTCTGTTATCTGTCCCTGCAAGCAGAACTGGAAGCACTGGGGATTGTACTGGGTTTAGGTCTAGGGCAGAGTAAAGGTCTGGCAGAACTAGGGCTTGGTGTCTTCCTTTGGGTACATGTGGTGAAATCGGGCCTTGATGTTTAAGCTGTTAATTATCGCCAAGAGATGAGAATTGAAAATGGGGAATTAGGAGAGCAAATCAAGGGACTTTATTACTAATACCCGAAGCCATCTAGCTCTGGTACCTTTGCAGAGCTCATAAAAGATGGTGAAATGGCCTAAGTGAGCAAAGAGCTAAGTGCAGACATTCGGGGGGTTCAGGGGAGGTTACTTTGGGTTAAAAATAGCCACCCAAGCTAACTTACTTCACCCAGGTACCAACCTTACACTTAGATCCGGTCTCAATGATTGAAAATCAGTCTAAACCTGTACCAGTACAGAAGTTCTGTGTGCACAGGCCAGCCTAAATGGTGAAACCCAGTCTAAGATGGATCTGGATCGATGTACACTCAAGCTTAATTGATCTAGGTTAGATTTGTGCTTGGAACTTTTGTATTGTTACCTATACGGCCCCAGGGCTAGAAAAGCCTAGCCGCTGGCAGGGCTGCCCTCTTCATAATAGCTTCTCTGGCACTGGCCTGCTTTTAGCCCACCAACCACCCCCCACCCTGTGGACTGTCCAGCCCCCCTCCATCACCCTCATCCTGCAAACCGCTTTGGTGCCAAGTTTATAAGTGTTTGCTCCAGCTGGGAGCCAAGGCAAGTAAGTATTGATGGGGGATAGGTTTGCTGGAGGGGGACTTGAGGGGCTAAAAATAGCTCCTAGGCCCCCCTCAAAGCTTCCCTGTGGACCCTGGGAGCCCCTGATCCTGCCAAACTCTCCCAGACACCAGCAACCCCCTGCAGACCCTGCCT
>NW_017729009.1:19458772-19485530 GCF_001723915.1 Gavialis gangeticus
CCCCCCCCCCCCCCCATCCTGATTTACCTTTGATTGGGTGGCCATTTTAACCTGATCTAAAGTCCCCGAATGTCTGCACTTAGCCGTAGAGCTCTCTGAGTGCCAGAGGGGACCTTGTAAAAGTTGTTTTTCTTTTAGCAACCTTATTCTATAAATACTAAGTCTCAGGTTCTGCAATAAACCATAGATATTCCCAGAAGAAGGATTTTTTTCCCCCCAAGCTATCAGCTCAAATTCTTGTCCTTCTATTGACTCCAGCAGATTTTGTATCAGGGCACTTCCGTCAGCTGTGGGTGGAATGGGGCGAGGGGGAATAAGTGCAGCTGGACTTAAAGCAAGGTGGGAGTTTGTTTTCCTAGTGCTCCCTGTCCTAAACCATCCGTGTTTAATTCTTACACTGTCTTGTAACTTCGTACTCCCCTACTGAAGGAATTTCTTCTAGCAAGTCACTGGCATCACAGTTGCCAACGCTCTGCTCTTTGTTAATCATTTCGGAGAGAAAAGATGACTTAGCTGAAAGATTTGCTGACTGTATGTCTAAAGTCTGTGCAGCTCCACGCATTGTCATGTAGATTTTTTTTCTTCTCAGTCTCTGGCAGCCGTGGCTTTGAACCAGACTCCCATTCTTGAGATCTGCATTCACACTACCTTGGGACAACCCTCTCTGTATCAGTGGGAGCGCTGGTGTAACTGGGATGCGGCATTGTTTCTAGGGCAAAAATCAAAGCAGCTCTACATGAAACTATTTTGCAGACATCCAAGCCCTTTCTGATTAGGCATACCCATTGCAGAGGGTGTGAAATGGGGGTGATAGCCCAGCCTTCTGTGGGAAATCACAGCTCCAGGCCCTGGCATGTCTGTGACTCGGAGGAGATGACACTTTTGCCATTCCAATGAACAAAGAAAATGAACTATATTAAAGCATAATTATAGCTGGAGAAGCAGTACTGTGAATATAACCTTTTGGCATTTAACCGGGCTATATTTCTTGACAAATGAGTTCCTTCTCCATCTAGCTCCCTTTACTAGTCATAGGGCAATTGTTATTCCTTAGCCCACATGCTACAGTTTTCAGTCTAGGGTTAGTAAATCATATGGGGGGAGGTCTGCCTTGTACGTTATAACCAGCCCTATTGATGCATCATTTATCAACATGCATCATAACCAACCCTGTTGATACGTCTGTGAAGTGTATTAATGACACCTGAAGAACCAAATTCCCATAGCTGTGTAGTGCTGGATGTAACTGTGGGTCTGAGTCTTACCTGATTTTATATCCCATATTGCCAGGGTTGGGAATAAGCCTTTCAAAGTTCTGGGGTATTTCTCCTAGATAAACCAAATCCAGTGAGATGAGCTTTGTCTGCTGTATTTCTTTTTCTTAATGCCTCCTTGCATGTCTCGTAGGCATAGCTGATGCATACATCCTGTTTAAACACTACCGGTGTTGCTTGGGAAGCAGAAGGAATATGCACAGTAACAACATGAAGCCAGGCTTGATGCTTCGTTTTTTCTAACTGTGATCACCTTCCAATGGGCTGGTGACCAAAGGCTACTGCAATCTTTCACCTTTGTTCTCCTCTGCACCAGCTCTGGAAGCCAGTACATTGGAGTCTTCCTAGCTGGTAAAATTTGGGATGGGGCAGTGGCTTCTGTTACGTGCCAGGTTGTCAGCCCTCTGGATTTTGGCTGTTTGCAGGGGACTGTTTTGGTTCTCGCTTCGGCTTGAAGGAGAGCAGCTCTGAATTCCTTGTAACAGAACAGCTCCGCCTGGTGAAGCAGGAAGATACAAGGCTGCTGTGCCAGGGGAATCCTTTCCAGGCCTTTTATGCTCCTTTGGGGGTAGAGCCAGGGAAGTGGCTGGTGTGGGAACTAACCCTCGGATTGTCCTCCGAATATTCAGGTTGCCACAGCAAGTCAGGAAGGCAAGCATTACCCCTCAAAAAAGCCCCAACCACATTCCTAGAAGTGGCATTTGTTCAGATGCTCTCCTCTGGTTCAAGTTCTCTTGTTTCCTCTGGAGAAACTGGGCTTCAAGATCTCTGTAATTGTACAGGGAACTGGAGTAGTACCCAGTTGAGCTGTCTGCTTCTGTTATGCATCCTCGAGGGTGAGGGCTTCAGAAGAAGTGTCCTTTCTAAACTGTCCCCAGGGCTCTCTTCTTTCTAAAACTTAGGCTACATCTTACCCCTTGCTTACCTAGCTTGGCTACTGGGAGAAAAATAGCTGAACATCAGCCCCCAAGTACATAGCTGGTTCAGGGATGGTAATCTGGGCCACTGCAGACTGCCTATGCTAGACAGTTTTAAACCATTTCAGGTACAGCTGTGTAGGTTGCAATTGTTCGAATGCGGTTGCAGAATAGACATGCCTCGAGGTACTGGCAGCATCAAATGGAGGTAGGACATCACCTGACATTGCTAATAAAGCTCTTTGGCAGACTTTTCTGGTTCTTCTCTACTTGCTGCTAGTGTAGTGTACCAACCTTTGTAAAGCAAAAGACTCACGGTAATGTCTGTGCAGACCCCAACTGTTCTGGCACGCAGGGTGCTGGTTGGTGGTAAGCTGCTTGTGGCAAGAACTGAGAAAAAGTCCCTACATACACACACATCTTCCAGACGAGGTGGAATTAACTAGATGAATTATTAAAAAATCAGCACCTGGCAGAGTGGGACTGTTGTCCTTAATAGTGCTGAGCTGTTCTCATGCGATTCAGTAGCTGGACGCACTTCAAAGCTGCATGGATGATAGTCTGACTGTATCTGGCTAGGCCTGTCAGCCAGCTAACCCAAGGCAATAGACCGTGTCTCCTTTCTACCTCTCAATACTTAGGCCCTGATTTTGATGCTTTCTGAGCACCAGTGAGTTAAGCTGGAGGCTTGGGTACATAAGCATTGCTGAGAATCAGGCCCATGGGGTATATCCAAGGCAACAAGTCTTCGGGCCTGAGGCTGCTGTGCATCACTCTCATGGTGTCTGGCTAGATCATACCTTACTAGCTTGTTCTTAAGGCATGTACATTTGCCAAGGTTTCTTTCTTAAGGTAGGGAAAATAGGCAAGGTCCTTGGGAAAGCTGGCCAAAATGGGTGCTCTACTACAGTATATTTATAAAAATCATTCAAATGCCTGTATATTGAAAAGCATTTCTTACATCAGATGTGGGATGTAAGGTTCCCTCAACCATATTTTAAGAGCTGCTTTTTCATTTGGGGTGTTTTGAAGCCTTGAGGGTCGCTACCCAACCTTTCTCCCAGCTGTTGGTGATAGTTCAGTACTCTCTATGCCTTTGGTTTCCCTCTTGGCAACCCATCAAATACGTGACTTTAGAAATCAGAAATGGGGGTGGAAGCTGTCTTGAAGACTCAGTGGTCCAATGGTTCATGGAGGGATCAAACATCACTTTAAACAAGTCTTATTTTTATTTCCCCCTCTCTCCCCTCTCTGTCAATGGCTTTGGAGTCTTCATATCTGAATTGTCCTAATAGTCCAAACCTTGCCCTTCTCTGGGTTTATTTCCTTCACCTCAGTTTCCACACAACTGATGCTGCCATGCAGGCCTGTAAAGAGTCTGCTCAAGCAAAAGATGCCCGTAAGCAAGGACAGCACAGAGGGATTAGAAAAATGGGGATGAAAATAGAAACAAGAACTGTGTACATCACCACAGCATTTTACTTCGAGTGTCACGCTGCCAGGGCTGCTCTTTGGAAGTTGAAGGTGCTAATGGAAAATCAGAGAAACAGTGCATGATGAAAGTGCTCATCTTGGATTTGTGAACCTCTTTACTAATTTATCCACTAAATTGTGTCTAGTCTGGAAGATCTTCCTGTATGTAGGGACTTTCTCAAATAGGAAAAAATCCATCCTTGCACACGCACACCCCACCCCCAGTGACCCTCCTCCTTATATATATATATAAATAAAAAAAAAAAAAGAGGGTTGCTGTGGGGCACGCACACCACAGCAACCCTCCTCTTTTTTTAGATATATAAAAGAAGGTTGCTGTGGGGCATGTGTGTGTACACACACGCATGCGCGCTCCCCCCCAGGAGCACGCACACACCCCAGCAACCCTCCTCCTTTATATACATACACAGTCTTATTGTGGTCAATATTTCATTTAGGATTTTATAAGCTTCAAATGACACCCCTCATGTTCAGAGTTTTGCTGAAAACTTGTATTAACTGAGGAGGGCACAATGAGTGTTGGTTAACAGGAAAGGTACCACCCAATCAGAATGCTATTGTTTATGCAAATTTTCCTACTGATTGGAGGCCACGTTTCATACTGGCCTGTTTAAATTCTGGTAGAAGTAACTGCTTTCCCGTCTTTTTTTATTCACCATGCAAATCACATTCATCAAGTGAGACTCCATAAGTAACAGCAAACCCTGTACAAGGAGTCTTGCACAGTGAGGAGGGCAGTGTGCCACATCATGGTTGAAGAAGAACTTGGGAGATGGAAAGCCCAGATCCTGTCCCTATCTCTGGCCTTGTGCAGGCATTTAGTTTCTCTTGGCAGTCAGTCATTGTTCTCCCAGGAGAAACCACAGATGTACAGATGTTCAGCCTTTTTCTTCCCAGAGTAAAAATGGCCACTTCAGGAGAAAAATAACCTGGGTACAACCTGGGTTAAATCACTTCCAGGAGCGTAAACGTCTGTACCTGCTGACAGCCCGTGGTCAGCCTGTACTATCTGAGTTAGCCACTTAGGGCTGCCCTGTGCACTGCTGTCATCTTTTGCCAGATAGACTAAGGGGGCCTGCGCAGCATGCTGGGATGTGTGCCCAGGGCTGTGCCCTGGCTGCAGCATCAGCACCGCAAGCTCTTCACTCTTCAAGGCCTCAGCATTCAAATATCTGTACATGTGGCTCTTGAGTAAGTTTTTTTTGTTTTTTTGTTTTTTTTTCTCCTTATGCGAGAACAGGTTGTGTAAGGAGAAAAAAAGGTTATATAAATGTGTGTATGCAGCCTGAACCACTGTCTCTTGAGGAGATGTTGGGAAAGTCTTGCTATGACTCAGTTGCCCAGTTTGCCTCCAAATAATGCATTTCATAGGAAGATCTTAAAGGACTTCAATGCCTGTCCAACTCTGCATACGTCTTCTGCACACCTGGGAAACTGAGTCATAGCAAGGGTCATAGCAGAGAGCTATGTAGAAATTTTCAGTTCAGTATTCCTGAGCGTGCTTGCAGCCTATACACAATCTTTTTTTTTTTTTTTTTGGGACTACCGGGTAAGATTTGGGAAAAGGCTGAAAAAACTGCTCAGCCCTGGAACCATCTCACTGTGCCTAAAAGTGACATCTCCCATGACAAGCCATGCTGCACCAGCTAATTTTGCTTGGCTTTGGTGGAGGGCCTAAACAAAAACTGTTGATTTGCCCACTCCCCCACAAGCAACCATGTGTATCTTATTAATTCACACTTTTTTACAACTCTTAACCATAAAAAGTGGGCTGTCTCTCTCTCTTGCATTGTGATAACAAATGAGGAGATGCCGTCTGGTTAAAATACTGTTCAAGGCACGTTGCTTTTGGCTTCTGCTGTGAGGTAGGAAGGACCGGGCAGCACTTGCATGCAGTTGACCTTAGTTTTCATCTCAGTGAAGTGCCAGCACCGTGTCCCCACTAGCGCTGCATAGCACTAATGCACATGAGTTAGCTTTTACTAAAAAGAGCTGTAGCTTCTTCTGTTCCCTTCAGTGGCTAGTATAATCATCACCAGCATTTTGTGCCAGTCCTCCTGTATTTGTAATCAGCTGAGGTGGTAATGGAGAACTTCAGGCAGAACCTCCGGCAGTTTGCTGGGAATAGGATGTTAAAAGTTGGCTAGGATTAAAGCCCATCGGTTTAGATGGTTTTTCATTGCTTGACGGTGAACATCCTCAAACTGATCACTACGAAGAAAAGTTCTTAGTGCACATCTTCCAAGAATCATTTTGATTTTTACAGGGATGTTGTTCAAGTTCGTATAAGAGGTGGCTGCATCGTGCTGAATTTCTCTCAATCTTCCCATAACCGTTTGTACTGGCTTTGAGCGTTGCTAGTCGAGCAAAAGCAGTCTTCCCTTCCACCCGGCAAAAATTGTTCGTTGGTATCCCAGGGTGGTTAGACAGAGAAGATTTTTGAAGTATATTAAGCAAATTCAAAACCAAAGACAAATGTGTAGTACTCGAACAAAAAGATTTGGCCATGTCATTGGATGCCTGGGGCCTCTTTCTCTGAAAAGTTTGCCAAATTTCTTGAGCTTTTAAAATCGGAAGAAGTGCCCTATTAGCAGTGGAAATCAGCCTGTGGGAGAGGTTCAGCTTTTTTGTACATCTGATTTGCAAAACAGCGAACTTAACCAGGAAGGAAAATTGAAATGAGGTCCAGATGCCTAGCAGCTTTATCTCCCTCCTGTAGCTCTGAATTTCATCTCTGGCTGGAGCTGCGCACTCCTTTTCTGCCCAGTAAGAGTCGTTATCACTTCTGCCGAATTCCTCTCAATGAGTAACGTGGCTAAAGGAAAGAAAGAAAATGTACTTTTTGGCAAGGTGAGGTGGTGACTAAAATGCTGTGGGAGAGAAGTTTCTGCTGAATCTTGAAACTTTTAAAATAATGAAAGAAGTGTTTTCTTATCGCTCTCCTTCCCCCCCCTCCCCTTTAATCTCCTGAATTCTTATTCGCTTCCTTTTTCTCTTTCTTCTCCCCTCCACTCCCCCTGCTTAGTAATCTAATTCATTTTGGTTTATAGATTAGCAGTGGGCCCCTACGTAGTTTAATCTGCAACTCCTTTCCATTATAAACATAGTTTTGGCCTGGCCTCTAAAGTGTGGCATTGACAAAACTGGGGTAATTAAAAAATAAAATTCCACTTTGTAGAGAGGACCTGCTGCACTGACTCACTTCCTGCGTTCACCTCGTCACCCAGGACTTTTGTCCCCCTTTCTGTATTACTCAGCTGTAACTTTTTATGTAGGCCTGCCCTAGCCGTCTGAGGGTGAGACAAAGACAGGAGCTTGCCTGGAGATGGAAGGATGCTGTGATGCTTGAAAGGGGGAGTTTTTGAGAGGAAACCAGCAGATCAGGTACTAGGCCAGATTGTGTCCTCAAGCCATCTCCAGGGAGGCTTGTTTCGTGGGGACTTGCCCCAGTTTTCACCTGGGACAGGGGCGCTCTCGTCTTGGGAATGATTTGTCCCTCTTCCCATCTGCTTTTTACATGGAGTCAGCTTTATGCAGAAGCCTTTCTGGGGAAGGTGAAGAATGAATAGGTTGAAGAGCATGTGGGGGGGAGTATATTTGACCATAGGATGTATTCTGTGTAGGCAGCACATCCTCTCCCTAGGATTCCAGCAGGCCTTCAGGGTCACCTGGCAGGGCAGCTCTGCTGGATCCATACTGCCAAGGAGTAGGAGTACCAGGACCAGAGCAGATGTGGATGTCAAGGCCTCAATCGTTTGTACAGTCACCTTGCCACAGCCCCAGAGAAGCAAGAGACCTGGGAGTAGAGCAGATTCAACCCTCGCCTCCAAAATCCCTCCTCTCAAGGATGATTGGTGGGGAGGGGGAAAATCTCCTGGAGATTTGCTTCTCCGGTGCCCCATCTTTGCCACTGCTGCGTGAATCAGACACAGGGTGCAGACATATATATACACGTTCAATTGCATCTTGATCCTGGTGGCAGACTTCTTCTTTATGAACAGTGAACTTTCCGAAATGGTCCACCACTCGGATGCTTCTGTGTAGTGGTCTCATGGCCAACCAGAGTCACAGGTGGGGAGAGGGGCCCATTGTTCTCCGAGTTGGCTTGTGTGCACGTCCAAAAGAAAACCAAAAGCTGCCTGAAAAGACAGTAAAGCTAAGAGAACTCCCCACTTTCACCCATAATCGGCTCCAGCTGAGAGGAAAGCCGCATGGTTTTACGGACAGCCGAGATGGAAATGTGCATCTCTAACTTTTTTTGTTAAGTGATAAAAGCCCATTTAATTTTTGTTTAGTGTAGGTGGGAGGGTTCATTTTAATAACACAAGGAGGCAGTTTCTCTGGAAAGTAAAATCTCCAGTTAATCTGCAAAGCCTCTAAAAATTCTCCGTTTTGAAGATGACAATGCTAAAAATTACCCATTGACTCCATTTTCAGTTTGCTCCTGGGACATGGGCAGGCTTGAGGATTTGCCAGAGCACAGCATCTTAGCATTCCTCTGGACTCAGCCTGCCTTTCCCCAAGCCCCAAATAGTAATACTTAACTATTTCAAAGGGGTTAGATTCATACCTTCTAGGGTTGGAAGGGACCTCAGTGGGCCATCTAGTCTGATCCCCTGCCCCTGGCAGGCAAGAAAAGGGTCACCAAACCTGGGGTCATGTGAACCCAGCCAGGTGCCTGTCCAGTCTCCTCTTGAAGACCCCCAAGGATGGGCGAGCACCACCTCCCTTGGAAGCCTGTAAGAAGCAAGAAGGCCAGTGTTCTCAAAGGTCTCTGGAAACACTGTAAGGAACAGTCATTAATGGGGGGAGGAAGAGTTGTGCATGTGTGACACCCATACACACCCACAGTCAATGACTTCTGTATGCACAAAATTGCATGGTCTGTCCTGAGTGTGGCTGAGAGTCAATATGTGGGGTCCCTTCAAATATGGGCTTGCTTGACTCTGTTGCCACACATCCCAGCTTCTCAGAGCTCATGGAGCAAGGGAAAAATCGTGTTTCAGATGCTTTCTTCAAAATGGTGGTGTCCTGTGAAGACCATAGTGAGGGCTGAATGTCCACTGGTTCCGAGGCTTAATCTGGGTGCCACCTGGAAGTTCAGATTCCCATCCCATCCCTTCCGTGTTGGGAATCTTTGGAAAAAATATGGTTTCTTGGAAGGTGCCTGGTGCTTGTGAATTGGAAATGGTATATGAAATATTTTCCAGTTACAGCACAGTTTACCATAGAAAGCATGGTCTGTATATCCTTTATCAAGTGCAGCTGTAAGCAAACTAAGCCAATATAGTTGCATTATCTCCCAAGTAATTTTTATTTTTCGCCTTTACTGCATGATACATAATTCCAATACATATGACTAAAGCTTACAGATAGTAACAGAATTGTTCTGACTTGCAGCTGCAAATTGCATCCAACTGAAAGCAAAGGTCTTATTGGAAAAGACCCTCCGGAAAACCATTCGGTACAGATTGGTTGTACAACAAATCACAGATTGTACTGCTGGTTTAGTTCAGCAAAATACACCATGTTACCCCTACTCGTGTGGAGTATTTGTGTCTGTAAGTAAATGGCTCGCTGTCCACAAAGAAAAATCCTAACAAAGTTAATTGGTAGATATTCTGTACATTGCAATAATTGCAAAATAAGGAAATGCACAGTA
Source organism: Gavialis gangeticus (assembly GCF_001723915.1). NCBI lineage: Eukaryota > Metazoa > Chordata > Crocodylia > Gavialidae > Gavialis > Gavialis gangeticus. The sequence goes on from NW_017729009.1 coordinate 19,468,120, forward strand.
AATGCATCACAGCATAAAATATCCTGTGGCAATTCTAGTTATGCTTCAAAGCTGAGCCTTGCTATGTCTTCGCAAAGAGAAATACCCATTGATAGTAGCATGAGTATCAATGCAAATCACTGTCTCTGTTTTTCTCCATTTTAAACTAATATGAAACCTTTTGTGTCTGAAATGCTCAATGGACGCAGAATTCAACTACTCCCAGTTCCTATCAGAAAGTTATTCCTTTCAGTGTCTGATTCAATTTGATTTTAAATTCTAAAGAACAGGTCTTCATTCAGATGAAGAGGGAACCTTGGCTTGGGTGCTCTTGGAGTCTCAATAAATGAAACGGCATGCCTGTCGAAAGTCGTTTCACGGGAGCTGCCGGTCAGAATGACAATGAGCTTTCCTTTGCCTTGTCACATTGGCAGCAACTGCTAACCAGATTAGATTTTCATAAATTTCAGACACTTTTAATCCCTAATACCTTAGTGGGCAGCCAGCAGTCCAGGCATGAGCAAGTTTGCATGCGTTTGTTTTTAACCAGGAGGTGAAGCAAAGTGACATTGCTGCTCTTAGCTTATTTTTAATAGATTGTTCAGCGGAAATGTCTGTCTTCTACCACACCTGAAGTTTGCAGGGCAAAAGGCCATAAGGTGTATTGCCAAAGGACTGTGCCTAGCTTGCTTACAGCCTTAGAAATTCAACATAGCTATAATTGTCTGTACTACTTTGATCGGAGGAATACTGATTTCAAGGGGAATGGCTACAGTCTCTCTCCTTTTCTTTTTTTCATAGTCCAGCAGCTTTGGGAGACACTGAAGGCTCCTATATTTAAATAGCAATGTTGTCTAGACAGAAAAGTCAGAAAATCTGGTTGCCTTACACAAATGCAGTGTCTGAACCTCTTAGTTTGAAATGTACTTGGGAGTAAACATTATGCTAAATTAAATTAGTGTGACCTTACTTTGCATTTTAAAAACTGAATTTGTCCAGCTTGTAAAGCCTAGTGCATGTATAACACCTCCCTGGGGGAAAATTACAGAGAGAAATGGAATGAGAGCTCTTCTAATTGAAAAGTGACAATGGCTAGGAAACCAAATACAAACTATACTGTTTTTGTTTTGTTTCTTTTAAATTAAGATACTAGTGGAATTATAAATTACATGCTTTCTAGTTTTGATTTTTCTTTCCCCAAAGACCCTTTTGTGTATAGTGGTCGAATTGCACAGGTATAATAAGTCACTAAAGTTTTGAATTTCTTTAAGATCTTTATTTATTAGTTTTCATTACTAGATAACATTTTACAATGAATATCTTGCTTTCCAGTGTGGGTTCTCACTGATATTTTTTTTCAAAAAAACAAAAACAAAAAAAACACCCTCATGAATGTTAAAAGGGAAGGAAAGCTGGTATAAATCTTGATGCCTGGAGTCTTTGAAGCTTGAAAAGAGCAGATCGTGGTTGGGGGGTGGTGTTAATTTGTTTTATTTTTTCCAAAGGCCAGGTCTGGTGATATCCATGTTCTTGCTGAAATGGTACAGTTAGCTCACCTCCAAATTTGTCTCATTTACTAGCTCATATGCTCACTTCAGACTGGGATTTAAGGGGCAGAATTAGACTAACAGGAACTCCCTACCCTGAGCTGCTGCTTAATGTTCCACCATTGCACTCCATTGGGTGCAACCCCACAAGTAGCAGCTATCATAAAAGCATTCATGTATGACCCTTGTGGTCCTTGGCAACTGAAAGTTGCAGATGCATCATCTACACTAGGCATGCAGTGGTAGGAAATCTTGGTTTTGGTGGGGGGGGGGGGTTTAAAGAGCTCAGCATAGACACGTCCTTATAGCTAGCACTGGCTGAGAAGCATAATCATCACCATTCAGGCTCTTTTTTATGTTACTAAAATCTACAGTAAGTGTTACAGTGATACTTCCATGTTTGTGAGTCATTTACTTCCCCCTTCAAAAAAAAATAAATGATTCAAAGTGTTCAGGTATAGATAAGAAAAAGGAGGAGTTAAATTGGTTGGGTGTTGTTGGTTACTTTGAAATGTTGCAGAAAGCTCATAAAAATGCTAAATTTGCAAATGAATCCCTCCTTCAAATGAGGAGATTGAAGTTGTGCTTCTGTTTATGATGTTACGTATGCTTTTTTTCTCACTCACTTTTAAACACTGCACCTGGTGCTCAAACTAAATTACAACTCTAAACAACCTAACTTTGAATCAAAGGGGGTTAGCAGTGGAATCAAAGTAGTGGTGTGTTGATGCAGAACCATGCAATAAATCTTATAACCTCATCTGACAACTTTTGTCTCACTTGGGTCTACTCCTGATATTCCAAGCCAGCTCCAAGTTGCCTCTGAAAGAAAGAGGGGGAGGAGAAGGAAAAACCTCATCTGAAATTAGTGTTTCTTTTGTTCTAGTAATCACATTAATATTGTCACATTAATAGCTTTTTTGCAGCTATTAAGCCAGCCTCTGTGCCAGTCTAGATAATGTCTGCTGCTGGACGAGGAACCAATTCCAAGGCTGTTGATATGACCCTGATCCTTGTATCATTCACACTCTTCTCAGTGAGGGAACCCAGTCCTTTTGTTTCTTGCATGTGTGCACATGCGTGTGTGTGTAAAAGCTAGTTTTTTTAATGTCCTGCAAAATGATTTAAAATATCTTTTTCTTTTCCTCTTAAGGTTGGTCTCATTGGGTGCCCATAGACATTCAGGGAGGCTGCTCCAGCGTGCTGTAATTAAAGTGGATTAATCGAGTCTGCTGGAGCGCAGCCAGTCTCCGTGTCTTGTGTACCAGCATCCCAGTGCTTCAAAATGGTAGCAGGAGCATTTGAACTAAAAACTGTTGGAGCTGGTCTAATTAAAGCCCCCATGCACCCCCACCCTTGGAGCAGGTGTAAAAACACTCCTAGTTTACTAAGACACCTGTCTTTGCAGGTAAAGATATATGAAAACCACTCCCATACAGCAGTTTGCACCAACAAAATTCCTGAAACAGTTTAGCAAGTTTTAGCTAATTGTCTGTCACTGATGGGTGAGAACTTTCCTTTGTAACCAGCTAGCCTTGCTTCTCTTTTAGCATTTCTCTCTGAATCTTCCTACAGTGGCCAAGAGCATATGTTACACTTTCAGGGGCAAAATTGACTCACCTTCTTAAATCCCAGGTTTTTGTAACTGCTGCAGCAAATGGCATGTTCCAGTACGTGGGATGGCTGTTCATCCAGCTTGCGGTCTCTGCTACCAGTGGGTGCGTGGGGTAAGGGGGTTCATCATTCTGAAGCTGAAATAATCTGTACCGTGTTTCAGAGAGCTGTGAATGCAGCTGCTGAGTAACTTGGGCACCTTGACAGGGGCAGGGCGTGCAGAAAGGGAATGTACTGCAGCAGTGCCCTAGTGAGACTGTGCCAAGCAGTGGTTATAGAAGAAACGTGACCATCGCTGGGGCAATGCCATGAAAGCCTGAAGCTTTCCTGTCGGAGTGGCGACCAGGGCTGCAGTGGGTGTGCCTCTATCACGATGATAATTGTTTGACTTTAGCAGACTTCTAAATTAGCTCACAGCAAACTCCTGTGAACCCCAATGCACATAGTCTTTGACACTGCACAGGCATGTTCTGAATGCAGCATCTCCACCCTATCCAATTAGCTTGAGACTTATTTGCAAACCACTTTTCCACCTGAGTAACAAAACCAGGTTCCTCTCCAGACTTCACGTGCTTGGAGTCGCTGTACAGGGCACTGCGTGGGGGGTGCGTCTGTGTACTGCGTAGGTGATGCTGTCTGCAGGTAAATACATTTTACTGAGTTTCTGACTTTGCCTAATGGGAATGGGATTCTGTGAAGTCAGTGAAAGGGGCTGTTATAATATGCTACTGCCTCATCTAGGCCAACCACCATATGCAAAGTGAACTGGAGCTCCCACTGTGAGGTCCATCTCTCTGAAGAGCGGCTGTTTGCAACAAGACTCCTCTTCTGAACGAGTATCTCGGGGGAATCTTCTTTTTAAAGGGGCATCAAGTTTCTCAGTGGCTGGAAGATCACAACAGCCCTGTTAGGAAACCGAATCGCTCACCCCATACAGCCCGCCGGTCTGCAAATCTGTACTTCCTTGTAGCGCGGGCTAGCCCAAATGCAGGTCTCCTGCAGCCTGAATGCATAGAGGGTGACTGTGGGGAAACCCATCCGTCCCCTGCAGGCAGACGCTTAGAAATGTGCCTAGTAAAACAAAACCAAAAGAAAAAAATAAAAAAAAAAAATGCCCGTGCGTCTGTATAAACCCCCCTCCTCCCCACTCTTCCCCCTTGTCAGGCAAGGCTGAGGCCCTGCGAGGTGCGGTGCGTGAGAGGACTGTCAAATGCCGTCTGCCGTAACTCCACCCTCGAGGCTGCCTGCCTGTCTGCCAAAATGCTTAGAGCTGTCTAGGAAGCACCGAAGCATGCCCAGGGCGCTCGCAGTTAACACAAGGACAAGGGGATTGTCTCCTTGTCAGGGTTCCTGTTACCTTTAACCTCTCATGGTTGGGAGGAAACAAAAGGGCCCTGCGTAATGGTTTAAAGGCTCTCATCCTTTTGGTCATGCAGGGAGACTTGCTACAAAGGGCCCTTGAATTTTAATAGCAAATATTTAAATGAGACCGAGGGCCTGTGTGACTGCTTCCCTTCATGGCATTGTGTGGCTTTTTGACATGTATCTCATTGAGGTAGAAAGTGCAGAGCTGCCTTTTCTTTGGAGTGGATTTAAAGACCTCTGTTTATTGCAGGCCCCCAAACAATCCCCGATGATAGGCTGCGGCTCTGAATGTGGGTGTCAGGAACAATATGCGTACTGTATGTTCCCCATTCAATTGAGAGTATTACATTTAGATTATTGAGACTTTGAAAGGCTCGGGGGGGGGGGAGAGAACGCTCTTGGGCTGTTGCTGGGTAAATCTCTCCACCCATCGCCTCTCCAGCCTCTTTCCTCCCATTAAAAATAAGAGGCTCACGCTCTGGATTCCTGAATTCGCAGACGTTTGAAATGAAGGTGGGGGAGGGATGGGAGGGGAGCACTGCAAATGTAAGACGCACGCTTTTTTTTTCTAGAGAGTCCATACTTTAATCCTCCTCCCCGAAGTTGCTTTTTAAAAGAGGACAAAAATGAAGGGGGATTTGTAAGACTTTCGCCCCCACTCTTTAAATCCTTCAGAGGGGGAGATGCACTGGTTTTGTCCTTCAGTGGGACTTGCTGGTTTAATGTCTCCTTGTACTGCTAGCTCCACCCTATTAATTCCAGCAGGGGCCCTTGGCTCATCATCCTGCAGCTTAAAGAGGCAAAAGACATATCTGCATGCTGTGCCCATCACTGTGGTGTCTGGACGCCGTGTCTGCTTTACAGTGAAGATCCTGTGCTTCCCTTTTAGGAACCTGGTGACCTTACCTTTGACCTGAGCTAAACTTGCTCTCTATCACTGTGCATGCTTTTATGGGCTGATTTCCATGCACTCCCACCACATGCGCACACTCACTTGCCTCCCTCCACTCCAGAAGTGACTGCGTTTTCAGTGGCACTGTCGGCATATATGGAGTCCAGCCCTGAACAGACTTGCATGTATCATAGTTGCAGTGTTTTAAAGATGGTCCTGAGACTTTTGAGGTTGTGGGCATAATTGGGACTAGTGTTTGGGGCTTCTTTGGGTTGGAAGGTGCTACGGGAAAGGTAGTATGAAGACTGGTCCAGAGGCAGAGATAGCTGCAGCTGCTGCCTAGCAGAATTTACTCCAAGGTAACCAGCAAGGATTGCACCTGGACTGTTTTTCCTTGATGTTTTATATGCTTTTGCTGGCACTTTCCTCCTGGCAGCTGGCAGTTGTGAAACTCTCAAAAAAAAAAAAAAATCTGCCTGATTCAGCAGAACCCACCCTATCCAATGTGAATGCTACTGCCATTCTGCCTTTTTTAGGTGCTTACATTTTAATGCAAATTGCAGCACCTGGAATCGCTAAGAACACAGCTTTTTCAAGTCTGCTCTTTTCAGTAGCTTTTGTCTCAGAGAAAATCATGAGTATTATTGGCTTTGTCAGTCCTCTTTTCTTTCCCCTGCAATGGCTCGTGCCTTTACAGATATTCCAAATTATCCCTGAGGTTCCCACTGCCAAGGTGGCACAGACACGAACACGCCATGCCCTATAGCATAGGTGAGCATCTGCGTTCCACGGGCAGTGGAAGTAATTTCTTGGCCAGCTGTTGGGAAGCAGAGACTGGATCCCCAAAGTAGCTCTGCCTGGATGCCAAATTCATTGTCTGAGCTAGGAACGTATAGGCACATCTATCAAGTTATTATGTGCTGTTTTTCATATCCAGTTTTCTCCATCTAATTGCACACTTTCAAAATGAAGTATGGGGAGCTGCTGTCTTAGCATCTAGGAGTCGGCCCCTGCCAGCCACTGTCCTGCTTGTTTGGAGGGCTTTCTTGGGTTTTTTCCTGTAACAGTCCTTTGTGCCAGTTCAGTCCATTCAAGCTGCCACTGTCAGCTTGGTAAACTGAGCACTACATTGAATTACTTCTGTCTTCAGACGTGGGAGGAGTTGCAATCAGCATAGACTGAGGACGTCTGTCTTCTCATTGAACAGCTGTGCGTTGTGGCAGAGTTCATGGTCTTAGAGAGGGAATTTGGCTGGTAGCTGGGACTGGGAGTCGGGAACAGACCACAGAACTGCAGACTCTCTGCACTGTCTTGAGTGGGTGGCTCCTTTTGCTTCCTGTGCCTCTGTTAGCATCTCCATGAAATGGGGATAACTCTCTTCTGATTCACAGGGGTGTCAAGGCTTAATTTAATCCCAAACCCTCTGGTGTACAGAGGTTCAGTAAAAGTTAAGTGAACTGCAAGATTGAACTCGGTGGTGTTTGTTTGTTTTAAATTCTAATTAAGACCAGAAATACTTTCTGCATGGTTCCACAAAGTGGGCCAAAGCGGCATTCAGTACAGAAATCTTTCATTTGCAGAGTGGTTTGTGGAGGCAGGAAACACATTTCTGGTACAGGTAAGCCAGACCTGAAGCTTTTAGAGAGATTTTTTTGGGCAACTTTTTTGTGTTGGGGTCCTACCCTTGAAGCTCAAGTTAATCAATTTTAAACATTTGAGCATAGCTTAGAATCTTTGTAGATCATGTCTCAGGCCTCTTATTCCTTGGCACAGGTCATTTCCATTGTTCTATGTTGCCTAACTGAAAGCATGTGGAAACCTTGTGCGTCTGAGAGCCTTAAACATCTGTGGATGTAGCTGTGCAATTCCACGGGCTTCACAGTCAAACTCACTCCCGTGTTTCTTGTACTATATTCCTCTGCTTTGCAAGATGGTTGAAAATGTCTCTCTACCTCTCTTACAGCGGAGTTGGAGTTTGTACAGATAATCATTATCGTGGTGGTGATGATGGTGATGGTGGTGGTGATCACGTGTCTGCTGAACCACTACAAACTCTCTGCACGATCCTTCATCAGCCGGCACAGCCAAGGGAGAAGAAGAGATGAGAACCTGTCATCAGTAAGTATCTCCAATAATTCCTCCACATCTGTCTGTCTCCCTCTCTGGGCCCAGTGTTTGCCACCTGATGAGATGCTTGTGAATTGTTGCCTGAATCCTTAGGAATCCAAATTCCTACCTGAATTTGCCTAACTAGTAGAGTCTATATGTCTCCCCCCCCCAAGCATTATGAGCAGGCACCTTCAGGATAGTTAAACCTTCATGCATGAGATGGTTGGGGTCTGTGTAGAAACTTCCAGTTGGCATGCTGTGCGTTAAGAGAAATGCTGCAACCATTTTGTGCTCTCTGTCCATCACAAATGCAGCTACAGGTGCCTGCATTGTACTGGTGTCCTGATACAAACACTGCTAAAAGGGATGCTGGGAAGAATATTCTTATGTCCCTCGTTTTCTGAAATCACTAGATGCAAGCAGTCATCTGGGAGTTTAAATATGTTAACTTTCATAATTCCAAATTACAGCACCTCTCTGGGTACCATATTCCTAGCAAGCCCCACACTGCGCTACAGTTTAGAAGGGAAGGTGCATATCTCCCTAGGTATCTTCTAGCATTCTCTAGTGGTGGCAAAATGTCTCAACAGTGGAAGGTGCAATGGTTTTGTGCCATTCCCGTAATATAGAATAGGTCTGTCTTGCAAGAAAAGTTCTCCCTGAAATAATGCCTGTGATGCTCATGAAGACATTTTTAATGAAGCAGGAAGTTTAAAGCCCAGGGAAAGAAATGCTCTTCTATTAATTGTGTTGCTGACACCAATTCAATCAAAAGCCACTCCAGCAAAGTAACAGATGTTGCTTAATGCTCTGATCCTGTGGGGAAGAGCACAGTTTAAGAACCTGTAGCCAACAAATCCAATCTTCATGTTTCTGTTTATTGGAATCACCTTTCAGGCCAGGAATATCTTGTCTTTGCCAATTATCTTTCCTGCTGAAGGATCCCAAGGCTCTTTCATAGCCAGGCTGCCTCGCATCAGCCGCAATGTAGAGCCGGACAGTTTGGGACAGGAAGTGAAAAGGAGGAATACTGCACACATTTGCAACTGCACAGGAATTTGCCTAGGAATGAAATAAAAAATGAATGCCCCTCCATTCACTGATGTGAACCGGAAGTTGCTCTTTTCCAATTCATGGGCTTCTACTTGAATACAAATTCGCTCATTTTGTCAAACATGGAGCACCATTTCCATGCCTCAAATAAAGTGATCCCTTTAGACGTAGGCAACCTAATGGACAAAGCAGTGAGTTTTAAAGTCAGAGCTGCAATACCTCTCATGCCCATGTGGGCAGGAGCATGGTATTCAGATGACAGTCCACTCTTCTGTTCATGTGCAGAATTGCACAGACTGTCCCCCTCATCCCATGGATGGTCTTTCATTTTGGCACAAAACACATAGGGGCAGTTGAGGTCCCTTGACTTTCATGCCAAAATGAGACAGCCTCTCAGGAGGAAGAATTGTAAAAATACTCAGTTCAGTTAAACACCCCTTTGTTTAGTCTGATGCAGACTGCATCTCTGAGGGACTAAGAGTGAGCACCATGAACAGTCACTTGTTTAAACAGGCAACAGGATCAAACTACTTTGGACTGGCGTGATAATCATTTGACGTTAAAATATTTCACAAAAATATTGGGATCAGGCTTGAACTTCTAACTTGTATGCAGATCCCCTTTGAAGTCTAAAAAAGATGTAAATGGTGAGGGCAATCTGATTGGATCCAATGATGTGTTTTGGGGTGACCTTAAGCTTTCTGGTTTAGCCCAGTTTGACCCTGAACCATTCTCCCCCCTGCCACCCCCCTGACTTTTCAACTTGGCCCTGAAGCTTAAAAAAAAATCCCCTTTGCCCAGCTGTCATGACTTCTACTTCAGATGTTTTCATGTCAGAAGTTAAGATAGGCTTTCATGAAAGGTTTACCTGCGGTGCACTCTGTTTTAAGCTAAACCCCTGGAGAGGCACTGAGTCCTGGTCTGTCTCCAATCTGAGGCTGCTGTACCACTTTGCATGTAGAGGCTCAGACGCAGAAGTCTGCAAGGCTCTGCTTTCTTCTTGTGGTATGCCTGTACCCCTCATTGAGAGCATCCTGCAAACCAGAATACTAGTCTCCAGTTACCTGCATTCTTGGCGGCTCAGTAGAAATGGATTTCCTGTGGTTAGGCAGTGTAAAATCAAGAACATCTCCTGGCAGATTTTACAGTACACCAGTTCAATACTGTGTGGATTGTGTATAAATACTTTCAAAGCCTGTTTGACTTTACCATAGAAGGAATAGCTTTGTAACCCAAATTAGCTCCATAGATCAAACACTCCTGTATCTTTTTATTTTTAATTATGGATTATGTCTTCAGTTTTCAGCCTCCCTTTTTTCCCTTTCTTTTTACCCCAGAGGAAAGGGTGGTTGTTTTTTTTTTCCTTTTTATTTTCTTTTTCCCCATTTTCTTAAATAGAGTGTAATTAAGTCTCAGACACACTTTAGTTAGTGGCCTGCTGGGTGCTCTCCTAGAAGGACAGAAAAGCCCCCTAGCGTGCTGAACAGGAAGCTCATTACATGAGGATCAGTCATCTCAAAGCTCTTAAAGGTGGCTCATTTTAAATTCAGCACAGTGTGATTTATTTTTATAGAAAACAATATTCCAATAGAAATGACTCCCTGCCATCTCCATGCATTCTCAGTGTTGAACTAGATATTGGTTTGCGCAATCCACTGAACTTTTACTGAGCCTTAAAATAAATAAATAAAAGCAAATATTGCTGTGGTGTTGTGAGCAGAGATGTGCATATACTCTCGGTTCCCGGAAACTGGAAAGTGCCTTTTCCCTAGCAGAGTCCTAGAGCTCTAGTAGTCCCCCTTTTTATTTCCCTCCTGCTCTTATGGCTTAAAAATTGTAAGTAAAAAAGAAAAAGCCTTACTGTTTTCCCAGAGAAGATTTTAATGTGAGCAATACTAACATGATGGGGTTTTTTATTCCCTTTTCTCCCTTGCTGCTAAAACTCCTTTTCCTGTAAAGATCCTTTCACTTATTCAAAATCTGACCATCTCTGGAGGAGGAAGTGTTGACTCCCTCCCCACCGCCCCCACCAGCAGGGATAGATAAAAACTTAATCAGAAATGGAAACCCTACTCCCTCCTGATGCCCAAAACCAAAGAGCCAGAGACCAGTCTTAGGGACTGAGATCTTGCTATTTTTGCTATTTATTTCTGCACATAAGATGCATGAAGACTGTCCTGATAAGCAACTGTATTACATTCTATTGAATAGATTTTTTTAATATATTTTTTGGCGAGTTATTGTCAGTGTTGCCAGCTTCTGGAATTCTTTTTATACCTGCTTGATTTGATTTGTTTTTTCCCCCTGAAATCCAGTTATACGAATACTTTTATTTTAAGTGAAAACTCAGCTTCTGGTGTAAACAGCAGGTCTGTAGACCCAGTGGCTATGCAGATAAGCTTGAAAAAACATGAACCCTAGTACCCAGAAATCAAAGGTGAATTAAAATAAAAAGCTTCAGATGTCTTGTCTGAAAAATCCCTGATCTCCTGGGGATTTTTGTCTAATGATGTTGAAGGTCAGCAGTGCTGCAGTCTCTTAGCCAGGGTGCAGGTGCTTAAAACAGGGAAATCACGGCTAATGTTTTGTCCTACAAACTTGCTACTCTCCTTGGATTTAGAGGAGAAGTGCAAGCCACTGCTCAGGCATCATGGCAATGACTGCTGCACATGGCCCCAGGCCTGCAGGCACTCGCACATGTGCTGAATTCCAATGGGACAAGCCAAGTGTATAGCTAGGCTTGCCAGATCCAGGTGTAAAAGCCTATGTGGAATAGATAAGAACCAAAATCCCAGATCAAACTACTTCAGAGTCAGGAACAAAAGTTGATAAATCTTCTGACCATCCTCAGATTCTTGCCAGTTCTATTTTAACAAAGTTTCTGATCTTCTATTTAATCTTGGGCTCTGTCTGCTTATTATTATTATTATTATTATTATTATTATTATTATTTCTATTGCAGTAGCATGTGGAAGCCCTAGTCCTAAGTCAGGACCCATTGATATGAGGTGCTGTGTATACATGGAACAAAACAGCAAGGGGGTTTCTGCCCCAAAGTGCTTTCTGTGCAGGGGGGTAAGGCTTTGGAGAAGCTTTGAAAGTAATTTAATTCACTTGCCAGTGTTCATTGTCCCCATTTAGAAATGGCCTTCTAAAGTAGCCAACTGAAAATGGGATTCAGAGGTGTTGCCTCTTCATTATGGAAAGTGTTGGTCTTTCTGCTATGCTGCAGCTGCCCCCATGGAAGGAGGCTGACATCACTCCAGGGGAAATGAAAAAGCAGATGGGATGTTGCAACAGCACTGCCCACTGCTAAATTAAATATAAAACATCTAGCATAAGGCAGCGAGGCACTCGCTGCTCAGGAAGTCTGCCATGAGGACATTGCAGAGTAAACACTCACTCCCCTGCCCATTGATTTGGATTTCTTTTGACTGAGGTAACTAACTGTAATCAAGCTACCTCAAAGCTACCGTATATACATAAAAGAAACAATCCTTTTGTTTGATCATTGGACTTACATGTGTGGGTAGAGGAGAAATTTTGATCTTTGATGCAGAGGCGGTAGCTGGGCAAGCTCTGTGTCCTGAGTAGGCTCATCCTGCCTAGGCTGAGGACATTTGCTGCAGCACTGATTAGCAGTGGAAACTTTTTTGCTGCAGTTGGTGGCCACTTTGTATTTTGGGGGCGGGGAGGGTTAATCAAGAATATTCTTTATAGGCTTCAGTTTTTTGTAAGCAGAAAAATCCAGGTGGAATTTGATTAATCAATTACTGCTCGTTTAAAAAGTTGCATGTGAAGGACACAACTTCCCCATAAAATACAGTCCTCGTATTGCTCGCAACTGCCAAAGATATCGACTGAATGGAAGAGCCGGTTGAAAACTAACCCCGCAGCTCCATTAACCTCAACTCTACAGTATTCCGTTATCATAATACTTAACCTCTAGCATTTCAAGGAGAGGTTCCCAAAAAAACTGCAGAGAAGTGAAAAGAATCTGGGCCAACTCATTTCCATATAAATCACTGAGTTTTTTTGTTCCACTAGTAACAGAACTGCCTTGAGGTTTGTGAGCAGAAACTGAGCTTCAAAAACAAGCACCTGATTGCATTCTCTGGGTATCTGTTATCACATGCAGCGCCACAAACTACATTTCCCCCACTTAAAACTGGGAAAAGTAAAGCAAAGGACAGGGCAAGGGAACACAATTGGAGTTTAACCGCCTGTTGTTTTTCAAGATCTTAATGCATCTTGGGTGTCTTCGTTAGAGTGTCCAAGTTAATTAGAATGTTTCCATTTCATCCCTTTGCATGAGTCGGCTATAGGTGCTGTGCATATATGAGCAATGATATAACTGGCTGACCTTGTTTTGTGTATAGACCAAGCAGCTGATTAGGACAGTAAGGCTGGCTATAGACCTGAATATCACAGCTCCATTTTCCCACAGTATATTTTGTGCCCTAGTACATATAAATAGAGGGAAGTGACACCTGGACCAGCCTAACACTAAATGACTTCTTGCTCTTCAGGTGTTGGTGTCATATTCAGAAAGCATTATGGGCTAACCCTCAGTTACTCTGTCAGAGATAATAAATGTATGGGTTTATATTATAGTTGCATGGCTTTTTCACGCAGAGCATGTGGGCTTCTGTCTGGGCACGTTGTACTTTAATGCATCGGCTGGAATTGGGTGGTGAAAATAAAACTGCCACAGGGGATGATGAATGGAAGTGTGTGAAATTGGTATTATTTTGATTGTCTAATCAGTAAGTGAATTTTTGTTAATACAGAGATAGATGGTAGAAAATCACGAAGCAGGTATGAATGTTGGCTATCTTAAGACGTAGGGACTTACTGTGTGCTCATGTAAATGCAGCAGCACTGTGCGGAGCAACCATAGATTTACAGCTGCTGGCTAAAAATGTAATCGGACGAGGTCTCTGTCAAATGTTGTGGTTTCTAGACTGGCTGATCATGAATGATTCTCAACCCTTCTCCTATTCTTTCCACTGTAGGAAGGAAGCCTGTGGCCTTCAGAAAGCACAGTGTCAGGAAATGGAATAACAGAGGTGAGGGCAGTGTTGGTGTTGACTGGGTTGTGGGTAAGGACTCGCGCACAAGCATTTTGAAACTCGTGGTCTCTCCCTTTCTCTTCAGCAGCAAATCTACACTCCGAGACCCAGCGACAGACTAGCAGTTCCATCCTTTTTGCAGAGGGACCGTTTTAACAGATTCCAGCCAACATACCCCTATATGCAGCATGAGATCGACCTCCCGCCCACCATCTCGCTGTCGGATGGAGAGGAGCCTCCCCCTTACCAGGGACCCTGCACGCTACAACTCCGAGATCCAGAGCAGCAAATGGAACTCAACAGAGAATCAGTCCGAGCCCCCCCCAACAGAACCATCTTCGACAGTGACTTGATAGATAACTCAGTATATGGAGGGCCCTGCCCTCCCAGCAGTAACTCTGGCATCAGTGCAACCTGCTATGGAAGCAATGGTAGAATGGAAGGACCGCCACCGACGTACAGTGAGGTGATAGGTCACTATCCTGGATCTACGTTTTACCAGCACCAGCAGAACAACAATGGGATGCCCTCGATACTAGAGGGTAGCAGACTGCAGCCTTCACAAATCAATGGCCTTGAGAGCACAACTGCGTGGAACAAAGATAAAGAGAAGCAAAAAGGGCACCCCTTTTAAAACAAAATCAAGCGCAAAAGAAAATAAAACACTCTGCACTTCTCATTTAAAGAAAAGAGAGAGAGAGAAAGGGAGAGAGTTGGGAAGATGAGCAAAGAATAAAAAGCCCTTCCCCATCTCTCTGTGTATAAATATTTCCTTGTAATGTCTGGTCTGAATGCACAAGCCAAGAAAGCTTGCAAAAACATTTCTTTATTGAGCTGTCTAGAAGTTTAAAAAAGGAAAAAGAATCAACTGTAGTCCTTCATTTTTGTTTCTAGTTGAGCTGTGTGTGAGTGTGCGCGCGCGCGTGTGCGCGCTTTTTTGTTTTGTTTTTGTTTTTGATTATTTCACTTAACTTTAAAGAGGAAAATATTTGCACAAAAACGTTTTGTTTAAAGATCTGCAATATATATATATAAATATATATTAAAATAAGAGAAACTGTATGTGTGAGGAGCAGGAGTATTTTTGTATTAGAAGAGACCTATTCAAAACAAAAAAAAGTTTTGTTGTTTTCTGAACTAGAAGAAAAATGGCAATTTTTTGAGTGCCAACTCAAAAAGTGTGTATTACATTGTAAAAAAAAAAAGAAAAAAACCCTAAAAAAAAGAAAAAAAAACAAAAAAAAATCAAAAGCAGGGGTTTAGTTATTTATATAAATGTTGAAATTTTGCACTATTTTTTAATATAAATATGTCAGTGCTTGTGTTGGTCAAAGCCTCTATCATGTCTACCACAAAACTGTTAAGGGATTAATATGTCAACATGGAGAACAAACTAGCTGGAAAGGGGTGGAAATTCCTAAAATTAAAGTAAACAGCCCTGTGAGGAACCTTGTAAGAGAGACTGCATCTTCTGAAACCTTTGATTTCCATATTCACTGAGCATTACCCATCTAGTTCAATCAGCTAATGGGTAGTTTAATGACAGTCATGGTCTTATACATTCCCTACAAAACAAGAGGAATTTGTGTGTATGTTTGTATGTTATCACTTAGGATTATCATAGTAAAAAAAAAAAAAATTCTCAGTGCTTCTGTGAATCAAAGAAAGAGAACAACTTAGCAGAAGCAAACACAATTTACTTGATTTTTTTGATGAGCTCTAATTCTTTTTGGGAGCGGGTGAGAATAAACTTCTGTCTCTGAAGGAAAACAAAGTGATTTTCTTCATTTGTTTCTTTGTACATTGAGCTGCAGGGCCTGGTGTTGACATCAAGGATGTTTTCAAATGGGAGTAAATGGTGATATACCAGAAACCTGCCTTTAAGATGGGTTTTTAAATGTTACTGAAAATACGAGGCAAACAATCTGCAGCTTGTGCAAATCATCTTCATGTTATATGAACCACCGCAACTTTTATTGGGATGAAGAGTGCAGTCCTATTGCCCAACTACCTGCAGTTCTTCTAGGCTGCCTCTGGTTGTTTATTTTATTTCTTTTCTTTTTCTAGCTAAAGAGGCATAAAGTCCAATAGATGGAAAGGAGTATGCTCCTGTGATATATTAAGTAAAGGCTAAAGAAATATGCTTAATGCTTTAGAAGCAAAACCCTTTACCTCTTCTGAAGATTTCTTCATTCAAAACAGCACCAATCCCTCGTGCCCACATGGCAAGGTTCAACCCCACCCCGTCAGAATCATGGGATGTCACGTCTTTTTTTTAATTTATCTTTGTTTCATGAGCATTTTGTCTTACTACGCTATTGTTTACATTTTTATATTGTGTAGATATCTGGTAGCTGTTTTACCCTTGGGGTGAATTTGTATGTGAAAGAGAGTGAGAGAGTGAGAAGTTTGAGAGAGAGAAAACAAAAGGGAAAAATTGTTCTCACTACCTTGTGCAGATATTACTAGCTTGGCAACACTTCTCCATTTGCTGGGAGAGGATTTCTCCAAATGTGAGGACGGGTCAGATGGGGAGAGGGAGGGGGGGAACCTCAATGAGTGAAGATTTTCACAAAGTGTAACTTCATTTTCTGCAGGATGCTAACTAGTAGAGTAACATAAATGAAAGATATAAAGGCAATAACTATTGTTTTTAAGCAACTTTTCTATTACTTGAAGAAAAAAAAAACCAACCATGAGAACAGGTTTTGAAGTTCTGACCATTTGAACAATATTTATATATATTTTAAAGATGATGGTGAGTAGATGAACTTGAAGTTTGATCGTTATTTTTTTTGCTTTGTTTTTGTTTTGCCTAGCAGTGGTCTTGTACCTTTTACAGTAGTTCAACCTGCTTTTTCACAGTTTCTTGAAGTCTTCATAGCTTTATGAGTCATGGAACCTAAATTTTGCTGACCTTCAAACAACAGCAGCAACAAAAAATACACACACAAAAAGATGAATCTAGTTTGTCATGAAAGGTACAAAGCTGATGAATTTCTACAAGTTTTTAAAAGGTATCTTTCCTTTATGTAACATGTCTATTTAGTGCCTTATTAAAGAAACAGTAACCCTCCCTTTTTATATAAGGGAAAATGAATTATTGTAATTTACTGTGTTTTGGCTTCTTGACTTTTAGGATCATATATTTAAATTTTTTCCAATTACTTATTTAAAAGGGGTACTGCTTCTTTAAATGTTCCCTTGCACCCACTAGACCCAGTTTGATGTGCCTAGCCGAGTAAGGTGCTCCCTTCATGCCATTCGTTTTCTTGGACTGTTTGTAAGGTAACTTGAATACATTTATGCACATATCCTACTTCAATAGGTAGGAAACTGTGGTGGATATTGTAAATGAGATCCCAACCAAAAGACAAACAGAAATATAATATCTACTGCCCTCTTGAGCCAAAATACGTGAATAGTATTGTTGGGTTTTATTTTGGGTTTTGTTTTGTTTTTTCTTTTTTTTTTGTGTTCTGTGGTCTAACTAGTTTGTTTGCTACAAAAATGGTTACCTCAACAGGTTTTGGGTGGAGTATGCATCACACATCTAAAACTGTATAGTAAATGTGGAAGTGTCATCAGGATAGGAGGTTGTTAAGTAATTGGTCTGTCTTGTCCTATGGAGATGAATCTGGCCCAGAGAATAACAGAGCCAAGTCTTAATCTGAAAGGTATTTGGATATCCTGAAGGCACTGTCTAATGGGGGACATGTGGAGAAGATTCTGAAAGGAATCCTCATTCTTCAAAAACTCAGAACTTCAACTTTTTTTTTT
>NW_017729009.1:19490530-19492645 GCF_001723915.1 Gavialis gangeticus
CAGAGAATAACAGAGCCAAGTCTTAATCTGAAAGGTATTTGGATATCCTGAAGGCACTGTCTAATGGGGGACATGTGGAGAAGATTCTGAAAGGAATCCTCATTCTTCAAAAACTCAGAACTTCAACTTTTTTTTTTCCCTCTTGGAAAAGTAATCATACTATTTTTTTTTTTTTTTTTTCCTAATCACCTTCCAGTTTGAGCATGGATTACTTGCACATCATCCCAAAAGCTTGCAACCCATTGGTTGGTTGATCAAGTTACGGGTTTGGTATTACTGAAGAATTTTCTTGTGCACAATATACGCCAATAAAAAAGCAAGGGCGGCTTAATCTGGAATCAAACTTCTCTTTCGATCTGTATCTTGCAGGTGTACAAAAAGGATCCATCTTTTCTTGCTTATTGCTTAATCATTTATTTCTTCTCCTTAAGCTCTGTTACCAGGGGAGTTAGCTCTGGGTATGTACAATCGGCATCTATGCCTTCCCTATCCAAT
Source organism: Gavialis gangeticus (assembly GCF_001723915.1). NCBI lineage: Eukaryota > Metazoa > Chordata > Crocodylia > Gavialidae > Gavialis > Gavialis gangeticus. The sequence goes on from NW_017729009.1 coordinate 19,491,026, forward strand.
CTGGCAAAACTCCAGCTGACTTCAGCGGAGCTGAGATTTCACTGTTAGCTTTTTATTTTTTTTTGGGGGGGGGGGAAGACTGTTCTCCCTGCTCTGCAGTCTTGAAGAATCCTGTGTATTAGAAATGCAAATACTAGCGCTGGGGCCCAAACCTGCTCTCAAGTTTCACCACGTAGCTAGGATTGATGTCAGAATTTTTTTGGCCTGGGGTCCTTTTCTACCAAATACGGCTATTCCACATTGCCACCGCCCTATCAAAAATGGCTTTGCACTCGATAGCTACTGCATCTTGGTCCTCGCTTGCTTCTTGCCCTTGTGCAGATAACGTAATTGTACTTGAAGCTTGACTATGGTCAGATACCACAGAAGCCATTAGGAGTTTTGCAGTTGTCAAATAGGGATGGTTCAAGCCCTTTCGGACTGAGCATCCTTTTAAAACAATGATTCCTTTTGTTAAAAACAAAACAAAACAGAAGAAACAAGACATTGCTTATGCTTAGCAACCTCTTGTCCCAACCTGCCTATTTGCTAGAAGTTTAAGAGTCATGTTAGCTTTAAAAGGGGTTTGCTACCTTTCTTTCCCTTGGTGTATTACAGTATGGCAAACAGCATTCTCAAAGTGCCACCAAAACTTAGTGAACTGGAATGTGAACATGGCTTTTTCAATAAGGATGGCAAGGAAGAATGGGTTTTATTTGTTTCTGACACTGGTAAAACTAAGTTCCCTTCACAACCCTTGATTTCAATGGTTGGAAGATTCAGCTTTACTAATCTAGTGCATTGTTTCCTTACGTGTGTTAAAATTCATTCTATCTTAAGGGTGGGGTATAAGGAAACTTAATTTGATTTCTTGGGGAAATGATGCTTTTGTATGCGTACGAATCTATAAAATTGCACTAACTGCTCTATTGAAAAAAAAATAAAAGCCCAACATTTTTATTAAAGGGTTGAAAAATGACTGAATCCAGATGTGTAGCATTAACAATGCTAGGCAAGAACAGAATGAATTTTTATTCTCTTCTGTCTCTGTATAGCTCAGATTTTCTATGTACAACACAAAGCTACAAGAAAAAAAAAAAGTTTTCCAGAAACCGCGCTTCAAATTTTTTGCTGTACTATAGAAGCTCATGAAGGACAACATTAAGGTCCTAATTTGCCTGCCTTATAGTCACATTTCATTGTATTAATATTTTCTTAAACTTCCAGTTGCATTGCTTTGGCTTTGGAGTTTGTTATAGGCAGTCCTGTATTCTGAGTTCTGTTCAAGTTTAAACTTATGTAAACTATTGACAGCACATGCAATGCAGTACTTATCTATATTTTGCTGTTTTAGTATGAATATGTACTCTGATGCCAATTTACAAAAATCTGTTGTAAACGCTTATTGTGTAACAGTAACCAATAGTGGCAATTATATGTCATTCTAAAAGCTGCAATACTTATACAATAAATTTTACAATACTTTGGAAAATTTGATTTCACCTTCTGCTTTTGTTGCCTAAATTCCCAGCACAAGTTTTTGTTGTTTGTTTTTTTTTTAAAATGCACATCCCAAATTTTTGAAGATGTTGGGGAAAATCTATTCTTAGGTCTTGGTATTCCCTCCCCCCCTCCCCCCCC
>NW_017729009.1:19492683-19530782 GCF_001723915.1 Gavialis gangeticus
CTCCTTGGATCTGCTCGAGATGCATCTGTGGATGCATGACAAGGTGTGGTTGGCCTTCCTGACTGCGTCCTCACACTGCCAGCCCATGTTCATCTTGGCATCAGTGATGACTCCAAGATCCTTTTCTGCCTCTGCATTGATGAGAAGGGAGTTCCCCAGCCTGTAAGTATGCTGCTGGTTCTTCCTCCCCTGATGCATCACCTTGCACTTGTCAGTGTTGAATTCCAGCCTATTCTCATCCGCCCACCCCCATTAAGTAGCATTCTCTATGGGCTAAAATGACATTAATTTGATGTGGTTTTCAAATGAATCTGTAATCCACTTCTGCTGTTCTGCATGCCAGATATTTTGTGTGCGCATGCACTTACATACTAGTTTTCCTTTTGAATACATCAGAAGGTGTTGCAGCTCTAATTCCAGAAGAAGCATTCCTGTTCTGCATTATATACAACACTCGCAGTCCTGCCTTTCAGACAAGAGCATCGCTGATCACCTGAAGGTCTTAACTTGAGTAACTCTGTCAGCAAGAACTGTTTAGATATGACTTCAATTCTAAGCACAGATAACTTGTATAACTTTTTTTTTCCTCTGTGAGGTGGTGGTCAGATTGCAGTGATCACATTAAAATAACTGGAAACTTTACTGTTTGCAGGGGTTTTTCTTTAATGTTAATAAGGACTTCCTAATATCAAAATTCAGCTGAGTTGGATAGGCCTCCTAGTCAGTTTTTCCTCTTGAAAATAAGCAATGTCTGTGAACCATATGAGTTTCCCCTAGCAGTATTCATTTGAGGGCCAGAGGCACATTACAATAGCTAAGCCTCCTGACAGACCTATAAGTGATGGTAGCTTCTGTTACAACTTGGCTTGGATGTTTATCTTGCTGGGATCATTTGATCCCTGCAGACTTCCTGCTTATGGCAGCGGGGCTGGACTCAATCTCGTGAGATCCCTTCCAGCCCCTTATGTCTGTCTTGGTTATCTGCGAGCGTGGAGAGCAGCATCTCTTTAAGTGGCCACTGATTGTTGGTGCTGCCTGGGTTTTGGATGTCCACTTTGTGACAGCTTAGTGCTGAGTTCCTGCAATTCCCATGGCCTTCAACTAGAGTTTTGGGTGATCGGCGCTTTGATATCGAAGTGGTCCGAGTGCATGCATTGAATGACTGATTTTTACAAAATGTCAGTCTCTATGATCTTTGAAGCAGACTAATGGCCGAGCTGGGAAAGAGACCCAATGTTCCTCGCCTCCTGCTCATGGCTCTAACCCCTTAGTTCAGACTGCTTGTCTCCTGCTTAAGGTTTATTTTCTGGATTTGTTGGCTTTCCCATGTACGCTCAAACTGGAATGAGGACACTGAAGAACAACATCCTGAAAGCGAGTTACATCTGGTTGGAACTATCTAGTTCTTTCCCTGAGGTGAGTTGGTAACAGGTTTGCTCTAAAACCTTGCTGGTTTCTGGTTGCACCAGTGTCATTGTGCTTCTTATGTCAGTTGCTGGGAAAAGGGGTTATAGATGATGGGCTTCAGTAGACCAAAGTACCACGTAGCAGTGTTTGGGGGGATATTGAAACCTCTGATACTAGTTTGGCCTAGTTCTGGAATAAGACTCCTGAGACTATACTTAATATCCTGAATGTCCGTATCTACCTCCTGTTTTAGCTTGTGGGAAAATCTGAAAGATTGGAGACCGGGCCAGATGTCTATACCTGAATACCAAGAACCGATGCTGAAGGAGGGGACTGTAAGCAAAGACCTGGCGTTACATGTAATGGGCCCTCTAACAGATGCTGGAGCAACAGGTCAGACCGAGCAGGGAAGTGTCACCAGACTGCCTGCTTAAACAGGAAACACATTTACATTTAGACAACCTGTGGAAAACAGGACCTTATTATCTGTTAACTCTACTAACATTAGAAGTAACAGACCAGTGTAAATAAGGAAGGGAGGGAGATAAGAAACTTGTCTTCCTTTTTGCATTTGCAGGATATGAATCCCAATTAAGAGACCACCCTCCAGGCTTGCAAGAAATCTAGTTTAATCCAGTTCTGAAAGTTCCCATGAAACAGAACTTTAAATGCAACCGATCAGAGATCATTCCTTAGTATATTGAAATCCTGTTTACCAGCCATCCATAAATAGGGGATGTGATTGGAAGAAATTGGGAGGGTAACTTTTCAACACCTGTGGGACTGCTGCGTGGCCCAGACGCTTGCCTGATGGAAGCTGAAAGAGGATGTCCCCCCTGTTGTAGAGACTAAAAAGTTGGCTGATGCTATGCCACTCCATGGCAGAAGAGACTCGTCTCATAAGATTATGCTTACTGGCAATTAATCTTGTTTCTGTCAATTAATCCATAAACTTAACACAATGGTTTGAATGACCCAAGGGTCCATTACATTTTTTTTACCTTTTAGACCTTGCTATCAGTTGTTTGGAGCTAAACTAGGACATAAAGGCTGTACAGTAATTTCTAACATGCCAGAGATGGGAGCGATGACTTGCTCCTGAAAAGGGGGGATTACTTCAAGACATTTAGGGGGCTTGGACTTTTTATCCTCATTGCTTACCTCAATTCTGCTAACTAACAACTTTTATTAATAAGCAAATTGTGGAAGCAGCAAATTGGGTTGGGGGAATTTACATAAGGGGATAAATTTAGGAAGAAAATATTAAGCTTCAGTCTGAGCCTATGCAGAAGAAACCAGCCATAAGGCATGGGCAAAGAAGAACATTATGGTGAGTTAACAAGAGTTTGGGAAATCTATCAGTATACATTGCATCTCAGCTAATAAGTACTTGCAACTGCCAGCAAATGGTCCTTTTTCAAATACAAAATCTATACCAGGGTCCAAGACCTTAAAACAACCCAGGGCTGCTAACAAAACCATGTAAAATAGCTGTGGCAAAACATGGAATCACTTGTAAATTCAGCCCTTTTCACAGTGCTAGAATGTCAGTGAAAACACATGGTTACTGGGATATTCTTCTAATACAGGCCTTTAAAGAAGTTGAGTTGGATTTCTCTTCCCTTGCTGTGACAGCAATAGCAAAAATCTCAGAGTAGCTTTTCTGGCTACTGGAGTTTCAAACAAAGCCAGCTGGGTTTGGTTGCAGGGCATTTCTTCAGCATCCCTCATTGGCTGAACACGGCCAACGTGTTCAAGAAGGTCAGCTGAAGCCAATCTGACTTGTTATGTCTAGGCTTCAGTTGGAGGTGAAGAATTTCTTAGAAAAATGGACCTCTTCCTGTAAGAATGGCAAAATGTCTTGCATGCAATAGGTGATGGGATGTTTTATTGTATTGGGTACAAGCATCACAATCTTCCAGGAATTCCTGGTTTAAGAGACAGGCAGGCAGGATGCTAACATCAGGATGGAGCCTGCTGAGCTGTAGATATGCTAATGTAGGGGGAAAGGTGGGTGAACAATAGCAAGAAGATTAGTGCGCCAAATGTTGGCTCCAAGAAGTTCTAGGAGGAAACCCATCGAGGACAAACAAAGACATTAGGAAGATTTTGTGTATTGGGAATAATCGGGTAGGCCTATGTGAAAGTTTGGAGCAAAATCTGACCAGTTTCTAGAACTCTAAAGAATATGATGTAATGAGAAACTCAGGGGTCTTTAAAAAAAAAAAAAAAAAAAAAAAAAAAGAGAGAGAGAGAGAAATTAATGAATCCTTAGCTAGTTTGAGTTGATTTATTTGAGCCAGCCAGCAGGAGAAGCTAGTGTCTCCATCACTAGCCCAGCTGTAGATATTCTGCTCAAATGCTTGTAACTAATTGTGTGGGTACAGTCATTGATAAGGAGTGTTATGTTTCTACCTAATATAGAGCTGGCATTTTGTAATGATATTTTAACATGAGTTTTTTAAGTAAGTATGTAGCAAACATTGGCTTTTGGATTTAATAAAATAACTTTAGCTGAATTATGGACATGGTCAATCAAGCTGTTAGGGGAAAGGTCTACTGAGAGAGAGAGGAAGGGGCTTGTTAAGAAGTGAAAGGCACCTAGGCGTCTCATGGGGACTTCCATGCCGTACCCCTGATCCACCATTTTGCTTTCTGCATGTTGATGTGAGTCTTAGTTGTTCAGTTGTGAGGTTCATTTGTATTTCTCCAATGCTGAGCTGTGTGCGCGCTGCTGCATAGCGATTTTTGCTTCAACTGGCTGGTTTATGGCCATGTTTCCATGCATCTTTCATGATGAGTCGGCTTATTTTTCTAAGATCTTTGCTATGCTAGTACGTCATTTAGAAAGGCCCGTTCTGCTGTTGGTTGTACTGAGGCATGACACGAACATAATACAAAAGTCACTCCCTGCCCAACAAGCTTATCATTGTAAGATGAGAAAACAGGTGCTGCAAAAACCAGGCAGGGGACTTTGAGGTAAACCTGGTATTTCACTCTTCCAGGAAGAAGGCAGATTAATTAAAGTGTTGTGATCTGAATTTTGAGCAAAGGTAGTTGGTTATTTCAAGTTTATTAAGTTGAATTTCTTACCTGTATTCAAACGAATCGCTTAATTTTTTGCCCCCCACCCTTCCTTCCTCGCTGCCTTCTCTCATGCTGGTCAGTTCAGCAATAGCAGCCACTAACAGCTGGTGGCTGTTACATCCCTTCTTTCTGTCCACATGTTCCCTCTCCTTCTGGCTCACTGAAGAGCATTTCCAGCGATGCAGCCAGTGGCATTTGAGAGACTGCCGAGTGACGCCCCCGAAGTAGCTTCCTCAAGAGTCTGTTCAAGCACCCTTGTGCATCTCGAGTGGTGTGTCATTTCTAGTCTGCAAGCAAGTTGCTCTTCAGGGTGAGAGGCAGAATGAGGCCAAGAGGACTACACAAAGCACGCATACAAATATAGGGGAAGGGTAAAGTTATTTTAAACTGAGGATGAGCCTAACCTGAACCTCGTGTTTAGGGGATTCTAAGTTGACCCCCTAATTTTCTAGCTCAGATAAGTTTTTTTTTTTTTTTTTTATTAGCAATAAGGGACGTCAAAGACAGAGGGGATGGAAGGGTTTATGCTGAGCATGAACAGAGGCCTTGTTTGTGTCTTGCAGTTCCCCTCTAAATCAGACTGGCTAAGAGTAATGCCAGCCCATCCGGATTTGAATCCTCCAGTCACCTTCCTTGCAGGCCCTCAAAACAATGCCCTTGACTCTTGTCATTCACCCTCAGACTCCCGTTCAGTGAACAACTCTGACTGTATTAGTGTTGAATGCCCCTCTGCATCCATGCAAGGATACCTGTGCCCTGGACATGGAAGATGTACAGACTATGGGAGGCGCGTAATCCTTGGCAACAGGCCATCGGCAGCAATATGTGTCTTCTGGTACCACCTGCTCCTAATGCTAGAGTATGTGCTGCTCTGGTGCTGAAAGACAGTGTCCCTTAGCACAGTGCCCACAGCAGGGGCACTGGTAGTAACAGGCAGTGAGCGTGCCAGTTATAAACCTATGGGGAATGTTTAATATCTGAGCATTTCTGTGGGCTTCTATATGTCATACCTAACATTCGTATGCATTCGCCGGTGTTCCTGAAATATTTTAATGGACAGTACAATACCATTGGCTTTAGCCTAAAGTGATTTGAACCAAGGAGATTCAGATACTAGGGCGGTGTTGCTCTCTGTACAGCATTTAGAAGAGAAGGAAGTAACAGAGGCATAATTTAACAATCCTGTTTATGGTCTCTGCACAAACATACAAGGTTTAGCTAATACCACCTCCCCTCCCATCACGCACACCCCTGCTCTCAGAGGAGTTTGTGAGAGAATAGAAGACAGGGAGGCCCACTAGGGCTAGGGAGAGGCATTTAAAAAGCCTGAGCCTGAATTGATTCAATCTTTGCAGGTTAGTTTAACCTGGCTAGGCTAAATCAGTTTGTAACTGCACAGACATCCCAGACGTGCAGGCACATGCCTGCAGTGGCTTAGGCTAGAAGCCGGGGGGCGCTAGTGCCGTCTACTAGGCCTGTATGAAACTTGAGTTTTGGGTCGGCTACCCTTATTTTCATTGCGGGTGGGGGGAAAAAAGACTTCTGAGGAAGAAGCCTCGTCTGTTATGAGGAAGAGCTGTTTGAGACAGGGAATATGCCTTGTGTGGAAAAGGATGACGTTTCAAAGCTGCTGTCCTTTGATCTGGAAAGAAAAATTAAATTAACAAATTTTCATGCAATAGGAAATGTCAAAATGAGAAATGTTGACATGTTAAAGGAAAACTCAAAGGCTTGGTTAGCCAGAACAGCCTTTTTTGGTTCCAGATCAACTTTTCAAATTGACATTTTTCATTTTGGGTCTCCTAGTCAGAGCACTTATAAATTTCACTAAAATCAACCTCTTCCCACAGAAAATGTCAGCTTAGATGAAACCACATTTTCCAATGGGAAGTTCTCCAGCTCAGAAATGCCAGCCAGCTCAGCTGGTGGCATTGGTGGGTAGGGGACTATTGTGCCTAACCCACTTCTTTTCTACCCCAAATAACAAAAAGAAAGGAGTGCTGCCTGATGGACTGGGGGGAGAGAGGTGGTTTTTTGTTTTGTTTTGCCGTGTTTTTTTTCAGGCTGTTTTCTTTCCTACCACGGGGAAATTATTTTAATCGTGACTTTTGGAAAGCACAAGTGGCAGGAGCTTAAGTAGCTTTCTGGGCTGAAATTTAAAAGGATTTGGTTGTGGGGGAGCGGAATAGTTTTTCCTTACCCAGCACTTCCAGCATTGAGACTGTTTCTGTGAAGTTGTTGAATCTCTCCCTGGCTTTGCTTGCTGGAAGGTGTGTATCCCTACTTGAAAGGATCCCAACTTCACAGCATCTGTCATCTGTCTTTAAAAATCCCCTTTTGTCTCGATGTTTTATCTTTCTCATCATCACCCCAACTGTTCTCCATTCTCTGGCAGAGTTTCCACACAGAGCTCTTCCTCCAGCACTGAGTTAATCCTTGTCCCTGTTACTCCTTGACAGATGATTTACTTCTTGTGTAGCTTGGGCAGTCCCGGCCACGTTGCTGCCTGTGCCTGTATTTAATCACTTCTTGTTCCTGGAGGCAGCTCAGCTTCTGGTGAAGGGGAAGTTTTCCTACCCAGCCTTGGCAGTCCTCTGGTACAAAGAGCGAATTTGGAGGCTTGTGGCTGGCAGGACTGCTGGGAGGGCTGGGTTTTTTCTCAGTAGGATAAGGGCTGAAGGGGTTTAGTGGACAGGGGGCACAAGTAGTAAATAAATGCACAATAACAACTGCACAGTCGTGTCTCGTGTAGACGTGGCCAGGGTGATTTACTGCTTCAGAGTTACTGGGTCAGAGAAACTCTGCTGTTCTTATTCTCCATAGCCCTGCCCCACCATCCAACCCCACAGGAACTGGAGAGTAGCTGGGTTGATACTACGCAGCTTTCTTGCGCACCCAACGTTGTATGTTCCTGCCACTCGCGGGTTGTATTGTTACCCTCTGGCAGTCATGCCAGACAGGATGAAAACCCACGTTAGCTCGAGCAGCCTTTCCTCCTGAAGGTCTAGTTTCATAGTTGTTAAGAACCTTACAGATCAGGTCCAGGCTCCCTGCACGTGGGTAGGAAAGACTGCTGGGATCAAATGACCCCAGCAAGATGGGCATCAAGAAGTTTTCTGATGATCGCCAGGGTGGATGATCACTGATGAGCCCTGATAGGGGTCACCAGCCAGTCCTCTCTCATCCCCTCTGAGCAAAGGGGTGCAGCGGCCTTAAGAACGGATGCTAATCCCTGCCTGGGTTCAAGTTTGCCTGGCTGGTTGGAGTGGTTGTGTGCAGTGGATATTTTTTTAGTGACCACAACAGGGTTGCCAGTTTGTTTGGCATTCTGCTGATGGTCATAGTTGCCTTGACCTCCCTGTATCTGACACAACTTACACCGGCTGCTGTGGACACAGATCAGGGTTGTCACTCCAAACACCGCACTTCATCCTTCTTCCACTCAAATAAATGTGTGTTGTCACCCAAAGGGCCTGAAATTCTTCTGAAATGGGATCTTGGCTAACCACATAACATGCATTAGAGGATGGTTTCTTTGAAGAAAACCTGTACGGACTCTGCAGGGACCAGCAGGGAAAAGAGGCAGTTTTATTCGAGGTTTCTTTATTTTTTTCTATTCTTTAGTATGCATGGCACTTTGGGGGTGAAATTGTGGGGACGGACTGTTAGATCCTAAGGGAAGTTCCCTTTAGTCGCAGTCAAGCTAGCAAAAACATGGTGTGAGATGAAAAGGTCCAAAGGGCGCTCCCTTAAAGCCCAAGTCAAATGAAGGCTGTGGCTGTTCGCTGTTCTTTCAGATGCGAGTAGCCAGGACTTTCAAGGTAAGTGTGCTGCTCTGCAAACTCCAACCTGAGTTACATCTAGGATTATCACTGGTGAGAGTAATTAGCCTGGGTTATGTCAGAGGAAACTGGGGGACTCAATGGCATTTGGCACTTAGTTCCCTGAAGCTCCTTTTGAAAAGCCTCATGTTGGCCAGTATTAAAACTCTGCTGAGTCTGGTTATCCCTCGTTCATATTGGTGCGATTCCCTGGGCTTTTAGTGGGGTTACTTCTGACTGGCAAATGAGGCTCCTGTGGAGCTCCTCCCTTATTGCATGCGGATTTGGGCAGAAAAACACTTTCATAAAACAACCACCCCACCCTAAAGAACAAAAAACAACTGCTGCCAGATCCCTGGTTGGTGCTAATCTGAGTCAGCTGAGCTACATCTATTTTGCTTTTAGCAGAGCAAACTGATGATAGGACTGGGAGCCAGGATGAGTGGAGTAGGGCTGATGGGAAAAGATCAAGAAGTCTGTTTCATGACACATTTCCAAGCATGACTTATTTCACTGTGCATCCTAAACAAAGGGGCAATAACCTCTCTATCACAGTGGTGATGATTAGGCTGTGTTTGTGGAGCTCTTCCAAAAACACAGTACGCAAATGTGATGGCAGCCATCTTGTCCGAAACACCAGAGGAAGGGCCGGTGACCTCTGGAGCTGTAGTAGGGTTTTCCAACGGCTTGCAAGAAAAATGCTCTAAAGTAGAGGGTTGCAATATAAAGCTGATCTGGGCAGACACGGCCTTCTAACATAGTGACCAATGGGTTACACTAAGCGTTACTCTGTTGACACTAAATTTTCTCAGGTAATTTTTCCCCTAATGGCCAGCCATAGTCAGAACCTCAGTTGCTGCTGCCAGGCCTCATGCTACCTTACTGACACCAGTACCGACACGCAAAGGAGGGTGAATCCATGACTACCTGTCACCGTTCCCTACAGCACAGAGGTGCACCCTGGCAGCCCCCATGGCAGCAATGTTGCCCCGATTAGTACGTGAGACCCGTCTGAGTCCCTGCATGGACTGGGATCGCTGCAGGCAGATATGGTGCTTCACCTTTCTCGGGTATAATGAACAACAGGTAAAATAGACTGACCTGCTCTTTAGGTTTTCCCACATCTCAGCATGTTGGATGTATATTGTCAGATGAGATTAAAAGACACGTAATGGAATTTACAGCCCTAACGAAGTAAAGCAGTGGTTCCAGACTACACAAAGGAGAAGCAACTTGAAACATTTGATGTGAAGCGCTCAGAGTGGATTTTGAAATGCAGAAATCGGGGAGAGCATTGACTATCAGTCAGAATTAATTATTTGTCAGCTCTCGGTGGCAACTCATATTTCTTCCTCCTCACACAGTACAGGCTCCCTGTTCAAATACACACAGTACCTTGAGATTGATTGTTAGAAGCAGCAATAAATCTCAATCGCAGCATCTCACGGCAAGTTTTGGATGCCAGTTAAAAAGTGCCTCCTTGGAGTATTTGTCCCTTGCAAATGCGGAGAAGCTGGACATTGAACAATTAAGTCAGGTTGGCTCTATTAAATTGGATTTGATTAACTGCATAGTTCTGAAGTGCAGAGGTAGGCACCTTCAGTGATGATGTGCATTGCTAATAAGCAGCCTGGTACAAAAACAGGAGAATTGAAAACTGTGAGTAAAGCTGCACTTCCCTTCCCCCTGGAAAAGAAAAAAAAAAATCACCTCTCCAAAGACATCAAATACATAGGGTAGAACTGGTTTTCCTTTTTACCAGGGCAGACTTGCCAGGGTGAAGGCAGAGGGCAAATGCAAACGCTGTTTATGCTACTCTCCTTCTAATTCCTTTCATCTTCTTTCATCCAATTGCTTCATACTTTGAAAAGCTCCGATTCTGCTCTTACCCAGGTTTCCATTCCTAAACTGTACCAGGTATCTGAAGCAGGATCCAGGCTTCGGGAGTTAACCTCTGAAGATGCACTTTGGTCTCGTCTTGTCGAAGGTCTCTAGGAGGTTTTTCATCCTGAGGATAAGTCAGACCACAGTCCCTGATGGAGCTGTGGTGCCTGACACCAGCAAACGTCCTGGTCCTGAAATCTACTGGTTGGTTTCTGCGTGTGCCAGATTATACTCGCAAGCCCGAGCCTCGTGCTTTGTTTTATCTCCTTTCAGGCCTCGCACCTTTTATATTGACTCAGCAGAAATCATAGTTTCATAGTTTCTAGGGTTGGAAGGGACCTGAGCAGATCATCAAGTCTGACCCCCTGCCATGGCAGGAAAGAGTACTGGGGTCAAACGACCCCAGCAAGGTGATTGTCCAGCCTTCTCTTAAAGACGCCCAGGGTAGCAGCCAGCACCACTTCGCTTGGAAGTTGGTTCCAGATCCTAGCCGCCCTGACCGTGAAGTAGCGCCTCCTGATATCTAGCTTAAATCTCCCCTCTGCCAGCTTGTGACCGTTATTTCTAGTCACTCCTGGTAGTGCTCGGGGGAAGAGGGACTCCCCCAATGCCTGCTGATCCTCCCTGACTAGTTTGTAACGGGCCACTAGATCCCCCCTCAGCCTTCTCTTGTGGAGGCTGAACAGGTTCAGGTCCCGTAGCCTCCGCTCGTAGGCCTGACGGGGGCCCAGCGGGGGGGTGGCTGATCCAGTCCCTGCTTAGGAAGATGGAGGCAAAGAAATTGTTAAATATGTTGGCTTTGTCGTCTGGTGTGATGACCAAATTTCCTAACGTGTCCTGCAGGTGTCCCACATTACCCGGAACCTTGTTTTTACCCCCTATGTATTTAAAGAAGGACTTCTTATTGTCCTTAATCTGGGAGGCTAGTCCCAGTTCCATCTCTGCCTTGGCCTTCCTGACTGCCCCCCTACATCCCTGAGCAACTGCAGTATAGTCCTCCCTGGTGATGTCCCCTCCTTTCCATTGGGTGTGTCTCCCTTTTAACTAGTTCCCTCCAGGATGCATCTGCTAGATTTAAAAGTGGGCCTCCCTACTTATTTGATGTGGTGCAGCAGAACTGAGCCTCTGAGAGGAGAGCCTTCAAAGAGCCATGTGACGCTGTGCTTCTCTCACGGTCATGTGTTATGGTATCTTCAGCTACCCCATTTTTGGCATGGATCAGCCAGTTTGAAGGCTAGGAAGGACAAAGAAAGGTCAGGTAAGGCTAAGTATATTACTATGCATGTTTCCCACCACTGGCAGAAGATGACCCAGAATGTTATTTTTTGGGGAACTGCATTTTAAACACAGGATGTGTAACCCGGGTGTGCCCCATCTTCAATTGGATGGGATAAGTGGGCAGGTAACAGTGCTGTGAGAGGGACGCTGTGACTTGGGTACAGATCCCTCTGTTTCAGGGGTGGGCAAAATGCAGTCCACCAGGCTATTCTATGCGGCCTCCAGGGCCCCTAAAAAATTTAGAAAATGAGTATTTATCTGCCCCTGGCTGCCTGTCATGTGGCCCTTGATGGCTTGCCAAAACTCAGTAAGCGGCGCTTTGCTCAAAATAACTGCCAGCCCCTGCTCTATTTTCTATAAAGCCACACCACACAATGGGCTTCTTAACTATATACAGAATTTATTTAACATATAAAAATTATATTTCTATATAATATCCCAAAGCAATAGGTAATAGAGAAAATTAGAGAAAATTAGCCACTATACATTCTTATACATACACATACTTATAACTATATTTGGGAATGGGGTTGTGTGGGGCATGCTTTGAGAGTGGTTCCCTCACCCAGGACCCCGAGATCCTTAAGGTAAGCCAGGAGGCCCACAGAGCAATCCCAGGCGGGCCTCCAGCAGGGAAGTACCGGATTCCCAATATAATGGGAAATTAAGCAACAAGAAAAATTAAGCAACAAGAAAAATAGACTCCAAAAGAAAATAACAACCTTAAAATTATTTGCCTGCTAAAATATAACATAACTCACACAGTACAACCAGTTTACAAAATATTAGGTGCAGCTCCCCATTCTGCAGGGCACACTCTCACCCAGTTCTCTGAAAGGAGGGGGGTTGGGGGTCCCTTTTCTCTGGCCCCTCACTTGCAAAGCCCCTATTCCCTGAACTCGTGGTTGTCCCGAGTGGGGGTGTGGTAGGCTTGTTTTCCTCCCATGTAGATCTGGCTGCTGCTCCGACATGCCGCAGGGGGCTCCTTCTTCATAAGCCAGGGTCTGGCTCTTGGGCCCTCCAAGGGCCGCCCTTCTGTTGAGGCAAGGGGTGGGGCTCAGCCCACCTTTTCTGGGCCCAGGCCCAGTGTCCCTGTGGGAGGAAAGGGACTGGCAATGCTCTAAGAGTGCCTTGGGGCAGGTGCCCCTTGATGGGGCCCAAGTGGTCTCTCACCTCTCCCAGGGCCAAGGCTCCAGTGGTGGTTTCTCGAGCGGCGTCTTCAGGACCCTAGGCCTATTGCCCACTGGGGCAGCTCTCCCCAGCTTTTCCTGGCTCTGCTCTTCTTCTCATCCCTCACTGGTCTGGTCCTGCAGCCAAACATGCTGTTCTTTTATAGCCATCTAGGTCTCCGCCCTGGATCGCAAAAGGTCCAATCGGAGCAAGGGGCAGTGAAAACCTCATCAGGACCCCTCTTGCCAGGAGCTCTGCCCATGGATCATAAACGCACCAATCAGGAGAAGGGGAGACACCCGCTCCTGATCGGTGGAAGAAATTCTACCAATGGCTTGGCATCCTGCTCAAGCTGGCAAGCTGTGCACAAGCCGTGCCGCAGCCAGTGTACCTGCTACAGATGCAAAAGTCCTGGTCAGTGCCATGTAGCCTGTGTAAAAGTGGAACTATGCAGTGATGCCTCAGAATTAATCCCAGGGCGACTTCTTCATTCCCCTGTCTCCGTAAAAAATATGGCACAAAGGATTAATCCACAACGTGTAAATGTGGATTGGCAAGGCAATCTTTGTGGTGCTAGGATTGTTGCTGTTACCCAGACTGCAGTTAACCTTATGGGTAGGCTACAAGAAGCAGAAACAGGTCTATGGCCAAACCTTTTATTTGCTTGCACCTTAGATTTTTGGGATATATGTTTGGATTTAAGTTTTATCTGGCTACCTGCAACAGCACAACATAGATTCTCACCTGTACTGGGGAGACTCAAGAGGTGAGAGGAGGAGGCACGCAGACTGGCTGCAGGTCTTCTTGAATTTTCTGAGTTCTCCAAATTTCCCTCCAGTCTACGCCCAATATTTATAGATGGCTGATTTTAATGTTCAAATAAATTGTCTGGCTTTATTTAAATGTCTTTGTTTCACTGAAACTTTTGGAACTGGGCTAACCCTTATAGACTTGGAAGGTGTCAGTTAGCTAGGATTTAAATCCTTGAGGAAAAAAAAGAGGGCGAGTTTCTTATCTCCCCACTGTGGAGTGCTGTTCAACACTGGCCTGTTTCTTCTTTACCTTTGTTTATGGTCTTCTCTGAGAAGGCTGGTTTTGTTTTATAATATATCTATTATAGCAAAATAACATCTAATACATTTGGTTACATCAATCACTACTGCTAATATTTTAAGATAAAGTTATGATATACAGTAATGTGTTTGGCTTATTTAATATATGGTCTTCCCTTATCTCCTTTCAGGCCTTGTGCTTTGTTTAACTGTGTCTGATGGCTTCCTTTATTTTGCTGACCAAGCTTGTTGTCTCATCTGCAAAGGTTCACACTACCGTTACTCAGAAGCAGACTCTTGGCCTTCTGCTTAGCCACACTTCTGCTAGGCCTGTGTGAGTCGGCAGCTATTCAGTCCGGCTTTGGATCCAGCCGCTTTGGATGCCAGGGATCCGATCTGGAGCTCCGGACTGGGTTTCTGCTTTGATCCAGTTGAAGTGGCTCCAAGGCAGCTCCAAAGCTTCGGAGATCTGGCCATAGGGTATAATGGGGAATCAATGAAATATCTATAACTTTTGTTGGTTTTTGTCTGATTTGGATGAAACTTGCAGGGGTGCGTCTAGTTATAGACATTTCATTGATTCCCCATTTTACCGTATGGCCGGATCTCCAAAGTGGCTCAGAAGCTTTTGTGAAGTGCTTCGGAAGCTCCTTATCTTCCTTATCAGACGAAGTCTGCTCTAGTTGTATTGAGGTACGGCAAGCCTGCTGCAGTTTAGACTTGTCCAAAGCTGTCTGTCATGGTGTCATGTGTTACCACTAACCTATTAGAAAAGAAGGACTGTGTCCTGCATGATCAGTAAGTTTTGTTTTATAAACCAATAGTTAAGTTTCACTTTCGCTTCCCTTTTCTGATGCAGCACAAGGTCTTGTTTAGAAGCCAAGCCCCAAATTGGAGTTAGAAACTAAGCAACAAGCAACAAGTTCTGGCTTTTTCTTAGTTCTGACTGTACATTTGTTTCTTCCTGGCACTGACACAGGCTTTTTTTTTAAGTTGGAGTCCGTAAGTTTCCGGCTAACTGAATTTGTCTTTTGATCTGTACCAGGACTCCGGAAAAATGGCAAAAGCAGCATCCAAGGAAGGTAAGATTGGCTTTCAAACATCTCCTACATTTGGGCTTCTACCTAGTTTTCCCGACTGCTGGCTATTTTCCTTGACCAGTTTATTACTGCTGCTCTGCAGCATATAAACGGAAGCAGACACACTATGCTGGGTAGTAAATGTCTTGAACAGGAAACTGAGAGACATGGAGATTAGAAAGCTAAATTATGTCTTCTGTGTTTTTTGTAATTGGAGAAGGGAGTTAGGTAAAGTTCCTGCTTTCTCGGGGATGTCATGAACAGGACTGGGGTGTTTTTCTAGGAAATATTTCAATAATAACAATTTCATTAATTGAATAATGGAAAACCGTCAGCTTTCAGCCCAAATCTTAGAAACGGCCTTCTTTAACAGATGGAAGTCTGAGTTTTTCTGAAAATGTTGGCTGAAAGTAGACAAGTTGAGTAACAACAGCTGGGCAGAGCCAAATTTGATTCTGTCTTACAGGCAGTGGTGAAAAAGTTTTGATCAGTTCTAGTTGTGGGACTTGGGAGAGCATCGGGTTTTCTTACTGACCCCTTCATCCCGAAGCTGGTGGGTGGGGAGAGCAGGTCATTCAGGCAGTCACCATGAAGAGAGCCAAAGGGTTTTGGGTGGACGTAAAACTTGCCGGTTTCTTCTTTTGGTCCCTCAGCTGTCTCCAGATTCATGCCAACACCAGCCTGGAGGGCAAGGGAGCCTCTGGAAATGGCACCCACAGGTTTAGTTGCATGGAGCCCACAGCAGCTGAACTCTGGTATAGCACTGCCTCAGCCAGCGAGACTTGCTCCCTGGCAGTGGTGATGCGTAGGGGTGCGCATGTACCCCCTGACCAGCCACACTCGTTGCAAGCACTGGCCAGGGAGTGGGAGCGCCATGGCGCTCCTAGAAATGGCCAGATCCATTCTGGAAGCGGCCGCAGCAATCGGCCAGTGGGGTCTGTCAGCACTATTGGCCATGAGGGGGACCCTCCCCCCTGGTTGCTGAGCAGGGGGGCACATGCCCCCCCCCCCAACTGAGGCAGCACCAGTCACCCATGCCCCCCAGGTGCTACCAGCTGTGCTTGGCCTGAAGCATGTGGGACTGTTACGTTTTAACTAAATCTGTGCAGTCAAAATCATCATGCTAATTAAGAAAAACAATGACATGGCCCAAAATTGGGTTTGAGGTGGCACCTGAAAACACCCATCCATTTTGCTGCTCTGTATTGTATGTGCTACCAGATAGCGGAGGTGGACTATGCATTACTTGCTATAGCCAGGGTGACGAGGGTGCCAGTCTCTAATACTCAATGCCCCGTCAGCATGGCAACTGCTGGGGATCAAAATACATTGCAGTGTTCCAACCGCAGGCCTCATCCTGCGAGCTGTGCATCCTTAGCTTCCACTGTATTAAATGGGAGAGGAGGGCTCTCTGCAAGGGCAGCACCTTTCAGGATCAGGCTGCTGCTTTGTCCACTTCAAGACTGTGCAGGAGCCATTTCTGTAATGGATATAGCACCAATATGAATGACAGCCTGATTTGCTGTAAAGCTGGTTTATCCATAGAAAATGCAATTTTAGTTTTCCCTTTCTTTTCATTTTAGCTAGAAAGGCTGGCCCCTTTATACAGACTTCCTGTCTTCTCTTCACTTCTCTCCAGTATTTATCATCATTAGATATTTTGAGGCCCAGTCATGGCTACACATCCTCCTGTGGAAAGTTTCACTGACTCCCCAAGAGCTGCTTACCGTGTAAATCTTTCCAGGAGCAGGGTCTCTGGTATAGCATTGCTACTTGTTATCTTCAAAAACTCTCCTGTGGATTCCTTCACGCTCCCTTGGGGATGTCTATGAACCCAAAATTCCCATTGCTAATACTGTAAGTTGGGTCCCCCCTTTCGGTCCCCTTCTAGGTTACATCCTGGTAAATGCAAAGTAACTTTGCTGCTCTTTTGGAGAAGGAAAGAAGAAGTGCGGACAAATCTAAGCTTTTTTTTTTTCAGTTTGTCTCTTAAGCTTTCCAGCTGGATGACCCTGGGAAAGGGTGGCATTTGGCTGCAGTTTGTATTGGCACCGTGTCCTTCTTGTAAGGTGGAGTTGAGTTTTGCAAACCATATTGTATGCAGAGTTGGAAATAACCTGGGAACTGACTTTCCTGGGATATTTGGTGGCTGTTGCTTCCAACCACTTCAGAATCGTGCAAAAAGTTTCTTTTGGAGCTTGCTTGTCAAGGGACAAAGGTTTATGAAGCAAGAACAGTCTGATCCCTTCCCCATCTTTACTAGGCATCTCATATCCTCCTAAAAGCAAACCATATGGGGGCATTTCCCATCATTCTGCAGCTTGAACTGTATTTTTGAAGTTGCTCATTTATCCTCTGAATTTGGCCTAGATACAATGTGTTGGTGCAGGACTTGAGTGGAATCAAAATTACATTTTAATTGTAAACATTTGTCCAGAAATTAATGTTTCTGAACTAATGTTTCTCTCCAACCAATGTGTTCAGAAGCAAATGACTATTGTTAATTGATTTTACACTATAACGGGAGATGTACATGTAGAAAATCATCCATGGATAATTGCAAATCCCCCTCTTTCAGCAGGTATCCACATAATCACTCAACTAATGCATTTGCTTGTTCTCAGGCTGCTTTTGCTGATAGCCACATGGCTCTCTGCATGAATTTTAGCTGAGTTATATATTTTTAAGTGCTCCCGTGCTGAATCTGGATTGAAAACCTCACTACAAGCTAGCTTTGATGTATAATAAGTTTGCTCATGGCCCTGAATAAATGTCCCTTTATGGTGAGCTCTATTGATGACTTTCTCTTTCAGTTGGGAAAGTGCATTTGATGTTCTCAGATCCTTGAGATCAGTCAGTAATTCCAAAATCAGTCTTAACTTGTAAAGGAATCTTAGGTACCATCCAAGGATGCTTTTAACAGCTGATCAATGGCTCCTCCCACAGCAAAAGCCAGGGGAAATGTAATTTAAAAGATAGGAAACTCCAGCAAAATTCTTCTTTCTTTCTTCCTGAACTGTTTTATTTCAGTGCGGGTGGGGAGGGCAGGACAGCATGTAACTAAGACTCAGTTTGAAGAACATAAGCTGGGATTCAATACCATTCTTCCTAGGAAAGGCTGCCCTACAAAACGAAGTCTTGCCCTGATTCAGATGAGATCTTAATTGCTTTGAGGGGATAAAACAAAGTCCCTTCACCACCTGGGGCCTAGAGTAGTCATTGCTGTTAGAGAGGTGCTCAGGCTGCCAGATGTAGCATCCAGATTTTCAATACGTATAGTTAATATCCATAATCATCTTTTGGGTTTAAGTGCATTATTACGGCCAGCTCAGTGCATAATGTATAGCCCTAAGCTGCTTGTGCACTTTTCCAATGGCAAAAGGCAATTTGCTTTAGTCACTGAGTTATGCAAAAGCCCATTTGATTTTGAAAGGCAGAATGAAGAAAAAAGATCTTTCCTTGTAGTAAGTAAATGAGTAGCAGCAGCTACAGGGCTGAGCCTTGTGGATCACATGCAGGCTTTACTTCTGTTTTTGTCCAGTGATTAGCAGAAACTGCTCTTACCATATTCTCATATATATGATATGCACACCGATTTACAGCAGAGTGTTCTGGGGGGGAAAAAGGTGTGCGTAATGTGTGAGAAAATACAGCATTTCACAGTGTGTTGCTGAACATTATTTATGACTTCTTTTACTACCAGCCTGAAAAAACAAAGATAATCACAGCTTCATTCAAATGTGGCTTCTTGTGGGGGCTTTCCTGGGGGGATTGAATCAAATGTTTTTATTTTTAAATTTTTCTAAAAGGCTGTATAGCAACAAGATTTCCTCTTGTAAATGATAGTGAATGTAATGTGCTCACCATAATTAATGCCGTTGCTAACAGAAGATTGGAATTTCTTTTTAATAATATCATGAGGACACATCTCATGCATTTAATTGTTTTTTGTAAAATGACAGCTAAGCTCACTTGCCTCACATTTCCTGTTTCTTGATTAAATTAGTTTGCATGCAAGGGCAAACGTGCTGGTAGCATTTCTCAGCATTGGTATTCCAGGGGAAATAAAGTGGGGTTTGGCTAGATATACTCATGTACTTCTGATTAGAGAAGCTCTTTCTGCTCTTTGTGTGGTCATTGGTGAGGAGGCACCTCAAGGACTGCTCCACTCCTCACTATTTTCTAGCTTTCATTAAAAGAAACCCTCTCAAGGCAGACCTGGGACAAGTGGAATGTCAATTCCTTCATGCCTTAGGGTGCTGATAGATGTGCAGCTCCCCGCTGTAATTCATGGTGCTTTACAACAAGTGCCATGAGTTACAGCGCTCCACCCTGAGCCAGCAGATGTCCAGGGGGTTGGGGGATTGAGCTCCAGTTTGAAGTGGCTGCGTGTTTGCAGACTCTCTCCCCTAGCCCCGACCTAGGGGGAGGGAAGGCTCCAATTTACCTGCCCCATCCTCCAGGGCAGGCTGGGCAAACCTCAGACCAAGCTTCCTCCCTTCACTTCTCCCCCTCTCATTCTGAAGACAGTACCAGGGCTGGGGATCCCAGCATGGACTGACAGATATTCATGTGAAGGTACTTCTCATGTAATGAGGATTCAGATTGTCATGCAGTTGGGCTCTGCAGGCGTGCACTTCTGTCTGTGCTCTGACTGGCCCCTTAGGGGGCCAGTCACGCAAAAAAATGTCACTTCTGTCAGTGCTCTTAGTTATGGGACTGGCTTCAACCAGGGAACCAGCTTTGAATGTATGCAGG
This sequence comes from Gavialis gangeticus, assembly GCF_001723915.1. NCBI lineage: Eukaryota > Metazoa > Chordata > Crocodylia > Gavialidae > Gavialis > Gavialis gangeticus. The sequence continues at coordinate 19,512,220 of NW_017729009.1, forward strand.
GCTTTTCCATGCATCATTTCTTTTAGACAAAGTCTGTTTGTGGTCTAAATATACCACATCCTACAATCTGTCACTACAATGGAGGATGGGATATGGACATTGTCAGTGATACTAGTCCTGTGAGGTGGACAAGTAGGTCCTTCACAGCCAGAAATGTGCAGCTATAATGAGGGTGTCACTTAAAAAAAAAAAAAAAGTCCTTAAGCTGATAGTGACTACTTTCATGTGGGTGAGTAGACACACAAGATTTAAAACGAGCCTTTTTGTAGCAGCACGGTGGCCATGATGGATAGGGGCAGTGCCAAGCCACAACATCCTGTAGTCTTGTCATGGTTCCTGCCTCCACCGTCAAACTGTGCTCTGTGGCTGAGGTACATTTTTGCTTTCTGTGATTATAATTATATACATGTTACGTCCATGCTTCCAAATCCTAATACAAACTAGAGATTAATGGGGGGAAAGTTCAGCTGCAAAATAAATAAATAACAATCCAAAACCAATGTTTTAATTGCTTTAATTCATAGACAGCCTTTTGTTCTTGTCTTTAACTTCAGAACTGAAGCAATACATCTTGAACTATTTAAGGGCAGCTGGGACTCCAAAAAAGGCCATTGAAGTTGCCAATGGATGTTCAGTTACAAAGCGGGAAGCCAATAGTATGCTGTACACCCTGCAGAAGGAAGGCCAAGTAGAGAAACAGGACAGTGGCAAATGGGTTGTCTGCGCAGGCGGTAAGGAGCTGGAAAGCTGTTGCAAAACCCCGCAGCCGGCAGCTGGTAAATGTTTTGGAAACCTTTTTACGCTCTATCTGCAACCTTCTGATACTGAGAGCAATTGAGAGGAGATTCTGTTTGCAAGGCTATAGCTACATTACAGCCTAACTATCAGAGACCATTGAGCCCTTGACCTCAATTACTTGGAGTTCAGTTTTTACTCAGTCCAGTGGGTAGCAAGTCAATTGGCTTTCTCTCTCTCTCTCTCTCTCTTTCATACAGAACTGAAATTTGAATAAAGCAGAAGGTACATGTAGTCCTAGAGCACATCCTGCACTGAGAGTAGTATCCAGAGGGATTTGTAGGGAAGATAAATAAACCCTGTGTCATGCTTTCTGAGAACACAATGCTTAAAACAGCTTTTTAGGAATATTTGCAGTCTTGTGCATTCCAGATGCCAACTAAAGCTGGCTCAGGCCTATTTTTGGGTGTCAGGCCCCTTCTCATACTTTCACCCATAGAAAGGGCAGTTCAGCCAGTCTGGCACCCCTCCCTACGAGAGCCTCTGCATATGTCAGAGCTGTGGTAGGGGGCAGCATGCTCTAGATTCTCCTCCAGCACACGAGGGGTATCTATACACACACTGGACATCTGGTCTGACACATGCTAATTCGATTAAATAAGTCTGCTGGAGTGTGTTAATTAAGAGATTAGATGTGTTCAAATCTGCAGGCCCTGACAATCCCTACCTCAGAGTGCTTGGGGAACTGTTCTCCCCAGCACTACGGGGGGTAACAAGGAACAACGGCCCTAAGTTGACTGACAGTAGATTCAGGCCAGACATCAGGAAATGCTACTTCACAGTCAGGGCGGCTAGGAGCTGGAACCAACTTCCAAGGGAAGTGGTGCTGGCCCCTACCATGGAGGTCTTCAAAAGGAGGTAAACCTACCTGGGGTCATTTGACCCCAGCACCCTTTCCTGCCCATGGCAGGGGGTCAGACTAGATGATCTGCTTAGGTCCCTTTCAACCCTACCAACTATGAAACTATGAAATGCGCTCCAACAACCTGTCATGTCTATTCAGTTCCCCCATGCTTCAAAATGGCAGCAGGGGTGCTTGAACTGAAGCTCATTGAATGAAGCGCGGGATGCTGAATATACGTGATGCTGCAGGCACTTTAATTAGAGCAGCTCTTGGAGCCACTCTAATTAAAGGGCCCCGAACCCCACCCCAGAACGCACGTATAGATGCCCAAGGATGAGGCACTGCCTCTTGGCCCATACTGGAGGCCGTCTTGCCTCACGTCATGGAAAATGTCAGGAGAAGCTGTGGGAGATTAGGTCTCTAAGTGAAGCTTCTGCAGAAGAAACCAGCCAGATGCACTTTGAATCCTGTGGACTTTCTAAAATCTTCCCCTTTTTCCTCTGGGAGGCAGATCATTCCCAACAGAAAAATCTGCAAGAACCTCTCTGCTGTTAAACTCGAGCTTTTCCTCCCTTTCACAGGGAACACTGGGGTCTTTTATTAGAAGGTGACAGAACACTGGATGTGGACTCAGGGCACCTACATTATAGTCCTAGCCTGTCCACTTGTCTGATGAGGGACCTTGGATTTCTCTCTGTGCCTCTTTTTCCCCGCCTGTAAAATTGGGGTCAGGGATATAAGTCTGTAAAGCACTATAAAGAACGAGGTATTTCCAGCCAGTGATCTTTGGCCGTAAAAAACTAGAGAGAGCGACAAAGCCCATGCAAAGGTCAAGAAGTGCCCCACTGTTTCCCCGGTCAAGTCAAATCCACATGCCCCACCTCATATGGCATGCTCCAGAAATGGGCCATCAGCTCTTCCAGCTGAATGCTTGCAAAGCCCCCTGTTCTCTGGGCTTGTGTGAAGGAATCAAGCAAGGATGCAAATGTGGCTTTGGAGACTGGTACAAGAGAGGAGGAGGAGGACCCTGTCCCTCTGTCTGGCTAAACAGCAGATCTTTCACAGTTGTCTTTTCATCCAAGTTACAGTGCCCGACAATGTTCTCTCTCGTAGCTGACACTGCCCTGGTGCCAAGGGGCCGGCATGGGAATGAGGTGGTGCCTGTGAGCAACAACAGTGGACTGACAGAAACACGTAAGCCATTTGGTGCATGTTAAGTTTCTAAGGCTGAATAGGCTGATTTTAATTCCTTGGATGTCAGCAGCCGCAACGGAGGTTGACTGATCTCAGCAGCGTGCTAGAGTCCCAATCTGTGGTACGCGCACCACCAGGCAACCTGTCAGTGGTACGCGTTAAGAGATTTATTATAATTGCTTTATATGACAAAAATGTGTTGGTGGTACTTCAGGTTGTATCATTTTAAACCGGTGGTGCACAATCTGGCAGAGTTTGGGAACTGCTGTGCTAGGGCATGTGTAGAGGCCTAGCAAACGCCATTCCCTTGCTAGTGCTTGTATAGGCAATGGGATGTGGCAGGCACAGCCTCATTTTTCCACATGAACCATTAGAAATACTCTTTCAGAGAGGCAGAGTCCTTCCCAGATGCCATTGGTGCAAAGGGGTGTAGAGGCATTGCAACATGCCTTTAGGGGCTTACTGCTCTCTTAAACATGTGCAGCCAACCAGCCCTGGTAATTGGTGCCTGCAGGCAGAGCCAGGGTCGTCCCTACTCCCCATCTCCTCTTCAGCAAATACAGTGGCGGGGCCGAGTCTGGGCACTTGCGCCTGGGTGGTAGCCTGGCGCTCCTTACTCACAATCCTGGAGAAGTCCTTCAAGCCAGTGGACTGTGAATGGCCACAGGTGCCAGGGTGGGTACTTTTGGCCCAGTCTTTCCAGGGGACATGCTACAAACAGAGCTGGATTATCCTCCTGTAGTCAGATTGAATCAATAAGCCAGGCCTTTGTTTCTCAGAGGAAAGGATTTGGACATATCTGCAGGAAGATGGACCTCAGAGGGCTTTAAGCATTGCCAAATACCTTGGGAAGAAGACGCAAAAGGATGTCAATCCAGATTTACATGAACTGAGGAAAAAACATCTCCTCCACTTCGATGAAGGACAGAAACTGTGGTCATGTTATAGCACGGGAGCAGGTACTGTACTGGGAGAGACCTTCATAACCCGATTCTGGGCTCCGTCACAAAAGGGTGCTTTGTTTTCTTTTTGGCTGGAAAGACTTTCAGCTAGAGAACCAAGTTCCTTTCCTGAGCCAGTTCAGAGCAGAGACTTTTGACTACTTTTCAATTTGCATATCCACACTAAGCTTTTACCTTTAAGCACAAATGATGATGAAGAGGATTGGGGGTTGGCAGGCTGCAGTCAATGCCTCTGACTCATCTTGTGGATTCCCTTTGTGGGGACCTGGGGTCGGCTGTGATTTAACAGCTCTGTGCTTCCATTTCCCCATGTGTCACCTAGGAATAATGCATGTACTTCCCCTCAAATTCAGAACTCAGAGGTCTTGATCTTTTTAGCACTGCATAATCACTAGATGATGTTATATACTGGAAAAAGAGAAGTCTTGTGTAATTCTCCTTCTGAAATTGTTTCATCACATTTTGGTTGATCGGTTCTTTTACAAAATCAGCATTTGCCTTTAGATATATGGCATCCCTGTTGCTGTTGGTTACTCTACCTCATTTTTGGGTACCACTGAGTGACTTACGGCAGCTTTCACTACTGACTGGTTTGATCAAAAGTTACATTTCCTCACGCTTGCTTTCATAGGGTACCTGTAGATGTGCAGGGACATTGCTCTGATGCGCTGTAATTGCAATATTGATTAATCAAGTCTGCTGGAGCGTGCTAATTAGCACACTGCAATAGCCTCCACATCTTGTGTATTCAGCGTTCCAGCATTTCAAATGGCGGTGGGGGTGCTTTCACTAAAGCGCATTGAATGAGCCATTTTGAAGCACGGGACGCTGAGTACACAAGATGCTGTGAGTGCTTTAATTAGAGCCATTTCTAAGAGCTTTCTTTCAGAAAGCTGAACTTCCAGTTTGGTTTTTCTTACCTCATTCCATATATAATCACTTTGACGGTAACTTGTCAATCTATTAATGACTAATGTGCCTTTTATTTTGTTACAGATTACCAAGCAACAGGTCCTAAAGTGAAGCCGAGTATGATCTATATTGTTCAGAATAATCCAATAAACAACATTTCTCTGCCAGGGGATCACCACGTTGTTCAAGTTTCTCATTCCACTGCTACACAGATTGGGAATAACAATACTGCAAGCGTGATGGACAAACACAATGGTAATTATTTCTCACTAAAATGTTCTTGATGTTCTACTATTTATGAACAATAGCCATCATAATTAGTGATCAGAAGGCACTGAACTAGAACTGGTCAGAAAATAAGCTAAGTGACTTTTTGAAACATGTTTGTTTTAGACTTGAATAAAATGTCAAGATTTTTAAGTGGCTTCTCAAACGGAAATGCCAAAAACTTTCTGTTAAGTAACATCAAATAGTGTAACTGCCAAAATATTGAAACATTATAACAATACAATATTAAGATTCGTATTTTAAATGGAAATAAAAAATTCTCAATGCAATTAAATAAAAAATATTTAAAAGTTGACATTTTTCTCATTGTGAAAACTGATATGTTCCATGACATTTTTTAATTTGATGAATCTGTCTTTTCCTGTATAACCAGCTTTCAACCAGCTTTATGTATTCTACTTCAGAGTTTTCCTTAATGCCATTAATATATATTATATCCCAACTCCAAACGTTCACAGAGCTGTTAAATCCTGAGTTTTGGTTAATTGAATGGACATCTACTGTCAACCTGGGCTCTAAATGTACATGACAAACCTTTGCATTTGCACCTGTAGATATTATCTTGGCTTTCACTGATTGGGTGGCCAGGCCAACAGCTCTCTTAGCAAGTGGAGGTGCAGACTATTGTAAATTAGGATTGTTGTGTTTTGCTTGGTGCAGCCAGATGTCATGAAACAAGGCAGGTCTTGTCTGCAGTGAATGCGAAATCATTGTATAGTGTTATTAGACAACTACATTACCCCAGCATAGATGGGGTCTTACTCAAAATGTAAAAATATCTTTGCTGCATCTGATAAGCACCTCTTTGTTCTTTGGATGCCTCCATTTTAAACAAGGAGCAGATATGAAGCATTTTGACTTGTCAGATCTTCCCAGAGCATGGCACATTGGTTATGGGACAGTTGTGAGCTGTGACTTCTGTCCCTGATGCTCAGTAACTCCGCTGAGGTGAGATCCTCTACAGCAGGTGTGGCCAACCTGTAGCATGAATGCCACAAGTGGCATGGGCAGCCTCTCTGTGGCATGCAGCAGATCAGGAACAGGGCAGGGAGCACAGCTCCAGATAGGACAGGGAGCAGAAAGCAGAGCAGCAGATCAGGCAGAGGAAAGGGATTGGAGTGGCACTCGTAGAAGGGTGCCACTCCAAGGCTTACTTGTAACATATTTGCCAAAAAGGTTGACTCCCACTGCTCTAGCGGATCTAATCCAAACTCCCTTGATATCAATGGAAAGATGGCCATTGACTTCAGTAGGCTCATAGAGCCTGCCCAGGTCTTGGCTGCTTTAAACAAAATATTCCAATGTGCCTGGGAGAGTAAATGCAGAGAATTACCAAAAAGTGATTTGTTTAGACTTGTTTTTAAAGGGATGATGTTGTAAATATGTGCAGCCCCCTTTTCCTTAACAATGATTTCCTTTTGCATGTGTGGTGAAGATTGTAACCCAACTGCTTGGAGTTTTATGGGTTCAACAAAAAACGCCAAGACCTCGTACGATGACTCGGAAGCTAAAGCGGCTATGCCGTGTGACCAGGACGTCCAGGTGACCAAGTCCGTGCTCCGTAATGTTCTGCTTGGTAATAAAAATCAAATGGATGTTATCAAGACAGACTTTGTTGACAGCCCAGCAGAGCAGGTGGGCCAATGTGGAACTCCAGAAAAAGGTAGGTACACAACGTTGGTTTGCGGTGTGTGTTGGTGAAATGAATGAGCAAAATCTCCCCCTGCTGGCCACAAACCCCCCATCTTTTAGGAGTAAGTTCTTGAATTGTTCTGCACATGTTAAAATACACATTATGGGGCCAGTTTGGGGCTTTGGAGTCTGTATTGCAGGAGCACTTATTGCCCTTTGACCCTTTCTCTGCTCACCTGACTCCTTTTTACAACAGCAGAAGGGGAGTTTTTTGAAGAAGAGTGGCTTTAGGGTAGTGATTTGAGGGAAAGTTAACTTGAACATAGCTCTTGAAGTAACTCAGATTTAGCTTGTGCCTATAATAAAAGCTCTCCTTGACCTATCTCCAAGCCATCCCTTCGACTCTGCTGCCTCTTGAATCATAGAATATAAGCCTTGGATTGAAGCCTGCATCCCAGCTAGGCGGGGCCAGCTTTGTCCTACAGTGTGTAGAGAAGCAGATGAGGCTAAGAGGCCAAGGCTAATATTGCACCTACAGGTCGCCCCCTACCCATGTAAGGAAAGAATGACTTGTGGCTTCAAAGGGGAAGGCTGGATGAGAGAGGGGCAGCCTTTTGCAGTGCTCGGAGTGAGGGAGTGGGAGCCAGGAGACATGGTTCCGCTTACGTGATGGCCTTGCGAAGGCTGTTTATCATCCTCTGTAAAATAAGGAGTCCCATACATAGTCATTTTTGACTCATGGGAAATCACTGTACATGTGCAAACAATTACCACCATTGCTGTAGTGCTGCCTGTTGTCACCACCTCTTCCTTTTTGGGTAAAGTTGCTTCTTTTCAAGAACCTTCTTCCATTTTGGGAAGTTAAAGTTAGAGTTCATTGGATGCTGCCACTCTTGCTATTGCAGTGCAAGTCCCTCCCACCCCAACTCCGGGAACCACATGCAGCACCTTTTGTGATGTTCATTCATTTTGCCTTTTAGATGTTTTGGTGCCATCATGTTTATTGCTTGTGTCCTTTTTCTTCACTGTAGATTCGTTTGGTCAAATTCCTCCTAGGAATTTCTCTTCATTTTCACTGCATAACAGCACGCCCAATAGGACAGGGGGAACTTCATCACAGAGTCTCAGCATCGATGAGTCTACTCTGGATAATGTCATGATTGGAAATGCCAATCAGATGTGGATTCGTGATGGGATTGCTTCTGCTGACCTCGCAGACTTGTCAGCAAATAAGGACGATGACACCTCAGGTGAAGTCGGCTAATGCTGTGTTGATGCATGTAGGCTTTTCTGTACATAGGCTGTTCCTGGAGCCATTATTCTAGATGTCTGAAGACCAACACCTTAGTTATACTTGGCAAATTGGGTCACAAGGCAGGTGGCCACATCTGAACTAGCGTAGTACTGCTGTTGCCTCGCTCCCAGCATGTGGTGCAGAGGGGCTGTGGTGGATTGGAGGCTTGGACTCAGAGACAGTGAGGGGCCTTTCTTTAACCTGCTAAACTTTGCAAGACCCCTCATGCCCTCTTCTGATCAGGTTATTATTATTTTACATGTTAATTTGTTTGCCAACAGCACTATTTAAATTTCCCTGTTAAATGAATTAGAGACGGAAGCAAGTGGTGGCCACCAATATCAATAAGCAGGAGGTGTTAATTTTGAAGAAAGGGCTTGCACAGCTCAGTGACATTTCTAGTATACTGGGCTACTAACCCACGGTGATGCTCATCTTCACTCACTTAAAAGCTCTCTCTTGTTTTCTCTTACATAATAATCCCACCAGATTCTGATTCGACATCCAATAAAGCTGAAAGGATGTCTGATGACGACAGCTACCTGGATCAGTCCTCTGATATTTCCATCGTTTGTGCCATGGTAAAAAATGCAACCCTTGGGAACAACAATAGCCTGAGTATAGTAGAACTAGTGGATTCTGAGCCTGATTCAGAAAACGGAGGTGAATAAAAGACACGTGGGAAAAGATGACATCTTACTTTTTAAATCCCTGCAAAACTTCTCAAACAGGAGCAAGTAAATGTACTGGTTCTAATGAATTTTGCTGTGGAAAATCACACATAATAAATGGACTGGGGTAGAGCCTTGTGTTATCTGCTTCCTCAAAACATTGAAAAGGGAGAAGGAACACATTTCTTTTTTTGAATAAGTTGTCTTGTAAGAGAAAGAAAATAAATAGAAAATTAATCTTAGTTTACCTGTGAACTTTCAAAGCCCTGGAAACATGATAAGCCTCCAAACCTGCCCAGAACTGTTGGAAACCTCATGCCGGGGTCAGGAACGGACTTTCAACAGCAGCTGAAATGACGCTTCCCCACACCAGTACTGAACAGGCAGAGGGGGCATGATCCCACAGCATGAGCTAAGCCTTCACTTGGTAGGCAGGGCATTCAGATGCTGCAATTTAAAGACTAGGGCTTTTAGGCAGGAGGGCCGGGAAGGAAGAATATGAAGCTTAATGCTTTGTTTAATTAAGAATCCTAATCCCCTCCAGGGACTCGGGCCTACCTAAACAGGGGGCCAGGGGCTGTGGAGCAGATGCAGCCCTGCCCCACAGAGTCTCCACCATCTTAACAAAGACGTGAAGCTGGGACAATGCAAACTGGATCGTCCTACCTCACAAGCTGGAAGGAGGGAAGCCCAACCAGCTGCACAGAGCTGTTAACAGTTTGCACTGCAAGAACAACTGGGCTGACTTTGTCCCTGCCTAGGAACACGGGCCTGCGGAAACTGGGGTTGCTATTGGAGTGCAGCATTGCCAATGCTCAGTCACGCAGGGCTTGAGGGCTACCTCAGGACCAAGTTAGAAAGTGCCCGAGATGCACGCCACATCACCTCTGCTTATGCTTCACCCTGACGGGGACAGGATATAGATAGCAGCCTTAGTGTGGCACTGCATGAGTGCTACAAGCTCCCTCTCTTGGGTCCACTTTGGGGTGCAGTGGATGTGGTGGTGCAGTGAAGCACTTCATTGTGGCACTCGCTTCTGAGCCAAGTGGCTCAAGGTGGGGGAGATATCCTCACGCTACACACTGATTTGCTAAAAGCCCCAGTTCCTTGAGCTCAGTATCTTTTGCCTTTTATCTAAACGGATTGAATGTCTAGGCCCCAGGATGCTGTGAGAAGACTAAGCTTGTGTACACAGTGTGACCTAAATGTCCAGACGTCAAAATATGATGTGAAAGAAATTATTTTTACAAATCTTATGACTTTAATGCCACACTCATGCTTATTTTTTGGAGCCTGACTCATAATATTTGGGTGCTCGGGACTGGCAATATTACAAGAATTCGCCATGTTGTGTGTTGAACGTTTTGTACCATCCATAGAAGTAACCGTGGTACTGTTTTACATCAGATATTCAGGAGCAATACTTCCTGACCCTTTCTTTGAGAAGTTTGCCAGTAGACCTTGGCTTCCCCTGGCAGAAAGAGATGGATGTAGTTGGGTTTCTTCTAGTGCTGACATCATTTCCAAGTTGACTCGGAAACAAGGAGATTTCTAGCTGAGTGTGAAAAATGTTCGGAACTGAAGGAGCATGGAAGGAAATTTGAAGGAAAGCATGCAGCCTTAGAGATGGAAACCGCATACCCCAAAGTCAACATCTTGAATATTGATGTTTTTCTTTTCCCTTTTCATTTCTGCAGAGGTTTTCTTTATATATAATTAATGTGTTGCTAATATACTGACAAAGCATTTCTGATGGTTTGTCAAAGGCTAGAGGCAGAGGTTTACTTAATCTCTTCTGAAGAAAAATGACTAGCTGCCAATTAACATTAAACTACTATAGGCATTAATGGCCTGATCCAAGTTTAATTAATGAGAAAGATTTGGCCTTGGTTCACCTGCTAGCTAAAGCTGCAGCTGATTTGGTTTCATTTTTTAGTTCACTTTCAAGTTCCTGTGAATTAGTGCAATGTGGCAATATTTAGGTTTGCCAAAAATTGCAGGAAACTTTCCCACAAACCCATTTCATTAATAATTATGGGGATATTTCTATGGATCTTGCATCCAGTAAGGCTGGTTATTTTAAAAATTCTAAAATAACCCAATTTTCCCAGCACTGGAGCCTGGCATAGAGTAGTCCATGGCATCTTGCTGCCGCTCCAGCAGCATGAGTTTGAGTCCTGCTTCAAATTCATACCAAAGGCTGCTCCCCATCAATCCAGCTGCAAATTCCAGCAGGAGAGTCAAAGGAAGCCCGATGTGATGCCAGCCACATCGCTGCCACGCGTGCCCTTGGCTATTGAAGGTGGCACATAGTCCACCAGGCTACTGTGGGTATCTCAGGCAGGTCTCAGAGTTTTAATTTTCCTGGCAGTGTCCTTTCATATAATACTACTGGAACTAACAGAGATATTGAGTTTGTGTGTTAAGGATCTCTTTTTTAGGGTCATGTATTTTATCCGTAGAGCAGCTATAACATTGTAGACATCCACGAATGCATTACTGCAGGCATTTGCTGAGGATAGCTCAGCTGTATTAACAGCAAGATCCCATAAATTTAGGGAACAAGTGAAAATTAAAGTATACCAGCAGCTGCAACATAGTGAATGCTGCAGATCCATGTTCTGTGCATACAGGTAAGACACTATTTTTTAAAACAACCAACACAAAGCAGGAATGACAAGTGAGAGAGAGACCTTCTCCAAGTACCAAACATAACTTTCCAGAAATAGTTTACCTTCAAAAGCAAATGTAATCTTCATCCAAAGCATGACAGTGTTAAGAAATCAATAAAGACACAGAGTTGTGCTGAATATGTTGCACGGCTATGTCTATGCTGACCTCTTGGGTCAACTATAAGGTTGTTCTCAACTAGCCCAAAGCTACAAGATCTGCACTTCCCCATCTATACCATTCCTTGAGGCCCACACCAAAGCCATCCACATCATGCTGTGTAGCTTATGATCAGAGCACTCTGAGAAGCAGAGCTCTTCTAGGAATCAGTCTGTGGGATTCTTGTCTCTGCTTCCAGACTTGTCTCTTCTTAGGGGCGGTAGGCAGAGGAAGAGGGGTGTGGAAGAGGTGGACTATGCACTTGCGGCATTGCTCCTGGTGCACATCTATGCTTGATGCCTGCAGCATGAGGGTAAATTCAGAAAGAGTAGAGCTAGGAGGCAGGTAGACACAGTGAACCTCATACCCAGTTCAACAGAGCTTCCAGGCTTGTGCTGAAGTGCTACTGAGAATTGCACTTAGGATTGACAGAATAGGTGATTTGTGACTGTAGGAGGCCCTTAAGGTCATCCTCTGGTGTACCTCCTTGTGGAGTGGGGGTGGCGATGAAACTTGAGACATTAATTTGCATATATAACGGTAGCATCCATCAAGCTAAGTGACTCAAAACTACATTGAACTGCCTCTAAGTTTTAATACATAGCAACCAAATTAAGTGGATTTGTTTCAAAACCAAAGCCAAGAACATACTGTACTGCTATCACTGAATGACACAGATGACTGATGCATCCAATCTCTAAGCTAAGCATCTGAGCAGTATATTTTGATTGTACCGTGATCAGTAGAGCCCTTTGGGATCTCCCTGGCAAAGCTGAATTCTGTTGGAGAAAGCTGCTTCCATTGGGAAGGCTTCTCAGGTCCAGGATGCAATTTCTGTTCAAAATGAGAGAGAAAAAGGAAACCCTTCCCAGAATAGCCAGTAGCCCTGGGATTAGATTGCTAACCTGGCGTGTGGCTGACCCAGGCTCTGTGCTGAATCAGGAAGACTAGAGACCTGACCCTGGTTGTCTACATCTGACATCAGGGCTTCACCCCTTGGCTGGTGGCTCTTCTGACACAGCTCACTGCCTCTCTGAGGAGATTTGAAAAGCTTTGTTTTTGTCTTAATGTACAATGGGAAAAAAATTGAAAGCTCAGAAATGTTCCTGGGATTCCTGCCTAGCACTAGTGATCACATTTTCTTTTCTGGGTGGTGTATTTGGGGGTAACACCAGAGGACTGGGCTGCCTAGGCTAAGTGAAAGTTGTCTGACAGCAGCTAAGTAGCAAATCAAGGCCAAGCGTCTCAAATGACCGGTGTGTAGGAACATATGCCTCGGTCCGACCGTCGTTCCATGACGTCTGATATTCCACCTCCAGCAGCGGGCAGTTCCGGTAATTAGAGGCTTAGGGGCTTCCTTCTTTGGCTTAATAGCTCTCAAAGACTTGTCACATGAGTAATGGGCAGAGGATCCGTCAGATCACTCAATGACTGACTCAAGTCAACAGAAGGAGGTTTTTTATCTCTGTCTTCAAGGGGCTAAAGACCAGCCCTAAAGCAGGACTGATTTTGTAACCTTGACTCATGCTGAGTAGCGTTGTTCAGTGGGTCTATTCATATAGGTAAGTCCTATTTTATACGAGTAATGGTAATGGTGTCAGATTCTGGCTTTAAGGTATTACACAGAGCTATCTCAGACCCAGGAGAAAGCTGTGTGACTCCGTTCTAGCTTTAAAAAATAAAAGTTTTAAATCCCAAGTTAAAATGTGCCATTTGGCTCTCGTTAAATTTGGTCTAAAAAGGCTGTGCTGAATAATAAAAAAGATCAAGCTTTTGATGTTAAGTTGCATGTTCAAGCATAAAATCCAGCCTTGATGATGAAGCCTAGTGTGGCTTTCTTCACTTCATCTCGACTCCGAGGGGCAAACTTAGCACTTTAAAACGTAACGCTTACTGATGAACTGTTAAAATGGTAGACAGTGAAAAATATACTTGTATACAGCACAAAAGGCTAAACAGATTAAAGGGGGCAAATACTGGGTAGTAAGTGTGTAAACGTGTGCCCATCCTAGAGGTGAGGCCATTATTTTAACACTGCCATGCTGTTTTTGTATGCTTCCTAGAAGAAATGTGGTTCTGAAAAGCCTGAATCAGGGCCTGATGCTGCCGTGCAGAGCCATCCCTAGGGGTGTGCGGGACCAGGGGGTGGTGAGCAGCTGGGGGGATGGAGGGGTGGAGAGTGGCTGGAGCGTGGCGGCTGCGGTGGGGTCTGCATGGTACTGTCCACGGGGCCCCCCAAGGTGTGAGGCCCAGGGCAGTAGCCCAGATTCATGCCCCTGCCCCCCTGTATGGATGGCCCCGCTGCCATGTTTGCCTTGGAAACATGAAGGTGGTAGCTCCTGGAATGGCAACACAATGTTAATGGTCTGTACATTAGTACCTGAAGAGACTTCTATGGCCTGACAGGGATAGACAGTATGAGCACTGGAGGACAACCCACAGCTTAGCCCCACACCCTTCCTGATTGCCACACGTATCCCTTTTCATTACTGATCGGCTTTCTGCTCCCTGAGCTGTTTGCCAACGTGCCACTTGTTTCCTCCCCAATCTGTTTGTGCCACTTGAGCACCCATGCTGCAGGTTGGCTACCCCTGGTCTATGGCATGACTGTTTTGCAGCAGTGAGGGTAATCATTTGCTGTGCCAGTTCCCATAAACGTATGACATCTTTCCCCACTGGCATTATGTTTTTTGGATGTTTGATCACAGTAAAATATCTGCAGATGTGAGACATGGGAGGTGTTGGAACATGCCAGAGCTGACACATACCTGCTTCTCTCTGCCTAGGAAAGTAGGTAGGGAAGGAACAAAATCAGTGCTCCGAGGCACGGACTATTTTAAGCTCCTTTTTGCACAATTGTTGCGATTCCACCAGCAGGCAGACCATAATGGGACTTGGTGGAGTTTGGGGGCAAAGAAGTTGTACTCACATCACTTCTGAATAGTGAGCACTTCAGTGATATGCTCAGGTCCCTCTGGTTTACAACCCACGGGTTGCGTCTACATGAGACACTGACTGCGCAGTTGTTACTACATCATCATTTAGTACTTGTTTAGTACTAAATGACTGTGCGGTAACCAGAGTTACTGCACGGTAATGCCGCCAAACGTCTTTTACATGATGCTACCGCACAGTTATGGTTGTTACCACGCAGTGCTACTGTGCAGTAGTATTGGGTTACTGCACAGTCAGCGTCTTGTGTAGACGTGGCCATGGTGTTTGAAAGGTTTGACTCTCTGGTACACTTCATGTGGGTGTGAGCATCCTCCCAGCCTAGGATGGGAGCACAATCTCTTTGCTGGGTTTCAATGATGATCTAGATATAGGGCTATGTCGAAGGAGCCTCTCAGTGCTGGTACACTCCTGCATCCTGTTGCTATGTCGGTTTATCCCAAGCTCCACTGAGCTCCAAGAGCTTATAGTTGGGACCAATACATTATGCAGTAAGAAAATGCCTGCTCTTCAACAAGGCCTCATGAAGCAAGAACAGGAAGCACGCAGTATATCCCCCCCCCCCCACACCCCAAATTAATTGCTCCTATTTTGATTAAAATGCATTATCATATAAATATTTTATTAAAATTGCCATTAAATCTTTCTTGCTTATGAACTGTGACAACTTTAAAGCCTAACCTTTTACAGCTTGGCACCACATAATTATTTTGCTCATTAGCTACGTTTAATAGTTCGATTTCTTAATATGCTTTGCCATTTGGAACCTGCCTCCAGTGCCAAGTTCAAATCAATGCTGTTAGTTATTTGTGCCATTGCAGATAATTAAACAAAAATTAAAAGCAATTTAACCTTGTAGATACTCACAGTGTGGTGTTAATCTGGCTCAGGGATAGACTGGCATTCGAGGGCTGGCAGTGACTCAGTTTTATGGGCTCAGTTGTACATGGGTGCAAATCCCGCTGAAATCAGTATGGGTGTCTGCCTTTCTGCCAAGCAAGTCTTGGGCTTGATTCTACATTTATATTCACTTCATTTGTGCGAAGATAAAATGCTACCCAGAGAGAGTGGAATTGTTTTATGCTTGTTACATGCTG
Organism: Gavialis gangeticus; assembly: GCF_001723915.1. Classification (NCBI taxonomy): domain Eukaryota; kingdom Metazoa; phylum Chordata; order Crocodylia; family Gavialidae; genus Gavialis; species Gavialis gangeticus. Next base: position 19,527,690 of record NW_017729009.1, read on the forward strand.
GTAAAAGTGAATGTACAGTGGAGTAAGATGGTGGAGAGTCAGCCCCTACAGTACTTCATAGACAAGAGATTCACAGCAACCCCCCCCCCCCCAAGCTATCAAACCATACAAGAGCCCGTTGTCACTTCTGATTCTGTTGCTGGATGGAAATACCCTGAGAAGAGCTTTTAATCACATTATTTCTGAACTCCCCAGTATTGCCTTGAAACCCCAAAGTGCAAAGGCAGCAGTAAAAATGAAATGTAAAGTACTGGTAATATATAATTCATGACTTCTGTTTAAAAGGTTTGGATCATTTTGATGGAAAGGTGAAGTTTAGGAGAGGAAGCAGTTTTCTTATTCTCAGTTCCAAGCTGGTTCTGCCCTGTTCAGAAACCTCCCTAATTATATTTTCTAAGGATACCTGCAAAGGTGGTGGAGGGGAGACGGGGGAAAAAAAACAAGGTTTGATCCTTATCGAAATGCTACTCAAGCTCCTGAAACTCAACTGGAAAGAGAGACATTTGGATTTCATTCTGTGTAGTATAAGCATGTTCTCATGTCCCCGGGGCGAGGGCAGCCCTGTTTGGCCCTTTGATTGCAAGAACCAGAGAACCAGCTTATAGTTCATGGAGCTCAGCAGGCCTGGCTTCTGCCAAGAGCTGGCATGGTCTTGTGTTTAAACTCAGTGATTGAGACTGGGACTCAGAAAACCTAGGGTCAGTCTCTGCCACAACTTTATTCTGTGATATTATTGTCTGTATTATTGTATTACCGTGACAGAGTAAGATAAATACATGAGCTGAGAAAATGATGGGAATGCTGACCCTGTAACTGGTGCTGGATTACAGCCCCTGTAGGCTCACCCAGGTTAGCCTGGGTAGCAGTGAAATCAGAAGAGGCTTCACTAAGTGCTGTGGCTGGGCTTGTGCTGTCGCAGCCTGTGCTCTTGTGGCTTCACTGCTATTGGTATCTGCGCGAGCTAGGTTAGGGATAGCTTGGGTACGTCCATGTGAGCCACTGACTTCAGCAGAGACACAGCCACTGCAACAGGATGGTTCACATGAGATGATGATACCAGTGTGTCAGGCTCTAAATGTTGTCTTACTCTCTTTAGGTTCCCATTTCCAAGGATAGAGTAACACTCTTCCTCCTGCCTGCTAGCTTCTTGTGTCCATTTAAAAGGTAAGCTCTCAGGGCAGTTTTATCCTTACCGTGCATTTGCACAGAGCACAGTGGAGCTGTTTTTTGGCTGCCACCTGCACATGCCACTGGTATCCTGCACCTAATACATGATAATAAAGGACTCTCGGTGGGATCAGGCCCTTCAGGATGGTGAGACAAAGTTAGGGCTGGAGGCATCATTTCTTCAGTGCCTGTTCAGACCTACCCTAGCCCCCATTCCTAATTTAAACCATGCACAGAAACTGTCCTTACATGGTTGTGGATCCTATTTTTAGTTTGCCAATTAATCCAGCTTGGACTAGAAATCACATATCCCCATAATTATAGGTGTGCAAATTCCAGACTGGCAGCTGGTTTGACATTCTCAGCTGGCAAATTTGCCCTAAACAGTCAGCACCCCAAGCTGATGGAGGATCACAGTCTCATGACTGCCTATGCCCATCTGTTGTGATGGCTTAGTGCCCTGGGACACAGGTGCCAGGCAGTTCTGAGCTGAGATGGGCAGTCTGCAAGAAACCTCTCTTTCGGCAGGGAAATCTCTCCTCTGCACCCCTGCTCTTTCTTCTCCGCTGCTGGCATCTGCTAAGAGCAGGAGAGGAGTGAATGCCAAAAGCTACGTAGAAAGGCTTTCTCCTGAAGCCCAATTGTCTAGCAGATGCCTGCATGGGGCTGTGCATGGACAGTGTTGCGGGCATTGCAGGAAAGTTGTGGGCTCTTGGGGAGAGAGTGAAACTAATACAGAAGGGTGGACATGGGTCACCTCACATGTAGGACTGGTTTTAACAGAGCTCAATATCTTCTGGCCCTGATCCTCATCATAGCTACACTGAAGCTGTAGTGTTTTACCTCGATGGAGGTCTGGCCCATCTTTTGATCCTGGGCAGAAGCTAAAAGGTCCCTATACTGCCATGGGAGGCAAACTAAGAGGACAATGATTTAACATCCTTTTTCCTGCCTAAGAAACATCCCATCCAGCTGTTCAAAGTATGGTTGATGGGAAGAGCAGGTAAAATGGGTCATACAACATGCCTAAACCCACTCAGCCTGGGAAGCACATTAGAGCAACAGGTATTTCAACCTCTGCCGGCTGATTATTTTATTAATAAGCTCCCCCTCCAACCTGCTATTCTATCTGTGGCAGCCCCCTTCTCTTATTTCTCATCTCAGTTAGAAGACCCAACACCTGAGACACTTGGGGCTCTTTAAGCATTTTCTACCATTTAATGAATTAAGTATCACAACTGCTTTCTGCTCCCTCTGCTCCCTTTCCCCCTCCCATTCTGCAAACGGTGCAGGTAGGAAGGGAGGAGGGGCTGTTGCAAGGGGAAACCAGCTTCCCCCCAGGACCCAACAGTGAACTTCTGTTTGGTCCGGGGGATTGTTGTAACTCAGAACGCTTCCTGCAGAGCATTGCGAGTTACAGCAGGGAGCTGCAATTCTGTCCGCACCCTCGATTTGCTGCTTTTCCCACTCCGTGTTCTCAGTTTGATAGCCAACATTTGCACATTACCTTTGAGTACTTTGTCCTAGCTAACTGGGAAGTTGGAATTACAATGATCACATTAAGGCTGATCAATTTTTTCCCCCCCAGTAAAAATGATTTTCTGAGAGGATCAAGATGTCCTCCTTGGGGTTGAAAAAACAAAGAAAAAACTGAATGAAAAAAGTGTTGACTTGATGCGAGTGTTTTCATCAAAACTTGTAACAACACAAGTGTTTATATTTTCCTGGATACTAGGTTTTCAGTGAAGAAAATATTGATAAAAATGGTGATGTGAACACATTGTTAAATGGCTGAGAAAGTAAAAGTGGGTCCTTCTCAAAAGTTGTCAAAGGAAAGTTGCTTTGAGAAACAAATGAAAAAATGCAAAAAAAGATGCGTTTGTCTGCAGCTATTGCCTTGGTATTTGCCTGTATTTGGACCTTATG
>NW_017729009.1:19535782-19559972 GCF_001723915.1 Gavialis gangeticus
TCAGTGAAGAAAATATTGATAAAAATGGTGATGTGAACACATTGTTAAATGGCTGAGAAAGTAAAAGTGGGTCCTTCTCAAAAGTTGTCAAAGGAAAGTTGCTTTGAGAAACAAATGAAAAAATGCAAAAAAAGATGCGTTTGTCTGCAGCTATTGCCTTGGTATTTGCCTGTATTTGGACCTTGTGTGGTCTGACAATCTCTAAGTTCAGCATAACCTGATTTCTGTATGAAAGTCTGTCTGTTTTTCTGAGCGGTGTTCAAGTCTCAGATGTTTCAAAGTCCACTGCAGTGGGTCTTTCAAGATGAACACATAACTGTGTCCATTCCTTTCCTTAGGAGTCTTGACAACAGCATGATAATGGTCACTGCTGATGGCACTTTCACTAAGCCATGGTGATGCTGTATCTTTAACTTATTGGTGAAGCTTTGTTTTGCTATTACTTTGCAGTTTGGAGGAGGGTAATTGTGTATGCTAGAGTTGTCTTAATCCAGTACAACCTCATTATAATGAACCCCCAAGGGAGTGGGAGAAAAGATCATTAAAAGAGGGTGTTCATTATAATAGAGTTAGTTCATTTGCTGGGGCTAATTTCCATTGAAAAATGTGGTTCCAGCTGTTGGGATGGTTAAAAGCAGGGGTTATAAACAGAACTTGTTATCATGAGGTTATACTGTAAATCCTTTGATAGCTGTAAACGAGTATGACAAGAATCCAGGGCAGGGCATAGAGGGAAGTCCAAGAAAATTCTACAGTGCATTTGGGGCAGATACTTCTGTACCTTATGTGTACCACAGGTTTCATATCCCATGTAAATGAAGTCCTTTATATCTCCTTCGCTAGATATGAACCAAGTAGTCATCTTCTAGCTGCGTTACTGTTAATTATGACCTTTTGCAGGTCCTGTGCAGCTACAGAAAAATGTGTATAAATCAGTATCTGAGCTGTGACTTAATTCAGTTGCTGACAGTTGGTAGAAAAAGAATCATTAACTGGTTTCTGCATCTTTAGTTTGAGAAATCCTGCCAACGTGCTACAGCTAGGTCTCCGAATGGCTTCACTACCATGTGGTGGCAATTTCTTTTCAAGGAACAAGTGCTTTGAAAACAGGTGACTGATACCTGATAAGCAGATACCGAAATATTTTTTTTGCAATATGATTTAAAATGTGTGTGTAATGAGCAAAGTGCCTTGTTAATGTTGCTAATGTTAATGAAAGTTCACATCTGACTGTTCTTCTCTTATTTTATTGTCTTTCTCTGGTTTCAGTGTGTGGCACTAAAGCCTTTTTTTCCCCTGAGAAGCTCACAACACTCTCTTTCTTCCTTAATTCTGGGCTTCCTAAATCAGTTCTCCAGGCTACTCAGTGATCAGAAAAAATTACAGCTGAAAACAAGGGTTCATTATTTGAGATGAATCAAAGCTGTACATTAATTGGATGTGGCAAACTTTAAATTACCAATAAACCCATTGAGCCACATATAATTTATTTCTTGCATTCCGGAGGACACCTTTCATTAAAAAGGTGGTTAAAACTGCCAAGAGAGTGTGGTTTGGATTTGGCTTGCATTATTTATAAATAATTAAATACTTGATAAAGGGAACGTGTGCATGATTTGAGCAGGAATGTGTGTACAGCATGATAGTAGAACCGAACTACACTATTAAATTCCAAACCTAAAACTTAGCCTGCCTGAGATCTAAGCACAAGTTTCCAAAGCTGTGGAAAAGGTACAGCCACATGATAAGGAACACAAGACCCATCTATAGGAGGGTTTTTACCCTATCACCTAAATTTTTGCAGAGCAATGTTCTCACCCCATTTCATTGCCAAGCAAGGAGTGAAGAGAAACAAATCTCCTCACACCCAAATTAAATTGGAGCCCAAACCCTGAACTGTCTCCTACCATGAGGGGATGAGAGAGACTTTCTGGCACAAAATGCTCATGTCAGGCTCAGACAAAAGGGGCTGGGCAGGAGGATTGCCCTCCACACACATCCACACATGCTCTGGTTGACAAGTGGCTAGTGTATCCACTTGCTATGGAAAAATTAAACCCGTTTTGCAACCTGGTTGAGTCATTCAAAGTCCTCTTTATTTATATTAGTGTCTGGAATGTTTCATTTCATGGGATAGCGCACTTAGCAGACACAGATGTCTTAAGGAGTTTTCCAGTAGAACTATGGCCATATATATATTTACTTGTCATATTTTCCACTGCCCATTTGAAAAAAAAAAAGGATTAGTGTCACAATTTCCAGTTCCACCCTTTGACTGGGGGGGAAAAAGAGGGAGATATTTAATGCTCGATAACCACCCGGCAGTTGGACTCAAGTCTTTTCCAAAGCACTCATTCTATGCAAGTGCCTGCAGGGATCTGTTGGTTGCTGAATTTTTGGGCTTGATTCTGCTTTTGCTAAATGCATGGCAAAACTCTTGCTGACCTCCCACTAGTGTCCTTAGAGCAGGGCTAATGTTTTAAAGATGCAGTGAGATGTGGCTAGATTGGGACAATAAAGGGAATTAATCTATTTCCTAAGACAGTTCTTTGGTGCCAGAGCACATGGTGACAGCAGTGTTTGGTCCACAGATCATGGGGCAGACTGAACAGTCGAATGGGTCTTCTCCAAGATGTGGCCACCTGCTGCAGTCATGTGCAATCGCGCAGTGTGGTAGGACTACTGTGTCTTCCAGGTGGGACCAAAGGCTGGGAAAGGTGATGGGGGAAGACCCCTTGAACAGGTTTGGCAAGGTTGTTTGGATAAATAACCAAAACTAACTGAATTAAATCCTATGGCTGGAGTAACGCATTCGAAAATCAAGCTACATCATTAAATGGCTCCTTCTGACCTCAGCATTTATAGCCTTTTTGGACTATGCTGGTCACAGGGGCACAATATTTGCTTAGCTCTGCTTCTTCTAAAGTCCAGGGGAATTCTGCCATTGACTTCAATAAAAACAGAATGAAGGCAATGCTGAACACTTGTGAAAATACTACCTCTAGGGGTTTCATTTGAGGGCTACAAAAGTAGGTCAGAAAACTCCTGAATGGAAATTGTTGAAAATGTTCTGGTCTCTTCTTCTTCCTGTCAGACTGGCAGCATTGTAACATTAGCCTCTTTGGCAGTGTATCACTCCCAACTAGCATCCAAAACAGCAGCTAAAAATAAATCTGTGTTATTTTGGAGGACAAAGAGGGAAATGGGCTTTACTTGAGGGTTTTTTTGAACTTCAAAATCAGTTGGATGCAAATTTTGAACAAAGTGGGACTATCTTTGTCTAACCCAATAGTTTATTTCTCATTAGCATGGGCGAAGGAGCTGTATGGGAATGGGAACTGAGGTGTAACTGAGGTTCTGCGGCTGACTTGTAGCTGGTATTTTTAGCTGATGTTATGGTGCGACAGATGTTCAAAATGACAGACAGGAAGGTAGGTACTGGTGGCTGTAGACACTGATGTCATGTGACTGCTGCAGAAAATCAGTCACCTTCCTGTCCCCCTGTGAGTCACATCTTCATCAGTAACTCCATTTTTTGGCTGGGCAAAGGCACAAGCAAAAATCCAAACTGCAAAGTAACATATTTAAAAATTATTATCAAAAAAAGTGACTCACAAGGCAGCAATCCTGCCTTGTCATCGCCCAGCTGCTAAGGAAGCAAAGGAATACCACCAAGTGAATTCCAGAAGCTTTATGCATCCCCAAGAACGCCACCCTTAATGGAAGTTATGCACCCGTATAAGACAGAAACCATTGTTCTCATGTTGCTGTGTAATATCTGTGTGCACTGGGCGTTAAGAGCACACTTAATAGTCATTTGGTTGCGATTCATAATTCACATCTAGTCACAATTTCACGAATGCTTCACTTCTAAGTCATTCTACACCAAGAGCTCTGTCAGCCACGGCATGTTATGAGCAAAGTAGATGACCAGTTCCAAGGACGGTTTGGAAGAAGACTGCCTCCCGTTCCTTTTCATCAAGAGCACGTGCAGTTCGTGTCTGGTTTCCGTTGCTGCTGTGTGTGTTTGTGCGCCAGGTGCTGCAATTGAGCTCCTGGAAGCTTTAAGTGATGCTTCCCGGAGAATTTCCCTTTTTGGAGGAACCCATACCAACCAATAGGATCAGGTTTTGATATTTCAGTCCACTTACTTCCTTTATACCCTGCTTTTCCAAAGAGCAACATTACTTTCAGCGAAATTGTGTTCTTTTAGAACTGAAAAACACAGCTAACGCCCAGAAGAAAAAACTGAGATCTCCGGAAGAAAAGGCAGAGGATGAGGACCTTATTTTGCCAGGCAAGCATGACGCACAAGAAGATGAAACTCCCCGCTCCAAAAAAATGGACAGTCTAAGAAAGAGACAACAACTGAATACTAATAGCATGGGATAATATTTGCCCAGTAACAGTCGCCTACTCATGCCAGTAGCTTAGCTGTTGAGTTTTGAGTAGGTGTCCTGGCAAAAGAGAATTCAGTCTCCTAAAGGAGGGGAATGGGCTAATCATGTGGAAGTTTACATGGTCTTCCCGCGTATGAGTGACAGCACTGGAGATGGCAAGAAGGTGCTTGTTTAATGGTTAGCCAATAGATGCTGAAGCTGCATTGCCAAGGGTTTGGAGATGGGAGTCAATAATTTCTATAGCTACCTGTGGCAAATATTGGGAGAGATGAAAAATATTGGGGGGGAGGTGCTGAAGTGACAGGTGAGACCCTGTCTCATTTTGTTTTAGGATGCAAACTAACCGGAACATATCTCAGCGCATCTCTTCGGTGTGACCCATGTGTTGGGGCGAAATTAGCAGGATGGCTACGCGAATGATGGATAACAGGAGCATAAGCGCAAATTGCTGGCTGCGCCTCCGCTCCGAGCTGCCTCAAGCTGTGCCGTGTTGTTCAAAGTGTATCATCTGTGCAGCAGGCTTGGAGGCTGGTTCAGGCTGATTATGAGCTCACTGAACCGGAGCTGCCAACTGCCCGTACAATTATGGCAAGCCTGTCAAATGGAAGACAGAGCGAGAGGAAAAAAATGTTATTTTGGATTGCTGGCAAACTATATACCGTCCGTCCCCGTCCCCCCTCCTTTCTATGCCTGGTTGATCAGCAAACCCTGTTTGGGGCATCTCTGCACTGGCTCTGGGAAGGACAGCTGTGAAGAGGGACTGCAGAGTTGGACTTTAGAGAATCCATTTCTCTCGCAGGAATTAACGTTCATTTTTGTGGTAGCATTTCCCAGGCCCAGTCACAGACTTGGCTTCCATTGGACGACACGCTGTACAAATCCAGAACAGAAATACCTCGTCTCGGAGCACTTTGGGTTTACCTGCGTGTTAGTTATGTTCTCAGATGACACAAAAAACACGTTCTCATTTCATGGGCTGCCCCTGAGGGAGGGTACCAGGGTCTGGGAGTTTGAGAATATGGCTTCCTTTTCTGTCCTTCCAGCCTCCCAGGTAGAGTACAAAGAAGAACGCCCGCACCACAGGCCGCAGAGGGCACAGGTGGTGGCTCAAGGTCCCAGCTGTCATGGTGGATTGACTCTTTCCGTGTGGCAGGTGAGATCAGCTGTGAGAGAGAGGACCCGGGATGGCCGAATCCTCCACTTATGTCTTCCTTTCCGGAAAAAAACCATCTCGCCAAGCAGTCCTGCTGCCCCCTTCTCCATACAGCACCGGATGGGTTTCTGTTCTGTGGACCTAGAGCTGATGGGATCCTAGCCTAGAGACAGAAGAGCTTGGCCTAGACTGCTGTGACATACCCCTTCTTCCAGCAATAGTCCCCTTCCTGGGCCCGTTAGTGAAGGGTTCAGAAGGGCATTTGGATTTTGTGGCTCATTCGGGCCTTGAGCCCTTGTGCTATGACTGCCAGAAAAGGGCAATCAGTGTCATGTTAATGGCTATAATGGCTCCAGGAATTGCTGGAGACCCAGCTCATTGCATTGGGCCATCAGACGTTGATCATAACGAGTTTGTGCAGGAGTCGACCCCGATGATCTGGAGGTGACTTGCGCTGCAAAGTTCAGAGCTGAGTACAACCAGTTTTCTGGCGCTCCTAATTTTGGAGGAAATTGGAATGAAACAAACTGGTTTCAAGTCTCTAACAACAAAAGGGGATTTTCAAGATGCAGGCAGTCCTCGGACTTAGGACACAATTGGTTCGTGAAAACTGCGTTTTAAGTCGAAATGTTGTAACTCGGAACCAATTTTCTCATAAGAAACAATGTTATAAATGTGGGATTGGTTCCTGAACCAAGGCCTGATACCCTATTTTCACCAAAAATACCCCAGGATTTTGTACTCAATCAATTATAGATGAGTAATATAGCTACGTTAATGTATTTATATTATAAATAGCAATCATATTGATTTGGAAGGACTTCTCTGAGGCAAGTTTGCTGGACTTTTTGAAGGGCTCTTGACTGGAGTCTTCTCAGGAGTCTCGGCTGCAGGTTTTTCTGGAGTCTCGTCTGCTTTCTTAAAGAAAGTGTCCAAGGAAGTTTGGACAGATGTTCTCCAGGGAGGTGGGCGACACAGCAAACTTGATCGCTGGTGTGGCATTGCATTGGATCAAGTGTTGTGAAGTCAAAACTGATGTTATAAAGTTGCAACAGTGTCAATTTATAAATGTTGTAAGTGCAAAACGTTGTAACTCAAACCATTGCAAGTTGAGGACTGCCTGTATTATAGCTACTCCTCGCTTAATGTCGTAGTTATGGTCTTGAAAAATGCGCCTTAAGCGAAATGATGTTAACCAAATCTAGTTACGTCACAGTAGTTATCTACTAGCAGGCGGCGGCCAAACAAAGTTATAACCGAACACAGTGCGACTTTAAATGAGTATGTTCTCTAATAGATCAGCGATGCAATAACCAAACAACGTTAACCAGGGCGCCATTAAGTGAGGAGTGGCTGTACTACTTTGGAAATTTTTTGTGATGACATTTTAAAAATTTGCTTTCACATTTTAGTTCAGGTTATTTTGTGCCAGCAGCAGCAGTACACAAGACACAAACCTGCTCCTGATATGTTATCATTTAATACTTGAAAGAATTTGTCTGCAGGCAGATGTGTTGTCCTACCAGGAAACATCCAGCTGCAGCAAATTCGGATCCAGAGCTTCAGCTGTGGCTAAGAAGCAGTGGGTACAAAACTGCCCTCTGTACCACCCTCATCTTGCAGCCACCCCACACTGGCTACAGAGCCAAGCTGCTGTAACTCCCATCGTTGACCCTGGTGGGCCTCACGCCCTGGGCAGAGATCATCTTGTCTCAGAGTTACTGTGGTTTTGATTTCTTCTCTCTAGCCATGGCAGCTGCATGTGGGAAATTACATAGAAATGTTTATGATGGCTTTGCGCCCCTTGATGATACCCTTGTGCCAGGCAGATCCTCTGGATCTTCTAAAGAGGACACAAGTGCTGGGTAGGATGACTTGCAAGGCCTCTCAATCACCCTATATCCTTGGTATTGTTAATATACTCCACTGCTCTTTCCAGGACTGAACTGAAAGTCCTGGAGGATATTCACAGAGCCATGCCTGTCAGCTCCATCCCACTGCTTTGCTAGCATGCCTTGCCCTGACCCAGGGAGGGAGCAAGGGGAAGGTCTTTTCTCTATCATGTGTCCAAGCTTGTTCTCTCTGCTAAGACCTTCACTGAGGAAACCAGCTGTGGTTGGTGAATTTACATGAAGTAGATACCTGACCAGCAAGATTCAGAGTGAGAAGTCATCTCAGGCCGCTGGATAGCCTTCATATGGGTCAGTACAGATCTGGGGGAACATTGATAACACTAGAACTGGAAGTCCCCCTGTTACCAATGCCCTGGACCATCCAGTGCCTCCCTTTCCCATCTTTGAGGAAAACAAAGTGAAGAAACCCACTGCAAGCTCCCGCAGACCTAACCAGGCTGCTCTGAGGCCTCCTGGTTCTTTCCAGTAGCCGGCAGGAACCGCAATTACCGTCTGCTGCAATTTCTTCATTATCATAATGACAGTGCTCAGCAAAATATACGAGAGACATTGATGGTGACGCCCAGATGCTGGAACCATACGATGCCACATGGAAAATCATGGCATGGTATAAAAACGAGGCTTTTATATGGTACAGCTGGCTCTGCATAATGCCCCTGTAATTTATCAGTCTACAGCATCTGGTCCTTTGCTGCCATTCTTCGGTTCTCAGACAACCATAATCTCAAGTGTCTTAATAATAACACAGACCTGCCAGGCAGGGAGGGGGTGGGGGAGAGACAGCTCCTTTTGTGTGATGCTCATCCCAAATTAGAGGTGGAAGGGGGTGAGAGAAGGAGAAGAATAGGGTGGATCTGGAGAGAAGCTCCACGGAGCATCATTTGAGCAGTGAATTACAAAGGGAGGCTGGTGGCTGGACCACGTTGCTGCCAGGACGCTGCCTGTGGGAGCTCATGTCAGGATGGTGTTGCTTTAGGATCCATTCTTGAATGAGCTTCCTCTCCTGGGTAAATTCCCATGTGCAGGGCTAACGAAAAGCCTGTAGCTAATCCTGTGGCTTCAGCAGCAGTGGCAAGGCCTTGGCAGCCTGGCTTTCTCTGCACAGCTTGCCGTGACTGCCCCAGAGCTTCTCTGCAACTGGTAGCAAGGCCCTGGACAGGGGTTCGGAGATCTGGTCCATCCCTCCATGGTCAGAAGGGCCAAGTGCTGAGCCTGTACTGGCTGAACCAGCTGAATGAATGCTGAAGGTTGAGAGGAGGACATTCACTTGGAAGCCATGCCAAAGACGGAGGACCCAGTGCCCCCGCCGCCATGCAGAGGTGCCCTAAAACCAACTCACCCACCTCGTGGAGGATGGCCCTGTATAATGGCATCTCTGTATGGCAATAACCATTTTGAGGATTTGGCCCGCTTGCTCCCCGTGCCTGGCCCAATGCAGTGCTGACCCACAGCTACCTACCAGCCCCTCGGGGCCATTCATTAACACAGCCTTCAGGCTGGCTCTGCTGCGGAAGGGGATCCTTGGGATGTCCTGATTAGGGGTTGGTACTTAGCTCCCAAGCGCACTGACTTGGGAGATGCATGAAGATGGATTTAAACCCTCTTCACACCCTTCTCGTCTGCATTGGGTGCTCTATGGCTCATGGCTGGAAAGCTAATTTCCCAGGTCCCCCCTTCTGTTGTGAGCTCAGGTTCAGTGCCCAGAGGCTGTAAGCACATTTCACCTTCTCTTGGGCTGGACTTCCAAGATCTCTTCCTCTCAAAACGCCCATCAGAAGACAAGTCGCCTCCTTCCCCTCCTACCATTGCAGCAAACATGCCCAGAGCCTGCTTCGCTGGGCTTTTAAAGTCCCCAGGAGGATTCCAGAGCATGAAATCTCTGCATGGCTAGCACATCATCACCCAAATCATATTAATCTCCCAATCTTCCTTCCACTGAAGTCAGTGGAAATTTATGGGGGGAGGATTGAGCACGACATGTAAAGTACTCTGCAGAGGAAAACTTCAGGCACGGGGCCAAATTCTTCTTTCCGTTCTATAGGTGTAAATCCACTGATGTCACTGGAGTTAGCTCATCCTTTTGCTCATGTTTCCAGACAGGAATTTATACCCATTCTCTTCAGAGGAAATTCAGTCACACAATGATCTAGCATGAAGCATAGACATCTGCCACCGCAGTCTCCCTGGTATGCTCTTTGTCCTGTTCACTTCCCCCCACACCCACACACTGGCCTGTATGCCTCCTCACACCTGTCCTTGGGAATTCACGGTCATGGAGCTAACTGCTTTTAGTCGAGGATAATGTCCATCATAAACGAGAGCCTTCTTGAAGGAGAATGCCTGATGGCTCATGGAAAGCGGAGCAATTTTAACATTATCTCATTTCATAAACTGTCAGGATTACTTTTTGTTCATCGTAAAGGCAAAACTTACATTTAAGACCTAAGGATGTTCAAGTCCCCTTTTTAGCATGTCCAAAAAAAGAAATTGCATTTCATCTGGTGGAACCCTCAGAAATGGAAAGGATTTGAAATCATTCATTTTAGGGCCACTAGATGGCAAACAAAGTTATCTCTTTGGTGCAAGGAATACACCCTCCCTATGATGTTACACTGAGCGTTTTTCCCTGGTAGAAAAAGTGTGTGGTTTCTCTCTCGCTTTCTCCACGCTCCTTGCTGGGGAAAGAGGAAGGAGGAGAAAGGGAAATATGTATGAAAAGAACTGGGGGTCAGACTCAAAAAAACCTCAACCCATATATAAAAGAAGAGCATACTAAAGCATTTTTTTAAAGGACAGAGAAATGATATGACATGGATTCCAGGGTGGGAGAGGTGAGTACCATGACCTGTGCCCCATCACAGCAAAACCATCATCACTTGCTGGTGGATGAGGCGACAGTGGCATCCATAGCTCAGGGTAGATGATGCCCGTCAGACTAAGTGAGAAAGTGCCAGCTGTGTGGCTATGCTGTTTGTCTCACAGAGCGGTGCGATTACTTGAAATGCTCAAACTGGGGCTTTGGGTCTGGAGGACTCTCCGATGCTAAGTTAGTATGTTGTAATGCTCTGTGCTGGTTGGAGGACGGAGGGTCCCATACTTTAATCTCTCATCATCGTCCCCATAAGTCTAACTTGTTTGGTGAGAGAGAATAGGTGAAGGCTTCGGAGGTCAAGTACCCCCTTTAGTGGGCCAGATAGAGACTGCAGCAGATGAGACAGACCTTTAGGAAGCCCTGTATAGGGGCAGAGTTTGAGATGGGCAGCTTGAATCCAGTCAGGGACAAATTCAGAAAGGGACTGAGGTGCTTCAAGGACTTTGGCACAATTTAGGTAACAAAGTCCGGAATTGTAATGATCAAAGCCCTGCTGAGCTACTTTCCAACCCGAGAGACCCCATACTCCCCACCTGCCACCGTTCTTGGTATTAAAGTTGCTCAGGCACCCCGAGGAAGTTCTGCTCCCGTGGGTGCCCAGACGTGCCCTGCTCTTGACAGGGCTGGGCAGCTAAGTGCCCACTCACTGCCAAGTCCAATTTGAAGCCACAAAAAACTGGCTGTTCCTCTTCCAGTCTCTTGTGAGGAACTTGATCTGGAAGGTGTTCCCAGAGCTGCCTCGTGCACATCGACCGGACTGGGCTCCCTGCAAAAAGCTGCAGTGGGTGCCACTCTCTCTTACAAGTGGCGAATACTCTTATCCGGTATTCTGGTGGCTAGAGCATGAACCCAGGGATGGGAGAGTCAAGTTTAATTCACTCTGCTTGAAGGGGGTTCAAATCCATATCTTCCATCTCCCAAGAGGGTTCCTTAACCACCCAGCCATTGGCTACATGGCGCGGCAGAGGTGTGGGGTCGGGGCGCGCAGCCTCTACTTGTCACACCGTTCCACCGTGCAGAAAAAAACCGAAGCTTCACTGGGACAAAGAGCGGAGAAGGTGTGAAGTAGTGAGCAGAGCAGCCGCCTAGGAGCAGGGTTTGGGTTTCATCCCCTGCTCCAGAGGCTGTTAGTTCATTTGTTCCAATGACTTTTCTGTGCCAACTAGTGGGTCACATGCCCAGGCCCCCCCAGTGAAACAATAGAAAGCAATTAGAGAAAATTTCTTTAAGAGCTTTAAGAATCCAGTGTAAGCGAACGGCAAGGATCAGGTAAGTGCATGCGGGTGGGATGTACCGGTTTGTGTGACAGAGACAATTAGGAGATTTGGCAGCTTTTCCATGCCTGGTATTTAAAGTTCCCCAAGTGACCTGCTGAAATGGATAGAATAGGTGAATTAACTGTTACAACCATAATATATATTGCCTGGAAGGCTTCGCCAGGTGGCACTGTTGTGTGCAGTCTTCCAAAATCTAACTTGTACGGTGTGAGAAAGTGGTCGATTTGGGGAAGACAAGTCCATGCTCCTCTGAGGTTTTTGTTGCACAGGACTCTTGTGAGGAGTCCATATTTGGAGAAGGAGTTGTGTGAGGAGCATCGTCTTGGCTTTTGTTAGAGTCGGTGCCCGAAGTATAATTGTTCCCTGGGGATTAGGTCTTTGAGTTACTTGAGAAGGGATTGCCCTTCCTGCTGTTTGCCTGCATCTCTTCCCTGCCGCGTGCACGTGCGCGCGCGGGCGTGTGTGTGTGTGTGTGTACAAATAAAGTTCGTTAGATTTAAACTATTTGCAGCATCAGTTTCTCCTCTACTGGGAAGTCAACCCACAAAGCCTGGACATCTGCTGTCTCTTGGCTGCAATGTGACTGCTGTCAAACTGAGACAAAGATCATGGGAGCAAGATACAATAACATAATCTATCCTTTTATGTCTCTCTGACTTGCCAACATTTTTGGATAGAAATGTTGTTGTAGCAGGGAACAGCTAGAGATTTTGGAGGGGAATGAAATGCTGTTGTGTAAGGCAGTTCCCCGAGGCACATCACAAATGTTATCTGCATACATAATAAAAAGGACTTAAAAAAAAAACCCCAAACCATCTTCTCTGGCATTGATTATCAGATGGTCTAAATTCTGCTCCAAGTCTGTCCTGGGAAGCCTGGTTGGTCTGAGTAGTGTGAGGTAGTTATAACTGAAAGCAGGATTTGACTCCTCTTGTGAACTATGTAAGAAGTTGTTAAGCACCATAACTTACAGGGCTGAGTGCTGCCACCTGTATAGAGCTAATATACAGTACAGACTCCTTATCTTTCCATATCTGAGTAATTCCTTTACTACCCTATTGAGAAAAATGATGGAGGTTTTGACAGTCATTTTGTAATGGACATTAATTACCTTCTACCCCAAACTCTCATACTAGTCAAATAGAGAGCACTTCCAGACTCGCTGACATGCTGGCAGGCACAATGTATAACTGGTCCAGAGCTCTAGTTTTCCAGTGCGCAACAACGGCTGTCTGAGGGATGTTATTTTTTTTAATCTTTGGTCAAGGTTTCCTTAATGTGTACTTAAGTGCTAGGTGACAGCATGCATACCTTGTGATATTATGGGTCTGCACTTGGAGGGGGGGAGGAAAAAGAGTGTGTGCGTGTGTGTGTATACACTTGTGTACGTGCGTGTGTGCCTATAGTGAGCTGCTTGTTGAAACGAGTGACATTTGTTCAAGCTTAGCTGAACGACACGGGTATGTCGACACTGTCTCTGGCACGCTTGAGGGAAGGGTGCTCCCAACACCATGGAGCCCCCCATTCCTGTTCATGTGCCAAAACCAGAAATGTGTCAGTGTCTCCTGTGACCGATCTCAAGCCTGGAAAAGGGGTATCTGGTATGGGAAACCCTGCATAGAGTGGCTTCGCCACAGTGTTTCTGGGTCTGGGGTAGGCCATTGGAAATTGGTGGCTAGTGTGTGCTTGGGAACATCTCTCCCAAGCATGCTGGTGATGGGGTATAGATGCACTCTGTGCCTTCAGCTGCTCACTACCTGATGTTCTCTTCTGCAGTCCTCCTAAGTGATTGAGTGTCTTCATCTATATGTAAAATAGCTTGTTATAAAGACAGTCTAAAAAAGATCATATTAAGAAATTGGGTGTCAGTTCGAGCACCATAAGAATATGAGCCAAGGGGAATCTGAATGATACGAGGGATTCATCATCTTCACCTTTGGTCATTATACAGCGTCCACACAGTGCATCACCCTCCGAGAGACAGTCAGTGGCTTGAGTGCTACTCTTTCCAGTCACCACGGGACAGGATCCCATGCCCAGTTTACATAGCAACTGATCTCTCATATGGCATAGTAAGAGGTCTGGGACCACATGGATCTTGGTAACTTAACTCCCTTAAGTCACAGGGTAGGGAAGGAGGTGTGTGAGTAGCATAGCGTAAAGAAGGTCACAGTGCTGTGGTAGAGTGTGAAAACTGTAGGTATGAAGCTTTTATTTTGGCATGCTTTATTGTACCAACTGTCCCAAAATTAAGGCACAAAAGCCAATAGGCTAGAATTTTTAAAGCAACTAAGGGAGCTGGATACCCATCATGTCCTGTTGAAGTTGTCCCCTTTATTTCATGCGGCCCCTTTGGAGATCCCAGCCATCCTAAATGCATCATATACTTTTATATTCAAATAGCTGCTGCACAAAGAGGTCCCAGCCCAGATCTACTCTCTGCTGCAGTAGAGAGGTGGGGGAGAAAGTACAGACAGCAACTGAAGCTATCTGTGCTAAGTAATCAATAGGGTGTCTGCATTGCATGATGTGCCCAATAAAGCTGCTGTTGTGCACGGAGGGAAACGTGGACCAGCACAGAAGATTAACATCTTGTGCCATCTTCCCACTCGCATGGCTTCCTTTGCTTTATGAGGAGGAATCCCATCCCAGCCAGGGACAGCAGAAGGGATCGGGGAGCAGGAAGCGCTGAATGCAGAATAAGCCAGAGCACTACTGCCCCATCTTCATTCAGCTGGTATCCTTACTCCCAGTTCCCTCAGAGTCCTACCGCTGCTAGCAAGGTCATTACCAGTTCTGTGAAAGCAATGAATTTTGCATGGTAATTCACCCCATAACGTACTACTTAGCTTGCTGAAAAGGCTGAATGCAAATAAATGTAATGCATCCTATTAGCTTATTTAACCAAGTTGCGTGTGTTCCTTTGCAGAAAATAAAATATTTACTCTGGTTGATAGAAGGAAAAGTTAATACCTTCCAATGAAGTGATCTCGGACCAAAGTACAGCCATGTAATGAATACGGCCAGCTGCAAACAGGAATCTGACAAGCAGGCAAACAAACATGTTTCACCACCATGAATGAGCTGGAACTGCATTCCCGCAGGTTTTTTTGCCAAGCTCAAATATCCCCAAGAGCAGGCAAGAGACCATGGGCCACAATACAGTAAGGAATGTGGGACCAGTCCCTACAATTTCCATTCAATCATGAATAAGACTTCAATATCTCTCTCCTCAGAGGAACTGTCATGCTGAATCAGGCCTGAGAGTTGCTTTAGTTCAGTTTGCTGGGGAAATGTGCAAAAATCTGGTAGCAGTAGTACGTTATTGTACTCTGCTCCACGCGGAAATGTCTTCTGATGTCTCCGAAGCTGATTTTAGTGCCCCAAAGCGTGAGGCTTTCAGTCCCTTTGAAAACACATTTTAAAAACTTAAGTGTAACTTAGCTACAACTCTCCAGGAATCAATGTGCCAACACCTCTAAAACAAGGTGTCCTTGATTTTAATATGCTTTTCCCTCCTTTTATATGTCAAAAGCTGGCACAGCCTGAACCTCTTTGTGATTTCCCTAGATAAAGTCCACTTATGAGGTTGTATAAATTGTTAATGATGTGGTTACCCTGATCTCATGTTTCACTGGAAACCAACATTTTGGCCATCCAGGACCTTGAATCCCACTGTGACATGCTTAATCCAAATTAGACACTTAGTTAAGATCCTAGAGGAAGAAAGTGGAGTGAACAGGTGGAAAATTGGTAGAAGCAAAAGGCATATGAAGGAAGGCATCAGAGTAGTAAGGAGATGGGTATTACGAGTTGTTTTCTCTTAAAAGTGTTCATGAATCTTGGTGCACAGGGGCTGAGGGAGATTGTTTCAGAAAAATCCATCTGCATGGCGGGACCCTCGATAAAATTCCTATTGACTAATGCTGTGGTATTGACTTGAGTCCCTTTTGAGTTTTCATTTCTCTGCTTGTATTCAGAATGCTAAGTCCTGTAATATAGGTGCTCAGGTCTTTCCAGTTCATCTTCAGCCTTTCACAAGTAGCTTATCCTCTGTGCTTGATCTACCGCTCTACTAGAAGCTCCTTTGAGTACAGGCTTTTGCATTTTGTATCTTAACAACATGCTCAGTATTGTACAAAATGGACCTAATGGGAAGCAGCAGTATTCAGAAAAGAAAGAGGTTGGCTGGAAGTCAGGAGAACTGGTCTCCACTTCCATCTTTGTCAACCACCCACTGGGCAACCCTGCACAAGCCTCTGGTGTCTCTGGTCATCCCAACCATTTTCAGTCTTGTCCCTGAGGAGTGTGATCTCTTTAGGGAAGAGACATCCATTGGCGAGGACTAGCATACTTACTGCAATGGGGTTTTCCTCTTGGTTGTCTCCGGACGTATCACTACCTTGCAAATAAAATCCGTCAACCAACAACAAATACTTCTGCCGTCTTTGAACAGCCTTTGGCAGCAGTGAGTATTTTACATAACAGACTTTGTAGCGGAATTTCACTTGCCACATTATCAGCCTTATCTACTTGTTCTCAAGGGTCAATATGGTTGCAAATATTTTCTGCTTACTTATCTTTGGACCTGCCTCAGCTTTCAGCTGCAGGACGGGTTGCACACAGCAGAGAGCTAAACAAATGACTTCCTTTTCAAGTATAGGACTTACTGTTAGAATCAAGTTTGCTGTGCTACATTTCGGGCATTACAGGCCATTGTATCTCTGGTTGCAAACTTCAGATTGGAATCTAAACTAAAAACTTGGAGACTAAGTATAGACAGTCAAAAACCCCAGGGCTGAATTGGTTCAATCTTCTTAAGTTAGTCTAAGCTTCATAGATTGAGCTGATAAGCAAGTGAACAGACATTCATATTTGATTCCAGAAATGCAGCTACGTGTCTGCAGTGGCCCAGGCCAGGAGCCAGGGGGCACTAGAGCATGCCACCCCATTCTCCTGGAGCAGAGCTGGGGCCAAGGTGAGGCTGCCCACCCTGCGAGGGGGTGGGGGTTTGCTGGGGAGGTGCAAAGCATCCTGGGATGCTGGGGAACAATGAGTTAATTTGAATCTGGAGGGGATCTGGGACAGAAGTTTAATAAACAATTAAATCAGTTAAGTCTGATACTACATCCATCCAGGTTTCTCTTAAACTGGGTTTGGCCATTTTGAAAGTATTTTATGTGCACTGAACTTGTGTTGTGTTACAGATTGAACCAGTTTCCCATCACTTACATCAGTTTATGTGTCAGTTCTGGCCCTACCTGGAGTGTTTTTAACCAGGATTTTGTCTTGCAATGAAGGTAGCTAGCTAGCTATACAAAATGTATTTCTTTGCATTAGAACCCCCTGGTGTTTAAGAGAAAGAAGAATGAATATGAGAACCACCTAAAGCTTTTTGAAACTAATATTGGTTTTACCGATCTCAACTAATTTACTGCTAACAGGATAAAATGATCTAAGTCCCAATATCACAAATGTGAATTTCACTGTGCAGAGTATCCTTATAGCTTTGCAACATTAACCAGCTTACTTGTCACCATTAGCTTTGTAAAGCTGAAGTTAACTTAAAAAAGTAATTACATGGAGAAGAGCAAAAGGAGGAAAGTAAGATTGACTCAGTGTTTTTTTCTTCCATGTATTTTGTTTTATTCTTAACAAAAGGGGAGGAATCCTCTCATTGAAAAAATAATGTTGACTGTCCCTATATATGAGTACTGTGCCTTTTAAGAATCATTTGCCTGAGTGAACTGATAACCTAGGGGTTGATTTCCTGTTTACCAGAAGCTGTGTAAATGCGGGGGGTGGAAACTGTGTCGGCCAGATGAGGGTCACTGAGCTGGTCTGTGAGCCGGATCAGCTTGACCCCCTGTGCAGCACCTGTGGCACTGAGATCGGCCCACGTACCTTATGCAGCATATGTTAGCCCCAGATAGGGCCATGCGGAAGCCAGCATATAGGGCCCATCTGGTAGCACCCTGCATGCAACCCGTGCCCCAGACTGACCCCCGCGCTGCCTACAGTGCCGGGTCCAGCCTGCATGCTGCAGACTCCTGGGGTCAGTCCGGAGACCCACGGGCCAAAACATACAGCTCCACAGGCCGTGCACTTGACACCCCTGGTGTAGATAAGCAATACTTCAACAGAGCAGGAGGCTGAAAAGTCCAGAAAGAGCAAATAGACCAGTATTGCACTTAGACGTGGGGTGAGCGCTGGTGCATTTCATGATGTGGCAAAGAAAACTTCAGGGGGTTCCAGGGTTTCATAGCGGTTGGTTCTCAGAGAATTTGCCCACCCAGGAACTGCTGCAATATATTTGCCCATTTCTAATGTCTTACTCAGGCTCTGTCTCTACAATATTGCATCTAATTACAGGACACTTAAAAATGAGCAGTTCCTGATTCAATGCATGACGCTAGCTCACTGATGTCTTTGCGTCAGCTCAAGAAACGTAAGGTGTTTATTCTCTTTGCTACCTAGAAGTCCTAGAGCTCCTCATCTTCATGGAGCTTTCAGTGAACTTTGCAAGCCTATGCCGACGTAACCCCCTGCCAAGTGTAGGCTTAGCTGGATTATCTTTCAGAGGAACCATCAGGTTCCTGGTTCGTTGTTGGTCCAGCGTGTGCGCCTGTCATGCTGACATTGCCTATGTTTGCTGAGCAAACGACATACTTTTCAGCATAGAGATAATAATAATCCTTCTTAAAAATAAACTTTTACCACCCTGTGGCATTGGTTTTACTACCCTGTTTTTTATCTTCAAACACACCCAAGCTGGGATGTGTTGTTAACACTTCAGCACAGGTCATACATGCTTTGTAGGGCTCCCACTTGCTGCGGTGTGGTGGCAGAGGGATTAAGGTGTTTTGCTGCAGCTCCAGAGACCTGTTGGAGCCCTGCTGTGGACTCTTGCTGAAATCCCCTCTCAGTAAAACTAGCTAGAAGTAGCTACCTAGTCATTCAGGCTGAGAAGTTAAAGGCTGCACTAGTTACATCACTCCCTTGTGTGCCATCGCCTATAAAAGCGGAGCACTGCTGGCTTAATGGACCATTCAGCTTGGGCCCTTGTACCACTGAGGCTGGAGGCTCTTCACCTTATGGCCTGCTATGGCTCAGAGCAAGAGCTACGCTTTACAGAGTGGGAAGTTATTTGGGCTGGCAGGCCACTTGATGAGTTTTGGTGACCTGTTGAGGGCCACATCTCTCTCTCTCTCCCTGTTCCTCCCTCCTGGGACTGTGACTGATGTGGAAGCCTGAACTGCCCACTTTAGCATGCCCCCGTCCCCCCCAGGAGGGGCCCAGCAACTGCTAGCTGTGTCCACAGCTGCCCAAACATGGACAGCAGCTTCTGAGATGGATATGCTACAGCTGTGGACCGCAACCAGAGCAGAAGCCCAAACATCCCCACAGCTGTAGCATGCCCTGCCTCCCCTGGTGCCCAAAGCCCTGATCCAGAAGCTGCTGATTGCATTTGGGCAGCTGTGGACTTGGCTGGCAGCTCCCGGATCTGGACCCAAGGGATGGGGGTAGGGTGTGCTGCAGCTGCAGGCGGGTGCTTGCTTTTGCCCTAGTGGTAGCCCCTGCCCAGAAAGCGAGAGTGAGAGCACCTGGCATGCCACAGGCAGCCCCAGCCACCTGGCACCGTGCGCCTACTGGAGCCACCACCCACCCATGGGCCAGATCCAATCAGATGGCAGGCCGGATCTTGCCCACAGGCCATATTTTGCCCACCCCTGCTTTACACCGTATCTTGGCAATGATATCATGATGTTGATCAAGGCCTCTCTATGCACCTGTGTATTTTAAATAGCCCCAACATCCCTGTAGCTGATGCTGGTCACCCTTGCAGATTTTTATTGGCAAAACTAAGGTGACTGCCTGCAAGCATTTTAACATAATGACTTTATTTTGAGCAGAGGAGCTGCCTTCCCCGTCTGGTAGCAGGGTGACAGTCTCCGAATGCTCATGTCAGGGTTTGACATGAGGGATAGGAACAGTTTGCAACTGCAAAGCCAAGCCAGGCAGCTGCCCTCAAGTTGGCTGGCTGCAAAGAGTTAAAGTGCAGTGCAAGCCACATGACAGCCAACAGCTGCCAGCCCCTTCATCTCTAGAGCCTCTTTCCATTATCTCATCAAAGCAACAGGAGTGGCTTTAATTTTCCATGGCTGACTTATGAAATATAACCCTGGTTGTAATAAAGAAATGATGTGGTTTTGTAATGGATACATAAGAAATCAATTTCCCATTTTCAAATTAGGTGAGATTAACAAAGCAGCAAAAAAAAAAAAAGAGTAATAAGCCAAGCAAAGGAGAGGGAATCAAAGAAGGACCCAGCAGGCCAATGGCAGGAGTGATTGTACTTGGGCCCACTACAATGCAATGGTTAATTGCTTCACAGAAATAAAGTTTCAGCTGTGCTGTTCCTTCAGAAGCACATTCCTCATCTTGCTGAAAGGGCTGCACTTGGGCAGACAGTTTTACAAATGCCCTGCAAATATCTTTCTTCCTCATACTGATTTTTTTTTTTTAATTCAGTGACTCGTCTCCAAAAACTACCATCATCACCATCTCTAGGGACATGTGCTTCTCAATCCTCCCCATGTCTTCAGCAGTCCTTTCATTTGAATAGAGATTGGGAGGCTGCTCCCCAGGGACTTGTGACGTGATGCTTAAGGAGGGTTTTTCTGATCTGCATCTCTTATCCCGCAGATCAGGAATTGCATCTCCCTATGTACTTGTACAGCGTCTAACGACTTTGTTTTGGAGCTTCCAGATGCCTGGTCGGAGGGGTGGACATCTGACTTCCATCAAAGAGTAAACATGAAATAATAATAAGGTGAACAACCTCGATTGTCCTCTTCTCCCATGTTATCCTACACCCTCACCACTGTAGACTTCCTCTTTCTATAGCTTTGGAGTCTACTGGATAGAGCAGAGCGATGACTATCAGGACCTCTTCCCTGCCTCTGTTGCCAAATCAGTTGGATGCATTTAATCGCCCACCAGTGCCTCAGGAAAAAGGGGGTAATATTTATCTACGTCACAGGGCTAATGTGAGACTTAATTGGTGTAGTCCAAAGTCAATTGAGAGTATGCCACTGGTTTTCATAGGCTCATAAGAAAGTAGGGCTGAAAGGGACCTCATGAGGTCATCTCATCCAGCCCCCTACTCAAGGCAGGTTTGAATGGTTTTTGGATCAGTTCTGGCATTTACAAAACGCTTAAAGGTGCTTATGTGAGAGGGGTGCTCCAAGTGCAAGCCATTCATTTTGATTGCCCTGGGGTGGCCACTCTACCACAGTGACCAAAGTAAGCTGTTGTTTGTTTTTTTGTGTGTTTTTTCTCCCGGGATGGTCTACATCTAAGTCCTTCTAGTAGGTATTTTGCTCACTCTTTGGACATGTGACACCTTGCTATTGGTTTTTCATTAGCACTCTGCCTGCATATTCAGCTCATTCTTTTCAATCAAATAATCTCAGCAACCTGACAGGCACAGGGAGTTCAGTGCTCACCTCCCCTGCCATGGGTTGCTCTTCACTAACTGCAGTGCAAAACTCAGCCCTGCATGAGGCCCATACCCCACCGATTTTGAGTCTTGAAGTAGGATGGAGGTGGCCTTTTAATAGTCTTCTGTGTACGGGTAAACAATGGCCATCATGTGCAGGCCAGTTTGGGGGAAATACAATTATCTCTAAATACCGGGTGCCTGTTGAACTTGGACTGTGCAGGCGTTTGATGTAAGAAAGTACCCTGCCAAACTGCACTGTGCACTGCTGCCAGTGGTTTCCGCATTGCTAACAGATATGCTGCTCGGTCTGCTCACCCCTCTCTCTCCCCCCACTACCACACATGCACCCCCCCAAGAGAAGTACATCAAGCACTTGTATTAGCATATTGGTATTATATTGTACCTAAAGGTGCCCCCTTTTGTGAGCATCATGGAACAGGCAGACACATTCACGAGGCGATCTGGTGGCACCCAAACTTGCAGCGTGTCGCAGGTATTTCCAGGTTTCCTTCTAAAGCCAATTACAGGATTCAGATCTGGAGTTGCCAGAAACATCCTCTCCATGCCAGCATCTGCTTTCTAGCTGAGCTCCACGCCTGTGCTAAGTGGCTTTGGAGCTGTCCCAGGGGTCTGTCACGGGCTGGAATTAGAGTTGCAGCCAGCTGGATGGGCTGCCTTTCCTTCCTGGATGCTGTTGCTTTTTTAGCTTATCTCTGCTCTGCATGTTTCTTTTAAGTCCCTGCCGAAGGCCCTAACAAGATTTGTATGGTGACTCCTTTTTTCCTCTGAGCAGTCATTACTTTGCCAGAAATAATTTTCTGCAGAAATCTTCCTGCAACATCTCCTGTACTTAGATGTCTTCAGACTTCTGCATATAGAGTCTATAAAGAAAATGCCAGCATTTATAAAAATGATTGGGGGAACTTCTAGAGTTAGGCACTGGGCCAAGCAGTTGCTTGTAATTGTCTCTAGGTGGGATTATTGATGTTGCTACTCCTGACCTAGCAATACCATGGCTGGTCTTATTCCAGAGCATGAATGGTAACCAGGGTAAAATTAGGTGGGACTTTGTAGGGG
This sequence comes from Gavialis gangeticus, assembly GCF_001723915.1. Taxonomy (NCBI): domain Eukaryota; kingdom Metazoa; phylum Chordata; order Crocodylia; family Gavialidae; genus Gavialis; species Gavialis gangeticus. The sequence goes on from NW_017729009.1 coordinate 19,557,980, forward strand.
GCCCACATGAAAGACCCAAAATCTTTGTCCTGCTTCTGCACTTCACTAGCGAGAGGCTGTTGCATTCATGCTTTGAACCGTTCAGTTAACCGCTTTTCTCAAATATCCTCCTGCTCAGCCGACAGCATGTTCTAGTTTTAATTCACAGAGTCTTATTTCTATCGGCTGCAAGGGAGCCAGAAGCAAAGAACGGTAGATGCTCAGTTTGAGCGCCAAGAGCAGAGACTGAACATATGAACCAAAATTCATCAAAGACTATATAGTCTTTTCTCTTCTGGCCAAAATCTTTGTCCCATGGAAGCCAAACAGAGATTTTACCATTAATTTCAACATGATCAGGATTTATCCCTTAATGAAGTCACCATTTATTACTAATACTGCATTTTCCAGAGATTAAGCTGGGCAGAAAATTCAGTCATAGCTGGCTCCGTTTCATAGTACTCAAAGAGCTGGAAGGAAAGGCATGCATTTTTCTCAACATTTACGATTATTTGGTTGCTAGAATACAGATGAAAGGAAGATGAAAAGAAATAGATCAATGACAACCCCAGTGAAATGCACTCTAAACGTGTAATGAATCACTCTAGAGTCAAAACATCCTTTGGCCTCTGTCCTGGTTTCAAATGACTTGAATGTTTGTTAGCAAACAGATTCGAGCCTTGGGTTGACTCTGGGATCAACGGTGGGGTCCAGCTGCAGCAGAGTGGCGTGCACAGGCACCTGTGGGAAACGGCATACACATCCGACGATGCAGGCTGCACAAGAACTGTGCACGGGTATTTCTCTTCATTCCTCCTGGTGCCGTTTTCATCATAGACTTGAACTTGGTTCTTCACCCAGATGCCAAAGGGAGGCTATATGGATTAGGGCTGTGTGAAATAGCACCGTTCGGTTTCGTCTTGAGTTTCAACAGTTTGACAGAACAGCGTTCCCTTTTGAATTTCATTTCGAGCTGAAGCAGCTGTTCCATTCTGTTCCATCGAAACAGAAAGGCTGTTTTGACGCTGTTTTGACATTTCACTGGGGATGGGAAGTCAGCCCAGCTGGGCTGACTTCCCATCCTCGGCGCTAGATCACGCTGGGGGTGGAAGGCAGCCCAGCTAGTGCGGGGGATGGGGAAGCTAGTGTCGGGGCTGCCTTCTGCCCCTGGCGTGATCTAGTACCAGGGATGGGGATCCTGCACTGGGGATGGGAAGTCAGCCCAGCTGGACTAACTTCCCAGCCCCAGCCTATGACCGAAATGTTTCGATTAGCCTTGTTTTGTTTCAAGGTTATTTCAATGGCCTTTGTTTCATTCTGATGTTGCTGTTTTGACCTCGAAATTGGTTGAAACGGTGTCGAAATGAAACGGCTGGTGAAATTTCACACAGCCCTAACATGGATGTGGCCACGAACTGAACTGCCTCCATTCAGTCGCTCTGTTAAGTACAATCTAATTTCCAAGCTTGTTTAAATACAGCTGAGATTTAACTGCCGCTCAGATCTACCCCAGTGAATCTTGCAGCTATAAAAGAAGGTGGACAGGTTCTCCGCTATTCAGGGAGGCCCAGGAAAACCTGGTGTTTGTTTCGTGTAGACAAAATGCCTTTTGCCCAGCTGATTGTATTTACATACTTGGTTTTAACTAGCATGCATTGTCCGAGCCAACTGAATCGTGGTTACAAATTCTCCTTTTGGCTTTACTGAGAGGGAAGGAAGGAAATTCAAGTGGTTCCTTAAGCATAAAGCCATTTTCCAGAATTAGTTACATGAAACAAAACCAGGAGTAATATTTGTTATCTTTGGGAACCTAGAAGTTCTCCGTGGAAATAGAGCCGGGGTTGGTGTTTGCTAGAGCTAGTTTCAGATATAACCTATAGGGAAGAGCTACATAACTGCCCCCAACACTGTTCTTTTGGTTTGTAGCCTGTGGGGTGGTATTGAGTTGCTTTCAAAGAAAAAAAAAAAAAAAAATTAGTGCGAAGTGAGCAGTGGCTCAGAAGAAAAACTGCAG
>NW_017729009.1:19564972-19569186 GCF_001723915.1 Gavialis gangeticus
CCCCCAACACTTTTTTTTTTGTTTTTAGCCTTGGGGGTGGTATTGAGTTGCTTTCAAAAAAAAAAAAAAAAAAAAAAAGGTTAGTGCGAAGTGAGCAGTGGCTCAGAAGAAAAACTGCAGTATTTTTGAAGGTTTGTTTCACCAGACAGAGGGCCTCAAAGATGGCCTCAGAAATAACTCTGTATGAAGTGTTGATAAATCTGCGTGGGAGGATTGAAGCAGGTGGGCATTTCACGAGGGCCGTCTTCAGACACAAGGGTCCTCAGGAATAAAAGTGGTGTGGAGGAAAGGAGCATGAGAGCTGATGAGACAGATGCTAATCACTCCACCTAATGGAGGAGTGCTCCTGGAAGGTGCTAATATGCTAAAGTGTAATGAGGAGGACAATGTAAGAACAGATACTGAATTCTGCAGAGTAAGATTTACAGGCTCTTAAAGCTGCACAGAATAAAAACCAGAAGTCCTCTGCACAAGGTTTCACTGCAAAAACCCCACATCATTTTGCCTTGGGAAAGTGGTTATCTTTGGGATGTTCATTTGGGGCTTGAATTTTACATATTAATGCATGTGTATTTTGGTAATTAAGTATGCCAAGAGAGGCTTCCTCTATTAATGCTAATGTATTTCCCAAGTTTTGTGGCAGTAAGTCTGTGACAGCTGTGGGATTCTGCATAAGACGAGTGGTAACAGTTTTTTGTACCTAACTGTTTTGCATTCATATTCACACAAGTGACTGGATATCATTTGAAATGCTGTTGACTAAAGTCTGCCGGCATGAATTTAAAAACAGTGCCCTGTATATTTGGGGGGTTAATCCAGGGCCAGAAACGCAGCTCAGGATCTACAGCGATGATTGGTAATTTGGAGTCTAAACTACACCTTTTTGCAGTGTTTCAGTAGTCTCCCAGCTAGGTATGCCTCTGGTTTTGGTCTTTCAGGTGGGAAGCACATTGACTATACTGCGGCAAGTGTTGGAATAAATAATGTTACTGTGGTAGCCAAGATTTTGGAACATAAGATTTTTGCGTTTGTAAATACCATTTCTCTGAAGTGTCTGTCTTCTTCGAAAAATGTCTTTATTGTGCTTTAGGCGTGACGGGATTGTAATTCTTCCTAGAACGAAAACAGTGAAAGTTCTGCCCTGAGCGGGCATTGATTTTTGTGAGGGTTGTCTGGTTTTCTATGTTTATCTTCTATTCATTCAAGCAGCGCTTACTCACCAGCTCCATTGAAGTCAGGTGTGTACATTTGAGTTAATAATGAATGGGACTGGCGTTTGACAAAGGCTTTGCAAGATCAAGCCCCTCTGCAGCGAGGACTGAAAAAATTCTCCTGAAATTGTTAAAATGAACAAAATACTAGCCTCCAAGATGCCTCGACTTTCAGGAAGATCAGACCAATCTGGTGATGAATGTAGTAGCTTGGTAGCTGCTTGTTGCATCCATCGTAATACCGATATTTAGACCTCAGACAGCGTCTTTTGCCTGTCTCCAAGTAGTTCCCTTTCACTGCACTTGCATGAATTAAAGTCAAACTCATGTTCTAAAATATGAAAGGCTTGATGCTCAGCCAGTGTGAGGGGGAAGAAGTCCATTGACTTCCATATTGCATCTCATGATGGTTTTTGATAGTTCCCTGGGTGTTTAACAAAATGCTCGCCTTCTGATTGTCCAGAATAGGAACCTCACTTCCACGTCTCAGTAGTGGTGGTTCTGGACACTTCACATGCGAGTCTCTCCAGCACTTCACTCCCTCAAAGCCCATTTAACAGGCAGCGTTTTAGCACTCGTTACTAATTTGTCAAGATTTACTGCACTTGCTGTTTCCCCCGTTTCTATTCAAAATCAATGGGAATCTTCCAAATTTCAATTTAAAAAACATTTTGTTCTAATTCACTTTGCTTTTATGGAGCACAATGTTTGTTGGATGGCGAGACGTTGAGCTCATCATTTGGCACGGCTGACTAAGTTTCTAAATTTCAGCCCACCGCCTTCTCTCTCCTGAAACATTTTCTCTGCTGATATTAAACATTTTGATCATTCCAAATGCAAATTGCACTCTCCATAGATGCTGATGGGTTCTGGTATATTTACATACAAAGGAGCTGCTGAATGATTCATGTACAAAGTTATTTTCTTTGTGCACAGTATATTTTCCCCATTTTCTCTAATCTCTTTATGCTTAAATGTCTTGCATGCTTGTCAGCCTGGCAGCAATGTTTAAAAACTCGTGTTTGGGTGAGGACAGGGAAAGGAGGGGACCACGAGTGATCTAAACACTACTGTTAAACTGGACTGGAATGGTATCTTTTTGGTGCCTGATGCTCCATAATATCAACAGAGTAGATTTATTGGAGAACCCTGGCTTTGACTTCAAGGAATGGAGGATGAGGGATTCATTCCTATCCTACAGGAATGGGCCAAACCCAGAAAGCCTTGCTCCAGTGATGCTCCCATTGAAGAAAGCAAGGATTTTGCCAAAGTAAGGAATTCAGGACTTGGTCTGGTGATATCTAGAAGTCACTTTAGTATGTGGGACAGTTGACCCTGTACTTGTATTGGCTTAGTGTTTTTGATAGCTAGCCAGCACTGGTGGTTGGTGTCATCTTTTGGAGCATAACCAAACTAGAGTGTCACTTGGAAGACGTCCTGCTCCAGACTCGTCCTTCCCTGTAGTCCTGTTGGGCCTCGGCATGAATCTGTCCAGTGTGAGGTGTTGTTCTTCTCCTTTAGCATCTCGTCATATGCGTCCGATTCTGTGTTGGGTTCCAAATGCACATTGATGCTACTCCAGTATTGTGCCAAGCTAGGTAGGCATCATGGGCAATTTGTCAGAATGCCTTTGGTGTGTGGCCTCACTCTTCAGGTCATGGCAGGAGTGGCATTTGGTCACTGGAAGCCGGACTAGTTTCAAAGTGTCCTGATAGCCTCCTGGGTCTTTCAGGGCCCTAAGGAATTTCTGGTGTCCGCATTTCTCCTGGCTTGTTTTGTGCTTCCCCTGCTGACTTATTTACAGTATATCATTTTGACTTTTTATTTCAAGTGTGTGCATGGATAGATGGGCTGAAGAACACTGTAGTGCAAAGTTGCGTTGGGCCCTATCCTTGCCAGGCAGCTTTTAAGCAGCACTGGAAGCAAGAGAGCAAAAAAATGCATGCTCTTTCCTACTCCTTGTCCCTTTTATTGAGTCTCAGTGCTTCAGGTCTTTTAATTCAACCCTTGCCCCTGGTGTTCAGCACCTCCAGTGAAAACCCATGTGCTGTGGAATGAAGATAAATGCTTATAGTTCCTCAAATGAGCCCCTCTCTACTATATGAGGATTAGGAACAAACTTTCCCTGGGAGAGAATATTCCATAACTGCTTATTGCAAACTAGTTGCAATTTCTAATGAAGCAGCTGGTAACGACCAGTTTTACAGACTGGATGCTGGACTAAATGGGCCACCAGTTTCATTCAGTATAGTGATTCCCATGTTAAATGAGAATAGTTGAAAATGTCTGTGACTTTGAATCTATTTTGATGATACCGGATATTTGTGTGACTCAATGTCTCGTTCAGCCCGTGAAGGCGTAATCATTGGAGGCCCAGTTCATATGCATGCAGTTTTCTGGACAGCATGGATACTGGAACTGAAAGAATATTTTGACAAATATTTATTTCAGTGGTTTCAAGAACAGTCTGTGCAAAACTTCTGGGTATTGCAGGACCATGAGACATACAAAACAAAAATACTTTAAATATACATTCATAATATAAAGGAATCTTTCACACTAGTAAATTTAGGAAAGAATCTCTTTTTTCCCCAAGCAATTTTAAAGCCATGAAGTATATTTAGATAGCAATATATACACCTTATAACTTTCTTTCTTTACTGCAACTGGCATTGGTAAGATGTAAACATACGTTCTTCTTTAAAACATTGAGGTCTGTGTTTGTAGAACCGAGTGTGCAAAAATGCCTGCAAAATATTTGCGTATATTGGGATCATATCTGTATGCAGAATTATATAATTGTGGATGGAGATAATCATTCAGATGTCTTAAAAGTCATTTGCATGTACATTATATCATTGGGGGGGGGGGAAGGCATGTGCAATTGTGGTAAATAATGTGAATTATTTCGCATATGTAATTGTTAATCCCTGGGCCAGGAGTTCCTTCTGGAGTGGCCCTTTATTCTAGGTAAGCTACCCAGATTCTTCATTTCAGAATGAG
>NW_017729009.1:19574186-19595465 GCF_001723915.1 Gavialis gangeticus
GCATGTACATTATATCATTGGGGGGGGGGGGAAGGCATGGGCAATTGTGGTAAATAATGTGAATTATTTCGCATATGTAATTGTTAATCCCTGGGCCAGGAGTTCCTTCTGGAGTGGCCCTTTATTCTAGGTAAGCTACCCAGATTCTTCATTTCAGAATGAGATTTAAAATTCCTATTTTTCCACTGAATATCCCCCCTATTCATGCATTGTTTTGCTATCACTAATGATTCAGCAAATTGTTTGTTATCATCCTTTGGTGTGGATTGATCAAATGCATCTCAGTGAGTTCCAGCTGTTTTAACCTCCGCTCCAGTGCAAGAACTTCTCTTTCTATTTCATAGGGGAGGTCAGCATTCACTTGATCTTCAAAATATTTCTTGATTTCTCCCACTTCTTTTTCCCAGAACTCTTTGGAGATCTCGAACAGTTCTGCCGTGTTGACGTTTTCTAAACCCTTTAGGTTCAAGGCGCCTTCAGCAGGGATGTAGCCTATGGGAGTTAGTTTGGCGCAGTCTCTTCCTTGGATTCGGCTGAACATCCATTCTAGCACTCGGGAGTTCTCCCCGTAGCCAGGCCACAGGAATTGCCCGGTCTTGTCTTTCCGGAACCAGTTAACATGGAAGATCTTTGGCAGCTTCGCAGCTGGGCGGTGTGCCATGCTGAGCCAGTGGGCCAGGTATTTACCAAAGTTGTAGCCAAAGAAGGGTCTCATGGCGAAGGGGTCATGCATGAGGATTTTACCTGTTTAGAGAATGAACAAGGAAATATAAGAACAGTGTCACAGAGCCAGTGATACAATCCTTAGCCCTCAGGTAGCACATCCACCTATAGGCAAAAAGGCTCAGATGCACAAAGGGATTTAGGCACCTAACTATCTTCTGAGGATCTGGGCCAAAGGGCTCTGAGAAGGTGGGGAGCCTTTTACCACAGGGAGAAGCTGCAGCACAACGTGTGAGCTTACATCTTAGAAATGCTGAGCCCCCATGACTTCAGCGGAAGCAGCTCTGAAAACAGAGCCCAAAGGCTTTCACAACCAGCCTGCATTGCCATGGGCTCATGGCAAATCTGAACATTTCAGCGTCTTGTCTGAGGTCAGGCATGAGCTGTAATATCAAGGCTTTCGGCTCAGACTTCAGCACCTAATGGGCCACGCAGCTTTGTTACTGCGCACGACCCACATGCGGTTAATTTGCTGCATCTCAGTTGAGGATTTTTTTTTTAACACCAAGAATAATATTTTGGATTGTGAAAAATGCTCAGTTTACAAAATGATGTCCCAAGAACCAGACTTTAGCATATGCTCATTTCGTAGTGAACAACAGTCAGGGACTACTTTTGATATGGGAAAGCAAATTAGATCTTGATTTACCTTTGTGTTCGGCAGCTGCTGTTGCTTCAGATCTCATCGCTGCGCCTATAAATACTCCATGCTGCCAGTTAAGGGCCTCGTATACCAGAGGCACACCTGTAGAGAGCAAAATAGCTTCTGTAATTAAAGGGCGAGAAAGGTTTGCAACAGCAGATTTTGCTACCTGAGTTACCGCAGTGGGCACCGAGCCATATACTTCAGTTCCTCTTTCTCTAGCTTTTTGTTCAGTTCATTCCCTCCCTCTTTTACTAAAAAAGAACTTAGGCCAAAATGTTCAGAAGTGGCCTGATTTGGAGTGCCTTTATCTTTAGGCAACTGATTTACAACACCATGGACCTGTTTTTTGGAGTTCTACAGTTCCCAGCTGATTGCATTAAGAAGAAGGATGGCTTTGTGGTTAAGGTCATCTGTATTATGTTGCTACCTGTGTGAAGGTGGCACTGTCAGACAAGCCTCTTTGGGTAGATGTGATATCTTTTATTAGACCAGCTAAACAGTGCTTTGCAAGCTTTCTGGCACAAACACCCTTCTTCAGGCATAGAGTCTGGTGGCGTGCTGTGTTCTGAGTTGAACACTGAAACATCAGTGGCCACATCTGAACACGTGGTGGTTAAAGGCTAATCTAGTTATTCCTCTGCCCTCAATAACCAGGGCACCTGTGGTAATAAAAGCCATGTTTATACCCAGTTTCTGCCAGGACTATTACATCCATAAAGTGATCAGGACTGTAGCTTTCATATAACTGAGTGCAGCTCTTACCGGTAGGTCTACGGCCTCCAAATATTATACCCTCAATCGGCACTCCTTCAGGGGATTCCCATGCCGAGTCGATGATTGGGCACTGACTGGCTGGAGTGCAGAATCGAGAATTGGGGTGAGCACAGGTTTCCCCTGTAGAAATGAGAAATATTTTGTGATTGCAAAATTCACTTGAAAGGAGGTGAAAATGCAAAGGTGAAAATGCAAAGGGCATGCCACATTACCATTCTCTGGGAGCCACTCCTTGTTTCTCCATGATGTCAGCTTCACTCCAGGTGCGAGCTGCTCATCAATGCCTTCCCAGTATATGCCTCCGTCACTGGTTTCTGCTACGTTGGTAAAGATGGTGTTCTTGTAAATTGTCTTCATAGCATTGGGGTTTGTTTTTACTGATGTTCCGGGAGCGACTCCAAAAAAGCCGTTTTCTGGATTGATTGCCCTTAAATTACCTGAAATTTAAGGGACAGTGAATAAGGAAACAAAACCCAGTTCACCAGTGGAGCTCTCTTCCCCATCCTCGCCCCAGACTTGGTTCCAGATCTTATTGATAAAGCATAGGAAATGCAGGTACTGACTTCAATGCAAGCAGGACTGGTGCCTGCAACAATTCAACCATCAATTCCAGAAAAGATTACCTTGCTCATCAAACTTCATCCAGGCAATATCATCCCCAACGCACTCAATTTTCCACCCTGGCAGAGTTGGGTTCATCATAGCCAAGTTAGTTTTCCCACATGCACTAGGGAACGCTGCTGCAAAATACTTCTTGTCACCCTCTGGATTTGTAACGCCAACAATCTAGTGAAAAACAAACACAACTGACGAATATGTCAATTTTTCCCCTTGCATTTTTGCAAGTTTAAAGAATGCAAATGGTAAAGACAAGCATTTAATCAAGCGTGCTTTTTTCCCTAGAAAAAAGATGTAATGATAGAGCCAATCTTTTTAATTCACAAATTGTATTTTATGTGACAAGTAGTTCCTCTCTGAGAGGATCCCTTATTTTTTCAAATGCATATTACAATTCAAACATTTGCAGATGAAAAATACTCAGACTTGGAGCTGAGTTTCTCAGCTGTGATTGATCAGACAAGCCATGTGCTATTTGTGGCAGGAAAACGTGTACACGTGTATTTATTGCCGTGAGTATCCTATCACGCAACTTGGAAATTCACTTTCCAGGAGCATTTTATGTCAGTAAAATGCAAATGTTTCAAGTGGACAGAGAACAGAGGATTGCTCATAAAAGTAACAGCCAACTGCAAGTCCTTACAAAAATGCAGGTGTTTGTGCAGGCCTGCTTTATTATTTAAAAGACAATTTTCCAACCTGTAGCACCAGTCCTGCAAGCTGTGCCATGCATATTGACTTTCATGGATCCCTGCTCAAAGTTGTTGGACCCCTGCCCAGGCATGAAGGTATGGAGCAACTTTCAGAATCAGGCTCTAAATAATTAGGTAAAAAACTTGCTTGGTTCCCTATTTTTGAAGATGCCTCTTTAAAATGTTCACTTATTAGCAGGTCTCTGTTTCTAGATAAACATGTTGTATGATTTGTGCACCTCAGAACCCTATAATATTAGGCCATGGGGAGCTCATGTTGAGCTGTTCTGCAGTTTAATTGCTTTTTGAAATGGACTTATGATTTAACGGGTCTTACCAGCATGTGCTCTGCCAGCCAGCCTTCTTCCTTGGCAATTCTGCTGGCAATTCGGAGAGCGAAGCACTTTTTCCCCAGTAAAGAATTTCCTCCGTAACCACTGCCAAAGGAAATGATCTCTTTGCGATCGGGGACGTGAGCAATCAGAGTCAAATCTGGGTTGCAAGGCCAGTTGTTCACCAGTGGTTCTGTAAAACACAATGTGCTAGTCATGAACACAGCAATTGCCACAGGGGAGCAGGCAGCTCTCCATCCAGTAAGATAGTGGTCGCTAGTAGTTGCAGTGGGCAGCTATGGGATAATTCGCCGCCTCTAACAGGTCTGCCTGAGTATTGGCCAAAGTGAATGGTGGCTGTTATTACTAACCTTTCAGTGGAAGAGGGCACCCAACTGAATGAAGGCACTTTACAAACTCCCCGTTGCCTAGGGCTTCCAAGACAGCTGTTCCCATCCGGGTCATTATCCTCATGCTGGCCACGACATACGGTGAATCTGTCAGCTGAATCCCAATCTTGGACAGAGGAGACCCAATAGGTCCCATGCTGAAGGGGATGACATACATGGTACGGCCTGTGAAACAGGAACAGTGCCAAGTGAGTGAGACAGGACAGGGATGGGGAGGAAACCACGAACTATTGGAGCAATCCTCATTATAAAGCCTCCTGTTCCCCACATTTAAAAAACATCTGGTTTCTGATGATATCTAAAAATAACATCAGATCCTTTCCATTTGTCGGCATGTATAGCAAAAGGTTTTGTCTTTGACCGATAGCAGTTTTCTCTGCTATGTAGGCAGCAGTGGCTATTGAAGCAGGGGACTAGGGACTAAATTTCATGCTGGTGTAAATACACGGCTCTCTGATGAACAGGATTTGACCCTCAGAGTCAGGACTCCTGGGCTCCTTCCTCCATTTTAAGTCACCCACTAATCCAAGCTTCATTTTGTCATTCTGTAAAAGAAGCCAAAGGAATAGTTTACCTGGGAGGCACTGATAAGCGTGTGTGTGTGTGTGTGTGTGTGTGTGTGTGTGTGTGTGTGTGTGTGTGTGCACGCACGCACGCGCTGAGCTTTGAGACTGGATGTTGGGTCCCGGTGCAATGGGACAGTGGCCTCCCCTGTGATGCTCCAGTGTGAATATTGGAGCCATGTGTATATTTGTGCTATGATATTATTACTGCTGGTGCCTGTGGTATTATAAAAACCATCTATTATTTTTCTTTTTGAACCCACCTTTCATGCACGCTGGGAATCTGACGCTGAAGGCTTTCTCAAAATCTTCTTCTGACATCCAGCGGCCCAGCTTGCTAATTCCAGTCTTGGGGATTGGGACCGTGTCTCTCTGCTCCTGAGTGATGATGACAGTCCTGCTTTCAATTCTTGCCACATCCCTTGGGTCAGTGAGAGCCAACCAACTACATTTTAACAGAGATTAGGAAACTGCTTCAGTGATTAAAAGTCATAAGTATGTGCTTAATCCTTTCAGAGCTCACTTTAGGTGCAGCAAGTTACAGTGTTTTTAGGAGTAAAACAAAGGTGACAGAGTCAACATCTTCAAGGCAAACACAGATTATATGGATAAAGGACTGGTCATGGATAATACCTTAAAACATTGTAGAATGGACTGGTACCTCACTGGACTTCATAAAATGTAGTTGCATGTATAACCTTCCCTTTACCTCAATTTTACCATCTGTAAAAGGGGGCTATAGAAGCTTTGGAGGGGGATTAAAAGATTTGACCCTGTTCTCACATATTACATCAACATAAACCAAGATTACACCACTTTTACATAGGAAACAGCAGAATGATGCCCGCAGAAAAAGGAGATCCTGAAAACACTTTTAATACCAGTGTAGGTGCTCACAGTATTAGAGCAAACGGGGAATTCAGATCTAGCCCACTACTTCAGGAAAGCACCTTGGAGTGGAGATGCTGCACCATGCAACTACTAAGCATTATCATGGCTCAATAAAGAGTTATTTTGTTTAGACTATTTATAGTTGAGCGCATTGTCCTATGTTTTCAACTGTGCAGGGAAATCTTCAATTAGAGCAAAAGTGTTCTAGTCAGACTGTCATAATCATCATTGCTGCAGCGCTCAGCATATAATTAACGGTGAATAATTTATCCGTTGAATTTTGCCCTTTTCCCCCACAAATACCCTGCAAACAGATTGCAAAATTCTTGTGTTTCTTAGTTATTCAAAATTCCTTGCAGATTTCTTCAGTGAATAAATCTTGATCTATAAGTCATTCCCAAATGCTTAATTGTCATTAACGTTCTCATTTCACGTGGGTTATTTGGGAAGAGGCAGTGGAATAGTTGAGCAAAATATTTGCCAAATAAGTTACAGTCAAACTCATCAGCATGATGTGAATAATGTGTTTTTTATGAATAATATTTGAACAACTACAGGGCATTTTGAATGCCATCAAAATAGTATTTAAATAAACACTTTTGACTAGAACAGTGGCATTCTTCAAAATCTGTGTTTACTCTGTTTGCTACACATTGCTAATGACTCCTTCCATGAGTCACGCAACAGAGATGTAACGTGGAGGTTTTGCATCCCAGGAGGCAGTAGCTAGACAGGTGGCAGGGACCTGACAGCTGTTATTCTTGCACCTTTCTTATATTGGTGCCTGGGTATGGTCACATAATATTGTCTCTGTTCATGGGACTCTGGGTGATTTCTGTAACTAACCAAGAGAGTGATGGTAACGTATGGATATTCCAGTTGAAAAATTGGAATTAGCTTGGGAAGAAAAATGTGGAAACACATTTACATTTCCTGAGCATCATTCCTACGTATGCAAATGTTCATGGGCAGCAAACACTAATGAATTTTGAAAATGTCTATCACTTACCAGTTCTCATACTTGCTCAGCTTCTTGATCATGCCTTGTTCCTCCATGAGGGCCAGGATTTTTTTGTTCTCTCCCTCTGAGCCATCACAGATATGGATGCTATCAGGCTGGCAAAGCTTGGCATTGCTTTCAATGAAGCCTCTCACATCCTGATTCAGACTTTCCAAATCCCCCTTGATCACCTTTGAAGTGATATTCAACTGAGTCTTCAGCTGAGGAGGCATTATTTGTTGATTGTGGTAGTTCTTGCTGGTCGGCATGAAATGCAGGTTGCAACCTAAGATCAAACAGTTATGCTGTTACATGATTCCTAAGAAAATGAATGTGCTTTCCAAAACACAATTCAGCTGTAAAAAGAAAAAAGATATGCCATATTCAATTTTGTCATGTGTTAGATTTGATTATGTGCCAACGGTTATGATCTGGGAGAGAATCTCACCACCTACGGATAAATATACACCCGTGGGAAAAGGCATGTTTCATTTATAGATGGTCTACTTACTTTCCTTGAATTTGAGCCCCCTGAAAGTTCTTGAATTTGAGTTCGGAGAAGATTGTGTTGTCTCTTCCAACTACTTGCACTGGGATCGCTTTGGAGTATTCTTGTACTCTTTCCTTTCCGAGGAGTCATTCTGCTGTCTTAAATACCCCTTGTGCGCTGGAGACCTTCCCACTTCGATGGGGTGAGGGAGGCCTGTCCCCTATGTCACTAAAAGATGTTTCTTAGGATGCTGCCGCAGACGGCTATTATCGCAAACACTGGTTGACAAGAAGCCTGGACAGGTAATCATTTAACAGACCTGATTAATGAGTGTCGGAGGCAGTGATTCTCAGCCTCTGGATTTGTTGTTTTAAGCAGTTACGAAAGGTGCTCATTTGGCTAAACTTTGACCTAATTTTGCCTCAATGCAAAAAGCGTCATAACTTCTGAATATGTGAGAAAGGTTGAGCACAATGAGTGGCTGGAACCGGGAACGCTCCTGGTAGTGACAAGCAACAGAGTCCAGCGCACCAGGTCCCATCGCACCTATCAGTTGGTTGTGAACTGGAGGCTTGTCCAAGGTATGTTTACTCACCTTGAAAGTATAGCCTGATAGTGGGATAAAGTTCAACCTTTATCCCAATAAAGCAGTAATTGGTGGGGAATATACACACCCAGGGGGACTGCATCTAATTTTCAGCATGCAGTTCTGAAGAGCTGTACCAAAATTACTTTGGCTCATGAATGTCTTTGAGTGTTGGAAAGGCAGAAATTAGATTATGTATAAGTCTACGCAAGACCCTTCCACATGTGCCAGACAGAGATTCTCCAGGACTGTAAATCCTCACGATGCTGTGTAGTAGGATATCAGCAACTACCTGAACGACTGATCTACCAGGGTGTCGGGGCAAATGTAAGCTTGTTTGGGGGGCGGGGAAAGGAGGAAAAGAAAAGGAAAAACACAAAACTTCCTCGTGTTCACCAGAGGTGCAGCAGGGCAGGTCTACCCCCAGGCAGTGCCAGTACACGGGGTAGTTCTGGCTGCTGTGATGCCAACGGTGGTGGTGTGTCCCGCCACTAGTATGGTACAGCTATTTTGCTATCTCCCCTGCCAAAGGTGATACCTGAGCTGCTGCCCTGTTTGCCCCTCTCAATTTTGCTGCTGGAATTCAGGACCCAGATGTGCAAACTTCCCTGTATTGCAATCCTAACCTCCCCCAGTCCTGCTATATAATTGGGCTTCTTCTGGGCAGATGCTAATTATCAAGTGTGTAGCACAGGGACATGACCGTATGTCCACTAGATATTATATGAAGGCTTTCAAGCTTGTTACATGTGAAGCCAGCAGGGTTTGAACACCAATATCCATCCCAGAAAGTTTAGAACCACAACTATCAAAGTAACGCTTGCTTCTCTGCGAATCTCGAAGCATATGACAGGCACAAAGTATCATAACCCTTCTGTGACGCATGCCGTTATTATTCCCATGTTACAGAGGAATAATAATGAAGAGCACAGAAATATTAGGGCCAAGATTTTCTAAAGAAACTTCTGAGTTTGGAGGCTTCAATTTCTGCAGCCCAACCTCAGACATTACAGAGGTCTGATTTTTCCAGTGCGCCTATGATCCCAGTGATGTCCGTGGAAGTTATGGCAATCGCTGGGAATCAAACCTATATGTCTCATATTGGGCCAATATTAACTTGGGCCTGTCCTGACCAGGATCTTGGCTAACCAGAAGGCTCCTCTCTCCAGGAATCCACCAGGCTGGCAAACTTCACTAGCAATGAATTCAATGGGGAAAAAGCCCTTTTTGTAAAGCATCTTAAATGTAAATGTTATTTTCCATTTAAACGGAAATGCTTTTTTTGTAGTAACTGAACTACAATACATCTCTTCTAATGGCTGAATACAAATCCTTTGGATGGAACTTTTTTTTTTGGCACTTCTTCTCTGTACTTTTTTGACACCTAAATGTGATGCTCATCAGGTATCTTCTTGGAAGCTGTCAAATTATTTAAATGAGTGTGAATCTGACATTTCCAGATGATAGTGTTCAATAAGTGCCTTGAAAGGAGTGTTTTCAAGATGTCTGCTTTGATGGACACCATTCACACTGTTCAAAATAAAGGTTTTGAGTGCTTCAATTTAGGAGTGACTTAGCAGAGCTTAGTACAATACATTTAAAGGCTCTTAGCTACTCAGGAAAAGTGTGAGACAAAAGTTTTAGGCTTCATCATTGCAAACAGACACAGGTGCAACAAAGCAATCTCGCTGAGAGTTGAAAATCACTAATAGCACATAATACTACTTAGAAATTCTGCATTCTTCACAAAGCTCATTGTTTCAGGTATTGTCACACAAAAAATGTTCTGGGGTGACGTGTCTTTTATCTTGACAATTGAGCTTTTTTGGAATGGATTAATCTGGACTCGTATGCAGCTGACTTGTGAGGGTTGTTTCAGGGCTACGTTTTTTTCTTTGCATTATGGCAGTGCCCAATTGAGATCAAGCCCAGTTGTAACTGGTGTATGAACACAGAGTCAGAGATGGTTTCCAGCCCTCTGAGCTTCTAACATATATGGACAAAATGGGAAAGGGACTGGGGAGAGTAAGTGTTAGTATTCTCATTTTCTAAAAGCGGGGTTTGGCCACTGAGATATGAAGTGTGTGTCTTAAATTGCATACAAAATGGGCCCTTGCTACCATATGGCAGGGAAGCCAGTAATAGCTTGGTGCACTTAGCAAATGGCTGCACTTTTGGAGGCTGCGGACACAAAACTGGCATCTGTGTGCCTTACACTGCTGTCGTTTTCTCCCTCGTTCTTTCAGCAGTGATTCTGCGCGGCACCAGACAGTTGTCCGTCCGCTCCTTGTTTAAAACTGGTGGAGACGTACCCTGCTATCTGCATGCAGTTGTGCTGCTCGTAAGAACTACGTCTCTGCTGCAGATCCATCCGTGGCTAAGGAAATAGGCCTCTGGGAAGAGAGAGGAAAGGGAGCGCAGCTGGCATGACAATGCTTCCCTCCTCTCCCCTTTCCTTTCACCCTAAATGTGATTGCATTGTCCATCTTACTCAGGTTGCTGGATCATTTTAATATGCCAGAAGACCCCGTAAGGCAACATGAGTTTGGCACCTGGCACAGACGCAAGGTGAGTTTTTCAGACAGCGGAGGCATCTGCAAGTATCTGGTGTAGCTTTACAGTGGTGCTGGGAAATCAAGTGGGCTGGTCATTTCATCTTCATTTGCCTCCCTGGTTTCTTCACCTCTCTGCTGGCCATGCTGAAGTTTTTCTAATGTGAGGTAAGCAAATCATGCCAAAAAGGAAAATGCAGCCACAGCAACCCCATGGTTCTGGCTGGTGGAAGGAGGAAGACTCTTGGGCCTCTTTCTCTCTCAAAAGACTCAATCATTTGCCATGTTATAGGACAGGGGCGGGCAATTATTTTGGGCAGAGGGCCGCTTACTGTGTTTTGGCAAGCCATCGAGGGCCGCATGACAGGCAACCGGGGCAGATAAATATTAATTTTCTAAATTTTTTTAGGCTGCATTTTGCCCACCCCTGTTATAGGAGCAGTTGCTGTGGTGTTGCCCTGCAGGAGACCACAAGAGGTTGTATCTCAGGGAATTAAACCTCAGCATAGACTCCCGGTGGTATCAATCTGCCACCCGGTTTGAAGCAAGAACGTGCCACTTGTTGCATGGGGAAAAGTCCCAGTGCCGTTAGCTCCCTCCCGTATTGCTACATGAGATGTGGGCAGCCAACACAGGCTGCAAATCAGCCCTGAAATGGGGATAGCTACCAACACCCCAAGAGAAGGCAACAGCCTGCAGTGTAGTCAGCACAAATACTCAACACCTGAGTGTTCATACATTAACACTTTTTGTGGTAGCTCAGTACCAGGCATCCTGGTTTTCTCCGATTTTAAAAAAAATCCCCAATTTTTGGTTAAAAAAACAAGCAACCCCAAATCCACATTTTTCCATGATCAGAGAGAACCAGGATCCCTGCTCGTCACAAGAAAAGCGTCTGCATGGAAGCTGATCTTTCCAGTTAGGTGTCACACCTGCAGAAGGGTCGCACTCTACCACGGCTGGGTCTGTTGGATCATTTAGCAGCTGTCAGCATGGCTGTGTACTCCTCCCAGCCTGGGAGACCTAGAGACGGGGCTGGCTCAGGATTGTCCTGCTTGTTCTTCCCAGGCAGGTGCCCTTGGGACTTCCTGGGGAGTCTTTTACAGATCAGTCCTATCTTTTACTTGATTTGACATGTGTGTGAGGGCACTGGCATCAATATAAGGATAATGGCCTCTGTAGGAATCAATATCTGGACAGTTGTCAGCTATATTTAACCTCTTCATCAGGTGTGAGGGCTGGAATTCTCCTAATGCTACCCGGGGGATTTAGATAAAGAGTTACTGTCTCAGACCTATTGCACATAAGACAGAGGGAAGGCTGGATGGCACGTGGAAGCTTTTTGAGAGCCGGCTGGTAATGAGGCTCTACAGATTATCTGGCTTTTTGCTATGCAAAGTGTTACTGGGGAGACTCTTTGCATGGCTAATGCATTCTTTTGGCTGGATGCATGGCATAGCTGCAGTCGGCAGAGAAGGGCCAAGCTGCACCAGGCAGAGTAGAAAGCAGTCAGCCTAAGGCTACGTGTTTCCCTATGTAGCAGCTGCTCAGTTCAGTTGTACACGGCCCAGATGGCATCGCGGCTCACGTTTACAAGGGAAGGTCAGTGCTGCTGAAGTCACCCGGGAGGGGAATCCATGTTCACCGCATAGCTGAATTGTTTGCAGCTGGCAACCCCGTCTGGACCTCCCCACTCCTGCCTGCGGACAGGGCAGACAATAACTCTCTCCACACTAACTTTTGCAGTTGTTAAACTGTGGCTAAAAATACTGGATAAATTCTTCCTCTGAAAAAAACTTCTGGCTTCCGGGAAGGCCAAGTGACAGGGCGCCTCCGGCTTTGTGCTGGGAGCAAGATTTCACATTGCCTGGTTTTCTTTAGGGAATGAAAATTCCCTGGCTCCTTCCCTGGGTTCGTTTTTTTCTTCCAGGATGAAATGGCAGCCTCCAGCGCCCCTGCAGTCACTTGGATTTTAACTCCCCACCAATCCTTTACCTGTATTTCTCACTGTGCCCACAGCTCCCCATTGCCAGCTGTCACTTTAGTATTATGCAGCATTGTCCAACTCACTGGCAACATGCTAGTATTCATTCGTTTTAATATCTGCTTCATTCCTTTACTTCTCTTGATCCATCTTCAGCTCTTCTTACCTTTGATTTGACCCACCGGCTGCCTGTTTCTTTCCCCTCCTTGCCAGCTCGCTCAGGGTACACAGCTGAATTGGAGATGGATTCACCTTGCACCTCTGCCACAGGTCAGGGCAGGCTTTATCTCTTTGGACCGTAGGCCAGGTTGGAATACTAAATTTACCCTGCCTGTAGCGGCAACCACTAATACACTGCTAAATTGGAAACTGGACCCATTATGCACAGGCTAATTTGCATTGCTGAGTGGCTACGCTGCCTCTGGTTTCGGAGTCCAGGCAGAGCAGCATGCTTGAGGACCCTGCAGCCGGCCTGGTAAGGTTAGTGTTTAGACGGGGGCTAAGCTCTCTCTCCTGTAAAACAGAGTAAATTCTGCTTCCTTTTTATGTTCTCACTCCGTTCATGGACGGTGCTTGGGACAATAGACTTTGGGCATCTTGAGGAGCCATTGTAATAATCCTGCAGCCTTGGAAAATGTTTTCCCCCTTCACCCCTAGCCTATTTTCTCCTTTATGAGCAACACAAACTAGACTGAAACTAGACTACTTCTGTTTTAAGTAGGATTCATCTCACATTCTCCACAGGAAAATTGCTGCGGTGAAGATTTTGAGCACCTTGTACTACTGGCAACAACAGCAGCAGAGTAAATAAGCTGCCCAGGCAAAAATAAAAGCCTGGCTACATCTAAAGGTCAGAAGGCAAATGTTATACCTGTGTCAGGCACTAGGTCCCCCTGGGTTCCTATGCCTGACATCCTCAGGAAAATCAACAGTAGAAAAAGCCATTGACCTGATAGCATTTTATCTGCGTACTGATAAGCTCTGATTAAGTGTTAATTGGCCAGTTGAATATCTAGATACCGTGCAATAACTATCAAACATGTTTCATATAGAAATAAACCAACAAGAATAAATTCAAAAAATCTGTGGGGATTTTGTTGCTGGTCTTTTAAATTAAAGGAGGCATTTCTGTCTGGTAAGAGAGTGATAGTGAGCTCAGGCTCATGAAAGCTCAAGCATCTCTGACTTAGTCTATAAGGTGCAAATCTACCCTGCCTTCATTTCTGCCTGGTGACCAGGGTAGGTTATTCCCATCCAAGAGGTGTCCCTATCACAAAGACAAGCCACTTACTAGCAACGACATCTCGGTAGAGGAACCATGGAGACACTTTCTCATTTCTCATCATGGCACACTGGTTCTCTTGAACCTATTGCTTTTGATCATACACCAGTATCCAGATCTAGAAGCCTGACATCATTCAGAAGCAAATTAATGCAATTTGAAGAGAAACTTTTTATCACATTGGCTTAAAAAACTGACAAGTGCAAATTAATCTTGACTGATTTGCATAATGCAAATACTGGAAAACAGTGTAACCCATTTAGTAACCTTTACCACTTAATTATTTAGTCATTTGTACTGCAGCGGCACCTGGAAGATAGAGCCCCGTTGTACCAGACACCAATATGTAATAGAGGCGTTCTCTGCCCAGGAGATTTTACAAGATGAGACAAATGGATATGAATGGCAGCCCAAGGGAGCCTAACAGTGAGACCACTACGAGCAGAGCGAAAGAAGTAATTGCAGCACGCTGTTACTTAGCCATTAAGTGTTCTGGATACATCTATGGACTTACAAAAAGTGTAAAGGAGAAATTAATGTTGGCTTTGTGGATCATGAAAGAGGCTTCTTTTATTCAGAGAAGGTGTCATGGCAAACATGTACACAGCAAACATCTACATCTATATTAGCTGTTTATCAGTGAAAGAGTTTGCTATGTATTTGGTCATAGTCTTTATAAATTGTAGTTTGCCACAAGAGAAGGGGAAATGATCATAAAACCATGTAGCTGTTGGCATAAATTAGGAGTGACTGCACTAGTGTTTGTGAAGTTATACCAAAGTAAGTGAGATCGGAATCAGACCTGAAGAAGTTTTGCACACTTCTGGAGTCCTCTGTGTTAACAGAGACCTGTCCCCACAACTCCTGGGTGACTTCAGTGTCCATGTAGCAAGACGAGCTACTACGTTAGTAGCTACGCGGGGAACCCTTGTCATCCAGGACACAGGGACGCATTAATGCTGACTTTGCAAGGTCAATACCCACTTGCTCTGGGTTCATTTCAACGTGGAGGCAGAATTTGAACTCCTTTGGGCTGTGCCCGTAATTCATGGGTATATTTTGAACAAGGACGAGACAGTCTCATCTGCTGGCACTTTCATTAACTTCCGAGAGCTGATGGTCACCCAGCCAGGCACTTCTCAGAACTGTGTTCCTGATTAAAGATTAACAATGTGATAAAAAAGCAAGGAAACATGGGCATCCTTGAAACCTGCTTCTTTCATCAGCCGAGTTAAACCTTTACTATCTCTTTCTACTTGTACATCCTCCCTCTGTGTTTGTGGGAATCCACCTTTGCCTGCCCCTAGCATGTTTTCTCTCATTAAATCAAAGTTAGTGGGAAAAACCTCTGCTTTCTCAACTTGGTCACTCTGGGACTCCTGCACAAATAAGCAGAGAAAGCATTGACCCATGTGTATACAATCTGTAGAAAAAAAGTGTTTCTTAGCTATTTAGACGTGTTGTCATTGAGGGGCAAGTAAGGTCTATAGTCGTGATACCCTCTTCCTGCAGAACGCTGGAAATCAGGTGTCTCCCGAAGAAACGTCTATTGCAAAAGATGAATTAAACAACTTAATCTGGTATCTTCCAGACAAGATGCTAAAAGTTATCCGTCACTGCATGGATGCTTTGGATTCAAGGCTTCTAAAGGGGCACCTGATGAAAAGGTTGGTAGGCAAGTTTCAATTTATGGTTAAAAAAAAACCCAAAACTTTCCTGTTCAATCTGTGTGCAATCATCCCTCCCCCTCAGGGCTTTCAGCTATATAGAGCTTATATTAAATCCTTGCTCTTGTATACATTTCACATCAATCTAATATTATACCATATCTATGTCCTGTGAGGGGCCATGTAGGTTCATAGTGCTATATAATTATAATCATTAATAGCATTGGGTGGGATTCTCAAAAGCACAAATGTGATTTCAGAGCAAAACTCCTACTGGCTTTTAATAAAACTCTCTTCAGTGTTTTTAAAAAGCCCACCCATAGTGCTTAAAAAGGGATGTTTCCCATTCCCCAACCCAATTTAGACGTTGGGATAAAGGCAAGAAGGAGAGCAACCTGTGAAATTAAGACCCGACTATGCCTTTAGCACAGACTTCAACAAGGTATGGTGCATACATTGCCTGGTGCAAGGAAGTATTATGCCTGAGACACACACCTCTGAATCCTAGCTTCTCCTTGCTTCAATTTTGTTGTGGCAAGACGGTTGTAATTTTATTGCTAGCCTCCTCTTCTATCCATCACTTGCTTTGGGGAGGGAGCAACAGAACAAGTAGAGACCCACTTAAATGCTTAGCTCCAAGGACCTACTGGTGCTTATGTAACTGCAAGGGAAGATGGTCATGCTTACAAGTGTATTGTTCAGGTAGGTAATCCAAGTCACAATCGAGTCCTATATATCTTTACAAACCAGGTGATGGTGAGGAAGGACATGTTTGCCATTGAGCTTAGTGTCAAAAGCACGGAGATGAATGCTATTCCAACCAGTGCTGGGGCACTCAGATACCAAAACAAAAGGTACGCTATAAATATGGCAGAGATCAGGCAACGGGGAAAAGCAGCACTCTCAAGGAAGATGACTATGAAAATCTTCCCAGATGCCACTGTGCTGAAACTGCTACCAAAGATGAATCCCCCACAAAATAAGTCACAGCAGGCGAGCAGATTAGCTGAGGTTTTTGTACAGGTTAAACAGAAGGCATAACTTGAATTAGGATGGACTTTGGTTTGCCAAGAAAGAATTTCATAAACTGCACTAGTCTGAGCAGCTGAACAGGTTTGGAGCGGTTCTGCTCAGTGCTTGAGGTCCAGTGGGGATGGCCTGTTTGCTTATCTTTCCCTTAACTGACTCAGTCTGTTGCTATTATCATCCCAATTTGTCCTGACCTCTGACGGGTCACAGATTCTTCATTAAATCACGTCTTATTGCTTCACAGTTACGTGAGCCCTGGGCCCAAACCAAAACCATTGAAGTCATTGGGAAACTTTCTGTTGATGCCACTGGAGGCTGGATGAGAGCCCATCCAAGATGTGCAGGGAAGGTATGTGGTGCACCAGGCACTGATTGGATTGCACAGGCTCTCCGTTCCCCAGAGCCTACTGCCAAAAAGCAGAGGACGTCAGGAACCAAACTGAAGGCATTCATAACTTTGAAGATCAAGGATATTTATGATGGATCATAATTGTGATATTCTCATTACAAGTAATCTATAGGGAATGAATACGAAGGATCTCCAGTCCACAAAGGACGGCGTATTCAGAATTAAGGTGGACGATCTGGACTGGTGCCCTGATCTTAACTTATGCCAAAGTGCAAAAAGTAGATTGCAAAAGCCAATCAAGCTGCTTATCCTCAGTAACAGCCCTCCTTGGACCAAAGTTTGCTGCCTCATCTTGGTCAAGCTGGCAGCCAGAATTTGGTCCATTTACTTCGAATTTTAACTGCATATGTTTCCTATTGTGCATTGCTAGATTCTCAGCAACAATTTCTCAGTGTTTGTAGCTGAATTTTCTTTGTCTTTACATGATAGTTTGACAAAAAGTTGTGAACTATTGAAATTCCATAAACTTCTCAATTAGCAATGGACCATGCAGAATAGGTTTACCCTTCCCTTAAAAAGATGTTTAAAAAACACACTTTGTTCATGACATTAATGCATGTTCTTGGTCAGCTAGTGTGAAATGGAGTATTAAGAGTAGTGGGTAAGAAGCCGTCTGGTTGTACTTAGATGTAGATAATACAGTAGACAGTATTGGTAATTGTAGAGATGGTTTAATCAATAGACTGTAATGAGCACTGCAGCCTCTATAGTGTCAAAACTTCGTTATTCAGTTTGTGGATCATTGATCCAAGTGATTCCCTTGAATTCACTGAAGCGATATTCTAAACTGGAGTTACCAATCCTTGAAAATATCAATTTGAAATTATAATAATGGTAGACCCTTAATAAACAGCATGGATTAATAATGCAAAAGTAAAAAGCAAGACAGACTTGATGCTGATGACTGTTGGAAGTGCAAAGCAGCTCATTAAAATGACCTAAAGGAAGCTATATTATTTTAAAAATGTCTTTTTTCCTCACTGCCCCTCAGCTACCTATTGTAATGACATACACCACAGCAATCTGAAGAGATTTTAATACATGCAAGAAGTACAAGCCTGCAGCTGCCATTGAGTGTACACAATGTAATATCCAATTGAAATGGTATTCCCCTAAATCACAAAGGTAGTATATAAGCAGTAAATAATTGCTTTGCCTTTGAGCTGTCCGCTTAACAAAAAAAACTTAATGGTTTAAAATTATCTGCATTTATAAATGGTAAAATACAATGAGATACATCTTACTGCTGTTTGGTGTTGTATTTTGGTTTCTGCCTTTTGGCTTGTGCCTAAGGGGTAACTTGATTTTGGCAAAATAGGAATGAACAGGCATTGTCAGATTTCAGTCTCTGAGGATAGGGCCCTGTGCATTTAATATCCTAAAATCAGTATGGTCACGAGGTTCATTTTTTTTTGTGTATGCAACATTATCTCCCTCTCTTATAGCTTGCGCCAGGTAGTGGATCCCTGAACCCACATGGATCTCCAGTGGTGATGACACTGTGGGTGTCCCCTTGCAACATGATCATTAGATCTTTGGCGCTTTCATTTATGTTATATTGCACCTACTGTTATTAATAGGAATAAATAAAATTAAATAATAACTTTGCAGAATATGAAATGCATGCTTCCTGGATGCACAGTAGCTAAATGTATTCAGTAACACAGCGCCCTGTTTAAGTGCATTTGCTGGAACTGAAATAATGCTAAGCATTTATTCAAGAGTATGAACTTTCTGGAACTTAATTTAAACCAGTGGAGGCCACAAGTTAAGGCTGCACCTTCCCTAAGTGCTACTCGGATCCCCTTCTTCTGCCTGATCTGCTGCTCCACCTTCTGCTCCCTACTCCACGCTCCTTGTTGGATCTACTGCTCTGCTCTCTGTTTCCCATATCCACTGTCCTGCACGATCTCCTGCTCTGCTTGATCTTTCTTCCCATATCTGCTGTCCTGCATGATCTCCTGCTCTGCTTCCTGCTTCTTCCTGTATCTGCTGTCCCTTCCCTGTCCTGCCATGTGCCACACAAAGCTGCTGCTCACGGCACAGGTTGGCCACCCTGGATTTAAACCACGTTTTGGAGTACTCATCCCTGTGCCTGTTGTAGCAGGAACCTGACAAGCCTCTGTCCTTGTCCAGGCTTCTAATGGTTGCAGGATGCTTACGAAGGGAGATCGTCAGTTTTAGAGCCGCTGCGAGAGTCCTGGGAAGTGATGGGAGATAGCAGCCCTAAAACTTGACTCCCTCCCGTGATTTCCAAAACCTCTAACCCCAGCCCATGGCCGGCTGCTTCCCCGTTACCCTTTCTGCTGGTAATTATGATGTAGCTAAACAGAACTCAACTGCCTTACAAAGCGGAAGGTGGAGCAGAAAGATGCAGCGCACACCAGTAACGGACAGGCAGATCGTGGAGGTTGCCAAAATCCTAGAACGCTTGGTTCCAAAATGCTATCTTTTATTATTAGACCAACTGAGAAATTGCAGTTTTAGACCAGTTGCAATTTTAGACTCAGTTGGTCTAATTGCAATTTTAAGACTCATTACAGTTTTCGACTCAGTTGGTCTAATACCAGTCGGTCGAATTGGTCTAATTGCAGTTTTAGACTCTGCACCAAGCCAAGGCTGTGACTCAGTCAGTCTAATACACTTGCAATTGTATCAGACCAGCTCAGTTGGTCTAATAAAAGCTATCGCCTCCCAACCCAAGACTTCTTGACTTTTGCATTTCTTTGTCTCAGAACAACACAGCGGCCACATACATCCCTGATCACGGATGTCTGCACCTAAGTAATTAAAAAAAAAAAAAAAAAAAAGCTACCGGTACTGCCTGATGCAATTAAGTGTCAGATATGCAAAAAAAAAAAACCCCCCAACCCTAACCCATCTCATCCGAGGGAGGTACATTCACCGCAGGTCAGCTCACAAGGATCCTGCGTGCGGTCGTGCTTTGGCAGCCCCGCACCGAGCCAAGGCCGTGACTGCGACCCCGGCACCTTCCTCAAGCTCGGGGAGGGTTGACCCTTCCCTCGCCCGGCGGGACGAGGCACGAGCAGCACGTGCGGGCCGCACGGAGCATCCGGCCCCGGGCCGCGCGCTTCCGCCACGTGCTCGCCCCGCCCCCCGCAGGCCCCGCCCACACGGCGGGCCCCGGCCACGTGCGCCGCCCGCAGGTGCGGGCCCGTAGGGGGAAGGGAAGGGAGGTGGGTGCGGGGTTGCACGGGGGGTCCCCGGATGCAGGCGGTCCCCACGTGCGTTCCTCTGCTGGCTGCCGGCCGCGATGGAAGCGCCCGCCGAGCCCTTCACCCAAATCAGAGGGGCAGCCACGTCCCCCGGGGGCGCGATCTCCCCAGCCCCAGCCCAGGTGCTGCTGCAAGGCGGGGAGGGCCCGGCGTGGGCCCCGCCTGCGGGGGAGCCGGGGAAGCAGCTGCTCACGCTGCGGCCCGTGCAGCTGCAGGCCGGGGAGGAGGCCGAGCCCCGGGGCGGCGTCGGCGTCGGCGCGCCGCAGGACGGCCCCACGGCGGTGGCCATCAGCCTCCAGGAAGGCATTTACACGTTTCATGACGTGGAGCTGATGCAGATCAGCGTCCTGCACGACGCGGCGCCCGGGAAGAGCAGAGAGAGCAGAGCCCCGGAGAAGTTCGCAGACGTGCTGCTGATTAAGGTGGAGATTCACGACTAACCCACGGCCCTGGGCTTGCTCTCAGGGCAGGATGATCCTGTCTCGCCTTTAGGTTGTGCTGTGAATGACTAGAAGTTAAAAAAAAACAAATCAAATAAACCCTTTTGAAAATTCCCAGTTAAGCCACGGCTGCTATTAATGGGAACTGGGCACCTAGAACCTCGCGGCAGGTTTTTAAAATCTCAGCCTGTGTTTTTATAGCAACCTTTCTTTTTGGTAACTGGTGGTTAAGGCTGGTTTCACGTGCTCATCTGCCTGTCTCAGTCAGGGTGGCAGGCAGCACGTGGAAAAATCTGAGCCCAACTCCAGGATCTGAACACTGCAAAAGTGTTGGCTCTCCCATCTGATCTGATTCCTGCTGAAGTTTATGGCAGAAGTTACATTGATTCAGTAGGCCCAGAATCAAAACCCAGAGGGATCATATAACAAATAACTACTGGAAATCAGATTTAATTAGTGGGTAGTGTATTGCACTATAGTCAGTGCAGAAAGCCTGTGCTGTTTTGAGACTGCTTTTGTTTGATTGAACTGTTAAGGCTCTCTCCTTTCTGTTTAAACCAGATTGATAGAAGTAAAGAGGTGCTTGCAGTTGAAGGGAAGGTTCACCAGGCACCCACAGCTGAGGAGGTGAGAGGAAGCAAACTTCCTGCTATCGAGGGGAAAAAAATCCAGAGCTGTAAAACCGACGACGGTGTATCAGCATCACACCAGGAATATAAAGAGGAAGATGTGACTCCATCAGAAGAAGCAGATATAAAGTATACAGAGACTTTCAGAGCTCAAACAAATGCACTT
The DNA here is from genome assembly GCF_001723915.1 of Gavialis gangeticus. Classification (NCBI taxonomy): domain Eukaryota; kingdom Metazoa; phylum Chordata; order Crocodylia; family Gavialidae; genus Gavialis; species Gavialis gangeticus. The sequence continues at coordinate 19,595,306 of NW_017729009.1, forward strand.
CAGCAGAAGGAAGGTAAAAAACTGACTACACAATACTTGTCATTTATAGTTAGAAAACAGGTGGGAATTTTATAAGGAACTTTCTCGCTGTACTTAGATTTAACTTAAGGTCAGAACTAATGTTTTGCTGAATAACGGCAGGAGGAGTAAGCCTTTTGGA
>NW_017729009.1:19600465-19636719 GCF_001723915.1 Gavialis gangeticus
TAAAGAGGAAGATGTGACTCCATCAGAAGAAGCAGATATAAAGTATACAGAGACTTTCAGAGCTCAAACAAATGCACTTCAGCAGAAGGAAGGTAAAAAACTGACTACACAATACTTGTCATTTATAGTTAGAAAACAGGTGGGAATTTTATAAGGAACTTTCTCGCTGTACTTAGATTTAACTTAAGGGCAGAACTAATGTTTTGCTGAATAACGGCAGGAGGAGTAAGGCTTTTGGACTAGCTAATAAAGATGTTTTAATTAACCTAATGTCACTATGCAGGATTTTTGGAGATGCATTTTGCAGGTTACTGTACCGGTCATCCACACTTCAAGTAGCTGGCAGTGAAAAACAAAGCAAACACGAACAAAAACTTGGCTCCATAGTTAAGGTTATCCTGAGTTTCCAGCTTCAGTGGTGGGGAGCAAATGCCTCTGAGCAGGACGAGCTGCAGGTGTCGGAGCCACTCTTCCAAACGTACGGTGTTAGGGCCGGGACGATTGGAAATGGCTCCTTTCTTATCACACTTTTCAGCTTCCTGATTCAAAGGTCACAAACTTCCAATTATAGTTATGGCTTTAGAAAAGTACAGCCCAAGAGTAGGGTAGTTTTTCTTTTGGGGAGAGGTGGAAAATACAAAAAAAACCCTTCTTTAGGGGAGATCTAGAAACTCTCAATCTCCCCAGAGAAGTGCAATCCCTGAGGCTCCTTTCTCGGCCCTCCTGCGCACCCGGCTGTGACCTATCTCTTTCCCTGCTCTAGCACCAGCCCTCCCCCCCTTACCCTGTTTTGCTATTATCTGTGTGTTTCTCACAACCCAACTGTACTGGGTTGCGATAAACTTGTACAGCAAAGTCCAGCGTTTGATAGAAAAGTGAACCCTAAGAGAAGCAGTGTCTCTAAAAGTGACAAATTGCATGTATTAAGTCCGTGTCTCAGGCCTTAATGGGAGGCCAAAAGAAAATGCAGCAATGTTATTAACGGTAGAGACAATATGGAGTCTAGAAGAGGAGAAGAAAAAGTTGAGCAACAAAGCTCCTTGCTGGGCTAGTGAGGCTTTTTCTCTTTGTTGTGCTCATCCAGTGACTGTTTCCAGCTATGCCACAGTTGACCAGATTTTAGCAGGAATGGGAGAGGAAGTTGAGAGCGAGCCCAAATATCAGGGGTTGGTAGAGGTGAGAAAGCACCGTGGTAATAGGCATTTGGAGGGGAAGCTGAACAGAAGAAATGAAAAATAAACGACAGGTATGAGGGCTGCAAAAATGTGTTGCAGGAGAGAGAGACCGACAGGGCAAGTGGCCTGGTAAAAGTGGAAGGAGAGTCCTGAAAAACTAGGCATGCACAATTGAGTAGCGAGAGAGCGTTAGTGAAGGTGAGGCGTCGGAGTGCATCTATGTTTTGTGATGCCTGGGAATTAAAGCAGAAGTTTGTAAAATTGCTAATGCTGCTTTAACTGCTAACCTCCATGCTCCGCAGCTGCATGGACCTGAGATGTGCTTGAGCAGCCCCTGCTGCAAGATACTGGCACTTTTACCTGGGAAGTGTAACATCTCTGTGGGAGCACATGAATTCTGTTCTCTTCTGTGGAGTATGGAAATACTTGTCCCTGTCAACGTGGCAAGACCGTTAGAAAGCGTCTGCACCTGGGGCCCGAGATGCGGGTTCTTTAGATAGCTTCTTGTTTCCTATTTGACAGCTCTGAAGTTGCTTGAAGTCTGAAAACGCTCCATGTTTTCTCTCAATTTCTCTCTGACAGAAATAATTACTTTCTGTTTTGTGAATCTGCATGTTATATAATCTAGAGAGGAGTATGGTATTCTTTGATTGTTTAAAAGATCAACAGTGCACAGCAGTTGCATTACTGGAATTCAAACAATAGATTCAAAGGGGCTTTAGACTATAATCGTTTTTTATGTATACTGTTTGCTTTCTGACCCATGAAAAGGCAGAGAATTTGCAATTACTCTGCCATTTTTCGGCCTTTAAACAAGCATTGTTAATATTGGCTAATAAAGCTGATGTCAAGGGGAATGCTTCACTGGATGCATGCATCTAGATGAGCATATGAGCAAAGAGACGGGAGCATTTCCATTGAAAGATAGAGTAGAAATCAGGCCTACTGGGATTTTGTTCTCAACTGTACCACAGACTCACCATACTACAAATTGGTTGATATTTTGCAAAGGGCCTAACAGTTCCTGTCCAACTGCCTTAATTTGCGCAGAGTACTTAGAAGTTGTCTTATAAAAAGCCCTGCAAAACTGCAAAGTATTTTCATTTCATTTGGAAGTGGGGGGCTGTGATGAAACTGAAGAACCAAAAATGAAAATCATTGTTTTTGAGCTCGTCTAACCTGACATGTCCGTGTTGTTACAGAAGAAAAGGAGACTTTCAGTTGTGTTCTTTGCACGTTCACCTCTCTCCGAATGTCGAGCCTTAACCGCCACATGAAAATCCATTCTGATGAAAAACCCCACCTGTGCCATCTCTGCCTAAGGGCTTTCCGTACAGTTACTCTCCTGCGTAACCACATGAACACACATACAGGTAGATGCTGTGTGCAAACTTTCTTCCTTTTGCTTGGTGTCTGTTGTATCCGACTGGCCATCCAAATCAGTGGTTCTCAAACTTTTCTTTTGTGGAGCACTTGAAAATTGCTGAGGGTTTTGGTGGACCACTTAGCAGACCACTTAATAAACTTTGTTTTTTATTCAACAAATCAAAGTGCACAACTCAGATTTGAATATCAGTAGTCTTACCTTACAAGTACAGATATTCTTGATTGTTCCAGATCCTTTCTGCGGGCCACCTAACAGAGCTGGCGGACCAGTGGTGGTCTGCGGACCACCGTGTGAGACCCTCTGTTCCAAATGATTGCAAAAGCCATATTCTGGCATCAGTCCGCATTCACAACTCCCACTAGTTTCCTTGGAAGTTGTGTGCGTAGGATGTTGAAAGGGCACGGCCTATTGACGTATATCGCATTTGTGTGGAAAAATATGGATTTTAAGCAAGGAACCATTTTCAAACTAAAACCTCTCATTCCCGTACGTGTGACCTGGTCTTCCTTCTTGAATGTCTGTTGACCTGTCTCTTCCTTTCTTCATATTTAAAATGGGTAAGTCATTAAGCTTTGCGGTTCACAGAATCATAGAAAGTTAGGGTTGGAAGGGACCTCAAGAGGTCATCTAGTTCGGACTAAATGATTCGAAGCATCATTCCGACCCTAGAAACTATGAAACTATGAAGCAGGACCATCCCCGACTAGATCGTCCCAGCAAGGTGTTGTCTATCCCGGTCTTAAAAACCTCCAAGGATGGACCTGCCACCCCCTCTCTGGGTGACCTGTTCCAGTGTTTCACCACCCTCCTAGTGAGAAAATTCTTCCTAATATCCAGCCGAAACTTCTCTTGCTGCAACTTGAGCCCATTGCTCCTTGTTCTGTCATCTGCCCCCACCGAGAACAGTCCAGCTCCATCCTCTTTCAAACCCCCCTTCAAGTAGGTGAAGGCTGCTATTAAATCGCCCCTCAGTCTCCTCTTCTCTAGACTAAATAAGCCCAGTTCCCTCTGTCTTTCCTCATAAGTCATGTCCCCCAGCCCCCAAACCATTTTTGACGCCCTCCACCAGGCTCTCCAATTTGTCCACGTTCTTTCTGTAGTTTTAATAAAAGAAGTATTTTGAGACTTACGAGCTTATCTTTTGTATAAGTTAAAATATCAATGTTACAGTACTGACTTTAATATTGTATCAAGGTGTAAGTGCTGATTTACTGTAGACAAATGATTTGCCTTTCAGTACAGTTCTAAAAATGGTATATTCTTGCAGGGACCAGGCCATATAAATGCAGTGACTGTGACATGGCATTTGTGACCAGCGGTGAGCTTGCACGACACAGGCGTTATAAGCATACTCTAGAAAAGCCCTTTAAGTGCACACTGTGTAAATACTGTAGTGTAGAAGTAAGTGCAGTCCTCCTGTGTCTTTGAGCGGTATGTGTATGTTTCCAAGAGAAAGGCCCTAATCTGCTGGGAGCTCAGTGGGTTTTTACACAAATAGGTAAAAGTGGTTAACCACTGAAAAAAAGGTTTCCCTTTTTTTCCTGTTGCTTGTGTGGATCTTCCACAAAGCAGCAGGAGGGAGAAAGGGAAGGAGAACTGTGGACACTAAAATTGGGAGGGTGACTTGGGGAGGAGTGTTGATATTTGAAATCACCACTAATTTGTTTGGTGAAGTGGAGCAGGCTTTCAGTTAAGCATCGCTATGATATAAGGGGCATTTCACTAATGATTTTTATTTTCAGGCAAGCAAATTGAAGCGGCACATCCGCTCACACACAGGAGAGCGTCCTTACCACTGCTCTCTCTGTAGTTATGCTAGTAAGGATACCTATAAGCTGAAAAGACACATGATAACTCATTCAGGTAAGTCTTTGTTATGTCACATGAATCATATCTATTTTATGCTAGGACTGCTTTTTATTAGGACTCATTCCAGCCTCTCAAACTTGTTGCAACTTTGCGTGGCCAGTTTTTCTCTTCCATAGAGATTTGTTATCCTACTAAAAATATGAAAAAAGTGCCGTTTTAAAATTGTTGGGATTTTTTTCAGCGCTATTTTTAAGAATTTGAGCAATAAATTATTGTAATAGTTTATTTGTCTGGTTTTTTAAGCCAAGATGTTTTCGTCTGAGAAGTATGTTTAGCATCTGCTTGGGTGTCCTTGGCTCCGTGGACCAAGTTTTCAGCTGTGTACTACATTTAGTGACTTTTACACAGCGCATCTGACAGCCGGGAGGATTAAAAAAAGAAGGTCATTCCAGAACGTAGGCCTTATTGCGGCCTAAATTGGGGCTTCCCTGTAAAGACCTGAAGATTAGAAAATATGCTAGAGAGCAGGACTGAGTTCTTATCAGTGTTGGCGATACTGCGTTTTCCTTTATTCATCATAGTAAACAGCATGAGAGAGGAATGAATTCAGAATTAATACATTACTAAAACAGCTATGCCAATGGCCCTGCACCATTATTAGTTCTTCCTGCAGCTTCTGTTGGCCAAGGTTGTTTGCCAGAATCACCTGGCAGCTAGTTTCGACTTCAGGTGTGATGTTAGTAAGATTCTGCAGAGGCACAGGGGTTCATGTTGCTGGATCATGGCTGTTGGCACCTGTAGGATGCTGAATACATATATATGCACACATGTAACTGCTAAATATTTATTAATTTGCAACCCTTCTTGCTCTCCTGTAGGTGAAAAACCATATCAGTGTTATGTTTGTCAGGCAAGATTCACACAAAGTGGCACCATGAAAATCCACATATTGCAGAAGCATAGTGAAAATGTACCAAGACATCAGTGTCCACATTGTGAGACAGTTATTGCAAGGAAAAGTGACTTACGTGAGTTTGGACTTAAGAAAGAAACAATCAGTGTGAAATCCGTAGGGAATTAGCGGTAACATTAATGTCACGTTCTTACAGTTCGTACTGCTATCAGAAGTGTAATACTTTGACTGAGTGTCTATCAATAACTAAAGTATTTCCCAGAAAAAGAACTCATTTATTTCATTAGGTAACTTTCTCTTGCTTAAGAGGTGTGGTGCCATCTAGCGGGTGAAGTATATTGGTACATTTGTGATGCTGAACTGTAGAGATGATGTTAACCTGTAACACTTACCTGCAACGTTACCCATCATGTTTTAAGAATCCATTCTCTACAAGGGCAGAGGTAGGTAACATGTAGTCACTAAGGGTGTTCATAGACATGCTGTGGGGGGCGCTTGAGTTAGCGCAGCTCCGGGAGCCATGCTGATTTAAAGTGCCCAGAGCATCACATGTATGCTGAAAAATGGCAGTGGGGTGCTTTGAACTAAAGCTCCTCGAATGAGCAAAACAAGAACGAAATCATGCATGTTTTGCAAGACTCGTCCTGGATCAATAGTACAGAAAAGCATATTTCTCTTGCTAGATAAACTTGTAACCTTTGTTTCATTCCTGGATGCTCTGATTAAAGCGTTATGTACAGTCTAGACAGATCCATCATATTTCAACCCAGAGAGAAAGTTTTATTGCTAGATACTCTGATTACAGAATTGCACGCACTTCTACCATATATAGAAATGACAACTTTTTGTTCTGTTTGAGTAATGCTGGAGTCCGCTCGAGTGCGGTAATTTCCACGCTCCAGCAGACTCGATTCTAACGCGTCGGAGCAGCCTCCCTGCACGTGTAGAGAAGCCCTAAGTACTGCTCAGCACTCAGTTTCCCCGCACCACTTGTACAGCCCCTGAGTCTGTGCTTCTCCCAATCTGGGGTGTAAAATAAAAAAGGATGCGTTAGTCTGGGTTCGAGCTGGAGATGTAAAGATCAGCTTTTACTCTGGCACTTGTGTCTGTCCTTGACCATTTTTGTCTAACTTGAGAATTTCTGAGTGCATGGCCATGGATCTTGAAATGGTACAAACAGCCCCATCCTCCTCAATTCCAGCCCATGGGCCAGATCCAGCCAGTGGTCAATATGCATGACAGCCCTGCTTTAAACTGATGAATTATTTTCCGGTTTTCTAATATGCGTGTGACAAGTCAGATGATAGTACACAATGAATAGAAATGACCTCTAACTTCTTAGCTCTTTTTTCCAAGAAGCAGAAAGTGAGCCATTATATTTCAAACATAAATCAATCTGGTTTAGATGCATAAATTCTGTATGTTGCTCATGGATTTTCTCCTTCATCTCTTAGTAATATCGTTATGGTAATGGTGTATGTACAGGTTATATACTTAATATAAGGGAAAATTGTCTGTCATGCAGACCAAAATTGTTCCAATTTATACAAACCAACATGCTTTTGTGAGAATTATGATAATACTAACTCTGTAAATTACTCTGCATCTGAAAAAGTACTTCATTCACATACCAATAAAGGTATCAGAATTCATATTTTTCACCTCTAATTTGATGCTTTTTTCCTAGAAATGTGAACATCTCAGCAAAATAAGGTTTCATTAGCAAATCACTATACTATAAATAAAATTTATTTGTGATGGATAAGTTGGTATAATTGGTAATTACCAGCAAAAGCTCTACAGAAAAGCCAAGATTTTCAAAGCTGCGAGTCTAATGTTGGGGTGGTAACTGCATATTTAGGTACCAGGTAGTGTCTGTCTGCTCGGGTGGTTAATATCCCACAACTCTTTTTAAGGTTAGTACTGTTTGGGTTTTTTTGCAAAATGCCATAGACTCATCATCAAAATGTTGTGTACATAGACATAATTTGATAGGTTCCCAGTGTTTGTGCATGTTGGATTGAGTAGGAGGGGGGCAAGTTTTAACAGGTAGTTAGGTACCCAAACATCCAGATATAGACCTAGTGATCTGCTCAAATGCACCTAAGCAGCAAACTCCCAGTGAAATCAATTAAATACCCATGTATTAAACTAGAAACAGAATAGATGTTCAGTGTGGAATGACTGTTGATTTTATCTTTTTTCAAAGAATGTCCCCTAGCAAATGCCAGTTGATCAGCAAAAGACCCCATATGTCTGCAGGTACCAAGTTACAATAAACATCACTTGGTGCTAGACTTTCAAAGGAGCTTAGGTATGCAACAACGGGCATGGACACGAGTGACATTGTCATGCAGTCGGCCCCCTGAAGCACTCTACAGGCATGCACAGCTGCAGAGCACTTTAAAAGGGCCGGATACCACAACAATCTGAACCTCATTACATGAGGGTTCAGATGAAGGTGCTCTAAAGCAGAGTGCTTTCGTTGACTTATGTCAGCACACGCCAAGAGCAGGGCAGCCCAGCCCTGCTCCCAGCACTGTCTTCAGAATGGGAGGAGGGGAAGGCAGCAGAGGGAGATCCATCTGGGGCTTGCCAAAACTTCCCTGGGGGGTGAGGCAGATGGACTGGAGGCCTCCCTCCACTCCCTGTTGGGTCCAGGGTATCAGTGTAACTCATGGCACTCCATGAGTTGCAGTGGGGAGCTGCATGTCTGTCAGCACCCAGTGAAAACAGATGCCTGTTAGAATTTTTAAAAACACATGGGCAGCCTAAATGCTTATTTTTGGTTCAAATCAGTAGGACTTAGGCATGCAATCTGTTTAAACACTTTGTTGAGCCCCATTAGGTGCCTTTCAGCATCTTTGGGTGCTTTTGTTTTTGTAGAAAATTTGGCCTTTGTGCCTCTTCTCCCATCTCCTGTTACGTAGTTCTTGACTCATAAGTTGGTGCCAATAGTTGTGGTTTCAGCTCCTCTAAAGGAAGCATGAGAGATTCTTTTTGTATTTTCTTCCGGGCCTGTGCATAGTACAGCACTTTCCCCTGACACAGAATTAAAAAAAATATGTATTTTCACCTATCCAAGTCCTGAACATAAAGGTCTCCAAAACTGTTTTAGGTGTCCACTTACGAAACCTGCATTCCCACCTGGCTGTGGCCTTGAAGTGCAGTTACTGTGAAGCAGTCTTCCACGAGCGCTACGCTCTCATTCAGCACAAGAAAACGCATAGAAACGAGAAGAAATTCAAATGTGATCAGTGCAGCTATGCGTGCAAGCAGGTATTCAAATTAACTGGGGTGGGATTGTTTATTCATTTGATGCTTTCCTGAGGTTGGTTGGCTTTGAGGATGTATTTCCTTTGATCATCATAACATTATACTTCCTTTGATCATCATAAAATTATTTGTAATGACAATATAAGTAAAGTACTTTCAGTTATCTGTGCAAGATAAACAGTTCGTAAATGAATGATAAAATAGTAATACAAGTCTTGTTGCTTATGATAAATCTTTCATACATTATCTGTTTGGAACTAGAAAGTACAACCTATCAATATTCGCTCACAGTGTAACAAAAATAAAATACTTATTCTTGTCTTGTTCATAGCATTCAGCAGTACATACAAAATAATTTCAAACTAGACTGAAACATCTAAAAAGGAAATGTGTGCTATTTAGCATTGCATGATTTAGACACTATGAGGAAAGATTGGGAATAGGGTATAGAAGGAATTGGGTATAGAATATTGTATTCTTTGCCCAGTTCATTTTCAGTATTAGTGTTTGACCCCTAATCTCATCATTCACAGCAAATTTCAACCTATATCTTCCTGATAAGGCCCAGAGCTTTAGAAACATATTCTGTAGCTTTGGTTATACTCTCAGCAAGACTAGGCTTCATTGGGCATCGGCCAAAACAAACCTGACTCGGTATCATTGGGAAGTGTTCTTGGATCTTTCTGTTCCATGAAGTAATTTTTCTTGCATCTAAAAAAGCAAGGACTAAATCATTATGCATGTTTTGCAAGACTTCCTGGATCAATAGTATAGGAAAGCGTATTTTTCTTGCTAGATAAACTTGTAACCTTTATTTCATTCCTGGATGCTCTCATTAAAGAGTTATGTACAGCCTAGACAGATCCATCATATTTCAACGCAGAGATACAGTTTTATTGCTAGATACTCCGATTACAGAATTGCACGCCGTTCAACTATATATAAAAATGACACATTTTTGTTCTGTTGGCTTGAATTTAGGAATCTGTCATGGTTAAAGATTGAAATATGCAGGCTCTGTTCTACAGAATATTATTTGTTCATCAGTGTATTAACCCAATTAATGCCTTTACTTTAGTCGCATGTGAAGTGGCATTTATATAACTAATACACATGAGCACTGTTAAAATCTTCACAGCCAAAGTGCGAACTGCTTCCCCAGTCAAGATAGGCTCCAAAGTGATCTCCTCTCTAGAGTTGGTTGAAGAGATACTTCACTGTTCCTCTAGCTCCAACCCTTCATAGTCCTACCCAGATCCTGATGAAGCTTTGATGCATCCGAATAGCAGCACCCAGTTGCAGATGCTACACTTCTCTAGTGCCTGGGCTATTACAGATTCCTTAGCTTCCCCCACCACCAACTCCTCATCATGGATCTGATGCTTCAGTACCTGCACCAGCTGCTATGCCAAGACCTGGTGCACCTGTTACGCCATCCTGTCCACCGGTATCAAAATCTTGCTTTCCCAGCCTCTGTCAGTGCTGATCCCAAATCTGCCAGTCCCAGAAACACCGACTCTGAGCAGGAATGCAGTTTTGTTTCTAGATCTGCCCCCAGCCCTGGGAGCAGTCTTCTCAGGAGACTTTCTGTAATTCTGAGAGTGACTGATTTTCTAGCGGGGGCCTTAACTCACCACATCTCTGACGATAAAAATAACACTTTTCAAAAGAAGGCCAAAATAATTCACTCTTGTCTTGTTTTTATGGAAAGGTGTTTTTTTTTTGATCCACCCGTTCTTTAAATCACTGAGAAAAATAACTTGAGATAACTGACATATTTGAGAGACCTGCAATTTTTTACTATTTAAGGTAAATTGAAAAATTGAAGGAAATATAAACTAAGTGTTGGTGGGGCCCCCCCTTCACCTTTGCTTTGGGCTCTGATTATTTCAGGTATCTCTGAGATCATGCGGTAACACCCTGGTTCTAGTCAAGTCACTGGAGAAGAAAAATCCTGCTCTTTCGATTTTGCTCGCTATTTGTGCATAGTGGAGCAGATTAAGGACCATCTTCGGTGTTTTGCAACATCTTTACACTCTAAGGGTGCCTGTACACAAGCATGGAGGCTGCTCCAAAACACTGTAATTACAGCACTTCAGAGCAGGCTTGATTAATCAAGCCTGCTGGAGCGTGGTAATCACCATGCTCCAGCAGCCTCCCGTGGCTCGTGCTTCAGTGTCCCCACACTTCAGTTAAGCCTGTTTGACGAGCTTTAGTTCAAGTGCCCTCTGCCATTTTAAAGCGCGGGGACACTGATACACGAGAGCGCTATGGCACGTTAATTAGAGTGGCTCTCAGAGGTGCTCTAATTAAAGCACCGGCCACACACACACCTCCGGAGCATGTGTAAAAGTGTCCTAACTCTTGCCTTTGCCGGTGTATGTCACAAAGCTACCTGGAGTTCTGTTTTAAACACGCTTCTTCTCTTTGTTTTAGGAACGACATTTGATCGTGCATAAGCGCATCCACACTGGCGAGAAGCCCTTCATTTGTCTGTGTTGCAGTAAATGTTTCCGACAGAAGCAGCTTCTGACTGTTCATTTCAGGAAATACCATGATTCTGATTTTAAACCAACAGTTTTTGAGTGTCCTAAGTGTGGCAAGAGCTACTCACGCTGGGTAAGAGTCTTCTTTTAAGGGACCCCGATGCAGATAATTTTAGTTAAGTGCTGTGTGTCACACTGCCGTAAGGGACGGAGAGTAAGAAACAGTCTCCTGACTGAACTGTTAACAGTTAACTCCTTGCTGCCAAGTCCACAGTAATTTCTCTCCAGACCTTGAATGAAAGAGTTAAAACAGATCCAGTAATTTATGTTAAATGGGCAAGGTGTTTCATAGATTGGTACAGCGCAAGTTGTGTAATGCATGTAATCTACTGGGAATAATTGAAAAAGAGAATAAGAAACAAATCCCTGATGGTAAAAAAGGATAGACAGAAGAAACTAAGAAAATATGTGAAGTAGAAAATGTAAGGAATAGTTCTACAGTATGAGTAGGAAAATAATAATCCTGTTCCTATCAGTAAAGCTTGTATCTCTGCCAGTGCAATTACCACAGAGAATGTTGTACGAGACCTATCACTGCTGTGGGACTTGGGAATATAATTATTTCTCAAGCCTTCAGAACAGGCTTTCCAAACCTGATATTCTGTATGTAAAACCATATTGTTCATGTGTGAATCCAACAAAAAAGTAGTTGTTGCCCATCTTCAGTATAATGATTTAAATGTAAGAGTTCATAGTAAAAAAACTACAGAAGTTTGATAAGTTGCTGATATGATTTAAGTTTTTCTAGTTTTCCAAAGCTTATTCTTTAAAACGTTGACATGTTTGTCTTTTTGCATTTGAAAGTGCATTAATACCAGAATCATATGTATATGTTTTATTATCCTGACAGAGTAACATGCATAAGCATGCTGAAACCTGTGGATTTACGAGAGCAAACGCTGTTAGATCCAGCAAAGGAAGCAAGGGTAAAAAGAAGAGATGTAGGAGCCTAGAATATGCTAAGCAAGAAGGTAATCGGTTAAGAAGTTAGAATGTAGTTGTGTAAATTAGAATTGCCGATAAAAGGCGAAAGCAATGAATTTCCTCCTGCAATTTAATTAATGTTTCACAATGAAGCTAATTTAAGTGATAATAATGGAAGAATGTTTCAGAAACGTGTGTGTGTGTGTGTGGTCCCAGTCATCTGGGGGGGGGGGGCATTGCTCAGTTGTTAATATTGGAGCTATGGTTCACCTGCTCCCACAAATCTCCCAGTCTCCCTGCCCAGATGTCACAAATGGTTTTTCTCCTTCTGTTAGGGAGGGTAGAAAGCATCACCACTACATAAGCCACTGCAGGTTCTCCCCTGCAGAGTGTTGCATGTGCAATTTGACAGCGCAGTCTGCAATTTGACAGAGTCCAGACTAAAACCTCGGAGCTGGTGAAGCCAAGCATCTCCCATTTGTGACACTTGCACTGAAGTATGGCTGGAAAGCTAATGCATCTGGGTTGGTGATAAAGTTACCATTTTAAGAGAGCTGTGATTCTGCAGGACAAGATGGTAGCCATCACAAGAAAGCTCTGGTTCATCACATCACTGCCTGCTTCATTAGACCTTTTATTAAGCACATGTAGATGACACCTTGCTTGCTCTGTTGGCAGGCAGCTGGCTCTGATGTAGGGATAATGCCCTTGGGATACCATTTCACAACATGAAGGTTGTTAGACTGGAGCTTTTCCAGGTTTGATGAATGTGTATCTATGTGAGTTGTCAACAGGTGGGTTTACCACTAGCAACCCACTCACTGGCAAAGCAGCAACGGTTGTTGCTGAAGATTTGAGAAATGCCTTATTCTTAGAAATAAATGGTTGTAGTTGTGTATCTGCAGTACTTAGACTTTTCTGCTGGTGTTGTCCACATGCTATATGAAAACTTCTCTGGATCTTGAGGAACTCTTGGGACTGCACTCTTCCTCTTTCCCTGCATCACTTGCCTTCCAGATATTGCATATGATCACTTACTTAAAAGAATTTTAATTTGTTTGCTCTGGTTAAAAGTTGGTGTGGGGTGTGTGTATGGTTGATCATTTGCTGCTGTTGAAAATTAATGGAGACATTAAAAACAAATCCCGTATGCCGTGGATATGAGAAGTATGGTGGTATCCAGTTAAATAGGACCATAGGAAAGTAAGGCTGGAAGGGACCTCTTGAGGTCACCTAGTCCATCACCCTGCCTTTAAGACTGTTTAAAATAAAAGATACTGTGATACACTACATAAACTACCATTCCATTCTTAAATCCCCTACAATTAAAATCTTAAAATGTAATTTCCCCTACAGACTTGCTGCCCCTTACAAAGCACAGAATTTTTGCATAAATTCTTCTAGTATTTAATTCTTGCTGTACTGAATAATTGTGATACTTTTCTTTCCTGCCAAGCTGTTGATCAGGGATCATTCCAAGACGCTTCCATTATGAACATGGAGGATTGTGGCACTGAGATTGTTCCTGTCACATATGACATAGAAATGACTACCCCAAGGGAGCAGAAAACAGAAATGACATGTGAAATGCTCTTCAACACGATGGACAAATAAAGCATGTTCTGGTTTCTCATTGTTGCTACTGCACAGAATAGCAGTCTGCAGCCTAGCACAAAGTTTGTAAGCATGTTTAGGGAACCAAGCTGCACCAGGTACTAGTTTCAAGGTCCTCCTATCTTTTTTCTACCATGATATACTGCACATCTTTGATAGAAGTTGCTAGAAAATGGTCCTCTAGAGTTGCCATGTGGTCAAACATATTTGCATGAGTCTTGAGGAAAAAGCACAAATTTTCCAATTAACTGGAATTGGTTTCCGTTTTTGTCATTGATCTTCCAGATTTATTTGCAGAATTGCCTGCAGATTTTTATTCCTCACTAGTTCTGTTCTTGTCCAGTTCAGCACTTCATCATATTTACACATGCCTTGGTTGAACACGTCGAGAAAGGCAATATAACTCTGATGCAAGAATCATTCTGAGGATCCGAACAGTCTCTGGCTACTGTTGTGTAGTTGGCTAAAAGCATACATTTTTTTCAAAACCTTTGAGCTGTGCTAGCCATCTGAGAACCTTGTCAAAAGTGTGTTGTAATATCATTCTTTTTACAGTACACTTTTAATATGCTAACTTTAAAGATGCTTCCAGTAAAGTATAAGAGAACCCATACAGCCAAGCCTTGGAAAGCCAAGGGCCAGCTTCCTCTTTCATGTATCTTACACAAGCGTAAACCATTGATTTTTATTACTCTTGAGATCATATGGCAGTATGAGAGGAAGCTCATACCCCTGTGGTTTTTGGTTGGTTGTTAGTACCTTACAGCTGCTTTGAGATTTTGTGCAAGAAGCTGTAATAGAGGTAAAATAGCAAATAGTTGGTGTTTTATATTGTTTTGTTACCTTTTTATCACTTGTTCTTTTTTATTGTTTGTATGATTACAAAAATGATTTTGTACACCTGATCCAAGGCTCACTGATGTCAGTGGAGAAGCTCCCATTAAATTTTAAGAGCTGTGGATTGGGCTTCCCTAGTAAGGTATGCTTGTGTTCAGAAATGGTGGGGAGTACTTTTTAGAAAAAAAGAAAGCATTGAACACATCACTTTAACCTGTTTGTAAGAATTGTTGTTTGTATACCAGTTTTACTACTTAGCCTTCACAATTGATAAACATGTTAAAATGATTAGTGATGGTACTATTGATTGTTACTGTTAGTTGACTGAATACAGTTACCATTGCTGCAGTAATTAATTTTTGCTGTCATTTAAAAATACTCTTTGAAAGCTTGCTCATAAAATTTTAAATTTCTACTTTCAAAATATTAAAAACATTTTCAGAATATTTTTCAGTGCTAATATTTTTGTTTTACTGTTCATGATAGCCAAGTACCAGTAGTGCCATACAAGGCGGGTCATATAATGAACAAATAATTTAATCTGAATTTAAAGAGTGCTGCATGGTTGGATTTAATAAGTATTTCAAAACTTACGGGCTTTACTTATTCAAAATGCCATTGCCAGAGCTCCGTTGGTTTTGTCTGAGGAAAAATGCAAAATTTGGCTCATGTTAGTTGTTTGTTGATATATTTCTAATAATTAAATTAAAAGGCAAGCATATTAACACAGAGTGACATACACCATGCACAAACTGATACCCCACTTATTTTCTGCATGTAGCCAAGGACAGTAAGATTCCTCTATGTATTGTATATTCTGTACAATACTGTACAGTAAACTGTATTTTAAGCATTCACATCTTAAGCGACTCTTAGGTGTTTTGGTACTTTTAGGAGACAACACATGAATGTTCAGTTAGTACATTGTATTAATAATTCTGTCCTATCTTTTTGTTACGTGCTATTTATAATAAGTTTGCTTCTAAAGTTAGCAACAGCATGACTGTAAAATAGGGCCCGTTCTGTGATATGCTGAGAACCTTCAATTGCTGTTGAAGCTGAAGAAGCAACGTATGGGTGTTCAGTCCTTCACAGAAGGCGTCTGACGCCTTGCAAGACTGGAGTATCCAGTTTTATAAGATAATGCTGTCTGAGGGCAGGACCAAAGTCCTTACACAACCCAGTACCAGTAGATACTTGGATAATGGAGCTGAGACCCTCTCCAGTTCTGTAACGTAAGTATTTTAGAGTCACTGAGTAGAAAGGGCACTTGAATTAGTTAACATCACAGGTTGGTTTTCCCCTCATTCCTTTGTAAAATGCTATATGGATCTTCCACATCCATAGTTAGCATGTTTGGGCATTTTCCCTAATGGTAATGTTTTACCCATTTCTATTAAGCTCATAGTTGATGCTGATTACTTGAGTCTTCTAAAAAGACTTAGATTATAGGAGTGGTTTTCTTTCTATTTCATTTTTATTACGAATGTTTGAATGATATTATTGGCATAATACATTTTGAAGTCATGTTGACAGTTTAGATCTGAAAATCATAGCATTTGGTTTCTTTTAATAAAAGTTGTATGTTGAAGAAACAATTTGACCATTTTCCTGTATATAAATTGTTATTTTGATCTGCAGTAATTACCTGTTTCCTTTTTTTTTTCTTAGCCTACATTGGAAAAATCAGACTGCCTACAGTAAAACAAGATCAGAAATAGCAATATGATTTGCTAGTTATTGACTAAAAAATATCAAGTTAAGCCATTTAGAAGTCAAAAGTGATGTATTCTTTGGGAGATTCTGAAATCCCTAGCCTAATTGGGTTCCAGATTTCACTGGAATTTCACTTGTTGTTTTATCTAAAAACCTGCAGCATTGAGGCTTTTTAGTAGGCTGGTGTGAAGCAGCTAGTATTCGCTTTGGATTTGGATTCAGGGGGCAACGATTCGATTTGGGTGATTTGAATTGATCCTGAATCTATTTTGCCAAATCTCCAAATCAGAGGCCCCATCCCCCACCTGCTTTCCCAGCCCTGTCAATGGCTGGGCTGCCCCGCCCCCGCACCCCCGCCCTTTTAAAAAAAAAAAAAAAAAAAAAAAAAAGCCCGCACTTACCAGTTGCTGCCAGGCGTGGGGGGTTATCCCCACTGCCCCCCATGGCCCCATGCTGTATGGGGGGCTCTGCCATGAGCCCCCAGAAGCCCCGATGGCTGCTGCAGGAACTGGTGAGTGCAGGGCTTTATTATTTTATTTTTTTAAGAGCTGGGACCTGGGGCCAGGCAGGGCAGTTATCAGTGGGGCTGGGAGAGTGGGTGGGAGATGGGCACTCAGAGGGGCTGGAGGAGCAGGCAGGGGATGGGGCTTGGCAGGGGTCCCCCCATTGTCCCCTTTCCCCTCCTCCAGCCCCCCCCCCCACTTACCGGCACAGAGTCCAGGTCCAGCTCCCTGCGGCAGCCAGTGGGGACTGCCCAAATCTCCAAAGCTCTCCTTGTTTTGCATGCGTTTGGGGTGGGAGGCAGGAGTGCGGGAGAACCATCTTGTTTCCCTCCACAGATCTCCGGTCTCACATCGGTTTTTAAAGGGCCTAATATTCAGGAGTCACTTCTTAATTTTAAAGTGGCAGCTTTGCAATTGCAGTTTTTTAAGCAGTTGTAGCCCCTTCCAGAGCAAAGCTAGAAGATAGATAGTAATTTGATTTGAGATTACGAGTTTGTATGTCTTCAAATAAGAGCCTGCGACACACTGGGGGTGCATGCGATCCACATGCACCCCCTGAGATCGGCTGTGCACCTGGTGGAAGTGCCAGTTGCAAAACTGGATGTGCCACTGGAAGTGCCACCTGCCATCTAGCCTAAAACATGCCCAGCTCCCTTTAGAAATGCAAACTGTCTGAGGGACAATTTCACAAGGGGAAATATTATTTGCAAAATTGTTATGCTACATTTATTGTGAAACGCATCCAGTTTGGAATAACTTAAGCACCAGTATTATAAATGCTTATGAGATACATTAGCAATGTAAAATGACAAAGCGCCAGAAGGTGACTATTGGTGTATGAGAAAATTCTTAAACTGTTCTTCACAACTTTTTTTTAAGTAAATGTTAGAAACAGAGGGTTTCTGCATAAGAAAAAGTAGAATTTATGAAGTCCCACAAATGTAATAAATGATATCCTCTTTAAACAGGCAACATGAACAGAAACATCTGCTTCGACACCAGCATATGTAACATGTTATCCTCAAAAGATTATAGGGAACAAGAGGTTCAAAGAAATGGTTTTTTTTTTAATTGTACACCAAGCATAAAATGTTATCTAAGACCTGGAAGCAAGACTTGCTTCCATCACATTAACATACAAAATATAGGGCTGTGGGAAATCAGATTCAGATAGGTCCAATAGACTGAAGTCTTTGCCAAATGGCTGTAAAAGGATTTGTTCATATGGAAAACTACCTAGTTCCATTGTCAGAAAAAATAAAAGGCTGGGGGTTTTATCTCTGAAAAAAAGTCCTTGCACAATTAAGCGCTATGCTGGATTTGGTTGAAGTAATGATAAAGAGTGCCCTTAAGATGGCAGCAGACGTATACTAGTTAGATGGCTCACTTCAGGAAGGACAAACTGGAGTTCTTTCCAGCTTTGCTTTGCTTTAACTCTTATGTCTGGCTGATGTTTCCAGTCTGCATTAAAGCTACAGCAGGAGTTTGCAGAGACATCTTGCCCCAGGCGAGCTCCATAATCCCTGGGGTCTCTAGGAGGTGCCGGCTCATCATGTTCCCACTACTGAGCTCTGCCTGTGGCAGCAGGAAGCAGCCAGGGCACGTGCACAGTCATATGGGTGTGAAGGGCGAGCCCTTCATGATTGTGCACCCCACGTGTTAACTCCCTAAAGACTGTGCAAAAGCGGTTGCCAAGAAAAAACAGTGGGTAATGAGAGAATCAACCTACTTAAGTCTTTGCTGCAGCATCACTGATCCTGTTGCCTTAGTAGGATTAAAAAAAAAATGTGGATAATGAGGTGTGTTAGAAACCCTCAGGCATCAGGACATTAACCATCCACTAGCTGCCTGGGGCCAGGAAGAAACTTGTATGTAGCAATTTACTCCATAATTGCCCATTATGTGGTTTCCTGCACATCATTTTGAGGCATATGGTAATGACCACAATTGATGACAGGCTTCCCACTAGATGGAACGTAGTTCGATTCACTGCCGTGATTATTATATTTCTATATTTTTCTGACATAATCCATCACTTTCAACAGTGAAAACATAACCAAACCCTGATTCACCGCTGCAGTAGGCTAGTTGAATTAAGTGGCTTTAAACCAGTGAAATATTGGATTAATGCAGGCCCTGGATGGTTAAAGTATAGAGGTAGTTTAGTCTTATTTTAAAACTAGTTTTTGCTTGTTGGCTAGAATAAAAATGTGAAATTAGCTCCCTTATTGGCCACATACTGCCAAGCAGAGCTGTTTTGTCTGAATGGGATTTTCATATACAGAATTATTCGGCCTTATGCTTTTATAGTTTAAGGTTTATAGTTTCAAGGTTATAGTCACTTTATTAAAATGTAATGTCACTAGAGACAAAGTAGCGTATCTTATTTCCTGATTTCTGTTTGTCAACGCGATACAGCCATTCCATAATTAAGCATGATTGACAGACTCTCCTAAAAGAACTGCAAGAGTGAAATAACCTGGATGTGACAGATTAAAGTACGGAGAGTGTTAAAATATCAGGTTACAGTTCTGCTCTCATGACATCTATAAATGTGTTGTACGAGCATCTGCCATTAACTTTTCTTCTGGCAAAGAAGACAGATAATATTTAGCATGTGTGATCTACACACTTTTGACATCTTCAGAGCATGGTATACACCGCATCTAGTCCTCATGACACTGCTGTAACGTAAGTAGTTCTGTGTTGAACCTCAGCCTGTGATACGTTTCCTTTGGTGACCAAAAGGTGTCAGATCACTTTTAATGTTACATAAAATGTGACTAAAATAAAGGACAAAACAAAAGCAAAAAAGTAATGCAAGTGAACTTTATCAGAAGGGGGGGGAGTTGTTAATTAGGGTGTTTAAGGCTTCTAATGAAAAGTGAGATAAAAAGCAACAAAAACATCCTTGCAGTGAAGTGGGGGGTGTACATTAGGGGTGTGCGAAACGGGCCCTATTCGATTTGGATTTGGATTTGGCCTGAATTGGGGATAGCGATTCAATTCATTGATTCAGATCACTGTCTCTGATTCGATTCGACCCGATCCGAATCTAAAGATTTGATGCTGATTCAGAGAATCAGTGATTCAGCCATAGACACAGCTTTGAATGTTTTTTCTATATACCCCGAGGCTCATGAGTGCTGTGATGCTGAGGTGTATGGAGCATCCCACAGGCGCACAGGGGGGCCCCCACGTGCTCAGTGGCAAACCTGGCAGTGGCCTAGAAGTACTTCTGCTGGGGAGCATGCTGGGGGGCCCCCCCGTGTCCCCCAGCTCAGTGATGAGCTGCAGGGCGCCCCCAGGTGCCCCCCCAGACCTAGGAGGTACCAGTCACTGAGCTGGGGGGTGTGGGGAGCCCTCTCCTGCTGCTGCCAAGTGCGCTGGGGACCCCCCACGCTCCTGTGGGACACTCCATGTGCCCCAGCATCGCAGCATTCACGAGCCGCCTGCTACCCAGAGGCATGTAGAAAAAACATTTAAAGCTGTGTCTATGGCCAAATCGCCGAATCTCTCCAAATCAGTTTGGAGGTTTCCAATTCAATTCGACGAGATTAAAGGGTTTCCTGATTTGATTTACATTTGGAGATTCGGGCACCAAACTGGGCCGAATCTCTGCCGAATCGAATCAGGGACCGAAGCGTTGCACAGTCCTAGTGCACGTATCAACCGCTGGCTGCTGGTTTTGATTTGGCAGGTGTAGAGAGGACAAAATGACCACGCTTTCTGTCTATTCATCTTTGAAGGAGCACTTGGGAAGTCACTCAGCACACGGCAGTGGAACACCATCGGCCTCCCCAGGACGGTTACTACTGTCATCTCATCTTCTGCTGAGCACATCCAGTGCACAGCGCTGCTGTAATGACTTTTGCCCAGGGGAAGGAACGTCATGGCTGTAGTTTTCCAACAACTAATCTGGGCATTTCAGAGATGAAAGCTGCATTTTATATTTTGCTCTTTTATTTCTATCCTTCTGTGCATTTGTCTGGTCCTGTACAAGAGCAAGGAGCAGATTTTAGCAACAGAACCGGAGAACCGGTCTGTGACTGCCCCCTTGCATTGACTGTCATGACTGGTATAGCTATAGCAATCACAGATACGGTGGAGATGAAGATAACAGGTGCTTTACCGTAGTGTTGCTACTGTTGCTGGCACTGATAGTTTCACCTACTAATAGTAGAACAATTGAGGGAAGGTTTCCCAAGGCACTACCTGATGGTGGATGAAGCATCTTTTTTCACTCCCACCTGAGACGTATCCACGCGGCAAGCACAAAAAAGTGGCTAGCTAGCTCGGGTTCCTGTAGCAGTCTCACCGCAGCTGCCCAGGGGGCTAATTTACCCAACCAAGCACCATGCTTTATTCTGTTAAGGGGGCCTGATTTTTTTTAGTTTTTTTCTCTGTCTAATGACCAGGTTCCTGCCTCAGTGGATCTTAAAGCACTTCACAGAAGATGACAGTCACCTCCTTTCTGGTGCTGGGGAAAATGAGGCCCAGCGACTTGAGTCTTTTCCAAGGTCACCCAGCAAACCAATGTCTGGGAATATAACTCTGTTCTCATCAGGTCTAGCCCCGTGCTATGTCCGCTGCATTACACTGGCTCCTGATGTCACCATTTGGCAATAAGAGCTTGAATTCAAATTACTGCTCATGCGACAATTAAAAAAATAACCGTAGAAGTCACTGAAAAATCACAACCCTCGGAAAGCCCCACGCAGGTCTCCCACCAGGCATTCTCTCTCCTGCACAGATAAGAAAGAGGAGACGCCGAGGGTCCAATAAATCTCTGCTGTATGTCCTTTGACTTCAGCTGAAAGGAAGAATTTGGCCCATGAGCAGTCAAGGTCACAAAACCTCAGTGACAGATGCATCATTAAAATGCCTTAAGTTTCTGGCTTACAGCCATGTGCTCAGACCGCTAGACCACACAGCTGTTTACTACTGAGCTCCTGATGCTGTTTGCTATAGCTAGTTAAGCTTGCATGGCTAGAAACACACAAGAATAGTCATCCGGGGCTGGAAACCCTTTGGATTTCTGAGCTGCACTAGGACATTTGGGTGTGGAAATGCGCAGGGACCCCACGGCGCTTTGTTAGGGTGATCAGTCACCTTAAGGGGCACAAAACACTCCACGATAAAAACGAATGTGAAATGGAAACAACCTTTTACCACTGAAAGGTCAACCCTTAAGAGGCTGTCCAGACAGGGTGACTAATGGCTAGGGCTGAGATTGCTAAAGCATGTCATATTTGATAAGGAGGAAATATGGTGAAAGCTTAATGTCTGGGTAGTTTGGGGACATTCATCAATAAATACAGACTCTCCTTAATTGCAAGAGCTTTCCATACATAGGTCAGACTGGCTGCATTCTCCTCAATACCCAGAGAAAACCATTCTGCTGACCTTTCCAATGAATACAAGCTTCATTTATGTGGCTCGTGTCAGCTTTCCTGATGGATGGCATTTAAAAACTACTGTGCTATGCAGCGCCAACAGTGAGCTCCACTTGCACAGTTAAATATCTATTTGTTTGGTTTGAGCAATCAAATCAGTGGTGGAAAGCAGTTTACATTAATAAAGTATGCTTTCAAGCACCCATCATTGCCTGCCTTTTTTTAAACAGTCCCAGCATTGTTTGGGGTCAGTCAGTGAAACAGTTGGACTCTGTCTAGTGGTTATGGGGGTGTGACCATTATTAAATAGTAAAGAATTTTGTACGTTTTGATTTGATCGTTTTAACTGACGGTGACAATTAACAGTTTGGTTCCTTTCTTCTTTGTCAATTGACTGTTCCAGTTACCCCAGTAAACGGTTTTTAAATTATTTTTAGCTTTGTGTTTTTTTTCCCACATTCCACCTATTGTTAGTCTCAGCCCAGCCTCGTAAACAAAGCAACATCAGCTGGCAACGGTAAGAAGGAAAAGAAAGAGTGACAGTGCTATGAGCTCTGATAAGGAAGAGCCCTGCCTTTATTACCAGCTAATCAAATGGTAGGTAGCAGTTAAGTGGTGATTATAATTAAGCTTTCCAACTGCCACCCTTTATTTGAGAGAATTGTCTATTTAGAGAGCAAAACTGTCCTCCCTTCCAGGCAGAGGTGATTTTTCTGTTGTGTTGTTATAATAACTCAACGGCTGTGTCTCACTGTGAAACAAAAGTTATACAAAACATGTGTGTTTTACAGTGGTTGTTTCTTGCCTCATTACTTGAACAGCGTACTCTTCTCTTTAAACCAAGATGTCCATTTAACCATTATGGTCGGTGGATTAACTCTATGATATTTAATATAGGTCAAATTCTGCCATCCTAAACCAATAGGACTTCCACGAGAAGCCACTATTTAAAGGCTGCTCTGTGGGTCCTGCTTGTGAGGGTACAAATCCAGAGATCGAAATCTTGAGTGGGTTCCCTCCAGCTGGACACTAATTGAGACAGCAACCTGTCCTTCTAGACCTGTCTTTCTGAAGTGCAACCCTAAATCCCATTACAGGCAAAGGAAACTGAGTATTCAGCACCCTTGAAAGTCAGGCCATTTATTTTTGGGGTTTATTACACATAAAGGCTTTTGCTCTTGTCCTCTTAGTATTTCCTAAGAGAGATGCAGCTGTTTTTGCTGGGCTCTAACCAAATGTAAAGAGACCTGCTATCCCCAGCTTGACAGAAGAACAGTACAGCAGTGAACTGCTGTTACTCTGTGGCTTGTCATCCCATCTGGCAGATGCAAGCTAACTACAGGAGGTCACATAGAGGCAGGCAGGCTGTCCTAATCTCGAAGTTTTCTCTTTCAGGGAAGCAGATGAATGAGTAGAAACAATACGTTGCCGTCACAATCTGATGATGAAGGGTGACAGTTTGTAGGAGACGAGTCAAAGGTTATTGATGAGAAGATCCAGCGAGATAATTGCTATAATTATACCCTAAGGATGCAGCTCCCATCAAAAGGACTTATGAGATCATTCTGGTTATAAATATGTACTTGACAGGAAACTCCCCACCTTTCCCTTAAATCAGGCAGGTTCCTTCCTTGCATATAACGGGAGAGACTCATTTTAGTCTCCTGTTAAGCCATCATCCTGCTTATGTTTGGGTGCATCTACACGTTGCCCTACATTGCCGTAGTGACGTGCTACATCACCGTATGGCACGCTATGGCAGCGTAGTGATTGCGTGGGTCTACACATGATTGGCAGCCATGTTGCCGTAGTGCTGCACTCCCCCAGTTTAATGTGCTGCTGCGGCAACTTCACGGTGAAATCTAACTGTGCGCCACATGCACGGCAAAGTACAAATGGTTGCTGCACCATGCTTTTCCAAAGGGAAGTACTAAAACATGGCGATGTGTAGATGTGCCCTTTGTGGGTGTAAAGGAAATGCTCTTGTTCCGAAATAAGCAATGGTTACTTTTAGACAAGTTTTTCAATAAACATAAATTTACCGTTGGTTGGTAAATTGTTGTTTTAATTGGGTTTCTGTAGTCGATCACATATACAGTAAGTAGCACGAGTTAGATGATTGAATGCATGTCCTTTAAAATTATTTTAATGGTGTGCCTTTCTTCGAGACTTCTTAGCTTGTTTTTTGGGCCTGTCCCTTAGCTGGTATACAACTTAATACAAGGAGCAGCCAGGGACTATCTGTCTATTGGGAAATGAATATATCATAGACAGAGCATGTCCAATGTCATTATCACAACAACTGTTTAATCAGCCTCTTAATGAAGTGCATAGCAATCAGTGCTTCTGCGAGGATCGCTGTGAGGTTTCGATGCAAGGAACGAGACTCAAGTGCAAACACACCAATTTCCCACAGTCTCAATCTAATAATAGCTCCTTTTAAATACTCAATCAAGATTTTCAAAACTAGCAGCATAGAGTTAGGTATTTAAGTATGGTCATTATATGGGCTGAGGACCCAACAGTGCGCATGCAGGTCAGTAATTTGAAAATCACAGCTATGCAGTCTAATCTGCAAGCAAGGAGAAGAAAGATAAACTATTTAATTTCTAAAAGCCATGTAGATCACAACTCTTAAATGCATTTATTCTCCTCAAGATGTAGATCAAATTCTAGTGGGATTTTAAAAAACCTCAATGCGCCTAATTACCATTGGTTTCCCATTTTGGATATCATGACATGGTAAGACTTCAGGTACTGAAATCACTATTTGCACTGATGATGGGTTCACTTGTGTTTCTCAACACCTCGGTCCTTGTTATTTAGGTTATGAAACACAGAAGTCCTTTTAGTTAGCGAGAAAGAACTAAGGTGAAATGGCTCATTTTCCAACTACGTTTTTCGATATCACCCACATGCCACTATTAAATAAATAGAGACTGAAGTAGCAAGAATTTCTTAGGGTGATATCTTTTATTGGACCAACTAGGTAGTTGGGATCAAGTTAGAAAAGCTTTTGAATGCAAGACATTCTTCCTCAGAGACCTCAGAGAAAAGAAGAGCTCTGAGGAAGAGTGGCTTACATTCAAAAGCTTGTCTAGCTTGATCCCAACTACATAGCTGAGTTGGTCCAATAAAAGATATCACCCTAAGAAATCCTTGCCCCTCTCATAATTCCTGGACCATCACAACTGCAACATTACTCTTACACTATTGTAAGACTGAAGTGGGAAAATTTAGTTTAAAAAATGACTTGTGAAAAATGTCTGCTGACTTTATTCTTAATCCTTAAAATAATGTATGAGTATCTGACAGTAGGACGTATTTAAGCAATCAGGGTGTTTTTTTTTAATGAAATCTTGAGGCAATGAGAGTTTAATCACATAATGATTTGTGCCACTACCACCAAGAAGTGGAGGTGATGGGGCACCTTCTCCCCCCACCAGCCTCTTGTGATTTTGAGATGCATGTCTAAGTGGGGAGTGAATGCATATGTTGGCTTGAGCCCTTTCCACATCTGTTAATGTAATTATACTTGCCTGTCATCTTCCGGATCTCTGGAGGTGCCAAACTTTACAAAGCATCAATGACTGTTTTGTAAGAATAGAAATTCGGCTAGTTCTGTGCTCTTTTCTATCAACTAACAAATAGATTGCATTGGATATTAGTAATAAATGTTTGTTCCTTTTGATGGAGGCTTTCTTTTGATCAAATGTGTCTTAATGGCTTGCGTCCTTCCCAAAGAAACCACAGCTGGGCAGTGACACTGTTTCATGCTACTTTGGGTTGTTGCAAAACAGAGGAGGTCTGGCACTTCTTTCTCCATAGGATCAGAATCGATGAGATTGGTGGTCACATTTGTGAGCGCAGCTAGCAAAATGAGTTACACCATCACTTCCCAATTCCAGCTCTCAGGACTCCAAATTTAATTGAGTGCAGAATGACAGCGCTTTCTTAACCTCGACAAAGATTGTATTCACCAAGCAACAGGTAAAACAGCATGAAGAAGCTGAACCACAAAAGTCATGTCTTGCTTCACACTCAACAGCTCTGATGCTAACGATGTGCACACCACAAAATGCTTCCCATTTTCAATGACAAGCTACTTAGCAATGGGGATTTCTTTGTTTACACCATCCAAAGAATAGGGAGTAAAGCCCTTTGTTTCTGAGAAGTTGAAGAGTCCGTACTACGTCTACGCAAAGAAAAACTCTTGCCCACCTATACGTAAGGAAGATGTGATCTAAGAACAAGCATGACCTTGCTTCAGTAACAGATTTTGCATCTGGGGAAACTGCCGTTCGGCTTTCAGACGCCTGTTCTGTGTAATGGTTTTCTATGGTTACTAGAGGCTGACAGAATAAAAGGTACGAGAATAACCTGGCATGGCATTAAACAAGGCCCGTTCCTCTCCGATGCACTCTGGGGATTGTTGGCATGTCCAGGCAGGTTCCATTCTCATGACGGTTGCACAAAGGCAGGGGGAGAGCAGCATTTTCTGGACGCCTCTTAGGCTTTTTTTTTATCTTCTGTGTTTTCCCCTTCGTATGTTTTTTCTGATCAGATTCCAAGAAAGTGTGGTGGGAAGGAAGAATGCTTTTCCTTGAAGTAGATGCCAGCATGGGCATTACCTTACAACAATAACTCTTTGCTCTTACATGGAAGTTATGCTGCAGCCAGGAGTCCTGTTGACTCTAGTGAGACTACAGCAGGATTACTCATGTGAATAAAGCAGATCCATACAGATTCACATATAAATACTAAAAGTGCCATGCAAACTCCTAGGAAGCAAATACTCTTCTATGCATGGCTCAGCTAAGAAGCCAGCCTCTTATATATGTCTTCTAGTGTTTTACAATGCGTTGTCTTTATGGTTTCCATGCTCATTTGATATATAAGAGGCATGTATATACAAGATCATAGATAAATGAAGGCCAGTAACTTTCCATTGACATCATGGAAGTTCCACATGGAGTGAGAATGCATAAGTCAAACTATAATGCTATCTTTTCTAACACTAGTCCAATAAATTCAACCATAAAATGAATTTAACATAAGATTACATCTTGTAACTTTCTTTTAATAGGTATTTCAGGTGAATTTGTAATATCCTTATACCAAAATGCTAGACCCTTGGTTGATAATAATGGAATGAGCATTCATTATAAAATGGGAAGAAGACATTTTGTCTTCTGACTAGCTAAGGAACAGTGATTTTTAAACAACATAATTAATTGCTTTGAAATTATGAGCCTCCTTACCAAGGTGTACAAATATTTTAAAATCTAATTTTTTATCATCAAATATTACAAGCCCAGGTAAGCATTTCACTGCACAGATTCCTGTGTTTTATTCTATACCCCCGGCTCCTTGGTCAGCATTATGTTTAACAATATGCCACAATTCATATCCTGCGGCTATCTAGAAGTTAAGTTAATAGTTTCCCTATTTTGTAACATCTCTTCTTAAGGCCAAGCCAGTAGAAGGGAGCTAAACAGGACATTTAAGGAGGAAAAAAATAGGGCAGATCTTTATCTTCCTGAAATACATTGGACACAGGATAGGAGAATAGTCAAATCAGAGATTTCTGTTCTTGAGACAGCAGTTGGATCCAGACAATGTCAATGATTTTGGATGGAGTACTTAGGATAATAGCCAAACTAGCTAGCATGTTGAAAGTTCAATCAAGGATACTAACTGAAATAGTTCGGCTGGAAACTGAAGAAGCTTTCTAATATGTACTTCAAGCCTCTTATCACACTGACAATTTGTAATAAGTAAAAGGTTTCATGTAACACTTTTTTTCCATGGATTTGTTTTGCAATATATTACTCAACTGCTTTGGGGTCAAAGTCAACTCTTAGTTATATCCATGCAGTTCCTCTCATTCAAACAGATGTAACTGAGACTGGACTTAGATTAGCTTTGTTTGTGGGTTGTGTTACTTTGTGTGACCTGTTGTCATAAAAGGACACAATGGCTGGATATGGATGAGAGCACTGAGGTGACATCATTTTAAAGGAGAATACGTTCAGTCTAACGGCTTTCCTTACTACAAGGAAGATTTTATTCCCTGCCTTAAACACCTGCTATTTGACATCATTCAGGCTAAGATAATATTGACCTAAAGAACACAAGAGTTAATCTGCAGAATAAACCAGCCTTACTTCATGTTTGCCTATAAATATTTTTTAACAGCTCAGCGCTTTTTCAGTTATGAGGAAAACGGGGAGAGGTAGAAGTCATTGTGCAAGAAAAGGATTGAGCCCTTTGCAGAAATAGGCCTTTGTGACTTCACCTCTCCAGATGTGTTGAAGTCAGGGACCTTTCTGTAGAGCCTGAATAAGTAGCTGTGAGCCATTTTCCAGCCATGGGGGGGAATCTAGTAGATGGCAGCAGCCCCTAACTTTATTGTCTTCATGACAGTCTCTAGCATTGACTTTGAGCTGCTTGTCACAAGTGAAATCTACTCAAAATTCAAATGTAGAAGCTTGTGGCAACCGTCCAGAGATGGCTGATGTTAGCAAGGCAAGGGAAAAAACTCCCCTTGTGACAGGGAAGAGAGTCCAATGCTTTGGGTGTGAGGGGCTACATCTGGCTATTTCCATTCTTTGAGGACTCAGCGCGCTGTAGTGGTGAGGGCAGCCTTGACACTCTTAAGACGGGAGATGGGCTGACAGGCTGCCGTCTTCTTTCGCCCCTCGTTCGACTCGATTCGTCTTCTCGGTCTGCAGGTTTCCACAAGGCCCCAGTGGGATAGGTCATACTGTAAGAAAAGAAAACCAGGTCAGTTGATGGTGGAGGTCCTTACTCTGCCATCTCTTCTCTCTCAGATGGAACGATCCACGACTGCGGAACCTTCCGACCCCAACATTCCATTGGCCGGTTCCAAGCACGCTCAGGGACGTGCGCCCCGTCTGCCCCGGACCCGTCCGGTCACACTTGCGCCACACGGTCCTCAGCCACGGCCCCTTCCAGGCCCGGCACTCTGTTCCCCAACTCTCCAGGAAGCACACGTGTCCTCTTCCTGTGCCATCAAGTAATCCAGCCCACAGAGCGCACGTACATTGATGCACATACACATGCGGAGGTGTCACAAAACCTTTCCTCTCAACGCTCTTCAAACTGTCCATACGCGCCCCACCACTACAACAGAATCATCTCTCCCTACAGTTTGATTAGACAGCTCCTATGTGTGTCCACAACCACTGCACAATCTTCAAGTCTAGGTCAAAGGTTTCGCCCAGCTCCACGGCTCATTGAGATAGCATGGTTAAGACTGTTTCCTCAGTTCAGCAGTTCCCAACCTTTTGCACCTTACATCCCACGTAGGTAAGGTCAAAAGATCCTGGTCCCACCAGCTGACAAGGCTGGGGGGCCCCAGAGGCCAGTCAAAGAGCAGAGGCAGAGGGGGGGTGCTCCAGCGGCTGATCAAAGCGTGCAAAAACGAAACCGGAAGTCCCACCATGGCACTTCCAGTTTCACCGCCATGACCTGAGTCCCACCTAGAGGACCTTCGTGTCCAACCGGTTGAGAAACTCTGCGCTAGCTAATGGCAGACCAGGCAGTGATGTGACTAGCATCATATCCAGCTACCTTTGATTCCCCAGCTTTTCTAAATAGTCCCTTCCTTGCCTGTTCTTTAGCCACCGTTGGCTGCTCACCTCCTCCCAAACTGTGCTGCCAGGTGCAGTAGTCTGGGAGCTGACCTTGCCTGTGACGACTGAGGCGAAGAAGGCATTGAGCACCCCGGTCTTCTCTGCATCCTCTGTCACAAGGTTGCCTCCCCCATTCAGTAAGCGACCCCCACTTTCCCTGATCCTGATCCTTAAGTGAGTTGAAGTCTGCTTTTCTGAAGTCCAGGATCCTTACTTTGCTCCTCTCCATCCTTCAGTTCCTCAAGATCCTGAACTCAATCACCTCTGGTCATTGCTGCCTAAGTTGCCACCCACTGCTACATCACTTAGCTCCAAAATCCCTGCCAGTGCCTTCCAGATATGTCACAACTGAGCATGCACCCGTGGAACCTGTAGACCTCCACAATGGCACATACATGCCAGCATCCGTCCCCACAAATACGGCATAAATGTAAAGCATTACGTGCTTGACTAAAGCATCTGCTCAGCCGCCTGATGTAAATAAATGCAAGATGTTATAGCACTGGTGTGGGTGAACACCATTTTTGTGCAGGGAAAGGTCGCTCATGACAGCCCCCTTGGAAAAGTCAGCACTCTCGGGAAGTCTAAACTCGACACTTAAACCACAAAGAGTTAAAATGGGGCTGCTCACAAATAGTCCCCTCACTGCTTGTCTTAGGAAACATTAATTATAGAGCGCCCCAAGGGTGCAGTGCAGCTAGAAAAGCTGAGCAGTATTTAAAGTCAAGACATTCAAATAACCAGTTGGATTTGATCTCTAATAAATTACTATGTTTTGATGATAAAATCCAGTGAGAGGGTGACAGTAAGATGGGGGCTTGGCAGCAAAAGTTTTAAAAATAAATAGTCTTCAATTGCAGGAAATTACAGCGAGCAGCTTCTTGAAGTTATCTTCCCCAGTGCATTGTGTGCTGCCTGCTGGTAGGCTTTTGACCTTTTATATGTGGAATAAGATATGCAGGTGCAAGACTGGAGACGCAGAGGGAGACAGTGACTTCAGCCTGTGTGTGAGGACAGTTCCACAGAGCTTGTCAAGGCGGTCCTCATTAGCCATTTAAAGGTTTAGGCAAGGGTAGCTGCTAATGAGGGGTTGTAGACCACATGTATTTCATAAAACACTAGGCCACTGGATGAGGTTCAGTTTTTCCAACAATTTTTCCAGGTAACAGACCTGCCTCCCAGCAAAATTGCACCAGAGGTACCTTAGAAAAAGTCTATTGGTGCCAGTGGAATTGCTCCAGAGTTATACTAACGTGACTAAGATCTTCATCTCAGTTACCTGTCTATAAAACCTACGTGGGAACAAAATAAAGCTCACTTTATTTTTACTTACACAAAACTTGTAGAATAAAATGGGACATATCTGTCTAAGGAATGCATAAGGCTCTTCATCCTAATAGCTGGGTACCTCACAATCTTTATTGCATTTATCATCACCACAGTGCTTTGAATGTGAGAAAATGTATTATCCTTTTCAAAATGGCTGGGTAGCTGATGCGGAGGCCTGGACTTGTCCAAGTTCATATAGTTCATGCAAGAAGTCTGTGACGGGTTGATGACTGAGCCCATAGCCCCACAACCTAATGTCCCGGCAGGTTTCCTGGTGGGGGTTTTGTCACAGTCAGCAAATTAAAGAGCCTTAAAATGATGATAGAAGTTATCCTTGTCCTCCTTAGCACGTCACATGAGGTTCTTTTCAAATGTAAGCCGAAGCATGCGTCCGTTTTTGTGTCATGCCCAGCCTGATTTGCTCAACTTCATCTTTCTTCTTTATGTGAAATTGATCTTTCATTTGTTTTGTGTCTAGCTGAAATAATTTCTCATTAAATGAAGTTCATGCTCACTGGCTGCACTTTATAGTGTAGCGTGTATTTTACAATGGATTTGCTTTTGAACCCAAATTTAAAAAAAACCCCAAAAGTTATTAACTTTAAATGATTTACCCATAACAGACAAAAAGTGTTCCCAGATGAAATGTTCCTATACAATCAGGAGAGAGCAATAAATGAGAGTCTTACATAACAGTAGCTGCCTGGCAATTAATATAATAGATGATAAAGACCTCATTTACTGAATTGCAGTCTCTAAAATTCACTGCTGATGACTATCAAGGGGAGATGACTTCAGCAAATTCACTAGTAGCTTAGGTGGAATGAAATCATTGCATTATTAGAATTAAGATTGCCTTTCTCACTGCTCTGTAAGACTTTGACAAAACAAATATGAACAATATATTGGAAGGGAAGTTCTTCCCTTGGTTACCTGGAAGGTATTTTTTTTAAATATATTTATATGCTTTTCTGCTTATTTTTTAAGAGACAAAGAAGAATCAAAAGGGTTTTTTTTTGTTTGTTTGTTTTATGTTTTTAGTTGCTGCCTTCCTCTGAAAAATATAAGTGCTAAAAGACTTATAAAAACTGCTTCTCCCCATCGGACAAAAGATGAAGCCTACCAGCTTGCAAGATTTATTTACATAAATTATAATTGTTCGTGCCCTCTGTTCCATGCCGTGCATTGTGTTGCATGATTTAGAATTCAAGCTCTGATTTTATGAATGTTAATACATTTAATGTCACTGTACTCATAGATAGACACGTGAATTATGTGAGAGAGATCCTGCAGAAAATTGCTCACCATGACCTAATAGACAGAGGATCCTTGTGGGGCAGTTAAAGGGTTTTATTATAATGCTTTTCTGTGCTTTGGTGCATTAGGGGAACAAAATACAGCCAGAGAGCCTGACCTACAGAAGAAGAGAGTGGCGTGAAATGTCCCAATTACAAATGAAGAGGACTGGGACTGTACGTCTGAGCTGCAATCTTTATTTTTCCTATGTGAAGTCTAATTGTCCTAAGTGAGAGAGTAATGTTTTCCAAGTGGCTTTTTTGCTGCTTCTGAACTAAGTTTGTTTGGATTTGAGAGTGGGTGGTTAGGTGGATGAGCACTGTCTTGTGAAGAAGAGTCCTAGGTTTGCATAAACCAGGCAGTTACCAACTGGGGCTGGAAGGCTGGGCATATTCATCACCTGCTATGTTTATGCAGCTCTTGTCCAGTTGTGTTTTTCCCAAGTGAGGGGTGGTTCGGTTCAGACTCCCACGGACTCTCATGTGCTTGTGAGCGGCAGGGAATTTACATTTGAAATTCCTGAAACCTGGGAGCGGATCGGGTTTTGGCTGGGGTGGCGGAAGAGGGAGCAAACACTATGTATTTTGACCTATTGTTTAAACAGCCTTGCGTTGCTGTTTCTTGGCAGTAGGGTTTCAGGAATACTGGGAATGTCAAATTGGGTTTGGTGTTTTGGCTGGAATCGCAGAAATATGCAATATATCTCATGAGTGCTGGCACCTGAGAGAAGTGGCAGGAGCACTGACTCGGAAGAAAGGTATTCCTGCATGTGCTTGTTCTTTGGCTATCGAAGGTAAATACACAGAGACAAAAACAGAGCGTTTCATATGATCTCAGCTGGTCAGTTTGCCCTTTAGTGATGTCATTGCTGCTCCTGTTGCCTTGGATCCTTTCGCTTAGACACAACCTGCATTTCTGCTGTAAGAATCAGAAGGTTTTTTTTTTTTTAATTTAAAAATGATTTAGGGCTTTATAAATCCTTGAGAAGCAAACAATGGGACAAATTTAGATTTCTAACCATGGGAAATCGTCCTTTAAGACCCATTTAACATTGTTTACATTCTTGCAGCCATTGATGGTTTGAAAAAAAGTCATATACCTGTAAATTTGGGCAAGGTACATGGAGAAATCCACAGTGTAGGATTTCTCAGCTGGAATCACTTCTACCTGCTATCTGGTGGTGGCACCATTACATCAGAAGAATCTAATCTGGAACCTCACATGCAGAAAAATGGAAAAAAGGCACAGTATTTTTCGGACTGAATTATGACTAAAGGCATCATGATACCTTTTTTTTAGTCGCTTGACCTCTGTAGAGCTATGTGGTTTAATCCATGTGAACCACAAGCCATATTAAACTTGTTGCTTGCAACAGATTTTTGATTGCACAAGTCAGCAGGGCTGAAGTGGAAGATGCGGCAGAAAAATAAAACCTGGTCATGGAGTTGGGCGCTGAGACCAAGGCTTCCACCTGAGGTTTTAACTGGTGCAACCGAGATCTGGTGAGAGATAAGAATGAGGGACCTCAGGACCTGGCTCTAATCAACATAGACTCTCCCTGTGCCTGAAGAAGGGTGTTTGCGCCCCAAATCTTGCAAAGAACAATTTTCCAACTATTTAGCTGGTCTAATCAAAGATATCACATTTACCCAAAGAACCTTGTTCGACTCCTGTGAGGTTTATTAAGCCAACACTGTGTTCTAGTAAGACCAGCAGAAAATTAATATGGGTCAAAACCTATACTACCCAACAGAAAAGGCACGTGGCCGACAGAGCTCGAGATGCACCAGTTCAACCGCTTCTGCTACTGGCGCTTTCATGTTCCCTGGCCATATAAGTGCTCCCCTCCATTAGTATTTCAAGATAAGGTAGCCCTGAGAGCACCATTATCTGCCCTTCTTGAAGCACAGAAGTGCACCCTGGCGCCAACACCAGTGACTCTGGTCCCTTGTGCATTAGAAACAAAGCCATTTAAAATGCACAATTTTAATGTGATCAATCCCAAGGGATGCGCAGATTTGAGGTTTTTCATAGAGAACATACTTCTGATGAAACAGCAAGTGAAATGAGTTGTGGTGTCACACTCTGCCAGCAGCCTTTTACACAATCATATCCTGTTCTCTTTCTACATCAGTAATAATTACCCTCCCTCTTTCTCTTCTTTTGAAGCCCTGGCAAAACTAGCTCTAGACTCTTTCTTCCTTCACATGCTGGTGATTGCTGCTTTTTCATAGCTCTCTTTTTGAATGTTCATACTCTGTGCTTTGTGGTGTGACTGGTTGATAAGCTTCCTGGTAGTTCGTTGCAACATACTTACTCTCCCAATGCACTTAGGACGCTGTGCACAGGCAACCACAAGCTTTTCCTTTTTCATTAGCTGCTGAGTTATAAAGAGCTAGATTATGTTGTTCTTTATGTCAGTGTGAATCAGTGACAACTTTGAGGAAGTCAGTAGTTACACTGGTTTAAAAAGGGTGATGGTAGTGAAAACTCAAGCCATTAATCGTAGAATCACACAATCATAGAAAACAAGGGCTGGAAGGGACCTCAGGATGTCACATCTAGTCCAACCCCCTGCTCAAAGCAGGACCGTCCCCAACTAAGTCATCCCAGACAAGGCTTTGTCTAGCCAGATCTTAAAAACCTCCAAGGATGGAGCTTCCACCACCTCTCTCGGTAATAACCTGTTCCAGTGTTTACTACTCTCCTAGTGAGAAAGTTTTTCCTAATATCTAGGCCTGTGCAAGTAGGCAGCTATTTGATCTGGCTTCAGATCCAGCCACTTCAGATGCCAGCAATCCGATCCAGAGCTCTGGACTGGGTTCCTGCTTAGATCCGGCTGAAGCAGGTCCAAAGCTTCAGAGCTGCCTGGGAGATCCGGCCATAGGGTATAATGGGGAATCAATGAAATATCTATAACTTTGTTGTTTATTGTCTGATTTAGATGAAACCTGCAGGAGTGGTAGCCTCAGCTGAGAGCATGAAGCCTGCCACGTTTCAAGAAGATTGGTGCAGGGGTTTGGTGGGAACTGCACCTCAAGCTGATGACAGGCAAAACTCGTGACATAGATGACCCTGTGTGTGTTAAGGCGCAGTGGGGTGAAAGCTGCAGGGATGGTAGCCCCTGCTCAGGCCACAAAGCCTGCCAGGTTTCAAGGAGATCAGTGCAGGGGTTTGGGGGAAACTGCACCTCTAGCTGCTGACAGACAAAGCTCGTGACATGGGTGCTTGTGTAACTGTGTCTGTCTTGGGGCATGGGGTGGGGGAACTACTGGAGACCTGGCTGCTAAGCAACCAGTTACTAATCAGTCATGATTCACTCAGGGACCAGCTCAATACACCGTACCTAGCTACTAGTAGCTACTAGATTATGAGTTAATTAGCAACGATTAACACTTACAAAACCACAGACTAAGGAGAGGAAAGACTCAATACAGACAATCAACTGCCCCAAGACAGAGACAGTCAGTTGCACAAGCACCCATGGCTCCAGTTTTGCCTGTCAGCAGCTAGAGGTGCAGGGCCCCAGAACCCAGAGCACCCCCCACACTGATCTCCTTGACAGCTGACATGCTTTGTGGCTACAGCAGAGGCCACCATCCCTGCAGCTTTCACCCTGCTGCGCCTTAACACACCTTGGGGTCTCGGACAGTAAAGAAGTTCTTCCTTACGTCCAGCCTGAAATGGTCATGGAAGAGTTTGTGACCGTTTGACCTTGTCATCCCCTGGGGCACTCTGGTGAACAGACATTCCCCCAGATCCTGATGAGCACCCCTGATGAACTTATAGGTGACCACCAAATCATGCCGAGCCTGCGCTTTTCCAGGCTGAAGAGTCCCATGGCTCTTAGCCTCTCATCATGTGGTCTGTTCCCC
>NW_017729009.1:19636762-19655217 GCF_001723915.1 Gavialis gangeticus
TGGCTCTTCTCTAGACTCTCTCAAGCTTCTCCACATCCTTTTTGAATTGTGGAGCCCAAATCTGGCTGCAGTACTCCAGCTGCGGCCTCACCAAGGCCGAGTACAACGGGAGAATGACATCCGGGGATTTGCTTGAGAAGCATCTATGGATGCAAGACAGCGTTTTGCTCACTTTACTAGCTGCAGCATCACGTTGAAAGCTAGTGTTCATCTTGTAGTCAACCATGACCCCCAAGTCCTTTTCATGCATAGTGCTAACCAGTGTAGCACTGCTGAGCCTATAAGGATGCTGCAGGTTTTTCTTCCCAAGGTGGAGAACCTGGCATTTTTTGGTGTTAAACACCATCAGGTTTTCATCCACCCATTTCCTGAGCCTGTCAAGGTCAGCCTGGATTGCCCTCCTGTCCTCAGGTGTGGATGCTTTACCCCAAAGTTTGGTGTCATCAGTGAACTTGGCCAGTCTACTTTTGACTCCAGTGTCCACATCATTAATGAAGATGTTGAGTAGTGTTGGCCCAAGGACAGAGCCTTGAGGCACCCCACTGGTCACAGTGCATCACGATGATTGACTTCCATCAACCACCACCCACCCTCTGGGTCCGACCACAGAGCCAATTTCCCAGCCAGTGGATTGTGGTGAAGCCCAGGCTGGAGTTAGCCAGTTTTGCTAATGGGGAGGGACGCCCCTTGGGACTGGTGAAAAACCGATGCAAAATACCCATTTAGCAAGTTGGCTTTTTCCTGGGCATTGGTTATCAGTTGGACCCCTGCTAAACCAGATGGGACAATGGTGCCCTTGCTTTTCCTCCAGCATGAGTTGTAAAACTGAGGTCCTGAACAATTGTGATAGTATGTTGGTATCCCATAACCCTGGTGTTCTGCCCAATTTCATCTCATATAATAACATTTTTCTTTTCTAAGTTCCTCTGATGGTATTGATAGCAGCATTTTTCTTTCTTTTTCTTTTTGGCCTCCCATCAGTCCTGCAGTGCTGCTATGCAGCTTTAAACAGCTGCTGTGCCCACAGAGATGTATTTGAATGATGTGTCAGAAAACCCTGTATTGAACATCTATTACATAGTACCTGGAAGATTTGCAGGGCTTTATTAGGTAAGGAATGCAAAACAGTAGAGATCCTTAGATGAAAGACTCAGTGAAAATAAAACAATCAACATGATTAAAAAGTATGTTTAACATAAAACATGGGTCTGTGGGAGAGGCAGAGCTCTCTATATGTAAAAAATGTGCTAATCCATACAATTTATTATAAGGAACACTAAAGACTTACAAACAAAACCTAGAGACACTGCAAGTGTTACATGAAATGGGCTATATTTCATCAGATGCCTTTACTCCTTTTCCAGATGAAGAATATTCATTGTGTTTCATCTTTTTAAAAGAACAGTCTCTTAAATGTGCCCAAGGATCTCTA
Source organism: Gavialis gangeticus (assembly GCF_001723915.1). Lineage (NCBI taxonomy): Eukaryota > Metazoa > Chordata > Crocodylia > Gavialidae > Gavialis > Gavialis gangeticus. The sequence goes on from NW_017729009.1 coordinate 19,638,195, forward strand.
AGTGCCTATCACAATATTAATTAAAATCATAATATGATTAAGAAAGGCAATGGCTGGGATTTTCATAGCAGAAGGGAATCAGGTTCCAAATGGTCTTGTATTTAAATAGGGTGAAGGCACCTAACTCTTTTAGGCTACTTTGTCCAGTTGGTAGAGTAAGCAAAAGTTATTACCATTTCATAGCTCTGAAGTGGCCTATGTACAGTGCATTAGGTTGGTGCACTCAGTCCAGTGCCTTAGGAGCTGGTGCCCACGCACCACAAAACCCAGAGCCATAACTAGTACTAATTGCAATCCCGGGAGCCGCTTTAACAGAGAGTGCAGGGAGTCTGAAGTCTTCCCTTTCTTCCACTTCTCCTGATGGAAATGTCACCAAATAACAAAGCACTGAGCTCCATATCCTGCCATGCATCTGAAGGTGTTTCGTTTCTGCCTTGCAGTTTTCCTAATGAGCCTGTATCTATGAAGCTGTGGGCTGTTTCTTGGTTATGGGGACAGCATCTTTCCTTTGCTTTAGGTTCTCTGTTGGAGGGGCTGGCATTGCCATAAATATGTTACACGTTGGTACAAATCCTATTTTCCTTTGCACTTTTTTCCAGAAATAGTTTGTATGATGTGCCCAGAAGATGTATAATCTCCCACTTGTTTTGCACGTCTCCAGTGTTTTGTCTTCCCTGAGGTTGAATCCGCATTGCCATTTCTACTTTTCCCGTAGAATCGGTATAAGGATTTTGAGGTATGGAGATTTTCCATCTCCTGGCTTTTTACTCTTATTTGTATCATTTCGTGCTATCCTTACTCCTTGTGCCATCCTACACCTGTCATATGTTTTATATTTGTATGTATGTGTGGCTGCATAGCTTGTTGTTATGCCTAAAAGCCAGTTATGCATTAAGGAAAGATCATTGAGTGTAATTTTTTTGTGAGTGGAAGTGATACCTCAGCCCTCCTGTAGGCAGCGGGGTAAATTGTATATATTTCTCTTGCTTTCTAACTTTTATTTCTTGAAATTATTTTCCATGTACCCCGGAGCTTTTCAGTGGAGAACTTAGTTTATATTTTTCAGTACTGAAAACCCCAAATAGCATCAGCTGAATATACAATAGACTACAGAGAGAGAGATGTGTTTTCTCTTCACAAGGAAGTAACCATTACAATCATTCTCTGAGTCATTTTCCAAATTTATGGAGAAATGATAGCACATTGCAATCAATTGTAAATTCTTTTGTCTGTGGCTTATGCTCAGCGTATGTGCTAAGATCAACCAGAGACTAAAATTATACAACCTATAAATTCTCATATAAGCCTTGACTGTATTATTTTCTTCCAAAGCTATAGAAAACAGAGATTCACCACTCTCTGATGCTTTCTCTCCTAGTTCATGTTGGTTTATAGGTAGGCAGGAGTCAGTCAGGCAAAACGTGCTGCGTATAGGTCAGTACCTAAAAATATTTCCAAAGGTCACTGTGTGTCAGACAGAAGGCAGGACTTGTTCCAGGCTTTGGCACCGGGAGCTTCAGGTTTTTGTTTAATATTCATTATGTCTATTCTAAACAATCAGTGCATGTTTTAAAAGTACCTTGTGCAAACATGAACCAATAAGCATTTTATGAGGCCTGGGTCCAGAGGCTGGAGCTCAGCTTTGCACGGACGACTTGAGTCTATTGATCTACAGCATCTCCTGCCCTTCTCACCCGTGCCGTGCTTGCAGATTGATCCACACTTGTAGAACTGCACATGTGCTTGCAATATTCTGGAGTGCGTTTTCTTGCCTAGAGGGGCTTGTAGTTATTGCCAGTAAATATATGATGACAGCGAGGCTGCAGAGTCAAATCTGAATTAGTCATTTCCGGCGATGCTGTCCATGGCTGTGCTCTCAGTTACTAACGTGCACATCATTGTCAAAGCTTTATCCTCTTTTCTCCAGAGTGACTTCAAGGGTTATTAAAGGTTATTAAAAAAATGAAAGGCCGGCTTCTCTACTGGGCTCAGCAGAAGTCAAGCATAACAGAGAAGGACTATTTGACGGTCAGTTATGGCTTCCCGGTTCTCTGCTCCAGCCCTGGCTCTGGATCCATCAGCCAAGTGAGTTTAGTATTTACAGGACAATTTGCTCCAGCTCTTTGCTCACCCACCTGTCATCTCCCCTGTGCAATCCCCACTATTTAAAATGCCCACAGCTAACACTGTCAGATATTTCTGGAACAGGTTACCCAGGGAGGTGGTCGAAGCTCCATCCTTGGAGGTTTTCAAAACCCGGCTAGACAAAGCTCTGGCTGAGCTGATCTACTCGGGGATGGTCCTGCTTTGGACTAGATGACCTCCTGGGTCCCTTCCAATCCGAACTTTCTTAATAAATGCTATTTATTTTGGTCAAATAGAACTAGCTCTTTGCCATCCCTTTAGAGCTCCATGATAAAGTATGCCAGGTATTTCTTGCAGACTCCTCAACAGTTTCATTGCTCGTATCAGCTGGAGTTTTACCATCCACCTCACTCGGCAGTGCATAGAGCTGTCAGCCCAAGGAGCCGACTCTGTGGTGGGGATTCATCAGTCCTTACTGATGCACCTGTGCGGTGGGCCGGAGTGAGGGGCAATATGAGGAACTGGCTGCGCTAGTTGTAGATATAATGCTCTTTCAGGAAGGAGAGGAAGCGCTTGTTTCCTTTTCCCTGCACAAGCTGGGCAAAGGGAAGGGAAGAGAATCCATTTCCGAAAGTGAACTGTTCAGATACATCTGTCCTTTTTGACATCCCAGTTTTTTGTGCTTAAAATGAAGTGGGCAGATTCCCTCTTTAGTGGCAGACCTGTCCAAAGGTAGGCTTCCAATAGGCAAACCTTAATCTGAAGTGTCTGCATCTCTCCCAGAAGACGCTAAGGCATTTAGATTGGTCTGTGCAAATTATATAGACCAACCTAAACCCCGCTCCCTTATGGAGAATCTCACCTCCTGGGAGCCTTGCCAGGAATTTACCCTAATGTTGGATACTGGCTTTCCACCAAGCTATGTAATACTGCATTTGTATAACCCTGTAAATGTGCATGTCTATAATGTGGCAGGTGTAAGGCTGCATGCACAACATGGCAGAAATGTTCATGGCAGTTACAAAAAAAGAAGTGATATTGTTGCAAATCTGGAATTAGAGCCGTGGGGCTGGAATGTCTTTGGCAGTCATTCTATTTAAAGTGATTAATGTTGTGAATATGAATGTTAATTTTCTTACAAAGGACAGATAGAAAGAGCCGAGACAAAATGGCTGCTGAGCAAATGCCCCAGAAAAGGAAGAGAAGGGCATGTATTGATATTTCCCTGGTTTTGCACCACTTTATATTTAATATGAAACAGCCTGGAGTGGGATCATTAGGTGTGTTGGTGTGCCTGTTGCGAGCGTCTCCACGTGATAAGACAGTGAATTCTCTGACCTTGTTTGAGCCTCCTCATTTGAACTCTGATTTTCATTTTGTTGTTGACCAGCTGTGGATCCTGCTATCCAAGGTCATCTGACCATGTAGGGCCAAACCTTGATCCTCTGTGCATTCAGGTGACTCCTGTGAAGGTTACATATGGGTAGGGCTTTTGAGCTGCTGAAATCAGCCGCAAACAGCATGCCCTTCCCCAGTCTCTCCATGGGGTCTCCTCCAGTGCATAGGGTCATTCCCTTCCTGGATCCAGGAGAATCAAATACACAGACTAGTGCTAGAAAAGAGGAAGAGTGAAGTTACTTGTCTAAGCAGATGGAGGTGAAGGGTCCTGGTCTCCCTCTGCCTTCAAGACATCTCTGCCTGAGACCCTCTGAATTTGCACCTTGGCTGCCCACCACCTCTGCTGCTCCTGATAGTGTCACTGACTCCGACTGACCTTTTTTTACTGCCCACTCTGTCTCCGAATACCCACTCCTGGACCGTGGCTGGGTCTCCTGCATGCTGTCATAGTTGATAATAACAACTAAACCCTTTGTTCACCAGCCAGGTACTGCATGGGCAAGTGCAAGCTTAGGTTTCTTTGCCTCTCCATCAACAAAGATGGGAGTTTTTATGGTGTTGTAGGCACCTGTCCACTAAGAAATGAACTAGGACCACCCACTCGTTCCAGACAGGCTATTTAACAGCTGTCAGATGATAACAGCCTTCAGCTGCTGATGACCTGGGCCACATTCAAACCAACGACCTGGTAATTTAAATGCTCATGAATATTCATGTATGAGTAACAAAACAAATTGGAGTACAATTATCAGCGTGGTTGCATGAATATATTGTACTCTGCTCAGAAGTACTTAGTGCTGTGTTTGGGCTGACTAATGCAATGCAAATGTACAGGGGGTCAAGTTTTCCTTCCACTTATGTTTTGGCCCCTGCACTTCAAGTAAGATGCACATAAACAGACAGAGTGCAGAGGAGGGCAAGAAGAATAAGAAGAGGCTTAGACAACATGACCTTTGAAGAAAGGTTGAAGTAACTGGGTTTGTTTAATCTTGAAAAGATACATATAAAATTGTTATGGAGGGAACAATGATCTATTATTCTTTATGCCGACCAGGCAAGGACATAGAAGGGCTCGGCTAACTTTGCAGCAGAGAAGATTTAATTGAATATCAGAGAAAATGTTCCAAGCAGTGGGATCATGAGATGCTGGCTATCGAGAGAGATTGTAAAACTTCCTTCGTTGGAGGTTTGTAAGAAAAGACAGGGGAAAAACCTCTCAGGGATGACCTAGGTATATTTGATCCTGTCCCAGTGAAGTGGATAGTCTAGATGAACGCGGGAGGGCCTGTCCACTTCTACATTTCTGTGACTCTGTATTTTCATTTTTTTCTTTTTTCTTCATCTTTTTTTTAAATAAGATTTATGCTGTGTCTTCAAATAGATCACTAGATTCTGGATAGCTTTTTTTAGGATTCATGTTTAGGCATCAGTGCACAAGGCATATAGGGAAGATTTGATAAATGCAAAGCAACTGAATGGGACACACCTGGTCTTCTGAAAAGTTACCATCCCAAGGAATGAACTGTAAGGATGTTTTTTTTCTTGTCATTTTTTTTTTCTTACTGACAGCCCATGGGAGAGCAGTGAAATGTATGTGTGAAAGTCTCTACACAATTTGTATACTCTGAGATTTTGCACTCCTGTTCAATCAATTTTTAGTCCTGTTTGGTACAACTGATTGACCTTTTTGGTGACTGGTAAAGCTATGTCACTATGTTCCTGCAGTCTCTAGCCTCTGAATGTATTGACTTGTGCAACTTAGCCATTAGAAACCGATAGAAATCTGGCATTTTCCTGATTGCAGGACCATTAAAAGATTAAAGGATTAGTTCTACAAAAGGATTGGCAGGTGACCACCACTAAGCCATTCACCTCAACTGGATTGTCAGCAAGTTGAAGGGTTTACATAGGCAGAGTCTCTTTGCAAAGTCAAGGCTTAAAGGTCTAGTCCTGAAGTTATGTAGAACTAGTCTTACTCATATGACTACTCCCACATTGTTTAAGTACAGGGCTTGATTTCATTGGAGGGACCTAATCCTCATTTCCCCCGTGCTCTCTTTATACTGCCATATTAGCATTAAGTATAAGAATCAGTCTCTAATCAGACTTACCCCATTGTGATGTTTCTCACGTTCACAAAATCAGGCAGTAGAAGATCCTATGAGTAACAGACTTTATCTAAATCTGAAGACACTTTTAATACCCCAGCAAGCACTGGTTGGACGGTGAACATCTCTCTCTGCCAGTAGGTACATGTAATCCGCATTTGTGCGTGTGTTTTTGTGTGGGTAGATGGTTTGTGGGAAGCAAATTCAGTGTTGCAGATCTATTGAGTTTGCTTTAATTGGAAATATTGTCATAAGAACCACACACAGGGAATCCAGCGCCCAGCAAGATGATGGTCATCAGTTATGAAGTGACAAGGATGTGGCCCATGTTCCACCAGAGTTTCTAGCTGTTGTTTGGTGTAATTAAGATAAAAAGAAGAGGAGTAAAGAAAAAGCACAGTCATTTACTAATCCTTCCCTTTTTTGTTGCTTAAGGGAAATTTCAGAATAAAGTAGCAATTTCCATAGCATTTGAATGGCAGTTGCAACCCCTGGATGTTAAAATGTACAACTACTATAATCAGCAAAATGTATGCAAATGTCTTGCCTGCCTTTAAACGTACTCCTAACTCCTTGGTTCTCTCAAAATGTCTTGGAATTAGATTTAGAATAGAAAACATATGCAGAGTCTTAAGAAATAAACTTCTTTGTCGTTTAGTAACACGGTCGATTTAAAAATGGGCCCTTCATGATCACAAATGTCAGCTTGAAAAGCTATGGAAGAACAGGTCTCAGCATAAGCTGCAGATTTGCTTATTGGTTTTTAATGCCATTTGAGACTGAAATGGCCTTTTATGGTATGCCTGTAATCACCCAGCCCAGCAATTCTTCAACTGGGCTCTGTGAGTGCTACTGCGATACAAATACATATCAGCAGGAATGAATGATGTCTCCCGACCAGAACCTGGACTGCCGTTTCGGTTCTTAGCGAGCTCCATGTAGCAAGCTGAGCAGAAAGGCTGCCGGCAGGACACTCTGATATAGTTTTCATTGATTTTAAATCTTTCCTCTAATGGCTTTTCATTTGTGGATAATGGCAAAACAGGGTGAATAGAGAGTGTAGGTGATAATCTGCAATAGGAACATGGTGGTGGCACTTCTTCCCACTCGGTTCTGCTGGTCTCCCTAAGCTGTGAGCATAACTGAGCTGGTGGGGAATTTTTCTCGGGAAAGCTTTGCAAGAGAAAATGGGATGTTTTTGGAAAATACATCATATTCCACACAAATGTGTCAATGTTGCTAAAAAAAGCTCTCATTTTTCTTTTGAGAAAATGGAAAAGGCTGTACTGCAGCATCCCTCCAGGGTGGAGAACTGAGTTTCGCCATCGGTTTGGCAGGAAAAAGCTAAATCAAGTCTTGCCTTGCAGGCATGGCACGCAGTGGAGGACCTGCTGCTGGGCGGAGGAGAGGCACAGAGGCCGAGTACTGCAGTGCTCTTGCTGCCTGGAGGGATGAGCATCCCAGGGAGGCAGGGGCCAGTTCACGCTGGCTCAAAACAGACAACCGGCTTCCTGCAAGTCATTGCCTCAGTCCATGGCTCTACCAAAACAGGCAGGGTCCAGCTGTTCACACACGAGGCTTAAATGGGAATTAAGTCAAATTAGTTGGGATTGTGCTGAGGCACAATGCTAACTTGAATAAATCACAGGTATTTATCTGTGACACTGAATGTGATGGCATGTAAGGTCTGGATCTGGTGTAGCCCCAAATGCTCTGGTGTGAATCAAACTGGTTATCTGTTTTTAGCCTCAGTGTCCTGGAAGGCTCCTGCTAACTTTATCAGCTAGCTGCAGGGAGGAAGTAAAAGTGGTAAGGACCTTCAGGCAGGTGTCTGGCAGGCTGAAAAATTCTCGTTTCTCCTGAAATGGGATTTTTTTTTTCTAGGTTCAGTCTCACTGTAGGCAGCAATAGCAAAAAAGCTGTTACTGTATGGTAACTTTCAGGTGTGGCATTCATTTGCCAACATGAAATGAGTTAGTGGCCTTAGTTCATGAACAACATCCAGATTTAAATAGTATTTATAGTCTTAGCAGAGAAGATCCAGCTACATCCAGAACCAAATGCTGTGGTTTGGTTTGGACCCTTCTGTGGTTCCAAAATGACTTTTTGGGGCTAGTGCACCATGCTCATAGCACACTACATGTATGTGTCCTACAGGACTCATAGTAGAGATGATATCTTTTATTAGACCAACAAGATTTTTGCAAAAACTTTTCTCTAATGGCAAGCTTTCCGGCACAAGCATCCTTCATCAGGCATTGGAGAAAAGATTGTAAAAGTTCCCCTGGGAAGAAAGTTCATATTCCATAGGATACCTGACACATGGAAGACATTGCATTTTAGCTGATTTTTTAATGAAATCTTCATATTTTCCCAAGCGGGAAGCAACTGTGACCACCTGAAACCCGAGATGCTGCTCCTGCCTTTGTTTCAGGGTAATCTGCATCATCACAGATCCTCACAGGAGGCGAGAGGCTTCATACCAGCTATGAACTGACTGCCCCAAGGACTTTTCCATCTATTGATTCCTCTGTGAAATCCTATGAAATATGAACTTTCCTTTCTACCCAAGAGAACTTGCACAATCTTTTCACCAATGCCTGATGAAGGGTGTTTGTGCCCGAAACCTTGCAATTTAAAGAATTTTTTGTTGGCAAAAATCCTGTTGGTCTAATAAAAGATATCATCTCTACTAGGAGTCATGATTGCCTGCGTCCTACAGGAGGAATTTGTCATAAGACTAAGAACCCGGATTGTAAGGCGCCAGAGTCTGTTCAGAGAAAAGTGCATGCATTTAGTGCGAGAGACTTGTCAACCAATTACAATGGAGTTATTCCTTCCTTTACACCAGTGAAAACGAGAGCAGGACCAGGCATGGATCTCTACAGACTATATCTAAGAGCTCAAGTTAAATTTTTTACACAGCATATCCTTCTCAGCTTTATTGGCTTTCCCCCACCCCTCCACTTTTTTAATGTCTAAGTGATTTAGAATCCCATTTTTGAAAGTTGTTAGGGTTTTTGTCTCCTTGAAAGTCACCATGACGTAGACTCCTACATTGCTTACTGCTTTTGAATATTTGCCTACTGACACTACATAAAATTAAGTCTTTTTTTTGTTTGGTTGGTTTGTTTGCAGAAAGTACTTATCCAGTAATTATGGCATCATGACGAGGAGGGGTGACATGTATGTGATTAACCTGACTCATCGTGCAAATTGAATGGGTTGCAAAAAAACAAGCAAGCACAACACAGTGCCATTTAAGACTGAGCTTTAAACTGGGACTCTTGAGAACTGTAGATAAAAAATAACACATGTTCTTATTATAACACTTGGCAAACATAGTTGCCATGGGAACTTTGCATCCCATAGCTTCCAAATCAACCCAGTCCTGCTTCCAGTGAAGTCAATGGAAGTTTTCATCATTGTCTTCAGTGGGAGCAAGATTGCCTTCCTTACAGAAATAACAATTTGGGACATGACTGATAAAAGTGCTGGAGAAGTTAAAAAAAGGAAAAAAACTGTGTGTGTTTAAGTAATAGGTCAACATAGCCACTGGCTAATTAATAGCATTAGAAAATCCATGCCAAAAGTAGGGTCTTAGTGGGGAATAAAAGCCACCATATGCCATTTGTGCCTTCCAGGGGGATGCTGTGTTTATGCCATTTATTTTACATAAGAGATCTTGCTGTCAGATCGAACCATGAGCCGTTCTCCAGGGAATGCACAGCAATGCTGTGGTCACTGTGAAGAAATGCTGTTTCTCCACTCACATTTCACCACAGGAAGAAAGCAATGAGGAGAAATCATCCTGAGCTAGGAAGAGGAGAGAAACGCACAGGCTTGCAATAAAGGAAGCAGCTGGCCTCCTCCAGCCTACTCAAGTATGACCGTGGAGCAACAAATCAGGAAAGCAAACCGGGCAGCGCTCTGTGGGCACTTGCATTCCCACAAGATCAAACTCGGCTTTTAAGTAGTGACAAGCCCCGTGATGCGAATCAGAAACCAAATGGGTTGGCCATAATCCTCAGCATCGCTGCCTATGGGAATCCAGGGAAAAGAGGGGCTCCAGCCAAAACGTTCAGATCCCAGAATTTCCTCGAGTTTTGTGTCTGCTTGATTCTGATTTCTTCTGGCTTGCAGCATTATTAGGAGAGGAAAGACCTGTGAAGTCTGGAGTTGACCTTGGGCTTCTTTTGGAGCCCAAGGTGTTGCGCATGCAGGGCAGAGCAGGCCGGTCATTCTCTCGGCTTCGTTATCCGTGACTATCGCACAGAATTTCTTTTCCAGGAAAGCTGAGGCATAAATGGGAATACGTCCTTGTTTCCATGGCTGTGGTTCAATTGACCACCAAATGCAGGGGCTGTGATGGGAGGACACTAACTGAGCTTTGGTTTTGTCTGGGGCTGGGGGCATTTTTTGTATTTTTTGCTCTGCCTTGCTCAAGGGAGGAGAGTCTTCTGCGTTGCTGGTAGTCCCTAGTTACTGGAGTAGTTCTTCTCACCATCCTGAAATGTCAAGTAGCACGTGCCTTTGGGAAGATTTTTGCTTCTTTACTATAAATGTCTGTTCTGGCCCAGTTTTAAAAACAGCTGTGAGAGCAAGCCTGCCAAAACACACGTTTGCCTCTGTGAGCAGAGTCACCTAGGTTGGGTGGGCAGATGTCCCATTTGTTTATGCAAATGCCTGCTTTGCAAATACACCTGTTGCATTTCACTTGCGAAAAGTTTGCCCTATGCAAATCAACTGTGCTGCATCCCTAAGCCCTTTTCGGTCTCATGCACCTGACAAACTCGGTCTTGGGATGACCTCTCCTGCCTCTGTTCCCAGGCTATCCGGGGGAAGGGTAGGAGAAGAGCATTTCATATGAAGCTTGATTGACTTGGCAGACTCAAGGGAAAGCAGGGCTGGAAGGAGACCTTAGGAGATCACATCTAGTCCAGCCCGCTGCTCGACGCAGAAGCATCCTCGACTGAACCAGTTTCAGTCCCTGACTCTCAAACTGCTATCCACAGACACCATTTGCTGGTGGTTTCTGGAAAGGTGGCTGGTCAAGTAGTGTTTGCTCCTTCTTGTTTCCAGCTACTTAATAGCATTAAAAGAGAGCCCCAAAGACCTGTTTTCCGTTCATTGCTTTCCCTCATAAACAGCTGCTGTGGCTGCCACGGAGAGGTTTTGTGTTCACACAGATGACTGGAAGGCCCTCGTGGTCAGGAAAGGGTGGGGAGATGGCCCATGCAGCGGTCATGCGGTCCCCAGCCGGAGGGGAGATGCCCAAGCGATCGTCTCGGTTAAGACGATGTCTGCGGTGTGCATGTTTAAGGAATCCTGATTAGGCCGAACACAGGGTCACCCTGGAAGTCAACGGCAGGACTCACATGAAGCTGGTCCAGGGTATCTTCTCTTCTGGTCATTTCAACCTTTGCCTAGCCAAGTCTTGGTGTAGTTTCAGACACCCTACAGTCACTGACAATGGGGGAATAGGCTATTCCCCTCCTTGGGCAGCTCCAGTTATTTCTGTTGACCGAGGAAATCACTTATTCTGTTTTCTGCGGTTCTTGATGAAGTTTGCAATGTTGGGCCCCCAGCCTTCAGCAACAACAGCCAAGAAAGAATGGTCGAGTGTTGGTTTGTTAGTTCGTGGCCTCAGGCAAACCTGAAGTCATTACCAGTCCACTCACTGTGCTAATGACTTTTTTTACTAGATGTATAATTTAATATATGGTAACTTTCATGCCTAATTATGCCCTTCAAAGCTTCTTTTGAAGGATTTTTTTTTAGATAGATTTATTTAAAATGTATAGCTTTGCCTCCATGTAACACCAAGCTATTTTTATTGAGATGTGCTCCTGCGGATACCCATAATTGCTGTTTCATTCTATTTATTGTGTTTCTTCAAGTGCTTGAAAAATAACTAATGGAGATCAATTCCTGCCATTTTATAAAATGGCAACGCTTCACATCTCACTGAGTCTAACCACATCTTTTGAGATAAGGTTTAAAACCAAGTATTGATCAATTAGAAGCATTTTTCCTGGACACGTTTCATGAGGCGAATACTTTTATAATCCTAGCATATCAGCCAAATTATGGTTTGGATTAGTATGTTTTATCTACCTAAACATCCCCCCGCAAATGTAGGTTGGGTGTTACAGTCTACCCTTAACTGGTGTGCAGTGTGCTACAAGCTGGCAGCAGACTATTATGCTTGACCCTGAAGGCTAATGCATTCCTGTAGTAATGGGATGACTCCTCTGGGTGGGATTTTCAAACACGCTTAGCATTGACTTACTTTGTTCCCTCTGAAGTCACTGGAAGTTCAAGCACTAGCTTCAGTGGAAGTATAGTCTGGACTATGAGGACTGCCTCTGAAAATCCCTCCTGTATTTTGGATGCAGTGCTGGGACCATGACTACACGGTAAATCTACATGCCAGAAGAGCCCATCCATGTGTGCTTCTCTGGTCTGTGTGGGCTACTTCCTAAACCAGAAGCAGTCTGCATTGGTCTGCATGGCAGACTAATTAGCTTGAGGCTGGGCCTTACCACTCAGGGATAGTAATTAGCTCACCTGATGTGCTGAATGGACACATCAGCGTTGCTTCCTCATCAGGAGTCTACATAGTGTGCCTGGATACAGGAATTTACTGTATAGGAAGCACTGGGGTTGTGCGTGTGGGGCGCCTTCCCTTAGCTCCCAAATCCATTGCTCTTGTGGTGAAAGCATATTACAACACTGCCCTGATCATTTGTTAAACAAGGCAGCAGACTGAGACTGCTGATAGAAAGGAAGTTCGGTTTTCCCTATGTGAGCTCTGCTCCCTACTTCATGGAGATTAGCATTTTCCCTATATTGTTTTCAATTCCAAAGAGCAAACAAAGGCTAATCTCCTGCTTGAATACACTGACACTGTATTGATCCACTAATAGGATCGCCAGAGTTTTGACTTAACCAGCCCTGGAAGAGGATAATCCTGTTTGTTTGGCCATCCAGACCTCCAGTGATCTGAGATAATCTGAGTGCCGCCGGGAAGAGACACGAGGTGCCACAGGCTGCAACTCATTTGTGCTCTCATTTGTCTTGAGATCATCTGGTGTGATGACCCTCCTAGCCTGCTGGGATTCACTCATCCGATGACAGCCGCCCACGGCACAGGAACCAAGGAAACCATCTCAATCCTATTACAGCATCTGTCTTAACACAAGCTGCTTAGAAACACATCTGCAAGACGCTTCGTACAGTTGCACCCAGATGTTGCAAAATGATCACAGCTCTCTGGAGGAAATCCTTCTTGTTCTTTTCAGGCCAGATTTTACAAGGTCAGATAATCAGGACATGACTAGTTAAGCATCCAACCAACAGCCCTGATCTTCAGATACTCTGATTAGATATATTGGTTTTAATGTGACATCGGGTATTTGCACAGAGAGATTGGATCTTTACATTGTACAGTTGCTCCCGCCTCCTTTTGGTAATCACATCCTTGAAAGTATTTTATCTGGTGATTTTGTTTGCTTTGAAATGGGGTCTCATAAAGTCTCTTGAGAGAAGGTAGGTTATTTAGATTTCAAAAGATTTTCTTTTTTCTGCTCATACAGTCATTAAGATTTGACACCTCCTATTATACCCTAATCACTTTGCATTTGCTGGATAAGGTTACAGGGACAGGCAGTATACCACATTTTATTTAATCTCTCTCGTCATGCTTATTTAACGGCTTCCATTGCAGAAATCGTTGGTAACATTTACTCTTGCAACTGAGATTCACTCTGTGGATTAACTTCAAGTAACCGAGTTATATCTGATCATCTCTGAACCATCATACTTCACAATGACAGGTTTATAGGGCTTGCCAGGCTGGTAGTAATGAGTGCGTGGTAAGCCCTTTAAGCAGAGAACTGCAGCAAGACACAAAGAAACTCCTCACCATGCTGATACCGGCAAAAATTGAACATATGTCCAGTGTTTCGAGGGCTCAGTACGATGCCTTCTTTCATTAATATTTTACGAGATACTAACTTTATTTAACCTTCCAAACATGAATGGGGAAGAGAATCCATGGGACAGCATGAAACTATACACACTTTATAAGCACTAGTTTAGGGGGCTTGGTCTAAGGATAAAAAGGTGGTGTTTCATTCCCTGACTACTGGAGGGTTGTTCAAGGTCTTGTCCATGGCCCTTGGGGCTCTCTTATCTCTTTCATATGCCCTGTTAAAGAAATGGGCTTTGTAAAGTGTGTCTCTCCCTCAGGTTTCTTCTCCCTGTTTTCATTCCAGGGTGGTATTATATGGCTGAACTTGTCTTGAAGACTCCTGGCAACATCTTGTATAAAGGGCAGTCTAGTGTAATCAAGTGCCATGGTGGATTCTTTACTAGGGCTAGCAATAAAAAAAGGTGCAAGCAGTCTAGTATAATGGCTTGCAGAAGATAAGCATAATAGCTCTTAACATGACTCATAGGGGCCATGCGAGAGAGGGGGATGATCCCACCAGTAGATCCCACTGGAGTTTAACCTTGCCACTGGTGGTTACCATGGGGATCTGTGCACATTGTCCTGCTCTAATGCCAACCTGCTGCACAAGGCACAGGCAACCTCTTTGTTTGGCATGTGAGGGACTGGGGAGGGGGCACAGTGGCAGACAGGGTAGGAAACCAAAAGCAGAGCAGCAGATCAGGCAGGGAGCAAAGAAAAGGAAGCAGAAAGGAGTGTAGCAGATTGGACAGGGAACACAGGCAGGGAGAGGAAAACAGAGCAGAAACTGGACAGAGGAAGGCAATAGGAGCGGCACTCAAGGAGGGTGCAGGTCTAATTTGTGGCATGCCTGTTGAAAAGGTTGGCTCCACTACTCCATGAATATCTACTAGGGGAGAGACTTAAGTGTAGTGACCAGAGCTTGCTATCACTAGAAATAAGACTAACCACATGACCTTCTCTCAGTAACTTCTTCATACAAACATATATCCTGTGAACTAGCTAAATATTTCTCCTGTACCTTCAAAAGGGAGACATTATGTAGGACTAGATCTTTCACTGCAATACCTGAATTCCATATAAAATAAATAGCAAAAGTGAAATCTCTGGCCCTGTTCTACTTTTAAATAATTTAAACAGGCTCCAACTTTACCATGTAAATAACTAGAGAGAGAACCTTCAGGGAAGGTTGGCTGTGAAATAATCAGGGATAACTCTGATGAATAAGCAGTTGCAGACCAAATAGCGGCAACACCACCAGGATGTGGTAAGGACAGCAGATGGCAATGCTTTCCCTCCTGAAAAGCCACATATATCCTTTGACGGTGCTGTGACATGTCGAGTATGGATGCCGCTATAATATGCCTGCCCAGCCCCCAGCCATGGGTCTACAAGTCCTCAATGGCAGGGCAAGCAGAAGAAGATGTTATTATCTCAATGGTTGCAAAGGCAGATGAAGGCTGCAGCAGAATGAGATCTCCAGTTGTCTTCATCTCCCTGCCATTGGATCAAGGTCCTGTTCTGTCAAGAGCCATTTGGAAGCTGATGTGCAGCAGCTTCTCCATGATAAAAAGTCATGTACAGGTGTCTTCATTAAAACAGCTTTTCCAGCATATTCCCCAAGCTCCTTGGTGGCCAGTTAATGGCGATGGGATCAGGATCGTGAGGTCTGGAAGCTCCTAATCAGGAACTGGTATGAAAACAGCAGTTACAAGGTCATCTAGCACTTGGATGAAACAGGAGTGCAGTTTAACCCACAATCTAAGAATTGGCACCTGAGTGACTATGGCATCCTCCATGCCCAGGATTACAAATATGTCTGCATCACCTAAACCAGAGGTACGCATACCCCTGGAGGTACTTGAACCGGTTCTACAGGGTATGCGCAGGCGGGCAGGGACGGAGTGCTGCCACCTCCCAGGAGCAGGGCTGGGGTGAGACAAGGGCAGTGGCACCGCTCTGCGGGGTGGGGAAGCTCACATGTGGTGGTGGCCACCGCCACACACCAGCCCAGTGAGCTTACCTGCCCCACTCTGGTTCTGCTCCTGGGGGATAGCAGTGCTACGTGCCCTCCTCACCTCCCTGCTCCGTGTCCAGCCACACTCAGTGTCTGGCCACCGGAGGTACTTAGACTAAAAAAAATCGAAAACCCCTGACCTAAGCTATGCTAGGAGCTGATGATTGCTGGACTGATCAACAGCTCATCTACATGGTTATGTCTCCCAAACTGGCTCCCAAACAATGGTTGCTGATGGAAGATCAACATTGAAGGACTTGATGACCCAAGCAAGTGAGACCTCTTCCATCAGTGCCTCAAAGATAAATTGGTGAATTCTGATCAACAACAATGGGAGAATGTCAGCAGCATGTGAGGTGCCCTCAAGGCCACTGTCATCAGCCCATATGAAGAGACGCTTGAATTCTCTATCAGAAAACATCAAGACTGATTTGGTGAGAATGACCGGGAGATTCAAGAGTTGATTGATTGCAAGTGCAAGTCTTTTATGCTTGGCAAAATGACACCAACTCCAAGCAAAAGAAATGGAATCTCCAACCAGCCAAGGCAGAGGTCCAAAGGAGGACCTGCGATATGAAGAACAAATGGTGGGAAGACAAGGCTAAGGAGATTCGACATCTCGCTGACATCCACAATATGCATGGTTTCATCAGTGCCAACAAAGCCGTCTCTTGTCTGAGCGCTCAGGGACCAACTCCCTTGAGACCTAAAGGTGGAGGAGACCTGATTAAGGAAAGGGGAGCCATCACTGCCTGTTGGAAGGAGAATTTTGAAGACCTTCTCAATCGAGACTGTGTTGTTGATGGAAGTGTTCAACACCATCCTGCAACACCCAGTCAGAGATGATCTCAGCATGCCTCCAATCTCCAACCAAGATAAGGAAAGCCATCAAGAAGTTGAAGAACAACAAGACATCTGAAGCAGGTGGCATCCCAGAGAAATCTTCACGCGGGGGGAGAGGAGCTCACATCACAGCTTCATGCCATTGTCTTAAGGATCTGGAATGATGAGGAAACCCCAGACGATCTCAGGGATGCCGTGATTGTGACAAATCTTCAAGAAAGGAGACAAGTCTGGCTGTGGAAACTACAGAGAGATTGCCTTGCTGTCCACCACAGGAAAGATCATTGCAAAAACCCTCCTGAACCACCTCCTTTCACTTGCTGAAAAGCTCCGCCCAGAATTTCAGTGTGGGTTTAGGGCATCGAGAAGCACAGCTGACATGATCTTCACAGCTCACCAACTGGAGAAGAAATGCCAGGAACAACACAAGCCTGTCTACATGGCCTTTGGCCTCATGAAAGCTTTCAACTCTGTCAGCCAAGAAGTGTTGTGGAGAATCCTTCTGAAGTACAGATGTCCACTGAAATTTGTCACCATTCTCTGCCTGCTCCATGATGGTATGCGACAGGTAGTTCTTAGTAATTGATCTATTACAGA
>NW_017729009.1:19660217-19661757 GCF_001723915.1 Gavialis gangeticus
AAGCTTTCAACTCTGTCAGCCAAGAAGTGTTGTGGAGAATCCTTCTGAAGTACAGATGTCCACTGAAATTTGTCACCATTCTCTGCCTGCTCCATGATGGTATGCGACAGGTAGTTCTTAGTAATTGATCTATCACAGATCCCTTTGAGGTTAAAAAGGGAGTTAAGCAAGGCTGCATCACCACTCCTACGCTGTTTTCAATATTCCTCACCACGATACTACATCTGACCACCAACAAGCTTCCAGCCAGAGTACCAAATGGTTTAACCTCAGCTGGCTCAGAACCAAAACCAAAACCACACTGCCCTCAATCGTTGAGCTCCAGTATACCGATGATGCTGTAGTCTGTGCTCGCTCAGAAACAGACCTTCAAACAGTCATTGACATCTTTGCCAAGGCATACAAGGAAATGTGACTGATGCTTGACATTCAGAAGACCAACAGGCTCCTAATGAACAGTCCCCAGCTCTGGTAATCCAGATCCATGGTGAGACTCTGGAGAATGCTAAATATTTCCCATACCTCAGAAACCATCTCTTGCAGAAGGCTGACATCGACAAAGAAATCCAACATCTCCGCAAATGTGAAAGTGCATCCTTGGGACTCCTGAATAAATGGGTGTTCAAAGATCGCAACATCAGATCCAAAACCAAGCTCATGGTTTACCAAGCAGTCGTGATCTTCACCTTGCTGTACAGAGCTGAGACATGGACAACATACAGGAAACATCTAAAGTTGTTAGAGAAATACCATCAACGCTACCTGTGGAAGATCCTCCAAATCCAGTGGGAAGCCAGATGCACCAGTGTTAGTGTCCTCCTGCAAGCAAACACTGTGAGTATTGAGGCGATAGTCAACCAACATCAACTTTGCTGGGCTGGCCATGTCATCCAGATGTCTGACTCCAGACTACCAAAGCAAGTTTTATCCTCCCAGCTCAGCCAAGGCATATGCTCAAGAGGGCAAAGAAAGCACTTCAGGGATGTCCTCAAGGCCAACTTAAAAAAATTGCAACATTGATGTCAGCTCATGGGGGACTATCACCCAGGATTGCCCCAAATGGAGGAAGAGTCTATTGTAGGGAACTCAATACTTTGAAACCTCACAACAATAACATGAAATGGAAAAAGCAGGAGTGGTAGAAACAGCATGTTGCAAAACAAATCAAGAACCCAGCACATTTGTGGAAAAACACATTTTCATAGATTCATAGATGTTAGGGTCGGAAGGAACCTCAATAGATCATAGACAGGAAAGAGTGCTGGGTTCAGATGACCCCAGCCAGATGCCCATCCAACCTCCTCTTCAAGACCCCCAGGGTAGGGGGGTCACCAACCACCTCCTTTGGGAGCCCATTTCAGACCTTGGCCACTCTAGCTGTGAAGAATTTCCTCCTAGTGTCCAGTCTAAATCTGCTCTCTGCTAGCTTATGGTCATTATTTCTTGTGACCCCCCAGGGGCGCCTTGGTGAGTAGAGCCTCACCAATTCCCTCCTGTGCCCCCATGATGAATTTATAGGCAGCCACAAGGTCGCCTCTCC
>NW_017729009.1:19666757-19688539 GCF_001723915.1 Gavialis gangeticus
ACCCCCAGGGGCGCCTTGGTGAGTAGAGCCTCACCAATTCCCTCCTGTGCCCCCATGATGAATTTATAGGCAGCCACAAGGTCGCCTCTCCACCTTCTCTTGTGGAGGCTGAAGAGGTCCAGGTGCCCTAGTCTCTCTCCATAGGGCTTGGCCTGCAAGCCCTCAACCATACGAGTGGCCCGTCTCTGGACCCTCTCCAGGTTATCCAGGAGCTACAGTCTGAGCTACAGTCAATCCCAGACAAGGAGGCCTCATCAGCCATCTTTGAACACGTGGATAAGATCATTATGGAAGACAATCATCCTTGACTGAGAAGTGTTGCCGAAAAAGAGATGATCACAATTGAAAATACTTTTTATTCCCATTTGCTACCTCCTGCTTGTTTCTATTTCTTTCCATTTGGACAGTGGGCCAGGCAGCTTCACTATTTTCAATTTCTGGTCAATTTTTCTCAAGTTAGAGCACTACAAAATTTGGCTTACAAATGGGACAAGAACATGGTGTTTAAATAACCAATCTTTCCATCCAAGTTCGTTTAACTGTCCTGGAAGCTTTTCTATTAGCTACAGCTTTTTTATTTATTGGTTTATTTTGTTAAAAACCTATATTCCCTGTGAATACTCATCATTTGATTTCATGCAAGTTGTGATTTATTTGTTACTTAAGATTGTGATTTTTTTACTTAAGATTCCCATTATTAAGAAAATAATGACTATAGTGCACACATGTATGGGCCAGAAGGTCCCTCCTCGGGGACAACAAGAAATGATCACAGAAGATCTCCTTCCTGATTAGCCATGCCCAGCTTGTGAACCACTATTGGTGGAATTTGCTCCTCCCTATTTTTATAGCCTTGGAATAAGGCAGGGTTTAAAAACTGTATCTTCTGCAGGGCAGTTACATAGAGCAGCTGGCTGCATAAGTGATCTCATCCACTAGCACAAGTGGTTTAATGCTGGTCAAAGTTCAAATCAATCAAAAGGTCAAGCTTGTTTAAGGGCTATTATCAGAGCAGCAAATGATAAGAGACCTGACAGCTCTGGAAACAGGCTCTCAGCCGCTGAATCGGAGCCAGCTCCACTGCAGGAAGAGCTGCAAATAACCTCAGATATTTGAGTGCTGGAAAACAGATGAGAGAAAACCCTGGGCCAATTCTTCTCCCACTGAAGTCAATGATATGACGGAGGAATTATGACTAAATGCAATAAGAGAACATGGCCCGGGTGGAAACACTTGTAGTGCGATCCCTTCCCGAGAGAGATTGCTTGCTCCTAACAGAGTAAAATCCAGCTGTCATGTAAAAATCCAGATGTCATGCCATCTGTCTGAGGCTTCCTAAGAGTCTGAGACGTGTGCGAGTACTTTCTCATTGGGGCAGATTTTCACTGAGAAGCAATGACAGGAAGGTGCTCTGCTGGTGGTTAAATTCACCAGTAGAATAGCAGCCTCCTCCCAAAGCCACACCACATCTCTGGTGTTGTGTTGCTTCATACAGAATTAATTATGCGAGTAAAGTGTGCAAAGTTTCTGGCAAATGAAGGCAGTAGCACTGGAAACTGAGCCTGTTTGAAAGCATGGGGAAGACTGGGAGTATGCATCTTCACTGTGCAGTATTAACGCAACAGGGTATGTCAGCTGAATGAATGATAAAGGAGGCCCAGACCCAGCGCGGCCAGGCCCAACGCACTAATACAATATGACTCTAGTCTGAAAGAGTCACGCAACCGGCTTGCAGTTTGGGACATGAGTTTTTTCTATGCTCCATGCTGAGATCTTTTTAGCTGCTCACAGATGTTTCACCCTTTAGGGTCACTTTTTCTAATTCTTCTCTGCAACAGTCAGACCTAGAAATGTCTTTTGGCAATGCAAGTTGAGGGGTCTCATGGCAGCACCGAGCCCCAAGAGCTGGGACTGATACAGCACGTCCACCACCCCAACTCACAAGCTGGCAGTGTTGCAAGTCGTGCGTGGAAAAGTGGGGCCACAGACTGCATTCCTGCTACTTGCCTGTCTGCTCGTCAATCCAGGCACCCAGTGCAGGTGTTTCTGAGTAGTTAGGTGCTTGACTAGCTCCTCAAGCTGAATGGCTTTAGGGATAGGGACAAACATTACATGTAAACCAGTTTAAGTGATCAGAAACTGGTTTAATCCTGTAACAGAACAGACATTCAGTGCACAGACACCAGTTTCAAAATGGCTGAAACCAGTTTGAAATAAATCTGGTTGAATGTAGTACCCGACTTAAGCGATTTGGCCCAAACTGGTTTATGAAATGTCTGTCCCAGAGGAGAAGCCAGTTTCTGAGCCCCTCCCAGACGAGCAGGCTTCCCCTCAGTGCATTTACACAGATGGGAAAATAGGTTGTAGAGAGAAGTTAATTCCCCCAACCGCCCTGGAGGCAACTATTTGGAGATTAACTCTACAGTTTACACTAGCCCGTTCTCCTAGGAGAAAATGGCTCTAAAAAAATGAGAGGGAGAGAACAGACTTCTTCACAGCCTGGTTGAGATGTTTGAGAAATGAGGAGCAATACTGGGGAAGTTAGAAGTGGTGTCACTACGAAAGCCACGCTTTCATGTGTTTGCGATTGATGATATTTTGATCAAGGGCAGTATTCTCAAAGGGCTTTACGATGCATTAGACCTGGGGCCTATTTGGGCAGACTCCTCTGTTATGTACATGGCAGTGATGCTCTCTGCTTTGCCTCCCCTATAAATCTGTTGTTTGTAATTTGTCCAGGGACAGACTGTGAAGTCCCAACTCGCAGCCAGATTCTGCCACTTTGTCTGTCAAGCAAAGTGATCTTTATTGTGAGGAAGGGCAGGAGACTCCTGCTGCTCACTCAAAGCCCTTTGCTTTGCCTGAGGACTGGGTACCAAACTGCTCCCTGCAGATCCAGCCTGCTGTGAGCCACAACAGGGAATGGGCAGGAAGGGGTTGAGACTAAAGATTCCCAGTCCCGTGAGCAACGTGCTGCAGACTGGACCTCCGTTGCCTTCTGGGCAGCTTGCCCTCCTCCTTCAAAGTGTCTTTTCAGGAGCCGTGTCCTTCCATGCCCCTGCACGTTATGCTTCATGGTACCATCTACTCCTTTGTGCAAAGGCGCAGACTCTCTGATTTTCCGCTGTTCCAGGCAGTGAACACTCTCCTGCCTTCTCCTCTGCTTCCTGCTTCTCCAAGGGTATGTCTTTACAACATCCTCTGCACACTACTCCTCCAGGCTATGCAGCTTACAGAAAACCATGCAACTTAGATCCGTTCCGCCTTGGGCTATTTGAATGTCTGTACCTAGCCAGAGAGCTCAATGGTGGCGGCAGGGGGGAGCTTCTCTGCCTCCATTTCTGGTTTGAGCAAGACTATGTGAGTGGGATGAGGCTCTCGAGCACGGGAAAGCAGGCTGAACGTGTCCTGCACTAGGATGCTGCATGCAGAGGATACTTTCTGAAGAGCAACTGCATGTTGAAGTGCCTGGTAAGGTCCAAGTAGTTGCAATGCAACCAAGGAGGAAACCATCCCTTTAGAAAGTCTCTCTCTTTCTCTCTCATTACTAGCAGTCTTACTGGCCTCAAATCTTTGGTACAGTCGAGCTGGGCTCAGCATAGGAACTGGAAAGAGCCTTCTGGGACATGAGCGCTGCTCAGCTTTGTGTTTGATTGCACACAGCTGGATCCACTGAGCAGAGAATCTGGTTTTCTCAGACCCATGTCATGAGCTGCGTCCTTTAAAACCGCTTGGTTTGAATACATGCAGCATTCTTCTCACATGGCAAAATTGCTAGTTGCCAAGTGCCTCCTAAATAGCTGCCCTTTAGTCAGGGGTTAAATCTGTGGCCAGTCACTGATAAGAATTTGTGTTGCTCTTAAAAACCTCCCTGGTTTCCTTCACCTCCTTCCACTGATAAATTCTCCTGTGAAAGCTTTATGGTCTGGGGAAGTCTTGATACCCACTCTCTGCTCCAGCTTCAGTCCTTAGTCATTAAAAACATGAATCAGTAGATGAAGTGTTGGAAGAGCGCTGCATCTCTCTGTGGTATGGATTGCATCTGCCTGGCAGCAATGAGGCCTGGTGCAGTTAATAAACTCCACAGTGTTGAGTGTTAGTGACTGTTGGGCAGAGCTATCCTGTCTGGATTCTCATCTAAACCTTCCTGGAGGGGAGAGGTGTTGGTTTGGGGACAACTCTGGCCTCAAAAGCGTATAGACGTTCGTGGGAGTTCAGGATTGAGCAGGGTTGTAGGACCCTAGGTGTGCAGATACCTTCATCAAGTAGCTCCTCAGCCCTCCCA
The DNA here is from genome assembly GCF_001723915.1 of Gavialis gangeticus. NCBI lineage: Eukaryota > Metazoa > Chordata > Crocodylia > Gavialidae > Gavialis > Gavialis gangeticus. Next base: position 19,671,043 of record NW_017729009.1, read on the forward strand.
CAAATAATCCTTCCAGCCCCAGCACTGGTTGTCTTAACTAGTGCAGGATCATGTCCTAAGTTAATGCAGGCAGCTCATTTTGGAAGGAGATTAGTGATGGATGCTTTAAAAATGCTTAGAGAGAGACTAGAACCAAATAGCTTAATAAATGCATGAAACTCTTGAATCAGAAGGGGTTGCTGCTGTTGTTTACACAGACTGCTCTGATAATATGGGTCATGGCTTAGGACAGTGATTCTCAGCAAAGGTGTTGCACCCTGGGGTGCCTTGAGATCCTAGGGTGGCACGCCATGTCAGCACTGTTTGGTATATCAGCACATTTCACAAAAACAGCCTAGAGATTTCAAACAGGAATTCACTGAGTTAATAGCACTCTGTTGTCATCATTCCTTAGCTCTTTGCAAAAGAAGAATTGTTCGGTTGTTTTTCTGTAGCCAAAAGAAAACAGCGAAAACTAAGAATTGGCATTTTCCGAGGGCATCTTGAAGCTAATGAGGTGCCTCTAGCCTAAACAGGTTGAGAACCACTGGCTTAGGAGGATGAAGTCCCTGGGAAAGCGTGCTGCCTCCCTTATTTTTCTGACCATTGAGATGAGAAAGCTTCCTGGTGCAGCATTTCTGTGCACTGGCGTTAGCTTCTGCACACCCATGTGACAAGTCTGAAGTTAAGAAAAAAGCAATTTGTTATTGCTGACTTAGTCCAATAATCATTGCTAACGCCAGGACCGGTCAAGAGAAATGCTTGCTGCTTTATGCTTATAGCTTCTGTTTTCTTTCTTTCCTGACAGAGCAGGCCCAGAACAGGATCATGAGATTGGTTTTTAGTACTCACAAAATAACCCGGACATCAGAGGGGGAAAGCCAAACCATCTGATGCTGAAGCACCATGTCTTTTCCACCATTTCCTTGCCAATACACAAAATGAATTGGATAGCCTCAGTCTATCCCTGGGCTAACGCTGGTTCCCCAGCTGGCTTGCTTAGCAACACATTCTTGTCAGAGAAAGAGCACTGCGACTCAAGACTAAAATGCCCCAGAGTATGGTCTGATGCTTGAAACTCCTGGCCATAGTTAGATAACGCCAACTGAATGCGCAGTGCCCTAAATACCCTATCAGCTTGTCATTTGGCTATCATCACAAACACATGGAGTGATGCCCCTCACTTGTAGCTAACTATAGAGCAGCCAGACCCTTGTGAAGAACGCAGCAATCTCTACATTTGGGACACCTGATTGCTCCACTTGAAAGTGCTAGACTTAAAACATTATTACCACAGTTATTAAGAAGGATAAATATACATTCTCTCCTTTATATGTGAAGAACATATTTATTCTACGGAATAAAAAAAGAAGGTTGATTTGTGTTTCAAGACCTCCAAAGACTAACTTAATTCATCATAACAAACAATCATGTTTAGCATAGTAGTAATTAGTAGCTCAGAACTGCAGGCCAGGTAAGAATGGAGCCTTACTGGGAATGCAGCTTTCTGATTAATACATGCTATATATCGTGCTGTTAATCGGCTGATGGGATTCTGCATAGAAATCAATGCCAGAACATGGCCTTTATGTCTGACTAATGGGAAAACATGCAGGTAATTTCAGCTGTGTTGTTTGCAGGATATTACAATCAGGGATCACAGAAGTCCTGGCACAGTAAGTAAATGTCAGGCACTTTCCCCATGTTTTACTGAGTGTACAAATTGTGCCTATTCATAAACCAAAAAGTGTTAGATTTACCACTTCAAAACTGGGGGCATTAAAAGGACCTGGTGCATCTGTTTCAGATCATTGGTTTATTTAAGCTTCAATTTTTTGTGTCTATTCAGGAGCTCTTTCCCTCCAGAAAAGGTGTCAGAGGATTTGCTTCTCAGAATATTTAGCTAGCTTATCCTGCTGGAAACTCTCCCTCAAATCCCAGCCTGGAAAAGAGAGGAATAACACGTGCAGTTTCCAGGGTCAAATGACATATGTTGCTAGCCCAGGGCTTCTTTGGCCAGTCCCCAGTCACCTCACTAGTAGATAGCCCCTATTTACCTGAGCCCTCCCCTTCTGCCTTTGAAAGGGATGGAGATGTCACTGTGAATGTTGAGAAACCCCAGGCAAATATAAACTACAAGTGCAATAGGCTTCTCAGACACAGGAGCTTGTTTTGAGAGGGCTCATCTGGGTTTACATGAAAGATATCTTTTTCTTTTCCTTTCCTTTACAAACTTTACAAAGAACTAGTCAGAAAAATAGAGGACAATTTCAGTGACAACCTAGGTTTATAGATTTTAAAGCTTGAAAGGACCTAGCTTGATCACTGACATGATTAAATTCTGCAGATCCTCTTGCACAGAGCCCAATCCCTTTCATACGATGAAGAGGAAAAAATCATCCTTTTCAGCAAAAAGAACTGAATGGTGATGTTTTATGCCCATGTGCAATACTGTAGGGAGCTGTAACATGCAAACCCCAAATAATTCTCATTATCCTCTGATTGCTGTTAGCAAGAAGCCTGTTACACTTTGTCTCCAATTTAGGCTTCTTTTAAAGGGTAGGGTTAAAGTGGTAAGCCTTCTTTTAAAGGGTAGGTCACAAGTAGGATGTAGTGTGACAGCTACCCAATCTGCTTGTTTAGTTAGTATAATGTATTCCTTGACCTCATCAGCTGTCAGGAGAAGTTGAGACAATCTGGATGGTGAACTGTAAAGGAATTTTATTGCAAAACTGGGCCTGTGCTGTTGAGGGTTTTTGTTTTTTAAAAATATTTGCTGTATTATGAACTGTCAAAGCAAAGGCCTACCATAGCCTAAGAGCAGGTCAGGATTGGTACACTGGTGCCATACAAGGGAGGGATGCAGCTAGCACCACATCCAGCTGCCTTTGACCCCCCAGATCATCACCATCGTTGTTGCCAGTCCCCTCTCTTCCTTATGATCTCCACCATCTCTTCTCTGTCGTCTTCTACCGTCTTCCTGTAGTGTGAGTACATCTCACTCAGTCCCACTTTGATGCAGCCCTTGACTACATTTGTGTGTCTGTTCATGTACAAGTTCCTGCTCTTCCACAGGGAGATCCTGAAGCAGGAGATGAACTGGTCAAAGTGTGCTGCCAGGGTCCTTTGCTGCTTGGTCAAGTGTCTATACCGAACTGCCTCTCTGGTCGAGGTCTTGACCCCTTGACATCAGGAGGAGTATGGTTTGTCTCCTCCACACCTCCCTGGCATACAGGCAGTACCAGAGTAGGAGGATGACAATGATGGCGATGGAGACAATGACGACAACAAGTACAAGGACTAGTGAAAGGACTGTGGAAACAGGAGGGGGAGTTGGAGTGGGGGTGAAGGGAGGACACTAAGGTGCTTCTTTCCATAATTGTAATGGTGACAGGTGCATGGGCACACAGGAGCGTGGGTACATGGATGTGTGGTGCAGTTATTGTAATGGGAATGAGAATGATGTAACTGTAAAGGTGTGTTTTGGACTGTCAAGTGAACCATATTGGTCACAAGACAGGTTGGTTGAGGTATAGATGAATATTTATTTATATATATATATAGAGAGAGAGAGATAAATAAATATTTTTTGGAAAAAAACCCTGAACAGCCAGATAGTCCTATCTGCAGCTGAGTGTCTTGGAGGCAGCCTTCAGCATGAGCCTCAAACCAGAATGAGGTTTGAATTTGGATGTTCTAGAGCCACAATCTCTATACATAAAATAGAAACAAAAGAGGAAGAGGGCACCAATCCCTAATTCAGTTTCCCTTTTCAGGTCTCTGGTAAGTAGGTGACAAACGTCTGGACTGTAAAATAGTCAAGTCAAGCCACCTGTTTCCCTTGTGGGCATCTTGCCACACAGATGAAGAGAGTGATGAGTAAGCAGAGAGGAAATCATTATTAGTATTACTTATTTGCATTGCTATAGCACCTAGTGAGGCACAGAATGGGACCCAGTGCAAATAATGGTCCATGCCCCAAAGACCTTGCAATTGTGTTGCATAACCTACCTTGCCTGCAGAAGCTTTCTGTTCATGCAGGACCAAAGTAATTCCAGTTCCTTCTTCCGCAGGGGCACCCTGGATCTGACAGAGCTCCAGAACAAAATCCCAGTAATGGGACACAGTAAAATGATCCACTGAGAATGGAAGATTTACACTAGGGGAAGAGGAGGGATCTGGTCTGAACATCACGGTAGGTTCTGTAGGGCCTTTCTGTGTTGGCACACCTGAAGGCATACTAAAAATTATCTTTCCAATGACTTGCAGCCCATTAAAAATGACACCTAATAGCAGGCACATGTCTGCTCCCGGTTAATCTGCTATTGCCAATTGAGGCTCATTAGTGAGAGTCCCTTGATAAAGTTCCCTTATCAGCAGCAACTGAGATTGATAACCCTGGCTAATGCGCTTCAGTAATGCTTCAGGAAATGCACTTTGTGGTCAAGGAAGCAGATATGTCATTTTCCTTCTGTTGGTCATTAGTCATTTCAAGAAGGCACTTCCCTTCTCCCCACGATTGTCCGTAATTATTTTGTCCAGGTGGCTTTGGCTGTATGAAAAGAGTTTTGGAGTCCAAGAGAACAGATCTACATACGCAGCCACCATCATGCAGGTTCATAAGCTTCAAAAGAGCGTCACAGTTCAGTGGCTTTAATGAGAAAACAGATTCATTTTGTGTCAGCTTTGCTCAGCTCTGTACAAGGCTGCTCCAAACTCAGATCAGTAATGTACAGACCTGGGAGAGAGGTTTTGGAGGGAACACTTGTTCCCCAGCGGGACCAAAACTGAACCATCTGGGGGGAATCTACTGACAATATTTGGAATGGAAAAAGTTTTAAAGCTCTTCAAAGCAAAACAGAGCGCTTCATTTCAAGTCTCACTTTGTTTTCACTTCCTGTTTGTGTTTAGTTTTGATTTTTCTTGTTGTGTTTTGGGTCTTAGCACTTTTTAATTAAAATGAACAGCACATATTTAGTATTTTCTACTGTAATCTTTGGACCTCATCAAAATAAAGTGTTTTAACAAGGATGTTTCAATGTATACGAAATGAACCATTTTGAAATTTCCACAGATTTTTGTTGTTGTTGAAGTTTACTTTTTGTCTCAATTTGGGTTGAGAGAAATTTCAAAACGTTGGCATTTCCCATTGGCCAGATATTCTGTTTCCTGACCAGCTCCAGTTAAATGGATCTGAGGGTCTCGTCCTTATGAGGATCTCGATTTTGTCTTTGGAGAACCCACCTGCGACAGAAGAGGGGAGTAGGGCAGTGCAGAGAACAGCAGCCCCCACAGGCTGGCCTGCCTTTGCTTTTCCCTGGCTTTAGAAAGGGCAAATTTTAAGATGCCATTATGACCCTTTTTTGTCTAGTCTGCCAAGTACATTGGTTATGGGTTTTCCCTGCCTAAAGTACATGGCCACTTAAAGGAATATGGAGAGGATTTTGGTAACAGCACGAAAACCCTGGCATTTCAAGTAAGTGCTCTGGTATTTTTTCCCTTTTTTTGTGTAGAACTATATACAATAGCAGCTGTTTGTTTCTTGAACCAAGGAATCATTTGGGGAAGCAAATTCAGATTAAGCTTCTTCTGTACATTATCTACAATAGAGTGCAGTGAACAAAAATACTAATTCAAGGAGAATAGGAAAACAAGTAGCTGAACAACCTGAAAACTATAAAGTAAGAACTTGCTAGTAAAGTAGGGACCACCAGAGGAGAGCTGTAAATGCCCAAACGTGGAAGGGAGTGAACTGTAGATGTCTGAACTCTACAGATGTCCAAAGCTGGCAAGGGATGATCTGCCAGTGTCTGGACTTGGCACGGAGACAAGTGAAAAAGGGACATCTCAATAGGAAGAAAGACAAGAACTGGCACGGGGCAGGGTGTCTTGGCTATACACATGGGGGTTACAAGACTTGCCTTCTTGTAGCTACTTTGGGGACCATGGGCTGCACCTACCTTTGTTTCTGGGTAGTTTTGCTGAGCTGGGTAGATGGCTATGCAGACCAGCTAGTGCACTCTTAGGAAACAGTAAACCTCTCTAAGATTTCACCACTGAACATGAATTTGAGTTGTTCTTTCTGTGTTGCACTTGCGTTCCAGGGGGGCTGGTCGCAGGCAATGGCCCCGGAGAGCGCACAGACCCGAGCAGCCTGAACGCCAAGAGTGACAGCAGACAGGAGGCCAGCCAGGAGCACTCCCACACTGGAGCCTCAGCAAAACATGCACAGATGCAAGTTATACTGGGGTTCTGGCTGGGTGTCCATGGCCCAAGTCACTTCATCCAGGAGCGGCAGATTGCTCAGTGCAACCTGGCTCCCCATCGCCTACACACATGGTGCTGCGGTAGCACTGATGGTGGGCAGGGAGCTGGGGAGCGTAGATAATGTGTCTGATCCTTACAACCAGGATCTGTTCCTTTGCAGCAACTCTCGTGTCCACACCCGCAGGCTGGGAAAAAACGATTGAAAATGGTCTTTAAAGCTGTCCATTACGCTTTTTAGTGCATGGGGTTTTGTTCCCGTCTTCGCTACCTGTTCCATTGCCATCTGCCAGCTGTGTAACCAGCTTGTTATCTCCAGCACATTTTGCTTCACCCATTGGCTGTTTTTGTGTTATGGCCTGGCTAATCTCATCTTGCTTTTCCTGCAACCGCCCTTTTCCCCTGCTGTCATGGGCTGGATAGAAACCCCTTCTCCTCTTGGTTCGGATTCAAAATGCCTTCGCCTTGTCTCTGCGGCCCATCACCAGGCCTCTGCTCTGGCTGTGCACTCCACTGACCTCTCACAAGCATCTATCGACAGCTCCTGTCTGGCTGCACTTACGGTTTTATGGGCTCTTCAGTTGAACCCATTCATTTTCAAAACCGTGCCCTGGCTGAGCTTACCTTGCTGCACACCTGGAGATGGAGCTGGGGAAGGGGTGGAAGGCATGTAGAGGAATCCACAGCTGCACGATTCAAGTCAGCACCAAGAGTCTTACCATTAGTGGAGGTAGGCCAAAGTCAAAACCTCAGACCAGAATATCTCCAAACGCTGTTTGGAGCTACATTTGCAGCTTCTGCCCATCTCTGCTTGGCCATGTCCCAACACTCTTCCCAGGATTATCAGTCCTGTGGTATTTAGCTACCATAGCACCAGCTTGCTCAACCAGCCTTGAGGTCTCACTGCTGCTTATGGAGTCACCAGCACCTGGAAGAGGCTGTTTCCTCTTCAGCAGCTGCATGACAGGAAAGATTTCTTTCGTCAGTGGTGGCTTTCCATGGCAGAAGCATATAGCCCGGTTGAAATGCAAGAAGGGGGCTCGGGCCATGAAAGAACTGAAGACAGGTGCAAGGGAGAACTTGTCTACCCAACACATTTTTTTTGACTCTGGGTTTATCATATCATTCTTGCAAAACTTGCTGTAATTTGTCAGCTTGCAGTTGCTGTCTCTGCCCCATGCAGCCCTTTCCACTGCGTGCTCTGTGCCCCCTAACCAAGGGGCGCAGCACTCTGCCTGGTACCAGTCACTGCACCGCGCCTTCCGTCCAGCACAGATCCTACCTTCCCAGTTTGCTGGGCTGATTATAAAGCATGTCAAGCAGGCAAATTCAGCCAGTGCTTTAATGAAACGTACTAAGAAGGTGCCTGATCCTGTCTTCTCTTATCAGTGGATCAGTTTATGTGAGTATGCAGCCGGATTTGGATCTCAGGAGAAGGAGAGCGAGGTCTGGTCCAAGCAGCAGAATCCTTGGGGTTTTGCCTGAATTTCGTATCAGTGCAGCTGGACCTAGAACAGCGCAGGAGTGTTAGCACTATTGTTATTGTAGGAGCACCTGCGAGCCTCAATCCAGGGCCCACGTGCTGTCACTCAACACTGCGTACGTGTGCCATAGGGACGAGCATCTGCACCCTGGAATTTGCAGTTTCGGCTTGACGAGAGCAAGCAAGTTTGTGAGGGACACAGAAATGCTTCAGCTCAGCAGAAGCAAATCACTCGCCTTTCCATTAGCAAGTGTGCTACAGGCATTGGGACTTGTGAAGGACAAGCAGCAGCTTTGCAGGCTCCTGCCATGTGTAGGGGACCAGGAGGGTGAGAGAGGGAAGGTGTAAAAAGGGAAATGGGAACTGGGGATGAAGAAAGCTTGTCAGAGCAGAGGCAGGATACTTCACAACTGAGTTTATTGTACATTAGATTGGATCACATCCCGTAATCCTCCACTCACTAGATTTAGGGGCCTGTATTGCATCCCGAGCTGTTTGGGATCAGCTGTTTAGGTTCCTGGCACCAGGCTTGCTTTCCTCTTGACTCACTTTTATGTTGCTGCCTGGGCACTGCTGGGTGTTTGACCGATCCACCCTAGGCTCAGAGCACAGATGCTGATTTTTGGCCTGGTCTGGTGTTCGACTGCAGCATGCACATGGAAACTGGCTTTTCAAACAGCTGCATAGCATTCCCTGGCTCTCTCATGTATCCTCCTAACAGTGACAGGGGCTTGGCGCTCCCTGGGTGAGAGCGGTCAGTATGAATCCCTGATCCTAGCCTGACCCTCACTTTGCACATGGGCAGCCCCCCATTGACTGCAGTAGCCCTGCCCCGATTTACACCGGCGTGAATCAGATCAGAATTGGCGCATGTGCCATTTGAGAGCCTGCCACAAGGAAATGACTTTCAAAGGGTGTTTAAGGCGAGGACTCGGGCCCATGGGTGCAGGGGCAGACTTAGAGAGGCTGCCTAGGATGAGCTAGGAGGGAAAGCTTCGCCCTCCAGAGCTATTGGTCCTGGATGCTGCCAAAGCATTAATTCCTGAGCGTGTTTGTTGCCCTGGGTTGTGATGGTAACAACACAAAGAGAATGTGGGATTTACATCGCCCAATTCTGCCATCCTCACTCAAGTAAACCTTTATTTTGTCTAAAGCGGCAGGTTTCATTTTTCCCATCAGACCGTTGGGATTGGGCCCGCGCTGACTCACCGGTGATTCCAGGAAGTATTTAGGTACTTTTTTATGTGTTTGTTTCCCACCCCCTCCCCAGTTCCCAGCTTGCCAGGCCAAGCTCGCTGCCTTTGCCCTATCTCTCCTCTCCGCTTTTATCTGCCAAACGTCTTTAAAATAAGTTGAGGACCACAAGGGCTGGGGAGGGGGGAAAAAAAGATTCAGGCAGCTTGAGATAAAAGCCAGCAGCATGCTTTTAAAAATAGCCTCTCCAACACCACGCAAGGTGCCAAGTGAAGGGTGCGCAGGAGAGAACTTGAAAGACTGTTTAAACAGAAGGTAAATAAGTGGCCGGGGGAGCCTCAGTTCATTTTGTTCCCTTACGTGGTGCTCAGATAATGCAACATCTCTTTGGGCAAACGCACTCTAAAAATGGATGTGGCTTTTGGGTTTCACTGGGTGACACTTGGGCTCCGGTGCTGGCACAGATTCTCCTGTAAAGCATCTGTGGGAGCAAAGCAAGCGCATGCTAATGAAATGCACATGGAGACATTCAGTGTTTCCAACCCAGCAATAATACTGGCCCCCGGCACAGGCACTTTATTAAGAAAATGGTCTCGTGGTGAAGAATTTATGCCTCTGTATTATACTGAGCTGCAGAAGCAGCAGCGGGTAACTCTTAGAGCTCCAGCAAATATGCAGTTGTCACCGTTCTTCTTGCTGTGGCAGTGCCACAAAAACTGCAGCTTTCTACCACCAGTGGTTGTCGTTAATCAGCAAGGATACAACCAAGCAGGATTTTACAGGAGCAGAATTTACACGATTTTACTTGAATGTAACAAGCTTCCTTGGCGGTCACTGGCATTTTCTATTAACTGAACATGCCACGGGCCAGGGGGAGGTGAGAATGTGAGTAGGTGGTGAAGGTGCAAGGACCATTTCTTACTCCACCTATTGTGTATGACCATTGGCGAGCTCATGTCCTCTGTGGGTTGGGCACAGGGGACCTTGGACACGCATTCATCAGCCAGTAATACCTGCGCTTAGGAGTGGACAACCCTTCGCTGCATGCTCCCACTAGCGGTCCTGGCGGCCTTTGCTTTCACATAGCCCCTGCTGCGCTATCAAGGGCTGCTGAGCCGCCACAGAGGATCCGCACATTTGACAAGGTGTAGCACCGGGTCTGGCCAGTCTGGGCTCCCAAGAAGCTTCATCTGAATTGGGAACATGCTGCCCAATGACACGGGTAACTTTCCATTTCTGGGCCTACTTGATCTTCTCAAATAGCTCCTCCACCTTACAGCTGTGGAAGTCTGGAGGCCACAGACACTTTTCCTCCCAGGGCGACCTGGGGCAACCTTTACCCTCACTACCTGTGGCTCTCTCCACCGCTCTCTTCTGGAGAGATCAGAGCACAGAGATTCCTCTAGCAACTTTGCTTTGAAAATCACATTTGCCTAGTCAGGGACCTGCGGCCCTTGGTGTGGGAAAAACCCCATAGCTGTTGAAAACAAGGCAGATTACTTAAGTGTAATGATTATTCTGTCCCTGCTATGACTCATTAGGCCAAATTTAGGCACTGGCTGGTTTGGATTTGTTTTCCACTCTGACTAGAACAGCGCTCGGACTCAGGGACCCGCAGCATTCGTCTCCTTCCAGCCTGCATTTGTATGCGGTAGGAAGTAAGATGTTCTGGCTTGAGTTGTGTGGCCTGTTGCAAAGCATGCTTGAGCAGAGACAAAGCACTGTTTCATCTCTCGGGTGTCCTATACCTGAGTGAAAGAGAGGCCACTTTCCTGAAGCTCATAAAGCTGCACCCACTTACAGCAGTATGTAACCTTGACCTACTGTTGTTGCTGAAATTTAAAGTCCCCACAAAGCCACGAAACAAGTGAAATGTGTTGTGTCCTTAATATAGTGAGTGCTGCTAGAACAGGCAGCCTGGAAACATGCCATTTAGCATGGTGTATCACTGATAGGCTCCTGCATTTTAAAGGGGTACTTAAATCCCTCTGAAATCAAGGGATCTTCAGCACTTTCCAGAACAGCGTCCCCATCTTTGCAACTCAGTCTAGTTTGGTTATCAACAGGATCTTGCATTCCCTTTGCTCTCCTCCCCACTTCTTCAGCTCTTCTTTGCTTTTCTGGGCACCCACTGACCTTGTCTCCCACCGCAGGGCAGGTGTTTGCTCTGCCAGCGACCCTCGCACCATTTCCGACAAAGCAGGTTCCCATGGGATGACCGTTCCTCTCTTCAAAATCTGCTCTCTGCTGATGAATGGCACCTCGTCGATGTGTTTTGAACTGAAACGGCATTGCTGGGCATCGCGTATTCAAAGAGGGAAGTTTACCTAGTACACTGAACAGTCTGGCGTACTGGGAACCAACTGTAAGGACTCTTAAACCACGTTTATGGGCATTTATAAATTTTCCTGTACTGTGTTTGCTTTGGGAATTTTTCCAGACTTTGCCATCTCCAAATCATTCCTGTAAAAATGTCCATTAAATATTATTTGTACCATATGACTGGGAGCTGTCAGTGCTGTGAGTGGGAGTGTTGAGTTCTTCTAGTTAGATTCAGCAGAGGGCATTGTTATTATCATGCAGGATCACTGAAAGAGCAGACACCGGTATCTATTAAAGGCACCAACTGATGGTAATGTAATACTTAAGTCATATCTTTAGCTGTTCTATACCAGAGGCGTCCATCAGGCTAAGATGAGCCCAGGGAGATCTGCTGAGTATCTGAAGCAAGACCCAGCAAATCCTTCTTGTTCCCACTGATTCAAAAGATGATAGCAGCTCATTTAATTGTGGCCTCCAGGTGCTTGTGCGTGGGAACAGGCCCATCAGAGACCCCGAGGTACCTAGAAAACAAGAATGGGCTAAGTACTTGCACCTTGAAGATGGCCAAGGAAGGGAGAGGGATGATTAAGTCTTCTTGAAATACAACTCAAGGAAAAGGAGACTTTGCAGATGGGGGCTTCCTGGGTCATAAGTCATTTCCCATCCAAGCCAAAACCTGAAACCAAGTGATTTTTTTTCCCTTTGTGTTTCAGGGCTCACCCCAGTTCTAGGACTATGGGACAACTCAGGAGCACGCCTGTAGTATTCACCATGGCCCCCCTTCCATCAAAGCAGGTTCCCTTTAAATACACATGTAGTCCATTGAAGTCGGGGAGAGCCACTTGGCGATTGCTTGGGTGGTGGGATTCAAAGCTTGTTTTTCTCTCTCCAAGATGTAGTTTGGGTGTCAGCTGCAGAATGCAACTGCATGGTACAGACTGCTGCTTTGAGCGGTTACAAGGGGCAATGGCACGTACCGGGAAATGTGATCAAACACTGTGCACAGTGCAAAGAAGGACTTTCTGAGATCGTAGCAAGAGATCCCAGCTGAAACATTATTATTGTTATATGGTTGGGCAATATAGCATAAGCTAGCATGAACTTACCGTGCATTTCCAGCTGGCTTGAGAACTGGGATGCAGTAATTCGGTGGGTCACATTCTGGTGCAAACTGCTCCATGGACTCAATGAGAATGGCTCCAGGTGGATCCTAGTGTAAATGAGATCAGAATCTCTTGGACTGTGTGCAATAAGAGATAGTATGTTGAAAGAATAAGGCTAAATTTCACCTTGGGGCACATTTGTGCAAAGCCCCTTGCTCTGAGATGTGAACTCAGACACTGCCTTTCCTGTTTCCTGAAAAAAGAGGTATATTAATTATCAATCACAACTTGGCCCTGTTGTCTTAAATAGTCCCTCTGGAACAGTTTTCAGAAGAATTTGGTGTATTTTCAGCAGAGGCTGATGGATGCTGAGCCCTTCTGAAAATCTGCCAACTTTGCTTAGGTACTTAAATGGGAGCCGACCTGTTTGCAAGTCTGAACCCTGTGGGTGGATTGCATAACAGCGTAACATGATGTCAATATTCATTTTCCCATCATTTCTTCCCCCAGTGCGGTCTCAGTGAGGATAATAACCAAGGCCAGCCTTACGGATGGGCTTCATGGGCAACCGGCCAGGGCACCATGGGCAGGGGGATGCCACAGACATGCACACACATGTGAGCAGCCTGCACCCATAGCAGTGCTATCCCCCCACCCCACTCTTCCCCAACACATCCCTACCCCAGGCAGGGGAATGGTGCCCAGGCCGGGCTGCCCCCCACCTCCAGCCGCTGCTTAATCACCGTGTCTTCTCAAGCAGATAGCGTTAGGGGGCACCACTGTCGACATGTCCCTCTCTACTACGGTTCTCATCTCTGCTCTCGCCAGTGGAGATGGAGCTGTTGTGATGACACTGGGAAATATTTGTTAGGACAGAGACCTAGTGTATCTACTGCCTCACATATTGGAGAGTTCAGTCCTGCCTGGAGCTCCATCCCCAGTTCAGGTCTTTATATCCAGCTCTTGACAGTGCTTTTGAGTCTCAATTCTGGGATTCCTTAGAAAAGCTTTTTTAGAGCAAGAAGAGTGAAGATTTTCAGGATTCAGAGGCGAGGGGGAAGCAGCAAAGCATCAGCTTTTATGTAAAGGTTTTCCAACACAGTCACTCGGTGAAAGGCATCTGTTTGGGTCCCATCCCAGCTCACTTGGCAGCAAGGAGAGGAGCTGCATGTCAGAAAACCTGGGAGCCTGGACACGATGGACAAAAGGGCAAGGCATCTAAATACGAGGGACTGGAGAGGTGCAGGAAGGCTGACAAATGCTGGTTAGAAAGAAATGAGCACAGCGCTCTGGAAGGTCACCCAGCTGACTTCTGCAGGGTCCGTAGCAGCTCTCGCACCCTGGCACTTGCCGCGTGGAGCTGGGGAACGTGAAAGGCAATCTGTGCAGTCGCCGCGGCACTGCATCGCAGGCTTGCTGCTCGCAAGTCCCTCTGCGTGTTGGTGTGTATGTGCTGTACTGCGTCAAGAGTTTCCTTTGCTCCAGAAAAATGCAGCATTTTGTTTGCCTGCGTAGCAGACGATTCTCATGCACTGCCAAAAGCTACGTGGAAAGCTTGCTCTGAATCGAGCCGTATCCCAGTGTGATCCAGCTATTGTTTAAATTTCTTTAAATTCGGCCAAAGCCATGAGGCCCTTATTTGGCTGTGGCCTGACGACTGCTAGCTTTGCATTGGGAACTTGTGTCATTGTGTGTGATGTACTTGAACCGCTGCCACCTGCATTTTGATCTCTGGGAATGCATCCATCAGGGCCCAGCCTGTATGTGTATGCCCGCCCACACTTCAGCGTGGAATCAGTGGAAAGATAACGGTGCGATGCATACGGCTCACATGCCCAGCATACATTCAGCTGCTGTGAGAAACAATGCACTCATTCAAACACTCTTCTGGGCCAGGGAATTCCCTAGCTTTTGCCTATATATGGCATGCAAGAGCAGACTAATAGGCAATGCAAGACTTCATGGACTATTGTTTAAAGAGGTTATTTGGCACTGGGTATCGAGTAGGATTCTTGTAAAAACCTGGCCCAAGGAGTTGTTTGACAGATTGTGACATACTGAAGGCTTTACAAGGTTGTGGGGAGGGCAGGAAGGCAGGAAAGAGAGAAACCACAGCATATGCAAAACCAAACGCACGCACTGTCTGTTTGGAGCACAGAAGGAAAGGCACTTCGCACGACGTCAGCCTGTGTGGTATGTTGGGCTGCCGGTACCAGGCAATGGCAGGACTGAAATAAAAGCTGTAACAGTCATCAGTCATTCAGGAAAAGAGGTGAAGGAGGAAGTGGGAGCTGCAGAGAAGAGCAATGTTGCTCTAATCACCACATTGGGATCCCTCCGACTACGACAGGGAGGACCGCAGGCTTTCCCCTTTGCAAAACAGTGGAGAGGACAGTTTTGTGTAGAGCTGCTCTTCCGATGCCACTGTGCTCTGTTAAGGAGCGTCCGAGTTTCACCCAAGAAGACGCTTCATGCCAGGGGCAGAGGAGTTTTTAACGTCACTGGCCTATTCTGTACAGCAGGCAGGCAAGCAGTCCTGATTGTGATTGCACTCACAGGTTTAAACTAGGAAAAGGTCATGTGTAATAACGCCCAGGTCGGGGTGCATCGTGCTTTCCTTTCTGTGCCTGTTCACAAAGTTTCATAGCCTGTGTGTAACGGGTTCTGTGATCATTTTCTCCAGGATTTTACCAGGGACTGAGGTCAAACAGATTGGCCTGTAATTTTCTGGGTCCTCCCTTCTCCCTTTCTTAAAGATGGGTACCCCATTGACCTTTTTCCAGTCTTCTGGGATCTCTCCTGAGTGCCACGAGTCTTCAAATGACTCTGCCATCAGTGCGTGACGATGTCGGCCGGTTCTTTTAGGCGTAGTTCCTCCAGTCCTGCTGGCTTGTAGATATTTAGCCTTTGTAGGTGTTCCCCCACAATGCCAACGGTGGGAGGGTGGTCACCCCCACCATGATGATCCTGTAGCCTGTCAAGCAGGCTAACCCCCTTGGACTGGTGGAGTACCAACATGAAGTAGTCATTCAAGAGTTTGGTTTTTGTCCTGAGTCCACCAGTTCACCCGTTGGGTAGAGACCTGAGCTTGTGGGCCTGGCCCTTCAGTCCTCCTGCAATCCAGGCTGTTAGCCCCGAGGGTTTGAAGTCACTCTTGAATGGTGGCTATACTATAAGCAAGGTCTATGAGGGATTCAGTCATTGCCAGGGACCTCAGATGCTCAAGGTGAGTTTCTGTTGTCCAGAGGAGGTATGTAATCCCCTGCTCAACACTGATTCTCCTCTCTGTGTCACAGAGAGCACAAGTGTGCCCATCACTTCCACCATCTACTCAGTTTGTCTTTAACTCAAGCTCTAAAGACTTGTTCTTGCAGCTGAGGGGGTGCCAGTGCCAGCTGCGCAAGCCAAGATGAAGCCGTCACACCAGACACTGTCCAGATCGTGTTCTTGCAGGCTTCATAGGAGCATCTTCATCTATTTATAAAGATCTCATTAACAAAAATCATGGCACCCACAATATTTATCTTAAAGTACTATCGTGACAAGGGATAATTTTCCCTGTTTTGTTAAACTGGATACTTGGAACTCTGTCTTGCATGGTGCTATTTTAATTCCCATGAAATCAGTGATGTTTAAATGAAATGGAGTTTTTATTTTAAGTTCTTTAATAAGCTGTATATTTGTGTAAATCTGCCCTATTTAGGTGTGGGGGTGGGTGGGGAAAAAAAGGTTTCCAGTTTATCTAATGCCCAAGGAGTATAAAAGGGCAGAGTTTTTTTACGAAGCAGGTGGCCGCTCCATTTATGTAGCTTGTTATGTGCTGTAACCATTTTTTGAAAAGATCCTGAAACGGCCATGCCATTGTTGTGCAAATATATTCCCTTTCTGCCTCCTGAGACTTTCCCGTAGCCCTGCCTACTCCGATATTTGCACTGCGTTGGCTGGCAGAGCAGTTTTGACATTGCTCAATAGCTGAGCAGTGAGGTGCTAGGTTCTAGCACTACGGTAGTCCCAGTGCTGGTCACCAGGCACTGACAGGATGAGA
Organism: Gavialis gangeticus; assembly: GCF_001723915.1. NCBI lineage: Eukaryota > Metazoa > Chordata > Crocodylia > Gavialidae > Gavialis > Gavialis gangeticus. The sequence continues at coordinate 19,687,433 of NW_017729009.1, forward strand.
GGTGGGTAGAAAGAACCAGAGGTTCATCATGTGTAACCCCCTTGCTCTGGATGCAAGTAATGGCATTAAGTATCCTCAGCCCTTCACTGCACCTCCTACAACACCCACTTAGTTGGGTCTTCCACTCTACTCCCCAAATCAAAGGTCTTTTTATGTGTGCCATGCTCTTCCCTGGGGTGACACCGAACAAGACTCAGTGCCCATTTCTTTCTGCATAATTGTGGATGCCAATTGAATCAAGCCAGCACCTGACATAATCACAAATCAGTTCTATGATTCCTCTATTGCTCATTGCATAGGTCCAAACAGGCCAAACTCTGCTGTGTTACACTTGCATCAATCCAAAGTAATTCTATTAACTTCCCTGGAGTCACTCCAGATCAGTCCAGATGTAATTGAAAGATGAATTTGGCTGAGCTGCAAAACTTCCCATCAGCTCTGGGGCATGACAGGGAGGTCAGGGAAACGTTCTGGTACAGATTCAGCTGTGAAGAAACAGCCTTCTCTCCCTAGTTTAATAAATTGCACCATAAAATAAATTCCCAACAAGCTGTGCAATCCCAGCACCACTGGCTTGCCTTGGTTCTAGCAGCTCATTGATGTTCCCCGGAGCATGTACAATGCAGGAAGTTATCTGAAATTTCGGAGCCTCCTCGGTCAATCGTATGAGAGCCACAGCCCAAGCAGATGAATGCAAATGCTTAACGTCTCCCATCCAGGAGCAAGTCACTGGGAGACCTAACCGCTGGCATACTCACCTGGCTGCCGTTAACAAAGCAAGCTGGGGAAGAAGATAAATAGCAGCAACTGCAGAGGCTTTGCAGCCAGTTTCACTAAGAACAAACATTGAGTGGAAAGAGCAAACACCACCTGCTCAGGAGGAATTAGCAGCAAAGTGGCTGGCTAAACAAAGAGAGCAGAGCGCGGCTCCCCAAGACTGTTTGTACAGCCGTCAGCTCTGGGGTGGGGTACCTGGCCATGGCGGCAGAGAGCCAACGGTGGGGGCGGGGGCAGACTGAGGTGCCAACGTCTGGGGTCTCCAGTACATCCATACAACAGGTGCAGCAGGGATGATCTTGTGGGCAAGGGAGTCTTGCCTTGGCCAAG
>NW_017729009.1:19693539-19721145 GCF_001723915.1 Gavialis gangeticus
CCACCTGCTCAGGAGGAATTAGCAGCAAAGTGGCTGGCTAAACAAAGAGAGCAGAGCGCGGCTCCCCAAGACTGTTTGTACAGCCGTCAGCTCTGGGGTGGGGTACCTGGCCATGGCGGCAGAGAGCCAACGGTGGGGGCGGGGGCAGACTGAGGTGCCAACGTCTGGGGTCTCCAGTACATCCATACAACAGGTGCAGCAGGGATGATCTTGTGGGCAAGGGAGTCTTGCCTTGGCCAAGTTGCTGGGTCTTGCTGCTATAAAGCTGTCCTTCATCTGCCTTATCCATTTAGTTTGAAAGTCATCTGGGGCAGGAACCCAGCAGTGAGCTGAGCGGGACCCTGATCTTGCTAAGGGCTTTAGATCAGACTTGGGTACAAGTAATACAGTAACTTCATGAGCAGCTTCCTACAGGCTTCCCTGCCAGCAGACATCAGCCCTGGAGCTCAAAGTGACAGCGGGATGTCTCTGGACTTACCTGACCTTTACAGATCACAGAGAAGAGATCCCCCGATCCCCTTTCGAAATTAGCTCAATGTTACTAAATGTCCTCTGTGCCCCAGAGCAGCAACGCATGCTCTACAGGAAGAAAAACAGCTCCACCACTGCTGCTTTCTGCAGAGCATGTTTGGGGGAATAGGATGGAGGAAGAGGTGTACGAGAAGCAGTCCCTGCAGGGGAAAGAAATGGGGGTAGAAGACAGCGCACAACAAGCAGTGGAGCTGCCAGGCTTTGTGGGAGGAGATGGCTTAGTGATTCTTTCTATCCAGGAGTATGTGGAGAGCGTGCTACACTGCGGTGCCATGCCGATCTTCAAAAGGCTGAGCAGTGAGATGTCCACACACACCTGGGGGAACTGGAGAGTAGGTGTGAGAAACAGCATCCTGGAGAGACATCACAGCTGGTGAAACAAGTGCTCCTTCTTTGTGCACGGACCTTTAACTAGAAAGCAAAAGAAATGGTAATGTTCATTAGATGCTCTGGTAAGAAATAGATACACATCCAAAAATATTTGAGGCCCGAGTGATCTGCCTTCTGTTGAGCTATTTATTTCCTCTGTTGTGTTAACCGGTTCCTGTGAAAACAAGAGTCTGATTCACCAGGTAGAAAAGATGTCCTGTTCACTTCTGTGCAAAACTGAAGATTGGGAGTCAGAGGTAATCACAGGAGAAGCTCACATTTTGTTTAACCAATAAGCACCCAGCCCAGTGGCTGCAGAGAAAAAGTTTGCAAAATGGGATAGCTAAAAGCTCAGGAAGTGGAAAGCAAAGGAGGAGCCTTTTGTACTCACTTGATTGGTAAAATGCCAGGACTTCCCAGCCCACCCTTGGCTTTCACAGGAGGACCCGACCAGGAGCCTAACCAGAGATGGTCAAGTGGGGCCCAAGCCCCAGGGGCTGCTAATGGGGCAGGAGGGGAAGCACCGAGATGGAGCTTGGGGGCTAGTTACCATCCCATCCCTACCCCTCTCCACACCCTGCTTCTTTCCTGCATTAGCTCTGGATCAGCAACTGGTGGCTCGCCCCTGGTGGGTGGGGAGGTGTCGCCTCCTTTTTTTTGCCACTGAAAATTAGTGTTTAAATGGTCACTTGATATGTCAGCGGCAAAAAAAAGGAGGTAACATCTGTACTCACAGCAGCCACTGATCCTGCACTGCTACAGCTGCTGCTTTGTCCTCCTTGCTGTCAGAGGTGCAGCTGGAGCTGCTGCAGGGAAGGTCTAGGTAGGGGATGGAGGGGAGAGGGACGAGAGGCGGTGACAATCCCTTCGCTCCATTCTGGTACTACCACGCCACCCCCCTCGGACGCAGTGCTGGTCAGCTATGCCTCTGGCCCCTGACTTTTTATGCCTGTGGGTGGCAATATGGGTCTGCAGACGCACAGGAGGGCTCCGCGCCAACTTGGGTTTGTTTTATAGCACACACAATTGGTCGCCTATTCCTGCCACAGCCATGAAAGAATAAAGATGAAAATCCCAGTAATTACTTACTAATGCACCCAAGCCTCTAGCTGTTTTCCTTGAGCAGGAGCTCTGCTCTAACCTCTCTGGTCCGTTCTTCACCCAATTGCAGACACGGCAACAGCGAGTGGGATACAGTGTCGTTATGGCAAAGCGAGGAGTAACTTGGCACCTCCTCAAAGGCAGCTTTTCTCAACTGCCTCATGTTCTGTGACAAACAAAAGAAGGATGCCATCGCTGCCGTGCTTCCAGCCTCCACCTAGATTACACTTGAAAGCCATGAGCCTTGCCAGGACGCCCACGCTGTGCCAATGTGCATCTTGTTTACAGTTGTACTGCAGCTTTGATGTGTTCCTGCCCGTGATGATCACAAGCCACTTCCGGTTTATGAATCCTGTAAGGGGATGAGTGGTTTCTATTCAGCCCATTTAATCAATGAAATGGGAAGGTGGGCTTGTGCCAGCCTGTGGGGACACTGCCAGTGAAGCCACTGGGGGCACCAGTGTGCATAAAGTTACGCCTGGGCCTTTTAGTGCCCATGGCAGGTGCATGCCCGTGACTCCCTGCCATGCCCAGGGCGCCACTGAGAATCCCACCCCACCCACTCATATGTGCTGTCCTGGAAACATTGCCACATTAGAGTGGCCTTGAGGGTATGCCAGTCACCACACCCTGGCCACAGAGCCTGGGGCAGCTCTCACCATGCACTCTTGGCTGCCCAAGGCATCTACTTCCCTTATTTCCAGGATTTGGCTGAGGCAGAGCAGGAGAGAACGGGCAGGGCATGTTTCCAGGTGGAAGTCCAGACTCAGAGACGGGGTGGACAAGCCCTGGAGGCATGGCCTGAAGCAAAAACCTGTACAAGTCAGTGTACATCATGCAGTCTTCAGGGCTGGGGCCATTTTCCTGCTGTATATTGGAGCCTGTGATGGTGCCGAGATACTGTGCTCTGTTAGGAACCTCCTGACACTGCTAAGATACAACTGATATACCACCAGTAAAAGTTAATCAGGAAAGTGAACAGTACAGCCTGGGAGAATTCATACCTTTTGTCTTACAGAAATCTGCATGCTTGTCTTCTTGCTATAGCATCTCCTTTGGTTTGCTTTGGACAGTTTTAATCCCTTTTTGCATAGTGCTCTGAAAGGCAGGAGCAACATATGGTCTATGAGCACCTAAGCTCTTATGAACTGCTCTGCCCTGCCAGCTGCTCAGGATGCCTGTCTGCATCCAAATCACAATGTGTGTAGGTAAGATAGACCCATTACAACACATGGAGGGAAGGCTACACTGTGCTTGCCCCTTGTGGGAGCATGCTGGGGTTGCCCACTGCACCCTGCAGGAGAGCTCAGGGACTCCCCAACCCAAAGGAAGGGAGTGGGGAGCACTTGGCCCTTGAGAGTCACCTCTCCAGGGGTTTCTCCAAAGCAAAGCAGCTCTGTACCATGCCTTTGGTGATGCACTTAACAGGAGCATCCTCTCCTATAATAGTTAATCTGTAAACTTCCTGGGGACCTATAAGAAAATCATTTGTCCACCAGGCAGGGTTCAGTTGCAGCTGATGAGGGGAGCCCAGGATCTCAGCTGTCTGAGCAAGCAACTGTCAAATGCATGGTGCATCAGTCTGATCCCTTAGTTCCTCTTGCAGCTGCTTATGATGTGCTTTCCTAGGATCTTTGCCTTCCCATTTTGCTGCATCTTTGTCATACTGTATATGGATGATTCTACCATGCCGCTTCTTTCCCTGGGCCTGATTGACTGCAAGTTGTACCGCTGAGTTCACGCCACCAGAAGCCCTCTCTCCTTTCATTTATCCCATCATCCCTTTCCTCTGCTGCTGGCTCCTACCTGCTACCCTCACTGCTACGCTAAGGCTACACACCATCTGCTGAGTTTCAGTCTCCTTCATCTCACCAACTGTTATTCCTCTTGATCATGGGCAAACTGCACTCCCATTTTGCATCAAAGGACTCCTAAAATATCAGCTTTTGTAGACCAGCCGGGCTGCAGGAGAGGAGCCAAACAGTTGGCAGTCTATAAGCAGGGAGCATTAATAAAAGCATTACAGGGAGTTTAGTGTCTCATTAAAGTAATGCTGATGAACTGTTTGTCTGCCAGAAGTATGAACTTTTAAAGATTTCCTGCTCTTAATTTTATGTATAATTCAGTCTTTCCAATAAGGCAGCATGCAATGCCCTGGGAACTGTATTATGCACAGGGACAAAGTCAGTGGACTTACTCAGGAAATGTATTAATGCTCCTGAAGGCAGGAGCTGGCCCACAGATTGCAAAATCATAACACAAAGAGTGCAGAAAATGTGCATTGCCTTGTGCTTTTATAATGTAAATGCCACTGAACTCGGGGTATTAGAAGCACTGGCCCAATTTACAACCTGGTAAAACTGGGAACTTTCTGGCAGCCTTGATATAGCCAGTCACGCTTGATTTAGATGGCAGCAGAGTCAAAGCCAACTTTTGGATCCATTATTATGGATTGAACCCAGGCTCTGGATTCAGGCATGCCTGATTTTTGGCATATTGAGACTCCAGATCTGTGCTCCAGCCACCAGATGGCCCCTGTAAGTACCCGCAAGACCCATTAATTCGTGCTGGCATAGATGTGGCCCAAGACTTGAAGCTGAACCAGCTGCATACGTTGCAGCTCTGCTTTCAGCTGGGTGCAGCTGGGACTCTGGGCCAAAGCCTGGAACTACATTGTAAAGGTAAATAAAGGTCATGTTTTACAACTTAGGCTTGTCACCAGTAAGGTGACCTTAGGCTGGAAGGACTCCCATGGTCCTCAGGTTTCTGATCTACTGCCCATTGAACAAGACCTCAGGACTAGCACACCGACCTTGACCAGGCACGCGGGAAGGTAGTTTGGGTGTCATTTATGAATGAATTGTTGGTTTCTGAAACACAAGGCAGGGGCAACCCTGAAAGCAAGAGACCTGATCCCGTAGCCCTTGGCTTTAGTCAAGTACATCCCTTTCTCCAGTAAGCTCATAATCCCTGGGTATGCAATCCTGCATAGATACCAAGAGCTGCACAGAATCAGCTGCTGCAATACAAACAAGACTCCGGCTTCGATGCAGCCGTTTAAACCATCTCCGGGTAAGTGACTCCATTTCTTTAATAAAAAAAAAAAAGTATTGACTCTGTTGCTGGGCAAATGCATAGAATGGTTCCCCATTGTCACCGCTGCCACCTTTGTGTAGCAACTGTAAATGCCAAGTGTCTAACAGGCTTTGCAAAGAAAAAAAACATCCCCTGATAGCAGTGACCTGCTGTGGGGCAAGCAGGTTGGGGCATGCCCAAAGAGAGTGTGAATGCTCTAGGCGGATCTGCTGATGAAAGGGAAATTAATGTGTGTCTCTGTGTAGAAAGAGCCAGAGGGCACTTAAAAAAATGAAAGGGCCCCAGCCTGATTGCAACATTCAGTATCTCCTTGGCAGGGAAACACAAAGCAAATTCATGGATCTGGGCTCTCTGGCTCGCATGGGATTTCACACTCGAGTAACTCTGTTGACCCGGATCACGCTGAGGTCCCAGTCCTTGAAATATTACCACATGCGTGGGACTGGAAAGGGCCTGCTGGGACCTTGAGTACAGTTCCCAGCATTCACATGCAACTTTTTATCTGAGGATTCCCCCAAAACCACTGCTTCAAACCCTGCCATGCAACTACAAAGTACCAAACCACAAACCCCGAGAACCTCCTGCAACATGATGTGTGGTAAAGGCGAGACAGATGAGGGCACTGCCAACGCCCTGCCACTGCCACGACAGGGAAGTACCGGGTTAATATGTATACTCAGAGGACCGAGCCCCACGCTACAGAGAAAGGCAAAACCACCTGCCCAATGGCCAGGAGTCACTATTCACTTGACAGCTGGACTGTTAAGCTCAAGGATGTCTGCAGAACTGGGACCAAGCTGAGAGGAAGATCAGGCCCATACTGCTGAATAATAATGGGAAAACTTTGCAGTGAGTAAAAACAGAAATTCCCCAGCTTGCGGTCTCCCTGTGACCTCAGGTGCCACCATTATCAAGCACACATACACCCAAGGGCTTGCTTGAGTGCAGTTCCCTGTACACGTTTCAAGGGCAGGGGCCATGCTTTGCATAAGACTGCACAAGGCACCATCTGATTCAGACCGTTGCTGCCACGAGTCAAAAATAAGACGAGAAGCACAACACCGAGTCCCTTATGACAGCGCTGAGGTCCCCAGGGTGAATCACTGTCGCTAGCTTCTAAATATAGAAGGAAACATTTCTTTTTTTCAGTAAATGGAAGTGGCGTCTATTATTAAAGCATTGGACTGACTTCATGCCCTCCTCAGAACAATCCCCACTGGGCAGAGAGGCGTCACCCCAGGAGCTAGGCAATGCGAGCAGCAGCGCTCATGAGCATGTCGCTGTCCAGGGCATGGCGTGGATGGACAAGCTGCAGCCGTGTTTGTAGGTGAAGTGAACACAGGTGTTGGTGCTTTCATCTCCTCTCATTGCAGATGGGCTGGAGCTAAACTGGGCTGCAGTTGGGCTGCATTTGGACCTGAGGTTTTGATACAGGCCTGCCTCTAGTATCAACCTTAACTACCTTGTTTCCCCATTACTGGGACTGTGTCTACCCCTGGGTGCGCGGCTGTGGGCTGGTCATGACAGACCAAGATAAAATGAAGGAAGACCCTGAGCCAGGGAGTTTCCTGGACCACGTCTGGTCCCACAGACTAGCTGAATGCGCCGTACGTGGCACCGCAGCACTGGGTAAGGGTGAAATCCAAGGCCACACGGCCACGCTCATCTGGACACGGCCTTGGATTTCACCCTTACCCACACTGCACCATTAAGCACTGCGCTGTGCAAAGAGGCCTTCACTCTGCTTCCTATAGGCATCTTTGTAACCTTGTAATGTGAGACGTCTGGCTGGTATGGAGCCAGCATAGCCACCTCCATGTCATCCCCTATGGCACAGGACTGAAGACAGTGGCTGGAGAAGACCTACCCCATCAAGCATCATGACCCCTCAAAGGCCGTCCTATTCCTTTATGTACTCCTCAGCTCTGGTGCTGCCGGGGATTGGAGCTCAGTGGCCCCCTGGGACAGGCTGGGACTGGACTTGGGATTTGTAGCTTTGGTACAGGAGTCTGTGCCTGTTCCCAGATGCACGAGGGGTTGGCTCTCATGTTCACTCTGAACAGTGTCCTCTAGAAAAAGGCTTAATGCGGATTGATGCTGCCAGGATTCTCGTCCTGTTTTCCTGGTTTTTGGTGTTTGTGTCCGGAGTTGTACCCCATCTTTGGCTTTATGGCATGTGTATAATGAAAGGGGCACACCAACATATACTCCTCAGAGAACTGTAGCAGTCACACTTCAGTGCAAAAGACAAAAATGAATGGAAGAAGTTGCAAGCGTTGCATTTTTGGCAATTGCAGGAGAGAGAGAGCCAGTGTATGCAGGAACAGAAAGGACAAAGAAAACAGAAGAGCTGCGATAACGTCATCTGCTAAGAGCCGCAAATGATCAGCTGAAGAGCCACGTGCAGCTCAGGAGCCACAGCAGTGTTTATGGAGGGAGAATAGAAAAGTAGCTAGTAACATTTCCAGAACTTTGGCTCCTACATTACTTTTGACAATGGACATTAGGCTGCTAAGCAAAGTGCTGTTGGAAATGGTGCCCCCTCCCATCTTGTTCTGCTAGAAGGCCATCAGTAAGTGCTGTTTTTTGCATCTCTTTCTTAGTCCTGGTCCTAGAAACAGCATCAAAATCCAGCAGTTCATGGCATACCCTTCCTCCTTCCCCTAGCACATCCCCTGTGGTCTAACACTAACCCCAACTACAGATCTTGACAAGGTGCAAAAAGAGGAATTATTGTTATTAAGCTTGGAAACTATAGATGGCTGGTGGATTGGTAGGAGAAAGTCCTCTGGCACTGAGAGCTGCTGCACTTTTCAAATGCTTTGTTTCAGTAGACCACACAAATGGAGAAGTGATGAGGGGAAGTGATGCGTGACTCACAGCAGAAAGCAATGGAGCTCCACTCAGAGGCACCTTCCTCCAGTTATTTATAAGTCTCACTACTGATGCTCAAACCTGGAGGAGTGAGCTGGCTAACCACAAGTCTGTGGGTTTGCTTGTGCACTCGTATCTCTGCTCCTGCAGGTGCACTGCACACAGGACTTGGCCCTAGGGGAGTTCCCATGTGCACAGAACAGCTTCGGGGTGTCTTCCAAAGATTGTAGTGTAGGCCTTTTGCCTCTGAGGTGGTTTATTGAAGAGCCTCTGAAATGACTGTCCTTTGGTTATTTTCTAGTGTAACCCCCACAGCTGGAGAGAGGCATTGGCTGTGTCAGCACTGGACTTTCCCAATCGGTTTCCATTCTGCGTTGGACCAGAAGGCTGGAATCACGATGGCTAGGACACTTGGGATATCCATCAGGCTCAAGTTCCTATTTTACCTCATTCGAAGCAGAGATTTTCATCTGAAAACTGGCAGAGCATGGACTTGAACATGGATGTGCTAAGCAGGTACTCTAGATGCCAGATTGTGAAGCATGGAAAAAAAAAAAAAGCTTTCTCAATGGAAATGTCAGCAAAACTTTATGTCCCCCTGGAATGCGCTGGTTTTGACCACGTGTTTGGACCGCTTGTTCTGCAGTTGCTAAAGGGAGCTGTAGCTTTATTCCAAAAGGCATGTGAAACTCAACATGACCAGTTAGCTCATGAGAAAGTCCTAGAGGAAACTCCTCCTTCAGAATCAATGGCAGCTGATCTTACTTCTTACAGGGCAAAGTGAGGGTGTCAACAGCAGAAAGGGAGTGGGGCAACATCCCTCAAAGAGCATCCCAAACTCTCATCCCTGTAGATATTTTTATTCAGCTGCTATTCATCATTTGGTGTTCTGCAAAGGCAAAAAAAATGCATAATACAGTTCCATCAACTTTCTCCAGCCACTTCTGGAAGAAATGCCCTTGTAATGATCATAAGCGTAAGCCCAACTTTCTCCGCTGGAGGAGCAGGTGGGCACTGGGCAGTGATTTGCAGAGCTTGGGCTCATCAACTGCTGAGGTGTTTTGGCTCTCCACAAAATGGTGGTAACAAGAACATGCAAAATGCGAATATTTTTGCATGCTTTGCTGAAAAATTTGGACCTGGCTACTTAAGCAGACAGTATATAAGAACACCAAATGAATGGGTGTGAGACCTACATGTTGGCACTTCAGCTCAAATCCCAGAAACAACACTTCCAGAATAAATGAAGCAGTCAAAATTATAAAGGTGTCTATCTAGCTTGATGTGAACAATAATGACTGTTAAAGTTTTAGGGGATTGATTAGTTTGGCACTTTCTTTTTATTTGTGGTTTTGCTTAGTAGCACAAATCATGAGTTGTTTCTTGTACCAGAACTGCACAATTGTAGAACAAAACAGAAAGCACTGATATTCTCCCTGCTAACATCAGGAAAATTCATCACCAAGGTGTGTTGCATGTTTGGACCGTCTTTCACATCCAAAATGTTTTTATTAATAAAAATCTTCATTTGTGTTGTTTTTCCAAAACTATTTGCAGCATTTCTTAAAAATCAAAACACTGTTGGAAAAATGTCCTTGATCAAAAACCAATAGTTCCAGTGCAGAAATAGTTTAACAATAGGTTTGATGAAATGTATATATATAGAGAGAGAGAGAGAGAGAAAGCGAGAGAGATGCACGTTCACACACATATATACACACATGCATACACACACACACACACACACACACACACACATACATGTATACAAACACACATAAAAATCCAACAACTTTGGTTTACAATGATATGGGAAGATGTCTCAACTTCCATCCCAGTCCCCTTAACCAACTCCACTTAACAATGTGCTGAGAGATGGGACGGGGGGAGTCTGTGCAGTGACAAGTTGGGGTTGGATAAATAACTGTCTCCCCAGAATTGCAGGAACAGCCAGAGGCAGTTGAGTATGCCCTGCTGTACCCTGCTGAAAAGCAAGGAGGAAGGCTCGTTTGTTATGCAAATATCTACTTGAGCCTGGCCTGTACAGTGGAAAGCTCTTGAATTATTTTAGGCAGAGGACAAAAGTTCTTTTCCCTCCCCTATCATCTAGGAGCTTTGCAAAAACAAAACAAAATAGAAAGCCCTAACTGTGTGAACCATCTGAAAATGATAATCCCTCTGCTTTCCTGGCAAGAGGCTGTACAGCCCAGCATACGCAAGCGGTTGAAAATAGAACAATTAAAAAAAAGTGTATTGGAAGTTGCCTGAGTTTATTTTGTCTGGATGACAGCACATACTAATCATCTCACTGCCTTATCTCCAAGATCGGGCTGGGGAGGGCCACACTCTGCTAGGCGCTGCAAAGGGATATTCCAGTGCTAACAGGAAACCAGTCACTTCCCGACTGCACACTGTGTAACCCACCTGAACATTGTTGAACTTGCTCACTGCATGAACGAAGGCTCTCGGGGAAAGGATAGGACAGAGGAATTAGTCAGGGCTAATAAAGAGCTCAGAGCTGACCCATCAAGCTTGCAGCTTGGCATGCCCAGTTACAAATCAGTATTTCTAGGGGGGCATAGGCACAGCAAGGAGTGGAGCACTCCAGTCCTGCTCTTTTCTCCAGATGTGCTTTTCTGCCCAAGGTAGCCCCTGTCTTGCCCCAGCGGATGTGCATGCTTTGTGGATGCCCTGGTTGCATGCTCTCCTAGCTGTTAGTCATGGATGTAGTGTCACGGCTGCATGTGATACATAAACCTGCCATGTTTCCCCTACAGAGGATGCTACGGGGCTAATCCTTCCCATGCCAGAGTCAAAAGCAGAACTCAGAACGAGGACAGAAAAGTCAAACCAGGCCAAGAGCATAAGCTGTGGCTGCAGCAAATGTGGTGGGAACTCACTTTTCTTTTAGTGCTGTGCTGTGTGCCTGTTTACCAAGCCGTTCTTCTGAGACTGTCTCCTCACTAGCATTTGCAACTGCTAAGCTATCTGTGCTGGCCCTGAGCTGTATTTCAGGCCAGAGTTTCCTCATATACTCCCCCAACAGCCGCCTTACCTTGTCTTTCATTCCCACTCCTGAAATCACCAACTCACTGCTAAGGCAGAGAACTAAGAGCATAGAGGATCATAGAGACACTGCCTCTGTGCTCTAAAACCTTCTCAAACATTAATCAGCTCGGTGTACATTCAGGGAATTGCCCTTCAGAGGGACCCGTTCTTGGAGATGTCATGTGCACGGTCCAGCTTTCAGCATGCCCGTGGCAGAGATCATCCTCTCAACAAATGCCAGCGACCGGGCCGTGATGTCCACGCTCCAGAAGCTCACCCCCCCCTAAAAATTTGCAAGCCTGGTTCTTCTACCACGTGGTGTTCAGTAATCACTCAGAGCTCTGGAGTCTGACAACTCTGCTTCCTCCCAGGGGGGAGCTGGGCTCAGTGGTTACCAGCACCGAGTAACAGGAGCTTCTGCATCACCTAGCAACGACATTCCACTGCCTTGTGCCAGAGCTTCTTAAAGGTACAGTTTCTCAGCATGGCTAACTGCCCAAAATACATCTCCTTAGAGTGCCTATGTAAAAAGCAGCCACCCTCCGGCTATCCCTTGCACTCCTGGACAACAGTGGATGCTAGGGTAGGTGAGGTGTGTGTTGGCAGGTGCGGGGAGCGCTCATGATAGAGTCTGTTTCTGCCCCGTGCACTCAAGGGGACTGGGATGTCCCACTCCACAGTTAAACTTCTGACTTGTTCTTCCAGCAGAGACTCTAGGGTAATAGTTAACAGGGAAGGGGGTGGAAGAAGCAACAATCATTAGCAATGCATCTACAGGGCAGTGGTAGTAATTCAACTATCAGCTTCTGGTTGCTGAGATGGTTTCAGGTGCAACTACTCTATTGAGAACATTGGATGGCAGGTGCTTAAGAGTGTGAGGTATCACGAGTCTTAGGTAATGAGATCCTTATGTGGAGAGCAGAAAAAAATCAGTTTGTCCTGCCCTGCTGTGCAAGCAGAAACCCTGCTTTCTAGCCCTTTGTGCATGTGGGCACTGCCTAGACAAATGAGAGGCAACACTGAAAATTTCCCCTCCCCGGTGAAGCCTTCTTCCCCCATCAGATACACATCTTGTTTTTACAGTCACACAGCCAAATGTGGATGGCACAAAAATGGTCTCTATTAATGTCTTTGGCTCTCCTCCCATGCTGTTGTGCATCGGCATCTCACTGAAATGTCCTCATACAGGGTTGCTTGCTAAAAGGGGGAAGCCTCACTTTTTCCATACACAGCATGTCCTACATGAACCACTTGAGGAAATTCCTGTGCCTGATTTTTCTCACAGTTCAACAGGCCTCTCTTAACTGTGCCCTGCACAATCCCTTGGGCAGCCCGCTGAATCTTTGGGGGACAGTCTGTGGCTTTGAACTGCAACAAGAGGCATTTGGAGACTTCCTTATCTTAATAAAGTAATTGGATGGCATAAACCAGGTCAATGGATCAGTTGGAAACTGAAAAAGTGCTCCAGAAGTGATTAAGATTCATGTTTTAAGGCAGTTTCTGTTCAATTAATATCAAGGAAAGTGGCCTGGTTCACATTACAAAATTTCATAGCCTTTGGACTGTTGCATTAGCTGGCAAATTTGACTTAAATTTGCAGAAATCCCATCATTTTTCTCATCCCCCCCAGTTCACTTTTGTTTGCTTTTATGAGGGAAAGGTGAAATATATACTTTTGATTCAAAATTTGAAACAGAAACTTGGTCTCCTGTGGCCCAGTCCAGCGCATGCTTCATTAGGCACTTTGTGCTCAGGATTCACAAGCATTTTGTTAACTGCCGACTTAAAATCTGAAATAGAGAAGTATTGGTGATGGAATCATACTATTGGAATTTTATTTGATTATTTCATTATTATCCATGAGGAAAATGAGCAATTAAGCAGACTGCTCTGGGTTATGCAAGGAGCCAGTGGAAGGGCAAGGAATAAAGCTCTAGGCTTTCTAATTCCCAGTAGTCTTCTGTAGCACATGCCCTGCCCTTCTGCATTACCTCTCAGACTGAGACAGATGAGCTTATATTTCTATGTGCTTTAGGAAATATTTACAAAGGGCCTGCATAATCATCTTGAAGCGAGCAAAGAATGACGGGGCTCGTTGTAGCATGTGAGCACTCAAATGATGTCAAAAGACTTATTCAACTGAACGCAAGAGGCTGCCTTAATAACCAAGCGGTCACAATGAGCCCAAAAGGCTCGCCATTATTATCATTTCTAAGGCTGAAGTGTATTGAGTGACAATCCCCATTATCCGGCCTCTCATTGTGAGCACTTTCAAGGCATCCTGGCTGTAGGGCTGATGAGGTAAGTGAGGCACGTCACTTTGAGACATGTGGATTGTGCTGTGCTACTACGATGCCCGGGGAGTGGCTCGCTGTTATAGCAGAGGCTTAGCAACAGCTTTGTCTAGCTAGTAACACTGGACTTTTCAAAGGAGTCCATCATGCATTTGGGAAACCGAGCAAGGATCCAATTGTCAGAAGCACAGCACCCAGCACCTGACATGATTTACTCCAGACCTCCGAACAGCTCGGTGTCCAGCATGCCAGGCTCATTGGGAGATCTGCTCTTTCTTGAGAGTGACACATGCTTGATGATCTGGGCTTCACCTTTCTCAGTACCCCCTGGCTCTTCCCCTTCTGAGTTCAGTCTGGATAGCAACCTAAGTGAATAGTGCACTTCACAAATAGCCCTCTTGCCTAGTCTAATTAGGGCTTTGGTGGCTCTTGAGAAGTCTCTGTGCAGATGATCCGTGTACCTCCAGGGAGAGCTAAACCAGCCCACAGCTATTTGTCTCATCATAGGACACAACATCGACAACAATTGTCAAGTACCAGGCATGGGTCACAAGCTCCTTGGGCAGCTCTTGCAATATGTTATAGTGTTCAGAGTGCTTGGTCACATGCACAAAGGCAAACTGCTTTGACATTTTCTACAATTATCAAAACTGATGCACATGCTTCCCCTGCCTTCTGCCTGGCTGTTTCTATCACATCATTAAGAATGCAGCTAACGCTGGAGGTTAAAGATGAAGTTGTAGGGTGAAACTGCACTCATGGTCAAAGGCATTCATGAGCACGAGTGACCACACAGACTGCACAGCTGATAGATAAATAATCCTGGCATTTCACCCAAAGTACATCAAAGTCAAGGGCAGGGAGGTGTGTCAAAGGGCTTTAGAGCGGCATCCTCTAAGGAATGAATATTGGTGAGCTGGAAAACCCCAAACTATTTCTTGGCTAAAGGAGAGGAACATTCATTGGTGAAGAATCATCCTTTGCACTCTTCCTTCACAGCTCTCTGAGCCACAGATTTCATTCCATGATTTAGTAATATGGGCTATCACTACATGAAAAACAATGACACTGCGTTCAGGCAGTCACAGCATCAAACTAAACCCTGTTGAATCTGCTAAAGAAAGGACAAGCTCATCAAGCACATGGAGGAGACTATTTAAGCCTTAAATTGTTTACAGTCAAACACACTCTAACTCCTTGGATTTATGGTTCACACCCGTAACAGCAGCACCAGCAGCAATGGGCAGGGAGCCATCGTGAAACGTCATATCCCATTTCAGTTTCTTCAGGACAGAAACCGTTGCAGGAAACATTGTGGTCCTCAAATGCCCCAGTGCTAATGGGAATAAATGATATCAACAAGAACTGATTTATGGCTAAACCACAGTAAAAGCTACAGGGTGACAGCAACCGAGAATTACTGCAGGCTGTTCCATTGTCTAACCCATGGGGATCTGTTTCTTATCCATATTTTTGACCGAATTTTTGCAGTGCATACCAAACCCGTGGGCAAAGTAGCTGTACATGCTATTGTTCTGACATGTAACATCTGCTTATTCAACAGATCTGTTCCCTTCATTTCTTCAGGGTCAAAAGAGCTGGCAGACTGAGTTTTACTGGTTCTCACTGAAAGGTTTTGCTCTTTGTTGGCTAGGCTTGAGTTGGCTGACTGACAGCAGTGGGACTATGCAGAAGTTGCCAATGACATAATTTAAAGACCATGGGGGTGCCCAGGTGTAAGTGAGCCATACCCGGCCTTTTGGTCATGGGTGACAGCTGGTGGGAGAAAAGCAATCCAGCTTGCCTGTCAGAGCCCAGGTTGAGTTTGTGCAGCTGCTGGTTAGCAAAAGCCATCTTTGTTTCCTGTATGCTAAGCACAATTGCAAGGGTATTTAGTGAGAACCAGTGGGCAGGAAATACAGGGCTATGAGGCTATCAAGATGTGTAGCATCTGGGGAGGTGGGGGGTGCTCAATCGATGTGATTATAGCATAGGAATAAAGACTTAAGCCTGCTGCTTCCATCTGCATCTGGCCTGCTGATTTGTCCTTTTATGAAGCTGTTTCATCAAGTTGAGTTCAAGGAAGATGCGATGCCCAAGCCTTGGATGGCACCAGGAAACAACCATCGTATGGCAGGGGGCATGACTCCCCCTGCCCAGTTTCTGTTCCAGGTGGAAAGTAGAGAGGCAAGCAATAAAATGGCAACATAAACATAACCTTGTTGGGGGGTTTTTTTCTGTTCCTCTGAACTTTGCTCAGTTGACCTGGCTTGTAAAGAAGTTCCTGCAAGTATGCAAACCTAACCCACTGGTTCCACTGGGTCAGACTACACTTCAGCTGTCTTGTTGATAACACTGGCCTAAGACTATTCTTCCTGTAGCTCTGTAAATCCCTGGGTGCAGGTATGGAGCTATTTGGCAGACTCATTCTGCTGTCCAGACCATGTGGGTCTCATTAATTTAATTCAGGGTCATGAAAGGCTGAGAGTTTCTCTGACATGAGAGCAAAACAAAGAAAAGCAGAGGATATCTATCTGAACACGCAGCAGGGAACTGGGCTATAAGACAGTCATAAACTACATGGTAAATAAGCCCTGTCCTGTTCCCAGAAGCAAAGGAAAGGCTGAAGTTTGAATAGCAATTGTGTTGGGTGCTGTGGCAGGAGTGGGCTAGAGATGCCATCAGTTTATAGCTTCTCACTGCAGTCAAGCTAGAATTAACTCATCATAACAGACATCAGTGAACCGGTGCTTTCGGGAATGGGTGTAGGAAGAGAAACTCCAACCCCCTGTGTGTAGACACAAGTAGCTCCAGATGCAGAAGACCACCCAGGCTCCACTCGCTGGGGACTTTTATAGGTGACATCTGCTCTTTCAGGTTTGAGTCCCAAGGTATTACTGTGCACCTGCACGGCAGGTGGCTTCAGCTGCCAGCAGACACCACTGCAGTGATGTAGAGCATTATTGTTTAATTACATTTGTGAACTTTGGTAGATGCCTGGGGCAACGCTTCATAGCACTGCTGCTCACGCTGGGCTCTGGCAGACGTCCTATAACCAGCAGCTGGATTGGATCCTGCTCCCCTGGTGCAAGACTCTTGCCGCAACGGGAATGAATCTGGGTCTGTGGTGCACGTGGACTAAGGAGTGCAATGCCCACCACGGTGCTGGGGCAATCACAAACTAAGGCAGATGCAGTGAATTAAAGCACCATTCCAATGCTGGGCTTATGGTAATCAAGCTGCTACCTGAAATGTTTCATACATGTGCTCCTTCTGATCACATGTATGAAAGGAGAATGCCAGGCCCAGTGAACTGTTTCAAAATACCTGCGGGGAATTTAGATTGCTAAGGAATCTCAGAGCATGCTGGAAACTCCCTCTAACACAGTGTCTTAGCATTTATGCAGCGCTTTTTTCTTGCAAATGCTGATGAGTCAATGATCATAATACTCATGGGAAGTTATGTATCTGTGTCACTCAGAGCTGTGAGCAAGTTTTGAGGGCTCTGAAGAATCAGCGTCCCAATGCCTTGTCCAATACCACACCCAATACATCTGGCAGAGCCGGGATTAGACGTTGAAGCGCCCAGATTTCTCCTAGAATTCAATGGGACCTGCTGAGGTATTTCTGTCTGTCACTCATGCAAAATCACGGCTGTGAGACTTTCCAAACTTGCTGGTGCTCCTCTCAGCACTGGGGTGCACACCTGCATGCCCATTCACATGCCAGCCTCAACATCCTGGCCTCAGCTTTTTCCACAGCCACTATCTTCTTCCATCCCAGAGGCAGCTGTTGGGGGTGTCACACAGATCAAAATGACAAATCCAGGTTTTGCTGTTTGTTGGCTTTTTCCATTTTCTCATTCATTTTGGCCACGCATTGAAGTCCGTTACCCTGTGCTTGTGGGCACTTCACGGGCCTTGTGCTCCGATGTTTGTGTACCAGATTCCTCCAGGGGCTATTTATTTGATCAGAAGTATTTGTCCCTATTGGGAAAGTTAAAAAGTCATTATAAAATGACAGTGGGGCTTAGATTTTTTTTTAAAGAGCATTTTTTTCTTTTCATTTTTAATAATAATAAAAAAAATCTACATTGAGTGAAATCTGAGTTGGCATGGGTCCTTTACATCGCCGCCAGAAAACCCCAAACCTGATCTCCAAAATCATGGATTGTTACTTAGTTGTCAGAGCATTGTGACATCTGTGGTTACCTACAATATCTGATCAACGCACGGCTGATTAAATGTGTGAGGGGGACACCAAGGTAATTTGCTGCATTGGCATCAAGAGGGTTAAAAATATGCAGCTAGCTCTGACCAAAATGGAGCTGGCCTTTCAAAGCAGGGACGCTGGCTTCTTTCTTCCGCCTTCTTCTCAGCTGGCATCCAGCGTCTGCAGTGTGACTGATGTGACGGGACAAACTGTGCACCATTCAAGCTAGCTTAACCCCCTCTCTCCCACTCCCCTCCCCACTGCCCTGCCGTGGAAATGTGTGTGTGTGTGTGTGTCTGCACCCATGTGAATGCAAGCATGCAATTTTAACTTTTGTGCAATATTGTTTTTGTTACCACTGGTGAAAAACTCTTTAAAGCCCAGCTCCTCCCTGCCCCTCCACCTCTCCCCCTTGCTCCCTGCCCGTGGCTCTCTCGCATGGGATTTTCTGCTTTTGTTGCGTTTCAGTAGAATTGGCCAAATGCCGTTAGGCACCAGCCAAAACAGACGCAGAAAACAGAATCCAGTGTTCTCCCTGGCACATGCCAGCTCAGCTCCCAGGTATAAATCCATCCTGTATCCCGCAGGCTCTGCTGAGTCAAGGCTGGTGAGGGCAGGCAGGGAGCCTGGGTGAGAAGGAAGGAGGAGTTGCAGGGGAGGATAAGAAATGGAGGCTTTTTATGCAGCCTCCAGGCTTTTCCTCCTGGAGGCTGCAGTTGCAGGTCAGATGCCCCGCGGCAGCCCCCGCTTTGCCTACTGAATAATGTGGGGGATTGGATTCTCTTTTAATAAATCCTCCCTCTGGGATGAGCCTATTGACACCCAGTGCAGCAGCGTGGGACGGCTGCAACGTGTCATTCCAACAGCACGGACGCTCCACATGCTGTCTGAAGTAAGGGCTATTTTAAGATTTCTCTTGCTACGCTGTGAAGATGCCATGGAAGTTTGCCCCCGGGAGACGGGCTGGGCTGGTGGGTACCACAGCCTGCCCGTGAGAGGCAGGGAGCTGCTGGGGTGAGGAAGGAGCTTTCTTCAGTGGCCCACTACTGTACCCGTTTGGGTGAGGAGGGGATTTACACCTTCTTCTGAGGCATCTGGTACTCAGCACTGCAGGAGTCTGGATGCTAAGCTAACTAGACCACTATGGCCAACTTGAGGTGTTTATACAAGCTGAGGATGTGTTGATTTACTGGCCAACTCTGGAAAACAGTAGGTAAAAGGGTATCGGAGCCCAAGTCCTCGGAGGTTTTGCTTTTACCGCTCTGATTGCTCTTAGAAAGACTGGGTGACTCGGAAAATCAGTGATAAGACATTTTGCTGATCCCAAGATCCAAATCCAGCTCAGCAGAGTAGTGACTCGTCACCTACCTGACGGTGGCAGCCTGGGCAAAATGAGTCCCCTGAGTGGGTGGATGTCCACATCACTAATCAACGTGGTACTAATGGGCCTCAGTGGCCTCCTGCATCAGCAAGGTTCTTCCCTTGTGACAGCGGCTGCCACAGTCGAGCAATTTTTTTTTGCTTTAGTAAAGCAGGTGAGCCAACCTCTCCTGCTAGACTTGGAGTGTGACTTTCAATGCCCTTTCACCATTCTTTGCAATCACACTTTTCATATAAGCCCTGGTTACTTGGACTTCAGAAACACGGGTTTTAAGGTTAGAGAGACTGGTACGATCATCTAGTTTGGCTTCCAGCTTAGCAGGTAGCAGAATCGCACCCACTAATTTCTGCATCAGACCCATGAGTTCCAAGGCCAACTATCTCTTTTTAAAAATACATCTAACTTGATAGAAAGATGAGTGCTGGTGAATTACTTTGATAAATATTCCCAGGGGCTAACTGCTGATTTATCTACCTTCAGCTTCCAACTAGTGCATCTCTTCATACTGTTTTTTAACTATATAAAAGAGCCAGCTAATACTTAGGCAGAGCTCTTATGATGTACGCACATGCAATGTGGGAGACTAATGCATTGATCACAGTCATAAAGACTTTAACAGAGATGAGTGTATTTCCTGTTTGTACAGTGATAAAAGTGCACCGTTCTACTCACATTGACACCGCTGCTTCTGCTCCTCTCCAGTTACCTCTTCTTTCTCTTCCTTTGTTCTCTTTTTTCCACTTGCATTTCTCACAGCTAATGAATGCTATGCTTGTTGCATGGTATAGCTTTTTTTTCCAGATGTCAGATTGTAGTTACTGCAATGCTGTGGATGTTTTCTTTGTGAGACAGTTTTTAAATTGCAAAAAAAATTCACAAGTGTGTGTTCCCCCCCTCCACATCTCTGTGGTGCAGGGTAAGTCAGAAGGCAGAGTCTGCAGGGTCAGTTGTGATCCAGTGCACTGAAACAGGTCTCTATATTACAGGTATCTTGAGACCCCGAGGGCAGGTCATTGCACTTGTTTTTTTGGCTTGCTTTCCCCATCTGTTAAGTGTTTGCAAAGCACGTTGGTATCGATGGAAAGGCAAGCACATGAATATTAAAAGTAAAGTGATTTTTTCCCTGTGTGGTCGATTACTGGAGTGGAGGAGCCATGTGAACCCTCCCTTTGTTCAGCCCAAAAGAGAAGATAACCAGAAAAATATACGCAGGCGCTGCAGGCATGACTCAGTGCAAAGGGAACCCCTGGAGTGGTATTTTCCAGTAGCTCTAACTCACCATGTCACACTTCCAGCCAAGCTTACGTGAAATCCTTTTGATCATTCCCATTGGTGAATTGCCTAAGTCACTTGTGGAGTCACTGACAATAGGACACTAACCCAGGAGTCCTGACAGCCAACCCCATGAATTAACCTCTGATTCTCACTATAAAACCCAGTTACAGAAGTTAGTAGGTTGCTTGTGTTTGTCACTTACTTAGGTGTAATGTATTCTACTCCCAGAGTGTCACTACGGCTGTGGTGGTAGGAAGGCAGAGCCCTGGGCAGCATTTCCCTGTAGAAGCACCTTTATCCCATCCTTAAGTTTCAGCATTGATTCAATTTGATGGCAGAGCTGGCCAAGTCCGAACACCATGGTCATGGACTTATTTCCCATGCGTGATTCTGGCTCCACAATTTGGTTGCTTGTTCTCTCGTTCTGCTCGAACCTTAAATACTGGGGGCTGACCCCCCCCTATAGACCTGTGATCTAGTTGGGGATGGGCCTGCTTTGAGCGGGTGGGGGGGGGTTGGACTAGATGAGCCCTTCCAACCTTAGTTTTCTATGATTCAGTGTTTGTATGCCAGAAGATAAAAGGTCCCAGGGATTTTATCTTTCTTATCTTCTACTTCCTTCCTTCAGCCTTTGTAGCATCCCCCTTGGGGATGCAGGAAGATAAAATTACTGTAAGTCTCATCTGGGATGACCCCAGTGAATTAAGTTGAAGGGATGGGAAGCACCCTGTCTCACCAGGGCCCATTGGGTCACCTGGGGGAATGGACAGGTAAAGACCATTGGCCTCCTCTGTCCTCTTGAAGTCAATTCTGCACTTCCTCAAATGCTGAGCAGTTTATTGCTGCCTAGCTGGGAGGAGCTGCTGGGCCAGGCTCACCGATTGCATTAAATGTGCTGCGTGTTCTGAGTACCCAACAACCCTCCTGATGTAAGGTCACTTTGACAAGCTGCCCAGTCTGGAAAATACCATTGCTAAGTGGAAGCAGAGGGTAATGCTTATCATCCTCACCCTGTCAGCTGCTGGAGCTGGAGATTAGGGAGCCCGTTCTTATCATCCTAGCAGCTCTGCAACTGAGACCCGCATCCTTTCACTTTGCAGTCAAAGGGGACAGACAGAAAGTTGAATGGTGATCTGTAAAGCTGCACTGACAGAAATAGGTCCCTGGGTCTCACTTTGACTCACTGCCTTGATGAGGACCTGTTGAGTTGCTTTGCAAAACTATTGCACTGATGGGATGTGCATGTGTGTGTTTTAAACATCCTCCCATGTAAACTGCAGTGTACTGAGCTGGAACAACTCCCTGTGACATGCGTAAAAGGACCGGCTTGCAACAAGTTCTTGCTCTGCCGCTGCATGTATTTCATGGTCCAGGCAGTGTCAGATGTGAGGAAGCAGGTGCTTGTGTCCGCAGTTTCAGCAGCCTGGAAGGGGCCACAGTTACTTACGGGAAACCCTCAGACTGCTACTTCCTGAGGCAACAAGTTGTACAAATAGGAGTCTCTTCACTGGCTATTGGGAGTTGTAAGGGATCACATGGGCCCCCTCCCAGCGGGGATCAATGCTGTAGGGACATGCCACAAAGGAGAGTCCCTGCTTGCAGGGAGCCTGCAGTCTCAACAGGGTGGGAGGGAAAGTGAGAAGCTACATCTTGCACACGGCAAGTCCGAGGCAGAAACAGGACTACAATCCAGGTCCCTTGAGTCCCAGCCCTCTGCCTGGTCCAGAGGCCCACACCGCCTCCCCCCCAAGTGCTGAGGTCACCGCTGCTACTATTATCATTACACCCTTGAGTCAGCTGGGAAATAAGGTTTAGGGCAGTAACAGGGATTAAGACCCAGCCCATCTCATGTAGTTTTGCCAGTGGGATCACGTCTGCACCTGAAGCTCCTTTCGGGTGGCAAGGCCTCGTCTTTCTGCCAGCAGAGCTATACCAGCTCTCCCGCCAACAGAAGGCTTCTGCTGCCAGCTGCCAGGTGACCCAGGGGGAGACACCCATCCTGCTGTGGGCTGCCACGGCCCCTCTAGCAGCTGTACCAGGTGCACTTTGGGCCCTGCTGGCACAGCTGCTGTAGTGGAGCAACAGGGATGCAGCAAAAGCCATGTGGGCGTAGGGGCCCCAAGGCACACGTGGTCTGCTGCCAGACCTCCTAGTGGCAGACGCAGCCTGGTGCCGACACGGCTCACATTCACACAGCACGTCAGGGACTGAGAAACTCAGAGCGCAGACTGCCAGTTGTCAGGACCAGTGCTCGGAAGAGCGGCTTCCTCTTGGTGGTGATGCTGTCGCTTCTGTACTTGCTGTACACGGGTATTCGAACCAACGGTGCGAGAATAAAGTGCCTCTGAGTTTCTGTGTTTTCCTCTGCTTCAACTCTTAACCAGCAGGGTGACCAGTGAGGGACTGGACTTATCCTATTCCAAGGACAAGCCACTAGGTACAGCAGTGCCCCACTCACTGCCCCTGCTCCCCCTCCACTGCCCCCCGGAGGATTGCTCTTGACCAGCTCTCTCCGTGTAAATGCCCAGGTGCAAACACTGCCAGCGTGCACAAAACCTGGGTCAGAGAGTTTGCAGAGTCTTTGACTTAGACAGTAAAGGAGAGCACAAGCAATGCCCGTTACTGCCCGGGGCCCCTTTAGTCCAGGTTACTGCATTGTTGCTTTCCATGCAGATGTTGCTATATGCTCCAGTTCATTTGCTGAACTGAAAAAGCACTCTGGTTGCTCACCTGCTCTTATTGTCGTCCTCCCCAAATGCTGGGCTGATCTTGTTGCTCGTTCCTGTGCGCTGGGCTGCATCACACTCGGTAGCTCCTCCAGTCCATCAAGAGTACTTCAAGCTTTACAGAGAGAGGTCCGTCCGATGGAGGCGGCCTCACATCTATGAATCCCAATCATCCCCAGTCTCTAATGATTTAAAAGCCACACAGAGCCACTCATTCCCTCCAGCTCAATCTGCCACCACATAGCCACCAGTTTTTTAATGAGGGCAATTCAGGTTGTCATAACTGCTACAAGGAGAATGTTCCCAAGGGCTCAGTATCCGCAGTCATGGCTGTAGGGACCGGGCACTCAGAAATCTGCACTGGTGCACCCTTGAACATTTGCTTCTCAATCTCTCCAGTGCAGCAGCCCTTACAGCTGCTGTGAGTAATGCATTCCTGCTAACATCTAGCTAGACCACCAGCTGCTTTGCAGCACAACAGGCACATGCATTTGGGCTCAGCACCACAAACCGGAATCTGCTGACATGATTTAGGTAAGTGGCATCCCTTCCACAAAATCCCCAAGCAGCTTCACAAGGCATTGGGAACAGGCCAGGCTGAAACTGGGCCATTCAACTGGAAAAAAAAAGCCTTGAACCCTTTTGTGGAAGGAAAAGAGCAGATGGCTACAGGCTAGAATGCTTAGAGCCCTGCTTTGTGCACATGAAAAGGAAACGGCAAAGAAAGCTCTGGCTTGTGGGGGGGGAAGGAAGGGGGAAAGCAGGTGTTTGTTGCCTGGTTAGGTGCACTTTGGAGTTTTAAGCCTTCTACTAAAGCATCTGGC
The DNA here is from genome assembly GCF_001723915.1 of Gavialis gangeticus. NCBI lineage: Eukaryota > Metazoa > Chordata > Crocodylia > Gavialidae > Gavialis > Gavialis gangeticus. Next base: position 19,717,271 of record NW_017729009.1, read on the forward strand.
ATTGGCCACGGTAGGACACCAGATGTCAGACTATGTCATCCCTTGGGCCACACTGTACAGCAGTAGCTACAAATCTATCAAGTTGTCTGAGATTATAAATGTGTAAATCAAAAGAGGAGCTGGTCCTTAAACACAAGCAGGAAATGTTACTCAACAGTAACTGGAATCAATTTTCAGCAGAAAATGGCAATGCCTTGTAAATCAGGGGTGTGCAATGCCCTGGCCTGTGGGCTAGATGCAGCCTGCAGAGTCATTTCACCTGGCAGTGGCAGCTATCTGCCACTCATCTGGTGCCAAATTTATGGCCCTGAGGGAACCCAGTGAGTTGGATAGCCTGGCCCTGCAAGGCAGATTGGGCAGTGTGCAGGGCCAGTTGGGGTGGTGCATGGTCCAATAGGGCCCACCCCCCGTGCCATTCATCCAGCACAAGAGGGCCAAAAAATTGAACATCATTGCCCTAGATTATCCTACGGATGTAAGAAGGGTTTTTTAATTTTATTCTCAGTGTAGTATTCAGTCACTAGCTGTCACTGGGTGCTCCATGGCATTCCAGACAAACTGGTAAACAAGAGAGTCAATGCTGGTACTCAAACTTTGTGGAAGTCCATTTGTCTGAAGTTTGTAGTGAATTATAAAGTCCTTCCAATTCAGACAGACTATTATGTTAAATATCTTAACAGGCTCCTTAGAAAGACCTTCCATGAAATGAAACATGAAGTGTGTTATACACATAAGACTCCTGGAAGTCTGTGTATCTTTTACTCTCTCTTGACTTCCTGCCCTATGCTGTTGCTTAGTCTTGCAACAAGCATTGGTTATTTGCTGTGTTCCACACCAGAGGTGGCTGCATTTCAGGGACGTCTTTTCAGTGCCTGCATTTCATTATATGGGGATGTACTGCCTGGCAAATGAGCCCTGACTGGGGCTCTAAGCATTACCCAAATGCTAAACACTACTGAAGTGAGTTTTTCCAATATATTGGGCATGTCTACAAGTGCAATTGATGCACATGCATAAACTCCAGAGCTTATTGCCTTGGACATTATTCATGTGCAGCACATGGAGCCTGGTCAGAGCAGCCCGGGCTGGTAGGGAAGCTGGGGGTGGGGATCAGCTTGCCAACCCAGGGTTGCTCTGACTGGGCACCATGTGCTGCTGAGGGTCTGGCTAAGGCACAGGAGTACTTTAGTACAGGGGCACTGAAGCACCCTGTACCCCAGCCAGCTGAGGCAGCACCTACATATGTGCTGCTGCACACAAAAAAGCTCTGCAACAGGACAAGCCCTCACCCGCTGCAGTTTATTCCTTTTGTGTACCCTAATGGGGGTACACATATAGACACCAAGATGGTTACTGTGCAGTTAGTTGGTCAACTGTTCAGCAAGCATCCCATGTAGAATCGCCCATTGTAAAGTGCTTTGGGCTGGAAGGCAACGTTATAAACAAAGCCCTTGTATCACTTGCACTCTAGACAAGACAAAGCTATTTGGGCTCCTCTGTAATGCTGCTTTCCTGCGATGCCCATTTCAGCATCGTAAGCCCTGTATCAAACCACTGGGCCACTACCATTCTGCAAATCCTTTGTAAGCACCAGTGGTAGGGTTTCCTGTGCCATCAGCAAAATGACCTTGCTCCTGTTTCCCAAGAGGCAGGGTTCAAGAGTCCTGAAAACATGACTCACGCTGCCCCCCATGCTGAGCCGATGCCCTCTGAGCAGTCTCATCTGCCTTTGTTATTACATTATGATCCCTACTCTAACATTTCCCTGTCCTGCTGGCACCCGATCACTATTCTGGCTTTCCAAGAAACCTCCGTTTTTTTTGTTTTTACGTTGCTACGAGGTTTCCAGTAGTGCAGGATATGCTTGTGGGTACCCGGTTCAACCTTTCTTGATAATGCAATCTCGAGATACTGCACCTGATGACTCTTTCCTTGAGCACTGAACCCTTTCTTTGTTAACGAAGCATATCCGGCATCTTGAAGGCAACCACGCAGCAGTAGTTTGTACATGGCCAGTAATACAAGTTTAATCAATGTTTTAGGCCACTTCTCTTGTATCAGTTGCAAAAGGGAACTTTTTTACAGCAGGCTGAGGCAAAGCCTCCCTGCACTGCTGGGCGCTACTTGCTCCTTCGTCATGGGCACGGCGGCCGTGCCAGGCTGCTCTGTGTAGCTAGTTATGGAATGTGCCCGACTGGCAGCAGCCGCAATCAGAGCACAGGGAGAGACCCTGGGTCAGCAGCTGAGGCTCAGGCTGGTTTGTTCAGGCTAAGATAGAGGGCCCTGAGCAGGCCATCTGATGTCATTTGTGGATGGCATTATGACTTCAGCATGAGGGTTAGAGCCTAAAGGCTAATGCAAAGCCAGTTGCCATGGGCTGTTTCTGCCTCTAGCTGAAGTTAGGACCCTGGTGAAAGCTGGCTGGAATGCCTGTTCTGTGTCAGCAGAAACAAGCCTGCCTGCCCAACATTAACCCTGCCAGTTAATTTGGTGCTCAATGCCTTTTTGTTGCTGTCAATTCGTTTGTGACAATGCCCTGTGTTTGAGTCTCGGCCCACAAGGCACAGAATATTTGCACTGTTTGCTCACTAGCATAGACCTCCCCACCACCCCAGCCTGCCACCCCCATGCGATACCTTGTTCCACCTCCCTCCCCTGCAGCTTCAGAAATTATTCTGTGCACAGTCCAGTCAGGAAGTGTTTGCTGCAGCTGCCCAAAAGCCATTGTCTGGCAAAGGCTTACATGCCTCGAAACTTTCTGCATTTGAACAGCATCATTCTGCAACTGAATGGTGAAAGGAGTGGGGGAAAAGGGGAAATGTGTTTAAGGGGAAATAAAAACCTTGGTCAGGGCACAGCTCTACATTCAACAGCAGGTTGGCTGAAGATGGAGAAACTATGCCTTTGAATCCATCCCTCTGCCTGGGCATGTTTTTTTTTTTATTCCTTCCCATAAGTCTACAGCAAAAAAGGAAAGGGGACTTAGCTTACAGAGATGGCCAGGCTGTGAATAAGTTTCTACTGACATCAGAGCAAGGCTGGGTGATGGAAGGCTCTTGGTGGCTTTATTACCTCATTTCACACTTGCCCTCCCCTTTTGCATCAAAACTTCTTTGTACAACGCACGAACTGCACATACACCTTGCAAAACACATCTAGGACTGCCTTGCAAGCTCTCAGGGCACTCCAGAAGATGGGGATGCAGAGGTTTTCATTTACTCTGGTTAGAGCAGGAACTTGTGCATTCACAGCACTAACCCCCATGAAGACAAGCTTCACAAGTTAGTGGTCAGGCTGCTACAAACCGTGGATGCAAGCCTAAGTGTGGGTGTAAGACAGGCACATAGAGCGCACATATTTCTGGGCCTTACTCTTCTTCCTGCCCTACACCTGACACCTCTTCCCTCTGCCCATTCCCACCTCTTTTCCATCTCTTGTATAAAGACACACTTCTGTTTTCATGTTGCTGCTATTGTCTTTAAATATCAAATTCCAATCTTGATCCAGATGCAAGCACCAAAGGTCCCACATTTTGGTAATAAGTAATTTCCTTATAAGGAAAGATTGGAGCCATTTGTGAAATTCAGATTGCACTACTGTTACTTTCACTTTCCTGAAGACCCTTTGTTTTTTTCATCCATGTCTCCAATTAGTAATGCTGCTAATTTAAGAAACAGCAGGAAAAGTCCCTGCTCATCATTACATGGTGGGAAAAATAGGGAAGTGATCCCATGCCTATGGCAGCTCAGTCCAGTCTGCTCAAATCATTAGAAACCAGCACGCTCCTAGGATTTAAACCTTTGTGGTCTGGATTCTCATGCAGACTTGTTTACGACTCAGGTCACAAGATAAATCTCTATGATAGCACAAAGTGG
>NW_017729009.1:19721240-19729317 GCF_001723915.1 Gavialis gangeticus
GGGGAAAGGGGGGGGGGGGGGGGGGGGGGGGTTTAAGGTTAAGGGAAATTTTCCAGCAGCATCACAGCCTACAGAGCATGTCCATTTAAGTACAAGCAAGTGCAGAGACCGAATGCCTGCCTGCCTGCTGTTATCAGGCCGAACAGAAACTTTTCCGGGAACTATCTAGTAAAACACATGACTCTGAGGCCCCCCCCCGCATAGATATGTGACAGCCATTCACTGGGCACGATGCACCACAGTCAGTTGACTCTGTTATTCAAACTATTTTAGTGATGATTTTTAATCCAGGCTTAGGGTTTTTTGAACAAGGGAACCTCTACGTTGGCAGGATTGAGGGAGGCACAAAGGAAGGGAAAGCTAACTCCAGCCAGAAAAATAAAAACAGATGCTGTTAGCATTCCTCATGCCACAGGGGTGAAAGCATTACCATGCACTTTATCTTAATGGGTAAAACAGCAGCAAAAACCAAGTTCACTTGGAATAAAAATACTTTCTCTTTCCCTCTTACAGCTAAAGCTTACATGACCCTAGCTTGAAGCTAACAGAGCTTGGTTCTTCTCTGGGCTTTCCCCGAGACCTCAGAGGGAAAACCACCATGCTGCAGAAAGTGGTGGTGGAGAGGCAGTAGGAAGTTTTCTGTTCCCTCAGTCAAAAGCAGGGGGGCTGGACCCAATGATCTTGTACGGTCCCTTCCAGCCCCTAACACCTATGAAAATAACGGCCAGGTTTCCAGTGTGATGGGCATCATACAAACGGATGACATTACCAAATGAGATCCTGGCTGTTGGTCCTCCATCTAGGTTCCAGCGGTACTTTTGTGCTGTCCTAAAGCCAAACATTCCCGCTGGATCCATCTGTCATCTAGGATACTCTTTCTTTCTTTCTGTAGTAACTTTGCTATGCAGCGTTAATACACTACTGTGTTACGTCTCTTCGGCTGCGGGCAAAGCATCCTTAGCTAGTCGAAGACGGATACAACTGCAGGCAGAAACCTGACATTTGGATGTGCCAATGGGAGTGCTGTAAAGGCAAAAAAATGGATGCCTTGGGTTTCTAAGAGCAGTGGCAAATGACTCCATTTGCAGAAAGGTTAATGTTAGTCCCACCACAGATACAACTCCCAACAGACCTGACGCTCCGTCCCCTGCTCTAAATCACAGGATCTTGTTGTCATCCACTAAACAGCATTGTACAGCTCTTCATTTCCTTTATCCAGTCTTAGTTCTGAAAAAAGTAGTTGCTTGCTTCCCTTCTGATGGCAAGACTGGGGCTGCTTTCTTGAAATGAAACCATGTCTTTTTCCTTAGTGATCGCAGTAATTATTCCAAATGTACACAGCTAATGTCACACAGAACAAGCAGCAGTTTAAAGGTAACACGTTTCAAGGCTGGTTGTCAACATCAAAGTACTGCTTGCCTCCAGCAGCTATTCAGGACTTTGACATATATGTAGTGCTAAAGGAGGTGGCTGTGGCCCAGAAGTGGCAGAGCATTACAAAAGCGTCTGTTTGAAATGGGAACTATGACACAGCAATACCTTCTGTAGCATAACCTCTAAGGGGGGGGAAGGGACGGAGAGCTTCTGACTCCATGACAGCCTGCTGGGGATCAAAGGTGCAACCCAGCCAGAAGCGGGGGCTGCATCTCTGCTCACCAAGACAAGCTGCCAGAGCCTGTGGCTGCCCTGGCTGGGGGCACTTTCCTCTCCCTATTTGTTCACTGTACAGGATACCCTGGTACCCAACCATTGTTTTGGATCAAACCCCTTTTTCCCCCCCAAGTGCTGCAGCACCAGAACAGACACCAATGCAAACAGTTTGGACTGCACCTAGTAATCTGAATGTTGCACATAAACTGAACCAGCTCACTGAATTCATGCTGGGCTGAAAGATGCATCCCTGCCCCCCCTCCCTATAACACTCAGTCAGAGCGTCTCCCAGCCCTCGGTCCAGCCATTCTTGCTCACCTGAGTTTGTGTCGCCTACAACACAACCAAACCAGGGAACTGGGTAATGCAGGAAGGCTAGGACCTTGGTCCTTTCTCTGGAGATTTCTAATATGCCACTTGGGGGGGGTGAGGGGAGTTATTCATTTCCCTGCAGGAGTCGCTCTAAATGTCACTGGGCTGAAGCGCAAACCAAGGCCTCCCCCTGAACAGGAAACGTTTAGTCTCCACAAGTGCCTTAACCAGATAACACGCAGACCTGTCCAGGCCAGTGGCAATTTCAGGCCCCCTCCCCGCCAGGCATCCATCATCAGGCAAATGCTATGTAGCAGCAAATCTGCTCCCCACTTTGCCCTCACAGTTTAGGTGCAGAAGGGAAGAGGGTACAGTGCTTTCCTGCCCAAGTACAGAGAAAGTCCTACAGGCTTTGAACTTGGTGGGGTGCTGTTGGAGGCTTCACAACTCTCACCTGAACAGGGCTCCAACACAGGAGCTAAAGTCTCAAGGGAAAAGTGATGAGAGTTTTGTAGTGCTCAGCCCAAAGCTGGAATCTGGTACCCTGGCCCAGCTCGCAGACCGTCCCTCGTCACTCCCAGTGTTGGCAGAGAGAGCCATGTCCTTCTCTCCCGCTATCCAGGTAGGAGCTCCTTTTAACTTTTTTAATGATTCATGGCATCCTACTTCAAAGAATCTGTCCGGGGATTTAAGACTTCATCATACAATCCTGCCCCTTGTCCAACACCAGTAAGAAACTGTTGCATGTACAGCCCAGATCCACGAGGCTGGAAGGTCATTTAGTCGAACCCCGTGCCCGAAGGGAGAACTGGCTGTTCCAAACCACCCCCATGCTCCAAAGCTCACCCCCCTGAGGTTGCACATTTCCAAAAAAGAAAGGTGACATGGAAGAGCATGCATTTTTTTTGTGTGCGAGTGATAAGGCCTTTAATGTTCCCCTGGCTGGACAGTGAACTAGGACAGTGCGAGCAGAGGACAGTGTCACCAATCACTAGTACAGGGTTCGGACAATCAGGCAGGGCCAAAAGGAAGATACAAGTGAAGCATGCAGCTTGCTTTAATGCTCAACCTCCAGCAGCACCCCTCTGGTCCGAGAGTGAACTTCCCCATGCTGCATCAGACAAATGGGATCACCTCAAGGTCCCTCCACAAATGCCATTTCCACTGCCCTCTTCTCACCCCATCCACGCCTTGTGTGTCCAACCAGTCTCTACCATTTTGAGAGTGCCATTATATTTAGAAGCATCCCAGCCTACTGCCTTAGCAAGCCAGCATTGCAAACACCCACCTAGTATATATACACTATCAATCTCCCAGCTGGGAGAGGAACAGTAGAGCTTGTCATCTCAAACAGCACTTCAGGGTCTGGTAAACAGACGCACCTGCCAGTCTTTCAGCTTTTAAGATACCCTGGTTTGACACACCATCCTCTTAGTCATTCTCCCGGAAGTGGTACGTGCTCTCACTAAGCTATACACTTAGCAGCTTCTGTTATATAACACAACCCTCCTCACTCCGAAAACCACTGCCCCGCAAGGCACACGTGGGGCTGCACTAGTTCTAATCTTACAATGCACGGTGGCAATATCAAGCCAAAGGAGGAGGGTGGAAGAGGGAAGGAAAATAAATCATTCATTTGGTGACTTTGTGGACAGCATCTGTCATTCAGGATTCTGCAAGGGGAGGGAGTTTCTCTCTGCATGACACTTTAGCACTTAAGCCAAAGGCTGGGAGTTTCTTATTCTTATATCACCATCAGTGAACTGCTTTTTCAATGGGCTCCACCTCTGCCTCCTATGCTCCAAGGGGCCCTTTTTCAGTGCTCTAACCTAGCGCTGGATGAAGGACAGGTTTTGTTCTCTTGCTGAAGGCTAACGTTTCACTTGCCATTGTCTCTCACAAATCCATTTCCACCTGGAAAGCTCAGTGGATTTCATTATTATTCCACTGAGCCACAATTTCACAGTTGGGTTTTCCCAAACAGGAAGCCAGCAGGTTTGACTATTGTTTTGATGTGGCCAGTTCTAGAAAAAAGCCAGAGCAAAGTTGACCTGAATCCAGGAATCTCATTTTATAATAATGGTCTGAATATCTGTCGAAATAGAGGCATTCTACTTAGCTTTTCCTTGTAGCCATCTCTTCCTGTCAGTTTTGGCCACCCTTCAGGAAATTAGAGACAGCTAAATGGAAAATCTTCTCTTTCCCTCTTTTATTTTTAATGTGGTCTGGGCTCATTTTTCACCTACAAATTAATCTTTAGCGGCCTTGGTCTTCTTATCGACTCAAGCGAGAGCAGGTCTTAGGTGAAGACGAACAGAATACATTCGGCATTACTAACGTCTAGTTAAATGGGAGCTTTGCCTGCGTAAGGAAGAAGGAATGCTGGCAAGTCCTACAAATGAATATTTTTTTTTTGCCTGAAGTTCACAGTGCATTTAGCCTTTATGGTCCACCAAAAGCTTTAAAAGCTTGTGGAAGAGAAATATTTGTGAATAACCTACTCTGCTTATAGTACTTTACAGCTAGTGATTTCTCAGGCCAGGATGCTTTCCTGAGTAGGGTTACAATGAGATAGGACCCGCTGCAATAAAGTGCTCCACTGATCCAATTTTGACAGGTCCAGCACTTTACCCAGAGAGCAATTACAAAGAGAGAAAGAAAAGAAAAATGGTTCTTGGCCGTGGGATTTTATTTGCAACCATAAGTGCGACCAAAACCAGTAGCATTTGTCTGACGGTCATCTCTTTTGCATGCACGACTTAAGCTACATCACCACCACTATCACCACCACTTTAACCTGCATTATTTAGCCTGAGCTCTTCAATGCCTGGCAGGGAACCTCCCTCCACCCCCTCAACAACCCAAGGTCAGAAACAATAATTCCTTCCACGTTACAGAGATGGAATAGAAAATTAACGTCTTTAAATAGATTGTTTTTATTTACTTTTAAAAACATATTTTAGGACTCTCTTTTCAGGAGTCAAAAATTGAAAACCAAATTATTTAAAGAAACTCAAAAGGGAAAAATAAAATGGAATGAGATGACCAGTGCAAAGGAGGCCCAGGGCTCTAGAAGCCACCATGCCACGTGGCCAGCACCAATTCCGGCATGCCCGCAGCCCACCCAACGAAGAACCTCTTGGAAACCCAGCCCGTACTCGAGACAGAATTTTGGCAGATCACACTTTTGGATGGATTCAGCTTTCAAGAGAAGAGTTTTTAAAGTAATAACAGAAGGAAAATTCTGTTTGGTTTCTTTGTGATACCATAAAAGTCCTGCCAGAACTGTATTTGTCCAATCTAGCATTCCTTGCCATTCGCTCTCATCACCATTTTGCACCAGGGCACAGGGAAAGGCTACCAAATCAGGATGGTAGTGCTTTGAATCCACTCTGCGTTGGTGCAAAAGGTAATACAGGACTGCAAAAAGTAGGCGAAAGCCAAGTCCCTTTTCACAGGCATGTGGCTGCAGTGAAAGTTGGTGGAAGCTGCTCTTTAAATTCTGAGAAATGCCAAAGGGACTGCCGGTGGTTCAGAAGCTCTCAGGATCTGGCCCAGCACAGCTGTAACAATCACAAGACCAGCGTATCCAATTCAAGCCAAATTCATTCTGTCCTTAATACCACATTTATTTGGCTAGAACATACAATGTAGCATTGAAGAAAAGTCAAACTAGTTTATTGCTCTTTGTAAAAATGCACTTGACTTACGTCGTCTGTTTTCCTTTCTTTATTTGGCTGTTGTACCATATGTATAAAAGTGTTATTATGTCCGCCCATTTGTTCAGTATCTAACAGTTTTTTTTTTAATCCATTCCTGACATTCTCCTTAGTTTTACCAGACAACAGCCTGAAAACTCTAGATTTACATAAATACTGTAAGTGTCTCCATAAATTGCAGCATTATAACAAAAGATTTATCAAAGTAGACAATATGTTCGGTGTTCTTGGTTGGTTGTTTCTTTCCCCCTCCCCCCCCCATTTTAAAAATATACCTAAATTTGAGATAATCTTAACAGAGTAACAATTACAATAAGAAAATATTACAGTGCGTCGACTAAAGGAATATTCTGCTTTCCTTAAAGCCAATATTCCCTTTTGCATGTTGAAGTGATTCAGCAATTAGGAACTTTTACCTACATACAATAATTTAGTAAAATGAGAATTAAACAAGGCAGATACTTACTATTCTTCTTCTGTCTGTAATTCACAGCTCATGCGAATAAAATCGCAATAAATATTAAAAAATAGTTTTCTTTTTCTTTTTTTCTGTAAGGCATCTCTGAGTATTACAAAGTTTTTGTACAACCAAAAAATAAGATCGCTTTCCCTCCCCCCACTGTTCTCCAAGTACCGTGCGTACCTCGATAGTAAAGAAGAGGACTGCAGGTCTGATGGTGGCAAAGGGAGCTGGGGTGGGGATAACTGATGGATGGGGGGATAAGGTGAGGGGATGAGGAGACGACAGACGATGGAAGCAGACCACTAAGTGTGCAAGAAACTGTAGTTTTCCTTCTAACGTTTCAGAGACTTTAAAGTATGTCTTCAAGATGATCCATGTCCAAAAACTTACCGGGAGTCCTTCTTCATGAGTGTAGCCAGATTGCAAGGGTTCAGGTTTCCCCCTTAACACTATAAATAGCTTCGGTATTCATATGCACCCAACAGGATTTCGTTTCTTTTCATTCATTTTTCCCTTTGTTTTTCTTGGGGTTTTTTTTGATTTTTTTGCTCTTTTTGTATCCTTCCATGGTAAGATTGTCCTATGTGGTAGATGCCTGGGCTGGACCCTTATTGCATGCGGTCAGGTTGCAGCTGTTGGGGCTGATACTGAACAAAAGCAGTGGTGGGTGCTGCTGGATTGCTTGCTGTGAGGGGCGGTTGGACTGCACTTGGGTAGCCGTATCCCACAAACCCAGCAGCAGGAGAGGCGGCGTAGGGGTACTGGTCGTAGGCAGCTGTGGTGTACTGGGTATAGGCTTGGCTCGCAGTGGCGTAGTCTATGTAGGGAGACGTGATAGACTGCACAGGGGTAGGGATGACCATGCTGGGCTGAATGATTGCTTGAGGATAAATATAGTGAGGAGTTAGCCTGTGGAGTCAAACAGAGAGAGTCAGTCAGGACTGCCCCTCTCCCCCGATGCAAGCGTCGTGGTAATGGCAGCAGTGCTGCCTGGCAGTACTGCCCTTGCACTAGGAGTAATTAGAGGGATGGGGGGTGTGGAATAAAAGAAAGGCAAAAACTGCAAATGGAGAGTAGCAGAGCACAAAGGTGACGCTTGACCTACAGGCACTAAGCTAACACTCATCCTCCCTCTGCCGTTCCTCAGCTCTCAGGCCACTTCCACCCCCAGATTTAAATGGGAAAGTAACTGGACTGGGCTGCCTGCTCCGACAAGGTGCCTCTCCAGTGTCCTGTACTGTTGCCTTGTTCACGTGCTCAGAAATTTTCTTCTCCTAGTTCTGGGGCTATTTCTCCGTCTCCTTTAGCAACTCTTCTTCTTTCCCCTTTCTAGGGCATCATCCCCTCACAACAGATCTCACCTGCCCCCATCACCTATTTCTGTCCAACCGCTCATCCAACAGGACATGCCGAGTTGCTGAAAGCTCATGCCAACAGCATGGCCTGACCTCAGCCTGTTTTCCCTCCTCCTCACCTCATTTTTGGTGTCCCCTGGACTCCTCCTACATATGCACCACAGCTGTCAGCCACATTGCTTCTCTCGCCTGCCTTTAGTCATCCGGCTCATCCTGCTTGAGCCAAGAGCCTTCTTCTCTCTTGCCTCCTCATTACCCAGACTGTGCCCCGCCAGGCTACCACAAGGTGGTAAGTCATGGTGCACGACCCCCATCCAAACAGGGTCTGCAGATTTTATTTACCCTCCATATCCGTGTGCTGTTGCAGTCCTGACCTGGCCTGCATCACCTACCACACTTCCCCCTAGCAATGCTGGCCTCCCCATCTCCCCTTTGCCTCTTTCATCAAAACCTTCACCCTCCTCCCATTACTCAAACACTCCCAGAGATGCTCTCCCTCTGGAAAGCCCATGCACACAAAGACAGTGCTAGGTTAACACAAGGGGTTAAAAAGCAAGCCGCCCCCCCACCCCCCCGGC
>NW_017729009.1:19729495-19744978 GCF_001723915.1 Gavialis gangeticus
ACCCCCCCGGCTCATCACATCCATCCTGCTGGATAGCAAGTGAGCCCTGAGAAACAGGAGTTCTCCTGACCCTACTGCCTTGGTGCTGGTGCTTAGAAAACAAGGGGTGTCTGTAAATTTCTGCCTCAGGCCTGCTCTGCCGGCTAGTTTCTAGCAGCTGCTTTCCATCTCTTCTCTCAGAAGCAGCTCTGTTAAAATACCTCGGCTGCCTGCTGCTCTATTAACCACACACACGGCATCTTTGCAGCTGCTTCTCTCCCATTCTCCATACTTGTGCTGCAGCTTGACTGGGCCCATCTTCCTTCCTCCCTGCCCCTGCTCCCCCCATCCCTTCCCAGGTCACTAGACAAGTCCCATGGGCTCTCATCCCTCCCCTGGGGAGCTTTTCAGTAGCAGGAATTGGAGGCCATTCCCCTGTATGCCCCAATCAAGATGATTTTATTAAGTATGACCTGGCACCTCTTGGGAATATAGTTAAAGGGCTTTCAAGCTTGTTATCACTTACTACATATTTAAACTCGTGTTTTCATAATACTGGCTGTTGAGGGCAATAGCTACAGAGTGTTTGTTGGAAAAACACAAAACATTAATTCTGGCTTCTTCCAATGAGTAATATTTTTCAGCAGTTACTGTGTCAACAAGCCCCCCATCCCAGCAGCTATTCAACAACGGGACAGTGACTTGCATTATTTTCAGTCCTGCTGACCTTTGTTTCACTTTCAGTGAATGATCTATCCAGCCAGCATCCCAGACAAAAGAGGGCTGATGAGAGCTGCCTAGCGTTACCCAGTGCTAATCTCCCTTGGAAAACATGGAGGCTCCCTCTAGGAAGAAAGCAGACATAATGCTCCAGTAGGCTAGCAAGGCCAGGCTCCACTTGCATAAATTATCAAAGGGCTTTTTATTACAAATGAGGGTTTAAGCTTGTAAAGGAGCCTTGTATGGCCATGCCTGCTGCCTACTCAATCAATTCACACTCCCAAGCATTATTTTTTTTGTCCTTTAAGTTGGATAGTGTATTCTTCACTTTGTCCCAACCTGCTGCACACTGCTGAAGAACAGATGTGTCTTGTCATAAGAGTGGCTGTGTTTCAAAGAAGAGTTTAGCAATTCCCCTGCTAATTACCTGGCCAACTCAGGACGGAAGAGACCAGAATTTAAAAATACAACAGCTCCTTTTGCCGACTACTACAGCTGGATTTTGCAAGGAGACCGCTATTTCATATGTGAGAGAACTGTGGAGCACAAGAGATCTACTGTGGCAGAGACTGGCTGAGAAGTCAGTGGCCCAACATTTTACTGGGCACCCAGAACTGAGATTGCAAATGCCCTGCTTTCAAAAGCCTTCTCCTGATGCGGAGACTTGGGGTCCAAGTGCCTAAACCACCTTTTTAAAAAAACTAGGACTTGGCCAGGGCAAAAAGCTTTCTGAAATGCCCAATCAGTCACTTGATCACAGCTAGAGCTAGAGAAGATCTATCAGAGAAAGCAGTGGCATGATTCTGTCTGGCAACAGGGAACATCTTACCAAGCTTTGAGAAACAAGAAGTCAGGCACCAAAGATTCACTGGTTTGTACGAGTCCCACCAGTTTTCCCTCACGGTAGACCCTGACTATGTAGGACACTGCCTGATACCTACAGTATACTGAGCGGCATGGGTTTCCAAGGAGCTCTCCTCCTATTCTCACTGTACCCATCTTTTTCTGCTTGCTAGTTAAGATTTTTTTCAATGATTTATTCATTCTGCCATCAAAACACCGGGGATCCTTTCCCCCTCATCTGACTCCCTATTTAGCATGCCAAGGGCTATGAGAAGCACATCCAAGTAGAATTACCTGGCCAACCCTTTATTTCTTCCTCTGTAGGCATCCATGAGATCAGGGTGGGTTAAAAGCCAGGCACTGCAATCTTCCACAGCCACCTTAACTACCACCTCACTTTGGTAGCATCAGCAAAAAATGGGGCTGCATAAATATCCTGGGCACCTACCAGGAGGACATAGCTTGAAAGCATCCCTGCTGATGTAACAAAACTAGAGGGCACCCCAAACCTAAGCCTCCTGCATCGAACAATGATCATATAGTAGAGATGCCCTGTGTCAGATGAGTGGGGCAAAGCTGGTCCACAAGCCAAATGAATGGTGTAAGGCCTGCCCCATGGGCCAGACTGGGTCCATAGACTGTCCTCCACCCTGCATGCTGGACCCAGCGCACATGGCACCTGCTTTGGATGGTCCGGGAGTGTGCTGCACACAGGACCTGTGTGGCACTGGTCTGAACACAAGCAGCATGTGGCACCTGCTCCAGGGCCTGGGCTGCATGTGGTACCTGCCCTAGACCTGTCAGGGCAAGTGCCACGTGCAGTGGGGATCCTGGATCTGCTGCCATATGTGGCTCATGTCTTGGACCAGCCAGAGAGGGCACAGCATGGGTTCTGGGCCAGCTAAAGAGGGCACCGTGTGGTGCACATGTGGGGTCTTGTGTGGGGGGGTTGGTCCAGCATATGCAGAGTGTGGGTCCACACTCAGGGACAGCACCAGGGGCCAGATGATGGGCCCTTACATTAACACCCCTGCCTTATAACAATGCCTTCCAGCAATAACATTATAGACTGAGCCCCAGGTCTCCGGTTGCTTCCATTTGTGCAGCTTAATAAAAATCTGGTAGAATTTTGCTAGATCAAGTACTGTTCTTTTAATTCTAACATTAAAAATTAATTGGGCTGGTGTGTTAAGAGTGCAGACTCAGTCCCAGCCCTCCTGGAATCTCACAAGCTTGGGAGACTCCAACTTAAACCCAGGGAACAAGCCCAGTTTAGACTGGAAACCAGCTGGGAGCCTACCCATTAAGGCCGATTCTGGTCCAGAAATGTAGATCCAACCCAGGGATTCAGTTCTAGTCCCATTACCTAATGCAGAGACACACAATGTATAACTGCTTGTCAGGTCACAAGCTGCACAAGGAATTAAACAAGTGCTCTCCTCCCCTCTAGGGGAAGGATCAGCTCGCCTCTTAAATCTACACATCCTTCTCTCTACATCTCTCCTATAAAACAAGTACTCTGATACTGAAGTGGCTCTCCCACCTGGCTACAGGGTAACTGGAAGCTAATGCTCCACCCTACAATTTCTCCCAGCTTCTGGTTCTAATGCATTCATCATGACTGCAGCATAAAACAAAATAGAAAAGTCACTGAAAAATGTTAAAGAACAAAACAGCAAGAAAACAAAACTGCATGCCCTCAGAAATTCTGCGCACAGTTGTTTTGCCTGGGCATGCAAAGTTACAAGTGTTAACACATGAGCTGGGCTGGGATCCGAGACACAGTTTGACCCCAACACTTTTTATGTTAAGAGCTCTCCTGGGTCTCCACCCCTCACCAACACCACACAAACAGAGCTCTAAATTAAGCTGCACTGCTGAAAGGCAATTTGTAGTATCCAACTGTCCACGTTCCTATGTGAGAGTGCATTTCTAGACAACAAGAAAAGGGTGCGTGTTAGCAGCTTTCGAAAAGTTGTGAGACACTTGGCCTGAAACATGCTCCCAGTACATACATCTCAGCTCCTCTTTGCTATGGTTCGAATACTAGGCTTCTATCTGGGGCCAAATCTGACAAAACAGGTGCATACAGTGCACAGAGAATGAACCCATGGGCAGGAGCAGAAAAGAAATAATTCAAAACCCATATTTTGCTGCATGCTCTCTGTAACCCCTTTGCCTTCTTCTCAACTATATGGCCGCATGCATGTGCCTTCCTAAGAGAAAAACCCCAGTCTATGAAGTGTTGAGCCCAGAACTTGCATAGGAAATAAGATGCTCAGTACTTGGGCAGGATTAGATAATACTTGCTCTGGAGAAGGCTCAAAAACACCTCTGCTTTCCCTGAATTACTGGCAACACCACCACAAATTGTCAGAGGTGCACCAATATCTCGGTCCATATTGGATCAGCAGTGATAAGAGGAAAATTGGTATTATTGGCAATCGACTTCTTTTGGCCCGTGTAGCTGACAGTCACCCATAAATACCATGTACATGCATGCAGCTGCAGCATGCTGTACACACGGCCAGGAATGCACCCTGGCAGCTTGGAGAGCAGCATCCAGCCAGCAAGTCCACTTGCCAGCAAGTCCAGAGGAAGGGGCAGATCAAGGCCCCCCCCCCAGTGAGGGAGTAGGGCTGGGGAAGGGAATGGAGCTGTGGGGGGTGGGGAGCAGCTTCCTGCCACTGCACACACCTCTGGGGGAGGGGTGGGGAGCATGTGCATCCCCAGATTTGTGCACGAGGCAAGGGCAGCACTGGGAGGGAGGCTACGGGGTGGGCTACAGCCACCCCAAAGTTTGCCATAGTTCCCCCCGTCGCAGTGCTGCTGCCACCTACTCCAGCCCCACCCACCCTGGTCCAGCCCCTCCAACGGGAAGAAATACACAGCTCCTGGCCCCGAGTCTGCAGCAGGCAGCCTGCCCTCACCCCAAACATCCAAGGGGTACATGCCCCCCCCCATGCCTCTGCTGGGGGTGCACACAGTGGCAGGGAGCAGCCCGCCCCCCCAAGCAAGCTCCCTGCAGCTTTGTCCTGCGTCCCAATCCCTGCCCCTTTCCCTCCCTCACTGTGGGGACTTGAGTCACCCCCACCCACACACACTCCTTTCTTGCCAACTTACTAGTCGGATGCTGCTCTCCAAACTTCTGGGCTGCATATAGGCTATCAGATCAGTATTGGCCAACATGGCTGGTTAATAATCTGTCATCAGGACTGGCCAAAAATATCTTTAATCAATGGACCCCTACAAATTGATTTGGGCTTTAAATATTTCCTTTGTTGTCCAATCAAGGGATAGCACTTCTAAATCATTGACTACAAAATACTACACAGAAAAATAAGCGTTCACCGAATATAAACAGCAAATGTGCTTTCCAAAAAATAAGCCCTGGCTCACAATGCCTAGAAGTGCATCTTATTTTTACAATACATTAAAAACTAAAACAAAAATCACAAACTCCAGAACTCATTTCTATATAAAAGAACTAGTGGAAGTTTTGTTTTTTTGCTTTTTTTTTTTTTAATCCAGGCAGAAATTTCAATCAGGGTATGATGCAGATTGGACTTTTTAATTGGGTGAGCAGATGGCAACTCATTTATTGATCAAAACAAAAACATACAAACCAAGGTAATGTCAGCTTTGATTACTAGCAACCACAAAGAAAACATAACAAAACCAAGTGCATCGGGATGAAGTTATCTTCTACTGGCTCAGTTTACAATTCATAGGTCTCTACAATACAGTATATTCTTCTAAAAGCATTTTTAAAGGGTAATTGCTTGAAGAAATTTTAAGGCAGTGTAAATTTTTGTAAAAAGCCAATGCCAATCTTATTTTCTCTAGAATTAATTCCATTTTCAAATTCAGACCTCCCTCCCCTTCCCCATATGTGGCTATTGGTCTTCTGAGCATACATATCAATCAAAAGTCTCCCCATCCCTCAAAGTTCTGCAAGCCAGAAGAAAACTTGATCCAGAATACAAAATGTGATTATAAAATGTCAATCAAGTGATCAGCAAATGTCATCACACATCAAAGTCATCCTGTGAACAGCAAAAGTATGAGATGCTTCATGGCATTATGATTAATCACTGGCAGAGACCACAAACACTTGTAGAACACAATGAATATGGTCAAACCTAAAGTTAGAACCACTGGTCCCTGCTGGAGACATTCATGAAGTACTTTGCTTTGAGCCTTTGGCCAAAGGCAGCGCGAGACAGCTGGCGATGAGGATCAGGGCGCTAACCCAGCGTGTTCCTAACTAGGTGGCACGGTGCCACACCTGCCCCCGTAGTCAAATTAAAAAGACAAAAACAAAACATGTGGTTACAGACCATCAGCAGAAAACAGCTTTTTTTTTTTTTTTTTTAGAAGCTAACCCAGAAAGGACAAAAACAGAGTTTCTTTTCAATTCAGTTCCTGTTGGAGACACGTTACACAGTTGAACATTTGAGGCAGGCCTTTGGCCTCAAATACAGTGGACTGAACAAACAGTGCAACTTTCTGGCACATTTGAGAGAGGCTTAAGAAGATATCTATGCAGAACAGCCCAACCGGGTAATACACCCATCGCATTTTTGAAAGCTGACACTTGAATTCTCACCAAGAACACATATAGTCGTTTCCTCTCCCCTCACACACCACAGTTAGTCCCAGCCACCACAACCTCACTACTGAATGATGGGAGTACTTTGAATACCAGGCTTTCAGGTTTGTTTCATAAGCCTGGCCAGCAAGCTGTGCTCCAGGTGCCATCCATGTAGGAGGGAACATGCTCAGGAGCCTTCCCCTCGAACTAAGGAACAGCACCCAACAGAAGTGCTGGTCTCAAGGGCTCTTGCCCAAACTCTCTCCTTGACAGCGAGGGGGCAGGAATGCCCAAAAATACTTCTTCCCTGGTCTCTACCATGCAGCAGGCTCCTGCCAGGCTACTGACAGCCTCTATGTGCTTCATAGATCTGAGAGTACAGGAGTAAGGAGACCTGCTAAGTGGGCCAGTAAGGAAAGCACGAGCTCTTTGGCTCTTGACTGTCACTCCCCAGCCAGCCACGAACTTGGCCTTTGCTTGTTGGGTGGTTTGGGATGTGGCTGGCACAACTGAGCACCCCAACAAAACAAACAAAAAACCCCCACAAAATAAAAATGCCCACCTTGAAATCCCCAGAGAATGACATGGCACTCTGTAGAAAAAGTGAGTCCCAGCTCATTGCCTGGGACTCCCTTTTGACCTTGACAGGGGCCCTATAAATAAAAACAGGCCCCATCCCACGCAACAGGCAACAGTGCTGCTGAAGCATTTGGAGAACGAGCAGCATGCAATGAGGTCAGAGCAGAAGCAGACAGCTCGCACAGGGGACTTTGCAGAGAAATGCCAGCGTGCCCATCCCTCCAGTACACAACTGCACAGGGAGCTTGGCAGAAAGCAGCTTACAAATGCCATCGCCCGACCAGCCTCCTAACTTCTTACACAAATAAATAAATAAGGGAACAGGGCCCTTTGTGTTCACCAGCGAGGGCAGGGCTCCGGCATTTGGCTGCTGGAATGCAGTCTCTATTCTCACTTGAGCTGACCTCTCAGCAGCTCAGGAGGCAACTGCAGCACGGCTAAGTAAGCCCGAGGAAGCTCTGGTCACCAGCAGTAAAGACATGGCAACAGGCTTCTGTGCTGGCTGTACCAGCCCAAGGGACCCTGGGTACTTGTTCAAGTTGCCAGCCTGTGCTGAGGTATGTGCCTTGGCATTTTGCAGCTACTGTTATCCAAGCTTGCTAGGCAAAAGCTAGGTTGGGCACCTGTGCTCTATTCATACCTCTGGCTGCCGAGCAAAAGGTCATTAGAAAAAACAAAACAAGACCAGTCCCAACACCCTGCAGACTGAGGCTGGTCTGGAGATACAGAAAGCTCCCCTGGTTATGCCTGCCCCCTGGCAGTGGGAGCCAAGGTGCCCTATACATTAGCATTTGGACCCCCCCCTTCCCCGAGGTGGACCACGCTGTGCTCAGCGCTGTATGTACACAGACAGACAGCACCTCCCTCAAACTCGG
Source organism: Gavialis gangeticus (assembly GCF_001723915.1). Classification (NCBI taxonomy): domain Eukaryota; kingdom Metazoa; phylum Chordata; order Crocodylia; family Gavialidae; genus Gavialis; species Gavialis gangeticus. The sequence continues at coordinate 19,737,086 of NW_017729009.1, forward strand.
TTCAAAAACCTATTACTCCTACTGGAGGAGGGGGTGGAAAGGAGGTGGGATTAAGGACAGAGCAACAGGCTCCAATCTGGCAAGTACTTCCTTTTCTGGCACTACTCAGGTGGCTTTAGTAGAGCACATGTTTGTGTGTTCCCAGGATGGCACCTATGATCCTTGACTAAGGCCACGTAGGAAGGCTGTGACAGAGGTAGGAGGCAGAGTTCAACTCCTCAAGGCTTTTGACATGAGATTGCCTGCTCCTAACACCACTGGTGATTCTGTGGGTATTAGACCACTCCCCAGATGGGAACCTTAACACTTCACCAATACGCTGCTGGCTCCAGTCCAGCCCAACTCTCCAGCTTACCAAGTAAGGCTAAGTTTAGAATGAGACAGGAAATACAGGACTATATTCTAGTATCTTCTGTAGCATCAAACTTTATTTCCATTCCTTTCTAAACCAACTCAGGACATGGAAGAGTTTTCTGTAACTCCCACTAGGGTTCTCTCTTTGCATATCTGTTACGTGCCTTTAATACACTTCCCAAGTGTCCTGCAACAAAAAAAAACCTGCTCTTGCTAACCTTTAAGCTAACCTTTAAAAACCAAACATCTTGTGAAAGCACTTGGTACTTCTCTTCTCCTTCACTACCCATCTTCCATTCTTCCTCCTCTAGTTCAGATTTTCAGAGCAACCTGGGCAAGCTTACAACAGTCAACTGTGTTTACTACTTCCTTGTAGAGACTACAGTGACAATACAATCAGGGAACCCAGGAAAGACCTCTCTCGTACCAACGTCAAATATCAGACTGGGATCAGAAAAGGATTAGGGCAGGAGGAAGAGGGGAAGTGAAGGGAGAGAGGTACACACAGATAATAGGATCCTAGGCTTTTTTCCAACTCTGTGGCTAACAAAACCATGGCTAGAGGGAACTGGATCTGTGAAGGCCAGGTTCAATTAAGTGAGAACTAGCAATTTCCCTCTAGGTCCCCATTTCTGCAGCCTAGACAGATTTGAGTAGAACCCTTTAAGTTTATTATGCTGTTACAGTGTTATATTATGGATTTAATAACATTCACACTTTCTACACTATACAATTACCTTCTTTAACCACCTAAAAGAGATTGAGTGTTCTTCATCCTGTACCCTTAACCCCAGGATATATAGCCAGTGCAGGGGTATGAAAGAGATAAGAAAAGAAATCAAAGCCACATGCAATTAAAGGAACAGAACATGTCCCTCAAAGAGCATTAGTCCCTCTTCTTCAGCTCAGCCAACACTTTGTTGCCCTGTAATAAGGTAGCTCTACTCCCAGCTTTATTCTTCTTTCCCCATGCCCAAGAAAACAAGCAAATTATCAATAAAATGGGCTAGTTGAACAAGACACGGTTCTGGACAAACAGACTGGAAGAAAAACCCCACTCAAGCAAAAAAAGCGCTAGAGATAGTATCTGGATGAAACAAGAACCAGAGAGCAACATGGATGCCTCCCATAGCCACTTGCCATCAGGGAAGGAACACTAAATGCACTGACACAGATAAAACAGAAATACTTCTGGAAAAAAAGACGTGCAATATTTTACATCCAAGAAGCTAAAAACAGCTTAACTGTTAAGCCTTGGAACACTCCTGTGAGGCAAATAATATCATAGGAGAAAAGGGAGGCCCAAAATGGTCAGCTCCAGAATACCCAGGAAGTCCACCTTTAACTAAATCATTCCAACTCCATCTGCAACTAGGCTAAAGCCTGAAGAAGCATCTTCAAATCCTTCTCATATCTCAAGGCAAACCTGATCAAAAGAAGTTGTTAAACTAGTTTTGTGATTGTTTTTGTTTTTAAAGTCCTGCAAAATTTCTGCCATTCAAACAAAACCAAACCAGGAAAAAAAAAAAATACCAAAACACACACATTTTTCTGTGCGCCAAAGTTTCTGGTAAATTAACGTTTCTGGCAGATGTTTAAATAGAGCTTTACATTACATTTTTTTTTACATCAATTAAAAACACACTAAGAAAATACTGAAAGAACAGCATCAAAGTTGTCAGAAAAACCACCCAAACTATATATTGTGAAAAATGGATGGTCTTTCCCTCTGAAAAACCACCTTCCTAGAAGTTTCATCAGGCTCTACTTGTATGCAGTCTTGCTTGGTCTCAAGCAAAAGACAAGTCTCTGCCCTGCTCCTCAAAAGTCTGAAGCCCTCATTGTCATCATGCTTCTAGCTACTACATGTCCCCTTGGCTGCATCCTTGTGCCTAGTGGGACAGGTAGAGTCATTTGAATAAAGCTGGTAGAGCACATTTCTGCTTCAGACTGTGGTAGAGAGAAGCAGAAACAAGTGAAAATGGCTCTAGAGATGACAACAGGACCCTGACTGTCCCTTAAAGATTGAAAAATGGAGAATACAGTTACTTGAAGGATGAACTATGGGGTTCTGAGCTTTCTATCTTTAAGTTAATTGATTAAGGCAGATGAAATATGTAGAAATCAAAATACACATGTAGCGGCCTTTAGGAAACAGGGTCTTAATCTAGATCATGAGCAAGCAGATGTCTCTGCAGCAAAAATCACCAGAAATGAAACCTGACCCTATACAGGCCTCTTCAGACTCTGAGCCAAATATTTTAGGACTACATTTATCAATCTAAAACACTGGTGCTACACCCAATGCCAGAAAATTATGGCTCCATTTCCCAGCAAGCGTGCAGCAATACAAATGCCGCTGTTGGTTTAATTCCTAGAATGGACAGGGCTGGGTTGTTAGTAAACCTGCTCTGAGCATTTTTTGAAGGGCCTAGAGAACTGCCATGATTCTCACTGTAGGGATTTACAGCCATCCTGAATGTCTACAACAAGATGGAAAGATCCAGCACTACTGCCCTAGGGTATGTAAAAGTAATTCCATTGAAGCCAATGGAGTTGTATCTGTTTGAGATGAGAACCAAAGGAATATTCATTTTTATATAGGGCCCAACTGGCTTTCCGTCACATTGGTGCCCCTTTTAATGTCAACAGAGTTGCAAAGTGCAATCATGCAGCCTTTGGCTCATGAAATAAGAATAGATTAGACTTTAGGGTCAGACAGGCTTAACTGACTACAGACAAGCATGAGGGACTACACAGATCAAAACCACACTGTTACATGCTCACTTTGCACTAGTATAAGCAGCTGAGTAGAATATAAGATGCTGGTCAATGGCCTAAAGGAGAGCACTATGTTTTTGGGTCCAGTTTGAGCACTACTGCTTTAAAACACATGCCGGGGGAAGGAGGGAGGGAACCTGCAAAGCAGCCTGGTCCAGGCATGTATCATTTTACAGACATTCTAGAAAAAAAAAAAAAGAGGCATTTCTGACTGGCAGGAGTTTGGTCTAGGCAACAGCAACCATACTTGGGAATTAGCAGCTGAAGCCATTTGGAAAATGGATGTGAGTGTTTCTCTGGAAATCTCCAAAAACAGCTTTCATGTTATTGGCACCAATAAACAACAGGTGCTGGGTGAGCCATCCCCCTGAGAGCCATGGGTGATTGATAGGGCAGCCTGGGGTCTTGCAGCCAGGCAGTTTTGTGCTAAGAGGTAGAACTGGAAGTCAGAGGGCAGGGGCTGCCAGCTGACCGGGCACACTACACAAGCAGCGTAAGGACAGCAAGAGAGATGAAAGTTTTCTTTCCATTTATTTTTAACCCAATAGAGCGGTTTTAAGGAGAGCAGCTGCAAGAGGGACTTTCTTCACTTCCTAATTGTGGCAGCAGACTGTGAACTTCAAAACACAGCCAGAATGAGCCATGTCAAGGCAAAGTGCCAGCTGTGCCAGGCCAGATGCAGAGCTGGGGTGAGGAGGCCCATCACGATTGAGCTCCCCGTATCTGGCTCTCTGCTAATTTCCACTCTGCGGTCATTTGTGCGAGTGTGCAGTGCTACTATTCTGGCCTGATAGCAGTGTACACCTTTACAACTGCAAAGTGGACCCAAGAGCCTGATGACACCAGCCCTACTTCCGATGGGTACATGACCAACTCAGCGGGCAGATCCTGCAGCAAGAGGCAGTCCTAGGCCACCTTTGTCAAGTTCCAGCAGCAAGAGGCAGCCCTAAAATACAGCTGCAGTCACAGGGAGAGTCCCTGTATAGAAAGCTCTTTAAGCAGCTTTACAGAGGGACAGTGTATTCATGTAGCATACTGGTATAGCAGTTTGTTCTGGCCACAGGCAACATGCTGCAAGCATAGCTGGGAAGACAGCATGTAGCTGGGGAATCCCAGTGACCTGCACCAATTTTATATCTGGGCACGGCTGGTGCACCACAGGCCCCATATTGAGGGAACCATAAGAGAGGTTGGAAAGCTGGCTGCACCAAAGGCGCCTTTTCACTACCTGGGTTACCTTCAGTTGCTTTTATACCATCCAAGACATTTGAAAAGGGGCACTGCAGAAACAGTCCAAGCAACCTACCTGTTGAGTCTCATAACACACCCTGATTACATGGGGGTAATTTTATGCCTGCAGAGCACAATTCGGACAGCTCCCAAACACAGAAGTAGCTGCAGGATCGAAGCTACAAACTAAGCCAGCAGGCACAGCAGTTTGGGACCGTAAGTGTACAAGTTATTCCTCAAGGCCTGGCCCAACATAGCAATACATTGTTCTTCTGCATTGCTATTCCAATCCAAAGTCATTGCATTGAAACTAAATAGCTCTCAATTCTAATTTACTTCTGGCCATTTGCACTGTTTGTTGTGTGCGTACACTTCACTCTGCTGGGACGGAGAAAACAGAGGTTCATTTTAGTTTCACTTTCTCTTCCTCCAGCCCTAACCAAAACTCCAGCTGCTCACAGGTCCCTGCAGCTCATGGGGAGGTTTCAATTTAAGAAAAATATTCACTGTGGTTTAGGTTACTACTAGTCATTTTAAGAAATTGGAGAAAACTGCCTCCAGTCCAAGCCTCAGCTTCCATTTTGGGCTTCACCTACTAGTCGATCCTTTTAAACAGTGGGGTGCTCCACCTCTGGCCTGAAGGCCAAGTTTGGCTCGCAGAACCATAGAATCCAGCCCACAAAGCAAGCCAGGAATCAAGAGCTTAGACAGCAGAGGAGCAGTGGCAATTAATATTGTCACCATCCCCCACTGCCAAATTCCTAAAAACAGGTTGGGGCCAGGAAATACAACTTCCCACCCCCAATCTTCCTCCCCATCCCCAGTAACTAGATCAGGCCTGGCCCATGCTCCCTCCCCTCCTGTGACTGGATCAGGGCCACATCAAGCCCCCTTCCCCCTCTATGGGGCTGGGTTGGAGCCAGGCTGTATCCTGCAGTCTCCATAAAGCCAGACTGGGTTCCACCACAAGCGCCCCATGTGCCAGATTGGGATCATCAGCCGGATCCGGCCTGCGGAATGACCAGCCACTGCTCATCCAGCCCATCAGCCAAAAAAAGTTGAACACCAGTGCTTTTAATACATTAGCCTCATCTTTTAACATCACCATAGGACAGGTCATGAATTATTTATTAATTACTTTACCACGTTCCATTATGGCATCTAGGACTCAGCAGACAGAGGCAGTTGCCTTGTACAATGCGTCCTATAGTTGGAACATTAGCACTTTAACAGGGATGTAGTGGGGAAAAGGGCATTTTGTCCCTGGTACCAGGTACACAGGCAGCCCAGTGTGGGTCATCAGTCCTGTGGTAAGTTAGGGGTGCCTAAAGCAAAAAAAGGTGAGGGCAAAGAAACATGGGACTCCACAAGCAGAAGTGGATGACAACCTGCTCTTGCACTCCTAGAGCTTCCAGAATTCCACAGTGGCATCACGAGAGATGTGGGGTCAGCAAGGAACGCAGGGTTGCGCTCCAAGCTGGCAATGACCTTGCTGATCGTTTTGAGGAGAAAAAAAGTGTCAAACCAAGAGCCAAACTGTTGCTCAAAATGAGCACCTAATGCCTTCTTGTGGGGGAGGAGGGGAAAGGGGAGAAGAAACTCATGTATGGTCCAATTCATGGCACCAAGGTAAATTGCTCTAGCTTTCTGCCAACCCACATTTCCCATGATTAAAATCATGGCTGGAGCAGACTGCAATGAAATTCTTGTTTACTGATGCTTGCAAATAACAAGATATATAATCCCCTCCTCTGGCCTCCTCAGTCTCCAGGTTCCTGTCTCTTGGCAACTGATAAATAATTTATAGTGTTCATTGTCATATGTACTAAATGTAGCCTGGCCGGCTTAAATGATGAAACCAATGCCTAAAAACTAGAACACTGTCTAGATCACAAGAAACATGCAGGCAGTTAATCTCATGCTCCTTCATATGCAAAACTAAAAGCAAATGATAAGACTCTTGTGAAAAGAAACTACTATTTTTCCCCACATATGCAGCTGAAGTTGCTATGTGAAGTCACAGATAAGAGTAAGTGTGTGATTACATGGATTACAGGTCTGAGCCAAAGCCCACTGCAGTCAGAAGCGGAGTTATTTATTTATTTTAAACTTAACATGTAAACAGTTTTGCTTTGAGCAGCTTTTAGGATCATCTTTTATTATGTGCCCCAACGTTCAAGTGTCAGAAGTATAAAGATTACTGGCTGCCTCGGACAGAGAAAGCTGTTGCATTTCCCATGTAAGCAGAGCCATAAACACAAAAAAGCCTGTCTACCTGGAACACTCCAGCTTTATACCACAACCGAGACTCTTCATTTTATAACAGATGTTCCTCGAGTCCTTCCAACACAGCCGTAACTATTTATAAAAACTAACGCGTTTCAACCATACACAACCAAACATATGGTGGGAGCACTGTTACGGCAACGCCACTTCTTACATCCATAAATGGGTTGCAGTGATATTGCCTAGGTAGCCGTGTGACTACAGGCATGAAAAGAATGGTAAAAGTGGGGGGGAAAATTATACGAGAGATAATGTTATGATGAATTAAGAACAGAGGAGGAATTCAATATTTTTTCTTTTGTCAACAAGTCAGACATTCATTCATATGTCACTTAAAACTGCAAGCCAGCAGTGCTCAAAAGCTTAAGATAATGCACCCATTTTCTTAATGCTCTTAGAAAGGAAAACTATCAATATTCACTTTCTGAAGTGATGAAAAAAGCACTGCATCAATCATTAAACAGTTAAATGAAGGCAGTATGACAGTTGCTATTGTTCTCTTGAAGCACACTTGTCTTTTCCCGAGCAGCTGCCAGATCCTATTAGATGTATAAAAAGAGGACTTTTCTAACTGAGCAGGGATGGTATAAGCTATTGAAAACAGTAGACAAAAGCCCACTTTTGCAGCCTATTCAAGTCCTGTATAACATCTGTCCAAAATCAATTTTTGACCTAATGTTACTTTCATTAAGTATCAGACTTTGTTTCCAATGCAATTTGCATTTTAGACCAAAACTAGAACCCAAGTTCAGACCAAAACCGTAACCCAAGCGTTAGTACACGGGAAAGAGGATGGAGGGAGCAGATCTCATTCTAGAAACAGGCCATGGTACTTTAATGTCTTTACCTACTTTGATACCTTAAGAATTACAATGGGAGAAATTATGTACCATTTATTTGGATCTCCTACATTCCTGAAATAGCCAAAGCGGCAGGGAGCACATTGGAAAGCAACTTACTCATGATTTAAAAGGAACGCGACTTGCTGATGTGATAAGAAGCTCTGTCCAAGTCACATGAAAACTAACATAATACAAAACAACTTTTGAAATCTCCATTGAGAGAGAAGCACTCTGGCAGTTACCAGGGCTCAGCCCTTTTTTTTTTTTTTTAAAATGACCTGGGGTTCTCTCTCACATTTAAAAAAAGAAATGAGGAAGTCGATTCACGCATTCAGCTTCAGCCAGACTGCTAATTATGTTAAGACAAAAAAAAAAAAAAAAAAAAAAAAAAAAAAAAAAA
>NW_017729009.1:19745061-19746194 GCF_001723915.1 Gavialis gangeticus
AAAAAAAAAAAAAAAAAAAAAAAAAAAACAAAAACAAAAAAACTTCCACTTACCCAAAGGGTCTCTGAATAAAGGCTGGATGCAACTGCTGCACACCTATAGTAAAACCTGAAAAAGAGTATTTGGAAACCAGAAGATTAAATAAAGTGTCCATGGTAAAAAGTAAACACATGCATGTAAGTGTGCACACACACCCTCCCTCCCTTGTGTGAACAATTTTTCAATGCTTAACAAAGTACCTTTTAGAGGCAAAGTGATCTTAATACGTCCATTAATGTAACACGACTTTGGAGCAGATTACAGCTCTGAATGGGGAACTTATCAAAAATACAGTCGTCAAGAGCTAAAATACAACAAGTCATTCTATAGTGTACAATCAACCCACAAAAAACGCAGAAGGCAAAGCAACGAGATACACATAAGCCACACAGTCACAAAAAGAACGCAAAGAGCAAAATGCACAAGTGTTAAGGGAACCTACGTTCATCCCACTTGCAAGAAACTACTGTAGTGGTTTCAAGGAAGGAAACAGGAAGCACACAGATGAATTATACAGCGCAGCAGACACACAAGCAAAACTATCAGGCAGGTGTGGACCTTCAGAACAGATCCATGCCTACAGCCTAGTATGGGGGATGCACTAGTAGGCCAGCAAGCAGTCCCCCCTACTAAAACTGAGGCTTATTTTAATGCAAAAAACTGCTGAGAAGTTTACTATTGCAGTCCCCCTTTCTAAACCCGAATCTAATGCAAAAAAACCCCCAACCCCTGGATTCCTCACCGGTTTGAATGCTCCGTGGTTTGGCCCCCAAATACGCCAGGTTGACATTCGCTTTCCTGCCATCGATGATGGGGTTGGGATCCTTGCACGCTCGGTCGGCAGCCCCTCGGTCTGCCATGGTCACCTGAAACAAAGCACAAGCTCAGGGCGGGGGTCACAAACGATGCCGTCACCAGACTCGCGGCATCCTCAACTAAAGGGGGGGGGGGGGCTTTAAAATGTTTGCATCGGGAGAAGGGTGCATTCCCAAGTCTTCAGCAATGTCTCCCTTTGTTTCTGCTTTGGAGCTGAAGAAGCAGAGACGATGCAGAAGTGGAGCGGGGGAAATCCTCCAGGCTGCTTTAGGCAAGGG
>NW_017729009.1:19746270-19746719 GCF_001723915.1 Gavialis gangeticus
AAGGGGGGGGGGGGCTCCCCATTTTGCCTGGGCACAACCCCTCCCCCCGCCCACGATGCCCCAGGGGGAGTAGAGAGGGGGGGACGAGAGCAGCACTCACGAAGCCGTATCCACGGGACTTGCCCGTCTGGCGGTCCGTGATGACCACGGCCTCCTCGATGTCGCCGAAGCCCTCGAAGTACTTGCGCAGCGACGCGTCCGTGGTGTGGTAGGGCAGGCCGCCCACGAAGATCTTGGTGAACGTGGTGTCCTTCTGCCCCGTGTGCATGGCGGCGGGGGGTCAGCGGGCGCCTCCCGCGCCTCAGCCCGGCGCCCGCCCCATGCGGCGGGCACGCACGGACAGACAGACGCACCGGGAAGCAGTCCCGGCTGCGCGCGGATGCACCCGGCGGCGACTCGCGGTGCTGCCCGGCGGCGGGGATTTGTAGCGCTCCCCGCCCCGCCCCCGC
>NW_017729009.1:19746729-19749319 GCF_001723915.1 Gavialis gangeticus
CCCGCCGCGCGGAGCCCTCTGGGACTCGTAGTCTCCGCCCGCCTCGCCCCGCCCCCGCCGCGCAGAGCCCTCTGGGACTCGTAGTCCCCTCCCGCCTCGCCCGTCGTAGGCCTCGCGAGGCCGTGCGCGCCTCACAGCCGGGCCCCGAGGCGAGCAGGAGGCGCTGCTCGGCTCTCCCAGTCCCGAGGCCTGCAGCAGGGTGCCCCCCACCCACCCCGGGGGTGCTGCAAGCGCTGTGGGAGATCTGTCGCACCCTCTGCAACCCCCAGATCTTACGAGGTCTCTTCCAGCCCTAAAATCTACGAACCCGAACAATTCAACACCTCTGCAAGCTGGCAGTCCTAAGGCTGGGTGCAGGCGTTTGAAAAGACCGAGGCGAAATCAATCTTAAGTTATGCCGTTTTTCATAGGAACAGGGTGGGCTGCCCGGGGCCGTGGCCCGACTGACTTTTAGCACGTGAATTTAGCTGCACAGTTAAAAACCAGAATGGCAATTGCGCATTTGTGGGTTATATAAAGTAACGTGCTAAAAGTTGCCTGGGTGGCTGACCTCGTTTCGCGGCCAGCATTGTTTCCATCAATGGCGCAGTTGAAATGCGTTCAGTTCACTACCAGTTTGCCCAGAGGAGCTAATGTTAGACCTGGTTCTGCCCTTTTTTAAGTCAATGTATGTGCGCAGAACTTCTGTTACAGATAAAAACCCACTTCCCATCGCAGGCCTAGGACAGACATTGCATAAACCAGTTTGAACTCAGTCAGTTAAGTCTGATACAACATTCAACCAGGTTTCTCTTAAGTTGGTTTCAGCCATTTTGAAACTGGTTTCTGCGCACTGAACGTCTGTTCTATTACAGGTTTAAACCGGTTTCTGATCACTTAAACAGGTTTAAGTTGCAGGCTGTAACCAGTTTAGGTTTACAACCACTTAAACTGGTTTATGTGTAACTGCCGTCCCTAGCCATACTGGTAAAAGTGGGATGTCTGTCCCTGGCCTGAGCGGTCCTTAGCCCTGTGTGTCAGATTCTTCCTCAATGGGTGTGGGGTATCAGAAGCAGCATCAGTCCTGCTCATCACAGCTAATTAGTCTGGCTCGGTGCCCTGCTAACAGAGCTACATTGCCTCTGGTATCCAAGCTATCTCAGGCCTCTCCGCCACACTGCCTTGTGCCAGGCAGGCACACCCACAGACAATCCCAGGTTCACTGCATGCAGGACTTCACACAATTTCCCAGGAAAATTCTTTATTTCTGGTTCAGTCCTACACATTATTGTTGTAGGAGAGCACAGGGAAAAAAACAGATCAGCCATCAGAACAGATCTGTTGGCTGATCCATTGCCAGGCACGCTGACTTCCCTAATCTATGCCCGACTGCTCCAATAGTTCGTCAACACCCTTCTTTGGACAGTTTGATCACACTGCTAAGAGCTTACAAAAGGAAACCAAAAGAATGGACCTTACCATTGGGATGCAATGTGTGGTTTGAAGGAAGAGGGCTCATGCCAGAGGCTGTTGACAGAAGTATGTCCTTAATAAAAGTATCTATGTAGTAATTGCAAGGCCACTACTTAGAAACAAGAGCGTTTCTTGCCACATTAAAAGAGCACCAAAGCATTCGTACCAGTGATATATCACAACAAAACTGCTAAACTACAACCCACATCCAGATCTGAGTTCAAAACAACAGATCTGGACTCAGCTGTTTTCTAATGATATTTTTGTTACAACAAAAAGCTAGTTGTTTCAAGGCAAAAAAATGTGTTTTGAAACCTTCCACTGCATGGCTGTCCTTCTGTCCACTTTGCGGTTTGGCTCCATGGTTCTACACACCTTTGGCTTCATAAAAGATTAAGGAGAGAGCAGGCTGTTCCTCCGGGCATTGTTTTCCCCTGAAAGGCCACATCAAATGTCCACTGACCAAAGCACGGACAGAATCATGTTTAATTCAGGCCGAGCATCCCCCACATTAACTCTAGGAATGAGAAACTGGGGCCACTTTGAGAAATAGGGTCAACATTTGAAATCTACAGGTCTGGCATGGCTTGTTCTGATTGAGAATGTGTGTGGGAGTCACTAGCTGTTTCCAAGCCACTACCCTATCTGGTACAGAAAACCCCCATGAGGTTATGCCATCATTTGCCTTTCCATAGCACTGACTCTCTATGCTGGAGTTCAGGTGCTCCATCATCGAGTCAGACCTCTTCTACCTACCTTACATCTGTTAAAGACATTTGGGCTCCTCTTTGGATTACTACAATGTAATTACCGTACAGATTGATTTCCATTACCTGCCATGCCTTGGACTCCATCCTGCTCTAACTGATGGCAAGAGAAAATTCCAACCGACTTAAATGATGTGTGATCAGGCTCATAGTCTGCAGACTCTTTGCTACTCTCTATATTCCTAGTACCCTTACAGACCTATATCAGTGCATGTTACACAGCAAAGCTCACTAAGGAGACTGAGCTTGAAGCTTCTCTAGGAAGGAGGCACCTCCAGTGGAAAATAATGTCTGGTTGTCTGGGGGGACCTAGACTTTGTGCTAAGTGCTAAAGACCCATGCAAAGATGCAAGGCCCTACCCCGTGGAGTT
>NW_017729009.1:19754319-19759752 GCF_001723915.1 Gavialis gangeticus
TTACAGACCTATATCAGTGCATGTTACACAGCAAAGCTCACTAAGGAGACTGAGCTTGAAGCTTCTCTAGGAAGGAGGCACCTCCAGTGGAAAATAATGTCTGGTTGTCTGGGGGGACCTAGACTTTGTGCTAAGTGCTAAAGACCCACGCAAAGATGCAAGGCCCTACCCCGTGGAGGTTACAGAGACCAGCAATATATAAAGAGTGGGGTGAAGGGAATCCCAAGGAATAAGATGTATTGTTGTAGCCAATTGCCATTTTGATTGTACTAAGGAGATAAAGAAAGTGCCATCTATCATATTAGCCCATGTGGAAACAGGTCAGCAAGGAGACAGTAGGAGGAGAAAACAGGGCTAGCTGGAGGTAACAGATGTAGGGAACTGAGGCTTAGAGAAAAGTCAGCTTTGCTAAGTGTAATCCTGCATCCAAATTGCAAGGCAATTGTAGGAAGTTTAGCATAATTACAGACATCTTTTTGGTTTCTTCCCTTTCATTTCCACTTGGGATTTATAAAGTATACATGCCAAAACACCCTATCTTGGATGTAACCATCTGTGACAAATACTCCAGTCCAACATGGACACATCCTGTCCTAGCCCAGCAAAAAACCCCATCAGGCCTGGGATTTCAGAGGTGGTCAAAGGATTCTTGACAAAACAGACTGTCTCCCAAACTAGATACAGTTCCAGGTGGGAATCCATTTATGCATAAACACTGTTTCAAGGGGATTAAGGGACAATTTATGGCAGCAGGAGCCAGGCCTCTGCAGGCATCCTTGGTAAAAAGAAACAAGTGTGAGGGCAAGCTTAAGCCTCAAGTACAGGCCCTTTGCTGGAATAACCTTGCTGATCCTCAGATGCCCTCTCCCAGGCCACACACTCACTTTGTGCACAAATCTCCCCTATCCAAGGTAGATCCTGGAAGTAAGTCTGTGGGGCTGTCCTTGAAGCTCCTTTCTGTCCCTGGTTCCCCTTGGTGGGGGGGTGGAGACAAAAAACAGCAAAGCATGCCTGGATCTGCTCCAAAAGCCACTGGAGGCATGCACTGACTTCACAGAAAACCAGCTATTTTTATTTCTAAAGCTTAGCAGAGCTACTGTGATTCTTTGACCCATTTCAGTTAATGCTGCTACTTCGCCAGACTTTCTGTGCTCTGGGGCTCTGCTCTCGGGTCTGTCATGGAGACCTGTTCTCTGGTTATTGCAACACAGGATGGAACATCGTTTTGGAGTCTGCAGTTAGTTATCTGAAGAGCAAGGAACGTACTGTGGGAACTCTCAGGCTTGTTAGTTTTGCTCAAGTTGAATCTGGACACCAGCCACCATCCCAGCTGTGAGTGGCAGGCTGGTTGGGGCATCTGGAGGGGAAGCTGTGCTGACACATTCGGTTTGGTTTGGTAGGAAACACAGTATCCAAGGCCCTTTCTCTTTGTCCCCAGTGTTCTGCTTTGATGCCCTGAGCTTGCTGTGACCTTCGTTGAGCGTGGAACTGCTGCTTTAACAAGACATTTAAAAATCCTTTGTGGGCCACTTTAAATGAAACAATTCAGCCAGACAATGTTCCTAATCAGGACAGTGGTTTGGCCAAGGCCTGCTGCTGCAGTAGGAGTCTTTTGATGAGAACATTTTATCTTTGGAGTTATTTCGCAAATAGGGATTCAACACAGCCCTTTCACAAGGCTGTAAAATGCTTTGGGCCAGAGTCTCTATTCTCCGATACTCACTGCATGAATTATAGCGGCCTTCTGCCTCCTAGGGAGGACTGGCTGGCAGCAGACAGTGATTCTTGGGTCTTGTCTGCGCAAAGAAAAGAGGTCACTGCTGAAATTGTGTCGGGCAGTTTCCCCACTGGTTAGTGACCAGATCTTTATTATAATTTACCCTAAAGTAGTGCCTCAAAGCCTCAATCCTGGATGAGACCTGCACTATGCTCAGCGCTGGTTAAATGGACCAAAATGGATGCTCTTGCATCCCAAACGCATGTAATGCAATAGCTGTCTACGCTGCGGTAGCACCGCACCAGTCAGGACCTCTTTGGGTAGATAAGGCTGTTCTGTTGTGAACTGAGTGTGACTGTAACAGGTTGGGATCCTAGGGGCAGCCGTGATGCCCCCAGGTAGCCACACAAACCCTGCCCTGGCTCCAACTCTAAGGGCCCTCACCCTCCCTTACTCTCCTGCCACGCCTTTGATGTTAAGATTTATTAGGAGGGAGGGTGCCCAAGGGTCTAACAGTGAGCCTATCATTGTCGAAGTATCAGGCTTTGGCTTTCTCTTTCTGTCAATGGCCTTTCTTCTCAGGCCTCCATCCTTTTGCTGTAGCTGAGTCCTTTCACACTAGTCTGCCGACTGGACCAGACTTCTATGTCAGGTCACCCCCCTCGGGTGTCTATGTCAGGCTGCAGCACCCTACCCCCCACTCCCTCCAGGGCACTATGAGACCTCCTTAACCACCTCTATAGTCCCCCCAGACCTCCAGGTCTATCAGTATCAGGCTTCCACACATTTCAGCTGTGACCAGCGAGTGACTTTTGGGCCCCTGGACCCTGGCCCTGCCTTGAGGCGACTGGGATACTATGGGACAACCCCTCAGCAGCCAGCCCAATATACTGAAATCAAGATCTCAAACACAAACCCTGCCCCCTGGGTCAGGGCTTCTGAGCCTCCCTAGACTCAAAGTTGTAATCAAAATACACATACAGGCCCTTCTAGCTCAAACTAGGCTGCTGCCCTAGTCCTGGGTCTAAATCCTTTGCTAGCCCTCAGCTCTCTCAGGCACCTTTGCAGAGCTCCTTCTTGCTCAGCTGCCCCCAGACCCTGGCCAAATTGCCTAGTCAGCCTCTGGAGCTGCCTTATATTTCTCAGGCCCTGCTCCTCTTCCCATCAACTGACTTCCTCAGGTTACCTGCAAGTGCCCCCTAATTAATTCCATTAGCAGTTACTATGGCAACCCAGCCCCAGCTGTGCCGTTTTCCTGCAAGGCTGTGGGCTGGGCTCTGGCTCTCTTAGGGCTCAGACAGAAGTGACCGTTTTCACCTGATCTGACCCCAGAAAGCAGTCTACAGCCTTAACCAAACAGAAGTGAATGGCTGCAGACCACTTGAAAAGGCCCTGATCCCACAAAAATCTGGGCCCTCATTGCATGAGGGCTCAGATGAACACGCTTCAAAACAGAGCATGTTCTGTAACTTGTGGCTGGGGAGCTCCCAGCCTGTTGCTGTTTTCAGAATGGGAGGAAGGAAAGGGAGTGGAGGGAGTTCAGTCTGGGGTTCTTAAAACTGGTGCTGGAGGGTGGGGTGGGTGGATTGGAGCCTTCCAAGGTGGGGGTCTCCAATCTCCAGCACTGACTGGGGAACCCCAGAAACAAGTGCCCTCTGCTCCCTTTACTCCCTGCAATTCTGAAACAGCATCTGGGCTGGGAGGGAGGAGTGTTGTCGGAAGACCGGACTGTAGGCTGGCAGCAAGCACCTGAATCCCCACCGCCTGGACAGAAGCGAACTTCTGGTGGGTCCAGGGGGGATCACTGCAACTCACAGCGCTTCCTGCAAAGTGCTATGAGTCACAATAGGGAGCTGCTCTTCCTTCTGTGCCCTTAAAGTGACAGAGCTCCTCAGGCACTCTGTCACAGTGCCATACAAGGCCCAAGTCCTAAGACCTTGTAGTAGATTAGTGAAATACTCATTTTGAAGGCTCTTTAGAGCAGCCATTAGGAGTGAGAACACATTGGAGTTTAACTGTACTTGCAGGTCACGCAGCTGCTTTTGCAACCAGCCCAGCTCTCCCCAACGCTCTCAGTCTGCCAGGGCCCAGTGACAGATGCAGCACGTGATAAAGACCACTGATAAAGGGTACACAGGGTTAGACATGTATGAAACTTAAACTATGTAGTCAAAATGACTCTGATTTCAGTTGGGCCTTTTTTTTTTTTCAGGATGTAAACAACTTCTGGCTCTGGAACTAAAAGTAGTAATATCACTGGAAAAGAAGGACACTTAACAAGCACGTCTCTCATATACTGTGATGGCCGAGGAACAAGCTGTAGACCTGTTTCCCAGGCAATCTGATGATGGAGGGGGGGGGTGAGGAAATTAGAAAGATTTTATCTCATCTCCACTGCAAACTCTATTCCAATCTTCCTAGACTGCATATGGAAGTTTCTCTTCTGGGCCCACACTAGTCACAATTTTAGTCGCAATACAAATATTTATATGCTCTCAAATGAAAATGGGATTTTTCCCTGATTATGAGAGAAATCTCTAAAGGTCATGTTTAAAGACTCAGGGACTTCAATGCAGTGTGCTTTTAGGAAGCCTGGGTGTGGTTAAAATGTATGTATTGAGGAAGTGATGCCCCTTAAAACCCAGGGGGCCTGGCTTCCTCTTTTATCTCCACTACCAATCATTACAGAGAATTTGCATGCCAGAAGCTTCATGCATTTTTTTAATTGAACCCAACACATCCAGAGTTGACTATGAAAGAGCAGAGAAGGCTGTTCTACTTTTCACTTCACCTAGTCTCAACTCCCTGGGTTCACCTGGAGTCAGAATCCTAATCACGCCAGGCAGGGAAGTCTTGTTACTTGGTTAACACAAAGCGAAGGTACCTTCAGTTGCTGCTCCTGGGGGCTGGTGAAGCCAAGCTCCCCCTTGTTCTGTCTACCAGGATGGGTGGCTTGGGGCAGTAAGGTTCTTCATGGGTCATGTTGGTTCCACTGCTGCTTCCCACCAGCTTCTCATAGCCTGGACTCGATTGCAGAACACTGGCCTGGCGCTTTCTTTCCCAGATGCTCTTGCGCTGCATGTGAGGATCACAGATCCCCTGCCCTCTTGAGCCTTGCTTGGAACCCTCCCAGGGACGGTTGTGAGATGCCTGTTTTCCCAGCAAGTCCTTGGCCAAGGCAGTGCGAGATGTTGAGAAATTGTGGGGTGCCCCTACAGCAGTGCGCTTCTGATGGGGAGGCTGCGGGTTGACAAGATAGACATACAGTCTGGCTTTCTGGCCCAGTGGGAGACCTTGGTGCAATTTAGGGCCGGAGTGGTGTTTGGGACTCCTCTGAGGGGGTGCTGAGTGGGGACAGTCATTGAGACAGGTTCCTGACTCTCGGTTGGGAGTCAAGGCAGAGTACACCACCCGCTTGGGGCCTGGCAGGATTGGGCTGGGGATGAATGGTGTCTCACTGACTTGGTGGCAAATGTGTGCAGCAGAGCACTCTGAATGGGCAGCAGTGGGTTCCTCTGTGCTGGGACCAGCAGGCTGATTCAGGAAACGCTGTCCTTGGATAGTCTCTCCTGCGCTGTCCAAGCCAGGCCGTTTATCCCCTGTGGCACTCTGGGGGTCACGTGCGTAAGCGCTCCAGTCAACCAAGCTGCACCTGGTCTTTGTGAGCTGGGCTCGGGACCCAGAGGGAGAATGCATGAGTGACACAGTGGATCCCG
>NW_017729009.1:19764752-19791291 GCF_001723915.1 Gavialis gangeticus
CTCTGAGGGGGTGCTGAGTGGGGACAGTCATTGAGACAGGTTCCTGACTCTCGGTTGGGAGTCAAGGCAGAGTACACCACCCGCTTGGGGCCTGGCAGGATTGGGCTGGGGATGAATGGTGTCTCACTGACTTGGTGGCAAATGTGTGCAGCAGAGCACTCTGAATGGGCAGCAGTGGGTTCCTCTGTGCTGGGACCAGCAGGCTGATTCAGGAAACGCTGTCCTTGGATAGTCTCTCCTGCACTGTCCAAGCCAGGCCGTTTATCCCCTGTGGCACTCTGGGGGTCACGTGCGTAAGCGCTCCAGTCAACCAAGCTGCACCTGGTCTTTGTGAGCTGGGCTCGGGACCCAGAGGGAGAATGCATGAGTGACACGGTGGATCCCGGTGGGCACACTGGCTGGGGACTGTCAGTGTCCGAGTGGGGGGAGCTGGACTGGCTATCCCAGCCATGGGAACTCTGCTCTTGGTTAGGCTGGCAGGTTGCTTGTGGGTGCTGCTTGTGTCCGTACCAACTGGCTTTGTCATCATCGGTGTTCTGGTGGCCTGGTGGCCAAGGGCCTTGGTAACCTTTGCTCTTCTTGTGACCTTGGATATCATGGTTTTTCAGCCCATTGAGATGGTTCACATTCACAGTTAGCTGCAAGGGATCCACAGTGCAGTGGAAGCGCAGGCTGGACATTTTCCTGCAGCCTTTAGTCAGCACCAAGTCCTTCCATGTGCTGCATTTCTTGCTGCAGTAAAGGGCCTTCAGTGTTTTGATACATCCATCTCCTTCAGAGAAAAAAGAAAGAGCAAAGAAATGAATTAATGGAAGCACAGCGTTTGTGTTGGAGCTGAATTATCCAAGCAAACGCATGTGGCTCCTAGTCAGTCAAATATGGCTCTTTTCACCCAGATTTTCTGCTGGGCAGTAGTGAGAGATGGGAAGCGGAGGGTAAGGGTTAGAAAGAGGGAAAAGGCAAGTAGAACAAAGATGCTATAGCTGCCCTAGAGGTTTTTCCTTGAGTTTTCCATTGTTGCTTCTACTGGTGGAGCACTGTTGGCAATAGTGACAGTGAATGGGAACCCAGGGTAAACCAGGTTCCTAGGAACATAAAACATTAAAAGGCTTCTGTCAAACAATTGAACTGCCTGAAATATTTCACAGTTTAGAGAGTAGAAGTTGCACTATGGTCCCCATTTACCTTTGGCGATGAAAACGTAGAAGGTTCTCTTCAGAAACTGGTTCAGGTATCTCCAGATCTGGAGAAGGGAAGAAGGGACCAACAGCCATCATTATTAGCATCATCTTTTTCATACTGGTATATCTCTACCACGCTAAATTTCTGTGCTGAAATCCCCAGTATTTTGAATGGGAGTTTTGCCATCAATCTTAGTTGAGTCAGGAGTTAACTCCAGAGAATAAAACTGGGCAAGGAAGTGCTCTCCTTTTCTATGAGAATGTCTGAGATTTTGAGAACTGCATCTCCATGAGGTGAAAAGATAAAATCCTGAAAACAATCATAAAGCAAAAATCTAAGATCACGTCAGTGAAATGATTTCCAATTTTTTTAAAAGTTCATTTAGATTTGAACTTCCTTCTCACATTTTCTTGCTTAAAATTAAACTTCAAAATGAAAAAACCTCCAAATAAAGAACACGCATTTTCATTTTTTAAAGGCGCAAAAGGATTTTAACAATGCCGTTTCTATTCCCCCCCCTTCAAACCAGGAACTTCATTGAAATCACTTCTTTGTGAAATCCACACACAAGCTGTGTAGATTAGGATACACGCTGCTCTGTTTGTTGGGGCTTGTTGAAATAACCCCAAACAATTTCGCATGATCCACAAGTGCAAATGCCTTCAAAAGACTCAGTACCCACTGGGCAAACAACCTTTATTGTGATTTTACACAAAACTGCAGGGCAGACTCACTAGAAATTGCCCATCCACTCTTGCCACCCAGCAGTCAGGATGCAGGAATGTCTCTAAGAGGCAATGTCCCTGGGGTACATCACTTGGAGGGATATTTCGGTAGTAATTGATGGACATTATTGACAGCTGTAGAAAAAAATGTCTTCAGAGTACCGGTGGTACTGGCTTAGGCACCTATGGGTCTTTCTATATAATCCCATTGGATCACACCAGGGGTTCTCCCCCCCCAATTTGCTATACAGTACTAGCAGAAAACATGCATCTATCTAGTCTAGGATACCAATCAGCTCACTAGTCCATCTAATTTGATATACCTCCTCCCACTTTGGCCAATATCTCATGCTTTTAGAAAGTGTTAAGATCATAAAAACCCAGTCAGCTATGGGGAAAGAAATTCCTTTTTGATCCTGCAACAGCATGAGCTCACAGCATGAAATCTCATTACCCTTTCCAGATGGATATAACTACAAATGTTACTAGTCATTAAGTTATCTTGCATCTTTCTCGTACAATAACTAGGTTCATTCACTGCTGAGAGGCAGCCACCTATCAGATGAAAAGTGACAGCTGGGCAGTGATGCTATAGCACATTAAACAATATTTCAGAAGAGTGAAGACTGTATCTAACAATGACTGTGGGAGGAATTTTGAGTTGAGACCCAGAGAGAGAGAGAGGATGTAGTCATCCAGGATGTAATTTGGCAGCACACTACTTTACTGCTCTGGATTTTACGTAGGATCAGCTGCCATAGGATCTTAAAAGGCCAGAAATGCTCAGACCTCAATTTTATGTCTTATCCAACCATTCAGTCAACACAACTCCCTTACTGTCACATAAGGGCCACAGGTCAGTACTGACTGGGGGGAAGGGACCCCATACCAAGTCACCCCAAGACACTGTGTGCCCTGGCTCCCCTTTGCAGCCATCTGGGACACTTGAATCAGTATCGAGTAAAACACTGCCAGTGCATCCCCCAGCCTGACTCCTGGCAACACAACGACTTCTAGCATCACAGTGGGGCAGTGACATCAGTACTGACAGGGAGGAGAGAGAACGGCTCTGATCAAGTTACCCACACCACACCCTGCACTGTGGTTTTGAATTACTGGGTAAGTACTCAAGTCCAGGGATGAACCACTAAATGTTTCTTTATATGTTTAAACATGCATGTGAGTTCAGAGCATGACAGCTGGGACCACTACCAATTCAAGTTAAACCCACTGGGTCACCCACCCCATCTCCAGTGGCACACAACACCCTATCACTAACGTAGGACACCAGATTAAAGGAGGTTATTAGTAGCTTAAGGGAAGAAGCCGCCCCCGTACTCACTATTGCTTGCTTACCAGAAGGGCAACTTTGATGGCATTATCCAATACAACAAGAAGTCCCAACAGGAGTAAAACAGTAGCTAGGACGTTCTGGTACGACTCACTGAAGGGGAGACAGTTGTTAGGGATCTTCTCCTTTAACAGAGCCATGGTCTGAGGAAGTGACAAGGGTCAGTTCAGCATCTTCTCTCTCATCTCCCCAGGGGTGTGGTCATGGCAGCAGTGAGCACAGCACCAAGGCAAAGTATTCAGGTGGCAAGATGGATAAGCCAGGCAGAACCATTGTGATGCTATGCCTAGGTCAGCCTTTGATGAGACTCTGACACAATCATACAGACTACATTTTTTTCAGTCGCTAGCCTCTCCTGTCCAACAAGACAAGAGAGGACACCAACAAAAGAGGTTTTTCTAAGGAGTTCTGTCTGGCAAATCTGTCCCACCATCATCCCCTTGTCACTTGTTTGTCCTCTTCCATAATTTCTTGCATATTTTGAGTTAGTTTCATATAGGGAGATGCATTATAATCTAAAGCATCTGTGCACATACAACACTTGTGTCAATCAGGTGCCTCCTTTTGAATAATCTTTGAACTGCTCTGCCAGCTGCCCATAGAAAAAGATGTTATCTGTGGATCTAAATTAATTTTCAGGGCCGGTTAAAGACTTCACTTCTGAGACTGGTATTCAATAATGCTCTGAACCACACCACATCTATTTCACTCAACCTGTTCTGCTCTGCTCCTAGTATTGTCCCGAGTTTTGTCGCTTCACAGAGTGCTGTAGAATTAAGTTAACGAAAAATACAGATGTGGCGAGCTAAATATTTACAAAACTCTGAGGACAATAACTATATTTCCACATTTTATTGAAAACAAACAAACAGTGAAACAGTTGCTGTTTTAAAACAAGCTACTATTTTCTTCCAGTGACTGAAATACATCGCCTTTTCATTGGCTAAGATAAATGTGAACATTAACCCAATGCAGAAGTAATTGTGACAAATTGATTTTTAAAAACCTTGTGTGTACTAGCAACATCTCCTACCAGTAAATGAATGCTTTATTTATCACATGCCTTTTCATTTATGGAGTTATTTTAAACTGCATCCACCCTGCTAGTGGAGTTAACAGAATGCCAGACTGCAAGAGATTGTTAACAGAGTAGCACATCTCATTCCCTACCAATCTGGCTCATAACAGGACCTGGAAAAACATGCAGTCTCATTTCCTAAATTAACCCTACTTAGGTACTAGAGAACCCAGAGCAGTGCTACAGGCTCTCACAAAGAGGAATTGGCAGCCATTATAACAATGGAAGCTACTATCACACTTCTCGTGCCAGGATCAGAATAAATGAAGTGGCACTGGCCACAGTTTAAGATCAGTCGGTTACAACAGTTTTGGCAGGCAGTTTTTAATAGCCTCCTGACTCCAGCTTTGGTTGCCTTCCATATATGGAGAAACAGAAGCTAGGTTCGACTTTCCGGGGGATGGGGCCAAAGCACTGGAGAAAGTGAATCAGTTTAGAAGTACTAAATCACGGTGCAGTAACAGCTCATACTGCACTGTACATGTGGTGCAGTTATTTGTAGCAGCTACTTTGCCATAGTGGCATGCTATACCAACGTCACTACGGCAAAGTAGCTGTTGGTCATGTGTAGATGCCCACGGACACTATGTTGCCGTACTGTCACGTGTAGATGCACCCATCGTGCAAAATACCAAACACGTAAGAAAAAGTTGCACTGACAGCTGGAGCCAGCAGCAGGAACCAAGAGAATATCCAGACTTCAGGATTTCAGAACTGGACTGTCCCCGTGGGCACCGACTCAGTTTTACTTATCAGTACAGGCTATTCTTCAGTTTGCCATTCTGTAAAATGGGGAGAATATTATTCACCAGGCATTACCAGGGTTTTGGATTTGCTACTAGTGCAAATTTCCAAAGATAAGCAGATTCAAAACAAGCATGGACTGCTTGCTTGCTGATGGTCACTGTAATTCCAGACGGTTGCTCTGCAAACACATTTCTTTAAAAAAGACAAAAGATCCAAGAGCTGTCAACGGTAGCTTTGTAAAAGGAAAGCTTCTCTCCTACTGACTAATTACCCAGTGAATAAATTCAGCTCGAAGAGAAGCTTTAATAATTCAGTAGGAGTGTGCCAGGTAATATAGGAGCTTTTGTCTTGGTCCTGGCATAATCATGTGTAACCTAATCTCTGGCTTTGTGTATTCAAGGAAGTACTTTGGTATAGCTCCTGTATCCAACTTCACTGAAGAACAGGCCTAGATAAAAGATCAAGATAATGTTCTAGCTCTGAATAGGGAGACTTTACCCCTTACTGGCCAGCTTGTCTTTTGTAGGTAATAGCCACCACATGCTACAGATATTCTGGTACTAACAGTAAAAGAAGTGTTCAAAGACACTTGCAGAGATCAAATATTTGGGTAGGAAAGGAAGGAGCCATTTTATCCTTCTATTTCTACATCTTTATGGTGCATAACTAAAGGCTTGGCCATTTATATTTTAAATGCTTTACAGCTTAACTTCTTAATTTAACTAGATGCTTTTTTAACTGGAAAACTGGCTGAATGCGGGGAAGTGTTAAGACGTTAAAGACACCATAGAATTGAAACTCGATTAACAGACAAGAGTTTGTAGTAACATTTTCTTAAATTCATTTAAGAGCAACACTTGTGAGTAACCATCTTTGTTAAAGATATGAACAGCCTTCGGTTCAAGGTTGGCTTTCCGGTAGGGTTACAAGATACCATCATCTAGTCCAGTTTTTCGCAAATGCTTTAAAGGCTGGGAACCTCCTCCCCCCCAACACTTCCAAACTTCATGAGCTTCTGTTAAGTGCTAATTAATTGTAATCACAAGTGTGCCCTCCCCATGCAGGGATTCAAAAGCCAATGGTCTCTGAAGTGGTCAGAATGAATTCTCTTCTAATTTGCATAAAAGGGAAATGTATCTTTTGTACAGGAAGCAGGGGCATCCTCCGTGGGAATTTCAAACAAAAACACCTTCTCCCTTGGTGTAAACTATCCCTCTCAAATGCACTATGAATGAAATCGCTCAACAAGAAGTATGTTTAGTACTGAGAGATAAGAGCCAGCCTGTCAGGGATGATTTTGCAGAATCTGGAGATGATGAATTCCCTTCCAAAAATAGGAAAGTTGCACATGATGCCCAATTTGGGGAATTCAGAGGAAATGCCACAATTCCCACATCAGGACTCCTTTATTCTAAGATTCTATTGAATGGCCTCCAGTTTTTCCTGATCAAATTTAGAGGATTCAAATGGGAGGCCACTTACTGTTCAGAAGGCGTCATTACTTTTTTTATTTCTAATATTAAAACCCAAGTGGTCCAGGAAACAGATCTGCACCGTAATAATATAGGTTATTTGCATACTCCAGAGCAGTATTTTGGAGTGAAGGGCATCAAGGCACATTACAAAACTACACCAATGAGACATTACAGTAAAGCCTAAAAAAGCGCAGCCAAAATACAATTGCTTAAGCTGAGTTAAGCCAATATGACAGATCTAACCCCTCTTGTTAGAGAAAAAGCTACTTCCTTGAATGGTCATTTCTTGAATGGCCAAAAACATATCAAGACCTAAGTTTTAATGGGAAGAAAGCATAGTGTCTTCACACTATTTTTTTTTTAATACTAAGACCTCAAAAGGAGGGTGCTTTGCCTGGTAAAGTATTCTCTCTATACTTTCTGCAATCACCTGGCTTTTCCTTGAAGACTTTCCTTGATCGTTTTTTTTCCTCTCTCCTACCTGAGTAAATTAATTGCCTAAAGTATAATGGTAGGACAAAGTAATGGGTTGCTTATGAATTTGCATTTACTTTTATCAAATATTGTAAGTGTGCTACCAAAGAACAATGTTGAGAGTGGTCAGTTGCTAGCACTGGTAGGTAACAGTCTGAAAGCAGCGGCTTAGTGACTAAAAATCTTTACACAAATAAAGGAAAAACAAAAAAAAATCTTGAGGGATAAATGGAGTTGGTGGTCCCAAGTCCACATGGAATTCTGAAAAATCAGACCAAAAAAAACAAACTCGGAAGCATATTCAAATGTATTAATTTACCACGAAAAATAAGACTGAGAAATAGTCCTCTGTTCACTGCACTTCAACATTAAAAATATAGGAGATACTCTATTTGCACTGCTCAACTCAGAGGCTTTTAAGATGAAGCTCAGTTTCCATGCTGTAGTCATCAGTTACCATGTTTAAAGCTTTCCTGAAAGACCCATCAATGGTGCCATCTTCTGGCATGGACAGAGATTTACAGCAACAGGTTTAAATTAAATCACACATTTTTACTGGGCGCTCGGTATAGGCAAAGTGAGAAAACCCAGAGAATTAATCAGCAAAAGTAACATAGTGGGCTGCAACTTACCTTACAGCTTAGTCAACTTTCTGAAATCACAATTGGAATGTAGAAATACTTTAAATAAATAATTTATTCAGAATGACCATACAATTATGAAATTTCCAAAATCTCAGTGTTTAAAAGACTACTAAAGAAAAGAACTGGGTGGCTGGGAACAGATTTCATACCCAATTGATATTTTACCTTGATAGCCTTTAACCACATCTAGCCAGAGGCAGAAGTGAAAGAACAAGACCAACTTTCTGCTGCTAATACTGGCTCAACTCCACTAGCAACAACAGTGAGAGAATTATTAGATAGAAGATGAAATGACTACTATAATTTTAAGCACTGTAGGGCACAGATTTTTTTGAGCAGGGTTTGATATCGTTCCTTAAAATAAGCAGCTGCCTAATGCCTTGTCGTTACTAGCACTATGTTGCCACTGGTTAGAGCTCCTGAACAAGGGCAGAGCTGAACCAGGACTAACAATGTGAAATTTCAGCAAAGCAATTATGGGGCACAAGACTTCCAAGATCAAACTTGGACCCAGGAGTGCGACCCTAGTCATTTTCCCTTTGTTGGCAAACCTTCTGGGCAAAATCAAGTTAGTCAATATGCAAGGAGGTGAGAAGGGACCAGAGAGGGGCAAACAATTTTCTTTTGCTAAGCTGTTTGGCCTCCCGTAGACATTTTTTTTTTTCACTGAAAAGATAAAAAATTCTCATGAGAAATTCAGATACTGGAAAAAATTGGTAGTTTTAAGACCAGCTCTAATTTACAGCATTCAGGTACTGTCATACTTCCTAGGAGGCAACTTGCACTTCAGTGCAATCACCAACGTGAGGTTCATATAAATATCTCTCTGGCTCTACTGCCAGCATGTTTGACACCATTAGTCTACATCCCTTGTACAGGAATACTGCTTTGGTACTTCAAGTGTAATCATTACAGATAGCTCATGATACCCTTTCAATATTTTACACTGTCACGAACTTCTTGTGTACATATCACCCTACCAAAAACCAACCTTTAAAAAAAATTTGGCATAAAACTGAATCTGCAAAATACACAAACTAATTTGCCCAGTTGCTACGATTTCACATGTGAATTGAATAGCTATGCATTTTAGTATGCCAAATATTTCATTTGCGTGAACCAAGTAGCTATTTGTATAGGGAAGTCACGTAAAATATAGGTAGAACAGAAAGCAAGCCTGTGAAGTTTTTATGCCAACTGTTTCATTTTTACAAAGCTACTTTAACAACCTCTTTCTATGGCAACAGGTAGATAGATTTTCCATATATAGTCCATCCCCTAGTTTTTATAGCTTTTTTCCCCCTCAAATTTTCCCTTCAAATCAGTGTAACTTCCATCCTAGGGAAAATCCTACAAAAGTTCATCAAGGAGTCTAACTGCAAGAAGGTTGCAGAAGTTCCGATTCTGAATGACAGCCAGCATGGCTTCGTCGTGGGTAAGTCTTGCCTTACCAACTTCATCTCCTTTTATGACCAGGTAACTCGCCACCTGGACACAAGAGTGCAAGTTGACATTGTATACCTAGACTTCCAAAAGGCCTTTGATCTAGTATCCCATGATGTCTTCGCAAGAAAATTGGAGAATTTTGGCTTAACTCCAAGACAGTCAGGTGGGTAAGAAACTGGCTGCAGGATACGACCCAGAGTCATAGTGAATGGACACATGTTGTCCTGGTGAGAAGTAGGCAGCAGTGTCCCGCAGGGGTCGGTGCTCAGTCCAGTACTTTTCAACATCTTTATTAATGATTTGAATGTGGGGGTGAAGAGCTCACTGGGCAGGTTCGCGGACGACACCACGTTATAGGGAAGTGTGGTCATGTTTGAAGATAGGCTACAGTTACAGGCGAACCTAGACAGGCTAGCAGGTTGGGCAAACTGGAATCTGATGAAGTTCAATGTTGAGAAATGCAAAGTGCTCCACCTCAGGACAAGCAACCTTCTACACACCTACAGGCTTGGTGGCACCAAACTGACCAGCACCACGAATGAAAGGGACCTGGAGGTAATAATAGACCACAGTATGAATATCAGTGGGCAGCGTGATGCTGTAGCCAGTAGGGCAAATAAAACTCTGCCATGCAACAACTGATGCCTCTCCAGCAAAACCAAGGTGATTCTTCTGCTCTACTCTGCACTGGTGAGACCGCAGCTGGAGTACTGCATCCAGTTCTGGGCACCGCACTTTAACAAGGATATGGACAAGCTTGAGAGAGTCCAAAGAAGAGCCATCTGTATGATCAGTCTTAAAAGGCAAGCCATATGAGGAAAGGCTGCAACTGTTCATCAGGGCACCCGAGGGGAAAACCAGGAGTAATGGCCACAAACTCCTGGAAGACCATTTCAGGCTTAACACTAAGAAAAGCTTCATGGTGTCCACTGTCCAGACGGTGAAATAAACTCCCTCCAGAGGTGGTGCAATCTCCTACCCTGGAAATCTTCAAGGGGAGACTGGACAGCTGCCTTGCTGGGGTCACCTGACCCCCAGTTATCTTTCCTGCTTGGTGCAGGGACCGGGACCCAATGATCTTCTGAGGTCCCTTCCAGCCTTCCAATCTGAAATTATTTGTCTTAATTGGGCAGCCTTTTGTACCTAACGATATTTCTTCTGGTAGAATTTGAGGAATTTAAAACAAGAGTCATTCTTTAAAAAGGTGAATTTTATACATCAAGATAAAGTTTAAATGTCTAAGGCCTCCTTTACACATGCAGGTAAAGGTGCAATGGGATCCAATGTGTGATCCACACAATTGTGCCTCCTGCCTGCTACGTGTATGTTGCAGGAGGCACGATTGTGGGATCCAGCATAAGATCCCATCACACCTTATTGCTGGTATGGGACAGCCCTGAATCCTGCTCCCCCCCTCCAGGCAAAGAGTAAGCACCTGCAGCTGTGAGTCCTACAGCTGACAATTTCCAGCCCCAACAGCATCCCACTTGGAAGCTGTAATCTCCAAGTCGCAGGGGTACAGGCCACATGCAAATTTATAGCTGGTTTTCATCCAGCTTTAAGTTATTACACATTTTCCAGCAATAACTTTATAGCTGGTTGGTCCTTTTAAGGTAGCATAGCTAATTTGCACATGTAGTCAATCTAAATTAATGGTGCAATTAAATCAGGTAATTGCACAATAGATGCAATGTGTAGATGGGCCCCGAGACAACAACAGCAGGTTCTAAGCATTCATCTCCAGTCAAAACTGAAAATGATTGCATGTCTCCTGAATGCATAACATGGAGAAATATCTGAATAAGAGCTCGTGTTTTTCCATGACTTTTGATGAAGCAGAAAACCTACTGTGAGTAATCTAGATGACCCACAACACTTCAGACAGTAGCCACAAATTGTCAATGCATTTTTCTAACTGGGGTAATGGAAAACAAAGATGTAGTTAGCCGTCTCAGTCTCAAATCAAGTGGAAAGCAGGGTAGATTTGCACCTTACAGACTAACCAAAGTAATAGAAAACAAGCCAGTTTGAAGCCTGATTTTTTGTCTTTCTAGTTGAACATATTCAGCATAACAAAATGCCCAAATATGTAATTAAAATGTTTCTTTCTAAAATTAGCCTGAATAATAAGTGCAATGGCTAAATATTTATGAGCCTCTGCTGATAGAATGTTTAACGAATTAACATGCAAATGCAACTAAGCAGCCAAGCAAAGGGAATTTTCACTGCTAGTGAAAACCCTAACCCTAGTCCCAGAAGGCAAGATAAAACTATCAACCTCCTCCCTCCCCCAGAAAAACTCCACCCTCTTCACCTTTTTGCTTATGAGTGGCTTATTGGTACAGTATTCATAACATTTCTTTGACTGGAAAAACATGCTTGCAGCCAAAGATTACAGCAAAACAGCCAGAACACACAAGCAACCTTAAAAATAGTTTTCAACAAAACCATAAAGGAACTTTAAAAGTGGATGACCAGTCATTGCTGGAACAGATGGAAACTCTCTATTGCAAAATAAAAGTGAGAAACTACTCCAATGTGTCACTTGAAAACTAGGACCAGACAGAAGTGCAGAGTAGAAGGACCTGGCACCTTCTAATGAGCACTGCATACCTAAGTACTGACACTAGTGTGAATGAACTAGCAAAGCTAGAGATTTTGATAATAGCATGATCCATTTGTACTCAATGCAACTGGTCAGGTGTTTGGCTGTTGTGATAGCTATGAACTTGATTCATTCTATAAGAACAAAAGGCTTTCATATTTAACATTACATCTCTTAGTTTTTTAAATCAAAACCACGGGAATGATTCATAATGCAACAGTAAGTGGCAACTGAGTTAGAAATCCAGCTCAGGATATTTTCTGTCCCATCATATATTGTTTTATTTTTAGAAGCTAAACCTGAAATTGCAACAAAAAGCCAAGACACCACTTTTGGAAGTGCAACATAAACACACCTGTCTAATATATTGTTATTAAAGCACAAAGAAACTACTGAATATGCAAAAACATTTAATAAAAAATTTATTTTAAACTTAACATGAATCAGTAATCACAAGTGTTACAACATATGGTTTTACAGATTTTTTAATTTTTACAATAAACAGGTCTTTCTATACATGCTAGCCCCATTTTTAGTTTTTAAAATAATACTTAACAGGAATAAGCATTCAACTCTAGAAAGAAAACTTTGGCATGTGTACAACTAGTCAGTTAAAAGTAAACAGTGGGAGATTTAAGTCAGGAAAAAAAACCCCTCACACTGCTTAGCTTCACAGCACTGTTAAATTATGGATATAACCCATCTGTACCATAAACTACCTGGTATTAAATACAAAAGAACTTATTGAAGCCCAAAAATGTTACGGGGCAATCAGTGGTTCAGGGAGTTAAAATATCAGCCTTTTAACTCTACCGATTAGAAAATAGTTTAGGCCACAAGTGAAAGTCAGTTTTGTGGTCATACCTTCTCCCCCCTTTAGTGGTTTGCTCACATTGCTGAACTATGCCACTTGGCACAACTGGCAGTCTTCACTTAGAACTGGGACAAGCAAAGGTGTTTGTAGGTCGGGACCAAAGGGCACCTTTAGAGAATGGGGAATGTGAACAGTGCCCACCAAGTCCATCTTGGGTCTCTGTCACTACTATTGGCCACCTACACAACTACCAAAAATCTGAAGGGGGGTAAGCTGGGGGTGGGGGGAGGAAAGAGCAGGAAAGAGATTTTGCAAGGCATTTCTCCTTGGCATACAGTAGATACTGCATCGGTATTAAAATGAGAATCCAGTGAAAACCCTAAATTCCAAATTATTCCTAATTCCATAATGATTACAAAAAGCACAGTATGTGTATAATTTTTCCAGACCTACTGCAATTAACATATTTTATTACAGTACTAGTAAAAGACTATGGAGAGATAACCTTGTATTTCTAGAAGCAGAAATGCAGGTCTTGAAATTTAGGGATTCTGCAGCAATTATATTACTGCAATATAACAGACTGTGGCAAAATCATGCACTTATCTGACACTCCTGTACACAATCAAAAGATGTTCTCCGGCAACTCAATACACTTGGCATCATTTTTTTTTTTTTTTTTTAAATAGTTCCTGCTAAATGTTAGTGATCCAAAATTGACTGACAACTGTAGGGGCACAAATGGCAGAAGAGCAGTATTGTAACACCAGTCAGGATTGTACTCACTACTTCTTATTCCTAGGCTTTAACTCTTCTGCTGCATTACGCAGAAAAATATAGTTCTTCTTTTGTGGATTATAAAATTCATGGCCCTGAAAGAGGAGAAAGTTAGCTGCGTTTATTTAAATTCAGAGAAAAACAAGCAAACAAAAAAAAGAATCAGGTTACAATAAGCCAAACATCCTGTCAGTTAAATTTAGGAAGAGGTTACATTTTAAAAATACAGACCTTTAAAGAGCAAACTTCCCAAGTAACTCTTGAGAAATACTACTAGTAGATGTGCACTATATTTATAAACAGTTTTCTCTGAAAGTCAACTTTTAGCATTACTTATTTTTAGCTAAACTTTATACAAAGAACTAGTTTCACGTTACATTCTTTGCTTTTTGAGCCAAATTGATTTTCATAAACTTAAGTTGAAGTCCTACATACACTTACATACTTACTGTTGTTTGCATGCACAATGGATGGGAAAAGTATTATCGAGACAAATATATCAAGGTAGCAATGCTCACATATACAAAAGTACTCAGAGTGCAAACCCATTGCAACACCAACACAATTAACTTGTTTCAGATGTGTGTAGATTTTAACTCATTAATGACAACATGTCTCTGTTTCAGCATCTGGATCTCTCTTATTCAGGCACTCGTATACAACTGTACCAATACAATGGTGTCAATTTGAAAAGTTATGGACTTTCATTTACCTAACAGACTAATGGCTCAAGAAAGGAGACAATGCCTTACATGGCAAATACACTACTGAAATTTAGGCCCCTGACAGATGTTAAAGTAAAGGCACAATGGGACCTGATGTGAGATCCCAACAATCGCATGTCCTGCCATGTACATATTGTGCCACATGTGAATGGCAGTAGATGCAACTGGGGGACCCCACATCAGACCCCATTGTGCCATGCTGTCAGTGCAGGGGTAGCCCAACCCCTCTGTATTGGCAAGTAGCAAGCTTGTCTCCTTATGCTCCCTGATGTGCTCCAATCTGCTGACCAGGACTCCCTGCTGCAGGAACACATGGTGCACTTCCTGGTTGGGAACCCCAATCAGCTGAGGGGTGCTCCCAGCTTTTGGAGCACACGGGAGTCTTGAAAGACTGCCATGTGTTCCAGGGGCTGGGCACTGGCCGCATGTTCAGTTGGTAGGGTCAGAAGGGACCTAAGCAGATCATGAAGTCCGACCCCCTGCCATGGGCAGGAAAGGATGCTGGGATCAAATGACCCCAGCTAGGTGATTATCAAACCTCCTTTTGAAGACCCCCATGGTAGAAGCGAGCACCTCTTCCCTTGGAAGTTGGTTCCAGCTCCTAGCCGCCCTGACTGTGAAGTAGTGCCTCCTGATGTCTAGCCTGAATCTACTCTCAGTTAACTTATGGCCGTTGTTCCTTGTTACTCCCAGCTGCACCCCAAGATCTTGAGAGCCAAACTTGTGTAATGTGTATGTGTTAAGGCACAGCAGGGTCAAAACTGCAGGAATGCTAGCCTCTGCTGAGGCCACAAAGCCTGCCAAGTTTCAAGGAGATAAGTACAGGGGTTTGGGGGAAACTGCACCTCTAGCTGCAGACAAGCAAAACTTGTGACATGAGTGACACTGTGCGTGTTAAGACGCAGCAGGACGAAAGCTGCAGGGATGGTAGTCCCTGCTGCGGCCACCAAGCCTGCCAGCTGTCAAGGAGATCGGTGCAGGGGAATTCTGGGGCCCTGCACCCCTGGATGCTGACAGGCAAAACTCGTGCCATGGGTGGTTGTGCAACTGACTGTCTCTGTCTTGGGGCAGTTAATTATTTGTATTGATTCTTTCCTCTCCTTAGTTCTGGTTTTGTAGGTGTTAATCTGTACTTGTTAAGTTGTTACGCAGTAGCTAGGTCCTGTGTATTGAGCTGGTCCTTGAGTGAATCATGATTAATTGGTAACTGGTAACACAGTAGCTTAGCAGCTACGCCTGCAGTAGTCCCCCCCAACTGTGCCCCAAGACAGACACAGTTGCACTAGCACCCACATCACGACTTTTGCTTGTCCGCAGCTTGAGATGCAGTTTCCCCCAAACCCCTGCACCGATCTTCTTGGAACTTGGCAGGCTTTGTGGCCTCACCAGGGGCTACCAACCCTGTGGTTTTGACCCCACTGTGGCTTAACACATACATGTGACATGAGCTTTGCTTTCAAGAATATGGGGTGCAGTCCCCCCAAACCCCCTGCACCAATCTTCTTGAAACTTGGCAAGCTTTGTGACCTCAGCAGCAGCTAGCAAGCCTGCAGTTTTGACCTTGCTGTGGCTTAACACACACACGTGACATGAGTTTTGCTCTCAAGATTTTGGGGTGCAGTTTCTTTGAAGCCCATGCACTTACCTTCTTGAAACTTGGCACGCATCATGCCCTCAGAAGGGGCTACCATTTCTGCAAGTTTCATCCAAATCTGGCCAGAAATGACAAAGTTATAGCCTGTTTCGACCTTCCCGTTATATCCTACAGGCGAAATGCCGAAACAGGGTCGAAACAGCAAAACGTTTCGATAGAACAAAATGGAATAGCCATTTCGACTCAAAACAAAAGTCAAAACGCTGGTTGAACTGAAACACTTCCATTTCACACAGCCCTATAAGTCAACCTACTAGAACCAGTTAATAATATAAAAAAGGACTGATAGAAATTTTAAGGGTTTGTTTGCATTAAAAAAAAATAAAATCAAGAGGACAAGTTAGTACATCTGGCTGGCTTACTTCTGAGTCAGGTCTCGGAGGAAAGATCTCAACCATCGCCAAGAAGCTGTAGCAAATGGTACTGTATATTCAGTACAAAGTGCAAATCCACTGGTTTCATAATAAACTGGGAACCCATGTTTTGTCGGGGGGGGGGGTGGAGGGGGGAGTTGGAAGAGTTGTTACACTGCAGTTAAAACTGATGCATTCCTAATCCCACAGCACTCCTCGTAGAAGCAGGTATGTTAGCACTCACATGTCAAACAATTTCCAAATCAAGTAACGTTCTGTTTATCCAAATCCCCACTACAGCTTCAGCTGGCCACAATTTCTTGGCCTAAACAATTTTGCATTGATATTGCCTGTTACATCTGAAAGCTGACTACAGTGATCCCAAAACCTCAGTTACACTTGCAATGTTTCACAATTACCTGCACAGGTCTCCGAGACCTTCATATGCAATGACCTGCTGAATGATGGTTGTCTTAAATGTCCACTGCCAATAGAAACATAACCTTTCTTACCTTAGACCAGTCATAACTAGAAGCATAGGCAAAGATATTTCCATTGTGGTTGAAACAACAGGCAGATATTGGCTGATCTAGTTGTTCTGATGTTTTTAGCTTTGTTCGTGCATCTTTATCCCAAAAGCTGAATCTACCGTCGGATCCTACAGTTGCAAGGGTACCATGGGCAGGATGAAATGCTATCCCATTTACCTACAGAATAGTGTAAGATTATGTAAGACAGCTAATTATATAAACTGGGACACATCTACTTCACAGTATATGCACTGCATACTCAGAGAACCCAGGCCTTTTATATGTAAATTAATATAATGTGATTAAGGCTAGTTGATTTTCTGTAGTGCTTTAAAACAGGATTTTAAAAAACCCCACAAATAGCACATGTTGTTTTGGACCAGCTATACATATGCACTCCCATTACAGAAAACATGTTAACTCCCTTGGTACTTAATAAGTCCTTAAGGACCAGTAGGTTTTTCCATGACAAAGCCACAGATATAGATGGGTATATTAAATGTTTTATCTTAAAAAGGTTTAACAGAAAGTAGAGGCAAGGATTTCTTTGTAAGTCCATAATATTCCACGTGCTCTTTTTTCTTTATTGCATGTGACTTTTTTTTCCTTTAAATATAAAAGGAAGAAGTCTCTAGGCACAACAAAAGATCAAGAAAACAAAAACTTCATCATAGATTGGATATAAAATTATACAACCTGAAAAAATATCTTCTAACTAATTGAAAATAATTAAGTTAAATGGGCTGAATACTTACAGCATAAATATCCTGAGGTGCTGATGTGTTTGTTCCATTGGAGCGATGACATTTAAAAGTGAAGTTATCTTTGGCTCTTAAAAGAAAAGTATTTCTTTATAAATTTTCTTAATTTCAATGAACGCAGCGAATACTGCATCGTTTAAAAACTACTTACGGATTGGGGGGGTTGATATAGTGAATAGCTACTCTTCCTTCAATACTTCCAAGGGCGAATCCAGTAGGTTTGTTGACTTTGTCTTTAAAAATAGCAACACAGCGATGCTGAATTTGAGGAAAATACAGAGCATTTTAGAAAGGAGACCGAGAACCAGATTTTCTAAGCACTGTGTCTGAGAACACAAAATGCTGCATATATATTACCTACTAAAAAAAGGACGTATAACATTGAAAAGTGAGTCAAACCCCTTTCAAAACACTGTGACTTTAGAATCTTACACTTTAATACGTAATGAAGAAATGTTAGACGCACATAATTCTCCTTTCAACAAAACATTACATGTGCACAAAACTTACGTAAAGTAGATGATCTGATGACTTTGGAGAGACTTCTTTAAATCTTGTTCTCCCCACTATACACGAAAAGACTAATTCTAATAAAGCACTAGCAAGTCCTGATTTCTGGAATAATGACTTGCTGTTGAATTCCCTACTGTTCTGTCAAGTTAAAGGTATAGTCTGAGTGCTATCAGGAAGAACAACCAAATCTGCATGTAAATACTTGCTAGATCTGCCCCATTATGCCAAACTAAAGTTCACTATTAAACTGTTTAATATCCGTTTCAAAATAGCTTATCAGATAACTATGATAAAAGGAAGTATTTAATGGATCCTAACCTTAAGAACAACCACTCAAATTATTTTAGGCAAAGTAAATCTGGGCTGGTAAAAAGGAAGTAATTTTAAGTAATGATAACATTTTTTTTCTCTTTTCACAAAACAAATCTTTGTGTTAACAAAAATTATAGCAAAGCACAAACTACATAGAATTATAAGAATGGCATCAAAAATAATATTGGTCTTTTTATATTTAAAAAAAAAAAAAGTCTGTAGTACCATCTGATACACTGCACAAATGAGCTTATAATAAATGTAATTACTTACCTGGTGTTTAAGTGGAGATTCTATTCTTCTAAATTCAGAAGGCTGATTCTCTAGCTGATAAACTATCAAGCCCCTTTCTGCAGTGGCTACTGCTGCCATTGGGTATACCTGGAGAAGGTATGAGAAGTATGCTCGAAGAGACTCAAATACGGCATTATCACAAAAAAGATGTCTAACTCTTTCAAACCACTTAACTCCTTCAAATCCATAAGAAAAGAAAAACAAAATAAGAAAAATCAAAGGAATGAGGTTTTTAGTTCTGGGAGAGAGAGACTGGAGACTATAAGCTATTTTGTATGTAGAAAAGATACAGCAAAGGCAGCAGAAATATAGACTTCTTCTCAAACAAAGCAAAATAACACTGTGCCATTTTGACATGCAGAACTTTTATTTAATACAACTCTGGGCTGGATTCAAACCATTTAATGGGCACATATCCAAATACCCGCATTTGTTCGCTTACCACATCAGCACAGTAACATCTTTCAGGCAGTTGTAAGGTCATCATAGGTGTTGGTGATCGTGTATCCCAGAACTAAAGAAACCAAGAAACGAAAGAATTTAAAATAAGATCTCTCATCAGACACTTCTCCAAATACACCATACACATATGCAATAGTAAAACTGATCGATTAGTTAGCACAAGAAATCCTATTCCAAATTGTTTCACCCCTGACAAGAGTCAGATAGAACAGTTCCATTTGCTTAGCTCAGGGCTAGAAACGTTCACTGCAGTTAATCTTTCAAATTAGCATACTCTAGAAACATTTATTTAACACATTCCCATTTTACATAGTACTGAGAATACTGTGGTACAAAACCATTTGCTCTGATGCAATCATACCTTTAAAGTTTTATCCCAACTTCCTGTCATTACACAGTTGTAGTTTGGTGCTTTAATCCAATGGATTGTTTTAACAGGGGCATCATGCTGAAAACAGACACAAAAAACACATGCATCTACATTTTTTAACACAACAGCTTACATCTCTTCCTCTTTATGGCTTCATGGAATAACATTCTGGTTGTGCATACCTCTAGTTTGTTTACGTACGTTATCACCACTGCCACAATGCTGCAAAATCTCTACTACAGATCAGGACTGTATTGTACTGTGAAAACTTTAAAATGACAGAACCATCAAATGAGACTTAGAAGAATTCAGCTCCTTTACTGAAATGGGAGGTGTTCAGCATGCACAGAATACAGAAAGTGTTTTTCTAAAAACTCATCACTATAGTAAAAGTGTTCAGGGGCAACAACACGTATTAAGTTAAGGAAAGTAACTTCATTTGTGCCTTTGTGTGTTGGCAATTGCAATAAATATTTCTTTCCTACTATTGATTGCTAAAAATTTCTAATCAAGGATTAAAACCTGAATTGCTTCACCGTAACTAAACTATAATGGAAAGAGTAAACATATTTACTTCTTGTTGGTACAAACAAAAACAGACATTATTTTAATCATGTTAAACTACTAAGACAAAACATTTGCACAGAGGTTAAACATAAGTGTTAGAATCTTGACTATTAACACTACACCCACGAAGTTGTTCCCTTTATGGAAAGGAACTCAATTACAGAAGAACCTGTCCTCCTAGCACCTTAGCACATGGGCTAAATCTCAATAAAATAAAAGACTGAACACCTGGGAAACAAAAGAAAAGCAACAGTGGGGAGTGAGTAACTGAAACAAGGACAGCAAGAGGAGCAGCAACAGCACTGGGTAACCAAAAATGGAATTAGACTGCAGCGGGACATTTTTGCAGGAACCACCAAGGGAGCTCTGTCTCACACGAGCTATATGGGGCTTTTGCCTAGAGTGAGATTTGCAATGCCTGCATTCCAGCAATCATACTAAAATTTATCTAGCATTATGACAGGCACCCCACTTACACGATTCTTCATTTAGTAAGGTCAGCTAAAAAGTTGAGTGATATATTCATTCACTATTAGAATTTATTATTATTATTATGTTTTTCTATTATTAAAAAAGGTGTTAGTGACTCTCCCTTTGCAGGTAAACAGATTGAAGAGTACTTACTTGTGCAATCTGGATGGCTTGATTACTGTTGAGATCCCACATTTTGGCAGTTTTGTCACAGGAAGCAGTAAATACTTTACTCCCATCCTAAAAAAGAAAGTCATTCAAAGTTTCACACACACACAAAGTTCGAAGTTTAATGTCTGCAATACCCAGTACCCATTAAGGCTAGGGACAGAAGTCACATATAAACTGGTTTAAGTGATCGGCAACTGGTTTAAACATGTAACAGAACAAAAGTTCAGTGCACATAAACCTGTTTCAAAATGGCTGGAACTAGTTTAAGATAAACCTGGTCGAATGTAGTATCAGACTTAACTGATTGAGGTCAAACCAGTTTATGGAATTTCTGTCCCAGACCCCTTCCTGGTTCAAGTTAAATCCAAGTCCCCCCAGCATCCCAACATGTCTTTCAGGCCTGGGCTGGGCTGTGCTGTCTGCTCCAGAAAGCAGAGATGGCTCCGTCCCCCTGCTCCATAGCTGGAACAGGGGCACGGGCATGGCCAGACATTGACCCTACGTGGCCCCCATGAGGTGAAAGGGGCAGGGACGGGATTTATTCCCCGCTCTGTCCCCTCTCCCACTGGGAGACCACAGCTGGGGTCTGCCAACCCTGGCCGCTGCCTCTCATTCCTGGCCAGGCAGACCCCAGCTGGGGTGCCAGGGGGCAGGAGAGGGAGGGGGAATAAACCCTTTCCCTTCCTGCCCCCTTTGCCTCAGGGGGCAATCCTGGCCAGCATCTGGCCGGGCCCCCACCCCTGATGCTGGAGCAGTGAGCGGGGAGGGACACTTACAGGGGCAGCAGCCCCTGTGATTATGTCCGGGGAGCACAAGCCTCCTTGCAGTGGGAGGGTTGCTGAACTACAGGCAGGAGCAAAGTGGGCAGAGCTGCTCCAGTCTAAAACACTGAAACTTTCATACATCTGAATGGACTGTTACAAACAAACAGCAGACCAGAATTACATTTCAGTCATAAGTATTTCTGTAATAACTTCCATTTTGCTTCTTCTAATCGCAGAGTGGACACACAGAATTGATATACTCAAATTAGATATGTAAAATATCATCTTATAAGCGGCACTCTTAAGACACCCCCAACCAAACAGACCTTGTTAATAAGCCATTCCCACAACATTTACAAATCTTGTATATGAGAAGTTAATGATATTTTTATCTGTTCAGATGAGGACCGTATCATTTTAAACACTGACAGAAAACTAATCTTGTTTTTGTAGAATTCTTACCAAATTGAAACAAGCAGCTAATAACGGAAAACACACACAATGTAAACAACGAATTCAACCAAAACAATGAAACTGTACACTAGCACCATCTTAAAACTACTATTCCATCTGCACATATCTGAAGTCCAAATTAACCCAGCAAACTTCGTTTTGTTTTATATGACAGAAGTCTGTTACATTCTATGATTGCATCTACATTTTAAATTGATGCACATGCAAGATACTTGGGCTTTACTGCTATAGATTTCCTTGATGATAGAGACTTTTTGAAAAGAAGAACATACATCACTCCAACACACGTCTAGCACAGGCCCTGTGTGCATCTGCTGAGCCTTCGGAATTGTTTGTCCACTATCTTGAACTTCCCAACACCGAACCTAAAGAGTCATAGATATAGATGTATTAAAATATTATTAATCTGGAGTACCAAGAATGCATAATTGTGTTACAGAAACGAAGCACATCCTGTTCCTTGAAAATCTGACCCTTAATTTAGCACAAAAAATTCATATTTTAATAGATATGAAGAGAGAGGAGGATGCAGGTAAGAGAAGAAAGGCTTACAATAATAAATGACACAACTGCTACTCATTGAAAACCTACTGGACTGGGGTCCCTTGACTGACAAGCTGAAAAATAGCTAAGTTGAGGATCCCAAATGGCTCAGGAATGGGGGAGACACTGAACTGCTCAGCCCTGACAACCTGGAAGTAGTGCTGCTGTGCTTCACATGTCGAGGAACCTTGGCTGGTAGAGTGCATTTTCAAGATTACTCTTTTGCAACTTTGCATCTAAATTCCACCTAGTTCCCACATCAGTTGTCTTAATCCTTTTGCTGTTCTGGCATTCAGTACTTACATCGTTTGCCCAGGATCCTGCAATAAGGAAGTTACCCGGCAATGTTGGGGGGCTGAAAGCTAAACAAGAAATGCTGTCATCAGGTGGAGATGTAACTTCAATATCCTGTAAAAGAAAGAGTTACACATATCGATACACTGAAGAAATATTTGCTCAATGACTCAAAGATATACTGTGAACTACTGAATTTTATACATGCACACCTGAAAATTAATACAGAAACTGACAATAAAATACACCTTGATTTTACTTTGACAGATACAACTGAAACACGTTAATGCAATGCAGAAGTTATCAAGAGGAAGAAATCACTTGTGCACAGATTAACAAGGTTGCTGCAATAGTTCCCTGCTCCTCTTTGCCTTCCGTCTCAATGCCCTTTCACATGCAACTTGCACAGGTGTGCACAAAACAGCCACCCATTCAGCAGCATGAATATAATCCATTTTGGACAAATACAGGCCACATCCAGATGAGAGCAGCCATACAGTATGTGGCACCCCAAACACGTTTGGGGTGCCACACACCGCACAGTCAGGTGTTTTTCACACTGCAATGGCACACATGTGCTCTACTTCACTTTTTCTTTCTGGGATTTTTTTTTGACCACTGGATATTCAGGGGTCAAAAAAGCCTGTGGAGCGGAAAAAAGGAGAGAAGCAGTGCGTGCACAGGCAGCGTGCGCTACTCAAAAGTGGAGCCAGGCTGCCTGAACTATGCTCCGGCTG
Source organism: Gavialis gangeticus (assembly GCF_001723915.1). Classification (NCBI taxonomy): domain Eukaryota; kingdom Metazoa; phylum Chordata; order Crocodylia; family Gavialidae; genus Gavialis; species Gavialis gangeticus. Next base: position 19,788,066 of record NW_017729009.1, read on the forward strand.
CTGACCAGGCTCCATGCAGAACTGCAGCTGTTGCAGCCCCGAAAGGCCCCCAGGTAAGGCTCCCCTACCACACCCAGGGTAACTTGCTGTGCACCAAAGCACATGTGGTACACGCATTCCCTGGACCAAGGTGCACTGCTGCTTCTCGTCTCCAAGCTTGTATGGATGTGCCCATAGGATGCAGACAAAAGTGCAGTTCCCAGCTATAACTCAGAACAATTTCCGAAAAGTATTCTGAGTTATAGCATTACCCTGGACCAAACAGAAGTTTACTGTTGGTTCTGCGGGGTGAAGGGAAATCTAGCTGTAGGCTGCGAGCCTGCAGCCAGGTCCTCCGCCAGGGCCCATTGCTTTCAAAAGGGGAGGGAGGAAAGGCAGTAGAGGGAGCTCATTCTTGGGGCTCCCCAGCTGGGGCTGAAGGGTGGGTAAACTGGAGCACCCCACCTGCAAGTGGCTCAAATACACCTGCCCCACCCTCCAGGGGGGCTGAAAGCCCCCCAGATTTAACTCCTTCTGCTCCCTTTCCCTCCTCCCATTCTGAAAACAGCGACAGGCTGGGAGGCAGCACAGACACAAGTTACAGAAGACGCTCCATTTTGAAATATCTTTACCTGATACCTCATGCAGTGAGGGTTCAGATTTTCACCTAATCAGCCATTTTTGAAGCAGTTTGTAGCTGTGTACTTGTGTTTGATCACAGCTATAAACTGTTTTCAGGTGAAAATTGTCACATCTGTCTGCACCCATAATTCAAACAACAGCACACACATCTGCGTACCTACCTTGTCTGAAAGGTCAGGGCCATTATGTTCCCAGAAATAACATGCTGTCCCAATTGGACTGCCATAACGACCACCATGGCTAATCTATGCTAAGGGAAATATGCTTATGAACCACATCTCAATGCTATTAGGGGTGCCAGGGTTTGTTGGGAGCATAAGAGCTTGTCATGCCTCAGCACAGCATGCCAGTCAGGATGGTGAACCAGACTGTGCCATTTAAGGTGGACATGAAAATGGACCCATCCTGTACGATTACAAACCTCTTCCTGGTCCAGCTGGCAGGGGCAGGAAGACAGATACTCTCTGAGCCAGCTCTCAGTAACAGGGAAGGAGGCAGCAGCATTGCCAGATCTTACATATGAATTATCATATGGGAAGCTCAAAATTACAGTATTTGCTAGAAAACAATCGTACACTGAAAAAAATGCAAATAAATCTTTTAATTTAGTTTATAAATTAAAAAACTCGTAGCTGGTAAAGTAAACAAAACTCTGACTTGCATCCACAGATGCTTCTCAAGCAAATCCCAGGACGTCATTCTCCCGCTGCACCTGGCCTTGGTAAGGCCACAGCTGAAGTACTGCATCCAATTTGGGGCCCCACAATTTAAAAAAGGATGTGGAGAAGCTTGCAGAGGAGAGCCACGTGCATGATCAGAGGGCAGGAGAATAGCCCTTATGAGGAGAGGCTGAGAGCCATGAGACTCTTCAGCCTGAAGAAGCGCAGGCTCAGGGGTGATCTGGCGGCTGCCTATAAGTACGTGTGCATCAGGATCTGGGGGAACGCCTGTTCGCCAGAGCACCCGAAGGAATTTCAAGGTCCAACAGTTACAGACTCCTCCAAGACCGTTTTAGGCTGTACTCAAGGAAAAACCTCTTTACTATCTGATCCCCAAGGCCTGGAACAGACTCCCCCCAGAAGCAGAGCAAGCCCCTACTCTGGGCTCTTTTAAGAAACGTTTGAACACATATCTTGATGGGATCCTTTGCCCTAGCTGACTTTCTGCCCCTGGGGCAGGGGGCCAGACTCGATGATCTCCCAAGGTCCCCTCCAGCCCTAACGTCTATGAAATCTACGAAACATCCTCCACTATAAGTCAGAAAACGAGTGCGTGAGAACCGGGCCCTCAAAGTCAACGCCTTTTATTTCAAGGCAAGTTGTCCGAAGAAAGCGGTGACAGCAAACCCACGGGTGGGTTTGGACTTTCCGCAAATGACTCGTGTTTCGCACACGCTGCAGAGGAACAGGCACCCCGCCTTCAGTTCCCTCTGTGCAAAATGCCGTTGATTTTCTACCCTTTTAATTTCCCAAGCCTGAAAATGGGGCATGTCCGCCCAAAAGCTCGCGCGTGCACACACACACACACACACACACAAAAAGCTAATTTCTTAGCTGGTCTCATCAACGGTATCCTGGAAACAAAATCTGCATCTTCAAAAGCGATGGCGCGTTTTGAGCACTGGAGTTGACTGATCTCGTAGGAGGGTTGACGTGCCCCTGCCAAGGGGAGGAGCAGGCGCGCCGGCCACCCTACCTTCATGGGGTTGTGGTTGTCCGCGGCGGTGCTGCCGAACATGCTGGTGCCGCCGGTGCCGAAGCCCGAGGTGGATCCGAAGAGGCTCATGGCGGCCCTGCGGGGAGGCAGGGAGGGGGGCTGGGCGGAGGGATCCCACCGCAGCCCCTCTGCCGGGCGAGCCTATTCCCCCGCGGGGGGGGGGCGGACCGTACCACGCTGCGGGGGCTCCGCGCACAAGGGTTAAACCATCCCCTCTCCCGCCCCGGGTGATAGCAGCAGGGCCCCGCTCGCGTAGGGGGAGGTCGCGCGGGACTCACGCTGGAGCCGGGCGGCCGAGTCCGCCGGCGGGAAGGGTCAGCGGCCACCCGCTCGCACTCAAGCGGCTAATCCCGGCGCAGGCCGCTGCCTACTGCGCGTGCGCGAGCGCCGAGGCGGGGCGACTCGCAGGGGGGCGGGACGAGGTGGTGTCATTGATCACGTAGGCGGGGCCTTTGGGCTGCTCCGTGCGCGTGCGGCAGCTCGCCTTGGCCCATTTCAGAGAGGGGAAGATGGAGGCACGTAGCAGGAAAGTGACGTGGCCGAGGGCAGCAGAGGAGCGGGATGTGAGCCCAGGTTTTGGGGTAACGAGTGGAGGTGGGTGTCAAAGGAGGAGGTGCCTCTAGTTGCTTGATTTCCGAAACGAAGCTGGGGCCGTGGCAGATGGGAGGAGCAGGAGGCTTGTCGGAGACCGGAGCAAATAGTGTCTTACCAAGATGCACGGTCCGGTGTTACCACACTGTACGGAGCTGTGATGGTCATGCTCACGCCAATCCCTGGAGAGAAGATCCCACCCGAGTTGGATGCAGAGACTGGCACGCTTTATGCAAATGATCACCCAAATCAGTCATTGCAGGCCTCCCATTCTCTGTGCCAAGGCAGGGTCAGGAGG
>NW_017729009.1:19796291-19854551 GCF_001723915.1 Gavialis gangeticus
CACGCTTTATGCAAATGATCACCCAAATCAGTCATTGCAGGCCTCCCATTCTCTGTGCCAAGGCGGGGTCAGGAGGCAGATGGAAGTTGCCATGAGCTAGAAGACTCCAGTGAAGCACGATGTTAAATACTTCCTGAACACAAAATACTCATGCTTCAAATTCAAATATGGCTGCCAGTTCGATACGGATGGCTTGTCCAAGGATGGTGTCTCAACCCTTCAGTTAAAACTTATGAAGGTGAACAGGGCTTAGGTTCAAGCCTTTTCCAGGCCCAGACGATGCAGACATGCCCACAGTGTGGGTATAGCCCAGTGGTGCTCAACCTTTTTAGGCTCAAGGCACCAGAAGCACCCCTCGGAAAATGCCAGCTCTTGGTTTTCACTATTTCTTGACTATGGGAAAACAACAGAGCAATTTTTCTGGGCCACAGCAGGTTAAAATGCTTTTAACGCTCGATTCCTTTTTGAAATCTCTGGATTTATCTTGCAAATTTTGTCTGTATAACCTAACAGTGTTAACACTGCGTGACTCCACTGCAGCACACTTGAAAGGGTATCCTGGCACCCTAGGGTGTTGCAGCACCCTGCGTGAGAGTCACTGATATAGGCATGAGTGTAGTGTGGCATTCAGAAACCTTATGCTTGAGATGTGCAAAAGTAAAATAACTCAAGTTGACTTTCCAAACTCATCCTGAGTTTTTAGGGTTTGCAGTTAGAAAATAATTAGTTGTCTGTCTGGTGTATTTGTTTTGGATTTACGCATAACAAACACGAAATATCACAATGACACATTTCCAGTAACCTCTCATAGGATTAAACTTTAAAACCATTAATTTAAACATCTTGTTTTTAAGAAGAAAAGACAATACAGAGTAAGTGTACGATAAAGTAGAATGTGGCACAGATTGGAAGTTTTAAACTACAAACGAAACTTTATTTCACTAAAATCAGCAAAAAAATAAATCAATTCAACATCTATTTTAAGTATAACTCTTCTAGAGTTAGAATTATGGTTACAAAAGAGTAGACAAAAATAAAAGGAACAATCTTTAAGTAAACAAAGAGCTGAATCTCTTCTGATTTGAGTACGATTGCCACCAAATTGCAAATGTCCATCTTTTGTGTAAGTTCCAAAATAAATCAACTTTTGAAAATAGTTGGTTTACAAACAAATAATCAGATCCATCCACCAAATCGCAATTTATTTGGTAAATAAACTCTAGATAGATAATCTGATGAAAGAGAAGTCAAAGCTTGAATTTCAGCCTTCATCTTAGATGCTGCCATAATTTCCATCTGAAAAAGAAAACCCAGTAGAAACTGATATATGTCTGATAACAGATTGATCCCTAGGGTGATGTCATTGTTAAATAAATTTTAAATAACATTGTTTTCTGGATAAAAATTGTACTAGAAGTTTTGTTGCCATGGCCCTGCATAGTATATTAAGAATTTATTTTATCACAGGTTAATGTGCTTTTCTCTGTTGAGCTGCATGTAACAGCAAAGCTGCAGCAATTTGTCAGCAGCCAGGTGTAGCAGAAGAAAAAGCAGCTATGCAGTAGTTTTCCTACCAGCTAACCACTCTATTTTAATCTGTTGGAACTGAGCTACATGGCTTAAAGGTACAGCTACGTATGGGGTATAAATAGTTGATCTAAGTGGCAGTTCCTCATGTGCAAAAGGTGTAATGCATTCACAATATTCACAAGCGTAAAAAAACCCAAAACACATAATCTCTGTAACTTGATCACCATGATGACCAATGGCAGTAAAGCCTAACACGCAGCCAGTCCTTGGCTGGGGAGACTTAAAGACTACTGATTCAGGGAGACAGGTAGCAGGGGTACTCTTGATCCTGCCCACTTCTAGTGCAGCAAAGCTTTACTGATTCTCTTATGTTAAGAGCTCTTTCTAGTCAAAAGGAAGGGATTCTGGTAGATAGGATTTGCCCTCAAGGGATTAAGAGCAAGAAAACAATATGATTTATACGTACTTCTTTTTTCCACTGCGGTTGGCAAGCAACATACGGTCTCTTCTGCATACTGTCTAGTTTATTTTGATCTCGTTTAGTAAGTGGAATTAAAGCATCTTTCCGTATATTTAATCTGGAGTAGCACATAAAAGTAATAGCTTGCTTAATAATTAAAATGTGACATTGCTTCCAATTTAATTTCTTGTTTTAATCAATTAAAGTGATCTATAAAACTAAACAGGCTTAATTGCCTTTGATTTTGTCAGATTTCTTGTTACTTTTACTTATGTTTTGTGGTAAAACAGAAGCATAGTTATATTCCTGCAAGAAAATAACTAACCTTTCAACATCAGATGGAAGGAGACCAAGCCACCTTATAGCTGGAATTGTGAGACGGTGGGCTTCAAAAGACATTGACTAAAATAGGAAATGTCAAACATTGTTGTCAGTGTTCCCTTATCTTGTATTATTTGTCTTTGAGAAAATATTATTGCCTTTCTAGGCCAGAGTAAAATTGTATAGCAATAGCACTAACTAGATGCCGAAGTAGAATTCCAAATGAAATTCAAGCTGGCAAGAGCAGGGACAGAACAGTGAGGGGGAAGTGGGCAGACCCAGAACAGTAGAGAGAAAAGCTCGTGCTCCAGACATGCTCCCTTCCCATAACTGGGAATAACTACTTGTATATGGTCTAGTCTCTATAGTTTCTTATTCCCTCATCACTGGATTATCTGAGAGTGCCAGTCAAAAATTCAAGTCAGCAGGAGCAGAAACAAGTAATTGGAAATATTGTGATGGAACAGTTTTCCATTGGAAAATGCTGATTCAACAAAGTCACAATGTTGCATGGCAACATGGTAATTTCATTGCATTTTCCAGTTTAAAATAAGTAGCCTTCCCTTGGAAACCTGCCTGGCTTCCTGCCAGCTCACCTGCCTCCCTGGCAGTGGTTGAGAACTAGCCAGCACAGAGCTGGGCATCTGGAAAACTTGGGAGCCGTGGCTCTCGGTGGTTCCAGCCTTGCTGCTCAGTACAAACTTTGGGCTACCAAGTTAACTATCACATACCAGAAAGCCTGGAAATGGCTGCCAACTCCTCAAACAGAGAGGGGAGCTTCATAAATTTGTCTTGGAAAAAAAGTGAAACAAGGTATTTTTCAATGAAATAACATAATTCCCATTGCAAGGAGAACTTCAAAATATCAATGTTTTGTTCCGATTCACAATCTTTTATTTTTTAGGGCTTTTTCCCCCCATTCTCCTTCCTTCATCCATGGTGTAACCTGTATCCTCTTTTTAGGGCAGTGGCTATCTTATGCTAGGCATACCACATTGGCCTAGTACAACAGTGCTTTTTAATCAGTTTAAATCCTTGTAACCACTAGTAATAATTTGAACATCAAGCATAACTTTCTATTTGTCAGATTTAACAAAATGAGAAATCTGCCATTTTCATCCAGTTGGGTTTGCTTTTGCAAAAGCATTTTTTCAAGTGGCCAAACCCTGTTGGGAGAAAATGTATACAGGCTTGGGCCTAAAAGTTATTCCTTAGTATTAAACTAAAAACAAGATAGACATACCATTTTTACATTCAAAGCCCTGACATAAAAATGCACTAGAAAAAAATTATACTCACCACAGATCCATACTTGTAGATGCACATTATTTCTATACCTAATTTACAGAATACCAAATGTCATGCTTCTTTGTCTATATTTGGACATCATTACCCACTGCATTATTTTAGTTTTATGTTTATTTAATTCTATTTACATAACACTAATGTAAAACTGGGGTGGTACAATGATAAGTTGGGCTCTTTTGTCTTACAATTAGCTTTACAACATGTCGAAAATTATGCTAACAAAGTAGTGGATATTGTGACACATATATTTAATAATATATGTGTCACAATATAATATTTAATGTTTCATGCCTAATATGAATAGTGACCATAAAAAATGAATGGCTACTTGATCTGTCTTTTACATATTGTACCCAGTCTATCATAAAAAAAAAATCCTTACTTTTCTAATTGTAATTCAAAACTGAAGAGGCAGTGAACATATATATTTCATACTTTTCATTTAAGGAATTTTAAACATTAAATTAATGCATTTTTATTTTAATTTATGAAATGTAATGTATTTTTTTTTCTTTTTACAGTGTGATTATCAGTGTTTTCAAGCTTACAATAAATGTCCCTCATACTTTGGTAAAAAACAACCAGCCTTGCAAAAGACTATTATAATAATCCAAATGAACACAGGGGGAGTGTCTACACATGCTTTTATGTGTGCCTAAACTTAATGCAAATTAGCCTAATGCACATTAAGGCGATATAGGTGTGTCTCTACACATGCACGCACTAAGGTGCATTAACGCAGGTGTGCAGACTGACTTGGGACTAAGTTAGTCCTAAGTCAGTGGACACAGACCACGTTAATGTGCCTTAGTACATCTACATGTTTGCTAATGCCACTTAGCTATTTGTGCATAGATTTGGTACCAGCTTTATGTGGGTATCAAATTTAGGCTCAACTAGCCTAAAAGCACCATTTTAAGGTGCATAAAGTAGGGTGTGCAGATGTAGATGTGCACCCTTAATGCACCTTAAATTGGGCTAATGTGCATTAAATGTGCATGTGTAGACTCGCCCAGGATATTTTAACATTAAATGGTCCCACTGAAGTACATTCCAAAATTCTCATTGACTTCAGTTGCATAAGTATTTCATCTATTAACTGTGGGAGTGCATGATAACTTCTCTCAATCTACTTCCAGAACAAACCAATGTAGTATACAGTTAGGCTCTGTTAAAATATAATATATAATTAGCCAAGAACAGCTCTTTCATAAACACATATTTTACATTTAGACCATTGTTTGAACAGTCAACAGTGTGCTCTTAAGCATGGTTAGTGTCTTTAGTATTTTATTGTCCTAAAGAAAACAGAATATGCTATACTATGCAGTGGAATGTACTACAAGATAAAACACTACTATTCTAGTGTTTATTTTCTGTAAACTAGGACACTGAGAACACTTTTTGTGAAATTAAAAAAAAAAATTCCTGTCCAAATTGATGATTTACTTAGGAGCTTAAGTGAGCTATTTTGGGTTCAACTTTTGTTTTTCTCTTTAAGCTTACCATTTACATTTATAATTTGGTTATAATTTTCTGACTTGAAATACTTGTAATTTATCATTCTAAATATTAAAAATCCCTAAACATTTTAATGCTGCTTTTTAATCAAAGGTCTTTCTTATTAACAGCATTATGGAGAGAAAATTCACCCTGTTACACCTTATTGTGGTTCAAATCCCAATTAATTATCATGTGTTAGTATTGATAATGGAGTCTCCAGCTTCATTAAAACACAGAAGAGCTACTGAGCTGCAGATTTTTTCAATTGAATTTCATGATGGTACCTGGCTGAAAAAGTCATGTCCATATAGGAACAGGGGAAAGCAGACAATTTATTTTAGCATCTCATGTTTTATACCTCCTTTTCAATGGTACCATTTCCATTTTAAGCTTTAATTATAAACCTTCAAATTATCTGGGGTCATAAATCTGTTAAACCAAACTATAACTTAATTTGGAAAAGTTTGTATTAATTAGGTTTTGTCCAAATTCTACATAGCAGAGCCTACAAGTAACTACCATGTGGATCTGCATCCATAAGAGTGAAAATGGGAGTTTGAAATGTATCCCACAGCTTTCTGACCAGAAGCCTTGTGTTCAGATCTGGGACTCCTTTTCCCTAAGGAAACAAAAGAAAATCAGAAGTGTTTTTAAATAATTAGAACAAATCTGAGAGCACACATTCCTTGGCCTGCCAAAAAAACCCAGCAAAAACATTTATCCTACAGATATTGTATAGCTGCCTCCATTCTGGCTTCATAATAAAATCACAAAATATTGTGGCACCATAAAGGAAGTGAGGAAATGTGTAACTTACGGGAACTACCAAGATTCAACAATGTATATGAAGAGAGTCTCAAAATAAAATGTCCCCTGGTGCTTTCATATTGACACAAATTGAATAGCTAAGAGGGTCTGAATACAGTTGGTCTTAGCTGATAATAAGCATATGTCCAATATGCTGCAAAAGTAGCATTAATGTGGGTACCTCTAAGGCAGTGGTTCTTAACCTTTTCAGACTCGAGGCATCCCCTCAGAAAATGTCAGCTCTTTGTTTTCACTCAGTTTTTGACTACAGAAAAATAATAGAACAATTCTTCTGTTGCAAGGAATTCAGAAAGACCACAACAGGTCCAATTGTTTTTAACACTATGGATCCTATCTGAAATCTGTGGGTGTTTTCACATGTGCTCCAGGGGCTGGTGGTGGGAGTGGAGAAGGATGCTTTAATTAGAGCAGCTCCAAGAGCCTCTCTAATTAAAGTGCCTGCAGCATCTTGTGTATCATCATTCCCGCACTTCAACAAGCTTTAAAGCGTCCCCATTGAGTCTGCTCTGATGTGCTGTAATTACAGACAGTGTGTTAGAGCAGCCTCCCTGCATGTCTACAGGCGCCCTATGGGTTTATCTTGTGAATCTTTCCACACCTAATAATGCTAACATTATTGTGTGCCACAGCACCCTGGTTAAGAATCACTGCACTAAGGTGTAGAGGAGGTAAGCTGATTTCCCTTCAGTAGTCAAAATTTGCTCCACAGCTCCCACCTGTACAGTCCCACAAATTCTGCAGATTCTGTTACCCTTTCAATACAGTCCTCTAAACTGGGTGTGGCCAACCTGTGGCATGAGTGCCACAAGTGGCACAGCAGCCTGTGTGTGTGGCATGTGACAGGTTAGAGAGGACAAACAAAACAGAAGCAGATAGGGAAGGAAACAGGAGGCAGAGCAGGAAAGCAGGCAGGGAGCACAGGGCAGGGAGTGCAGAGTACAGAGTCAAAAGCAGACCAGCAGTGGACAAGGATCAGAGTGGCATTCATGGAGCATGCCAGGCTAATTTGTGACCTGCCTACCAAAAAGGTAGGTCCCCACTGCTCTGCAGTAACTCACAAATTCTGCCATGCCGCTTTCATATTGTGGCACAATAGGCTTACTAGAGTTAGGAGCCTAGAGATTTAAAGAAGAATAATTTTAAAAGCCATTCTGAGATAGAGCAGGAGTGTTACAGGTCAGCTGCTGTCCAGCGGGAAAAGCCGACAGACGTAGAGGTGTATAAAGGAACATAGTTGTCCCACGTCAATGGAATGAAAAGCGTTATAGGTGATGAGTTAGATATGCAGATCAGAGTGTGGGGAACACAGGAACTTCTCAGTTATCACACAGAGTGCCAACTCTGTTCTTATTTGTCAAATAGATGAAATCCAAATCTGGGCAATCTCAAAACAAACCCTTAATGTATGGATTAATTTAATCAACTGTAATGCCTTCTTTTAATTGTGTGTCTGTCCTGGGATCATACGATTTAAAAAAAAAATACTATGCTGCATATTCCATGTTCCATACTGTTACTTGGTGAAATGATAGTACTAATGACAGTCTTATTTGCTTAATGTTTATAGCAGAAGTGCTTGTAAAATATATATTTTCAAATATGTATAAGAACATTTTTCTTTGAAGAAAAAACTCTTTTCCTTAGTTTTAACTATCATTCTGTTCTTCTCCGTTTTTTTTATTATTAGGTTAATGGTGGAAAATTCTGGCATTAGAGATGACTCACTAATTTGAATACATGTTTTTAACACTGTTTGAAAATCACTGCAATGTTACCATATTGTTCTTAGTTCTAGATATACAATATGAAATGTCAGCATACCGTAATCATTATGCACGGGGACAGTTTATTACAGAAGTCATCATCCAGGAGCCTCTGAAAAGTGGCATCTTTTTCTACAATTAGTATAAATTTTGCATCTGAGATCAAATCTTTCATACTAAGGTTAGCAACCTGTAAAATGAAATCTGTGGCATTCTACTGCTTTAATCAACCAAAAATGAATGCTCTAATATACATGTTTTGGAGCCAAAGGCAGTTCTCATAACTCAGTCTCTGAGCCAACAAGTGCAGAAAAAAATTACCAAAACATTGTTTAACTTGGAATATTCTTTGTTTATACTTTTTTTTTTAGTCTACAACTAGAGTTCTTGCTTAAAGGATACTTCTAATTCCTTGAACATTAGACGGCACAGTGACTGCCTAAAATAACAAAAATTAAATTAATCATTTTAAATAGAGAAAATGATATATTTTAAAATAACAACATTGGGTAATGAAGGACAAAATTACATCCTGAAACAACCATTCATCTTTTTACATACAGACTCATTCTTAACACCTTTAGTGTTTTATAGGCATACTTAATCTTATATATTCTGCTGTGAAACATGGGCATGTAGAGATCCTCCTTCAACAATAAGGCACATTTCAAAAGTGCCTTCTACGTGCTACTTCCATGCAGGATCACTCATTACATAATCATTTTGCAGAGAGCAACGCATCTCCCATTTTCACCTGTCTCTGCCAGGAAGAAAGCCATGCAATGTGAAGCTAAGTTAAGGCATGTTTAAAATGTTTGTTAAAGATCTCTACAATGGATATTTAAATACTTTTTGTTAATCTGTCCTTTGAGTTTGTTTTATATTTACAAGTCTGTCATAGCAGATACCCTGAGATATGGTAAAGCTTGCTTCATATTTCATATTAGGATTTGGGCCAACCTGGCAAGCATATGGATGAGAAAACAGGAACTGGAAGAAGCACTTGGAAAAATAGTTTGTATATATTGAAGTGTCTCGTTTTCTTTTATTTCTTACTTCAACATCATTACAGGTGCCAATGTGGAACAACTCAACGAAGAAATCTGAGAAGCTGTAGAGGACAACTAACAATGAGGATCTTTAAGGTTCTGACTCAAACAACAAAGTGGTGATAGAGAGATGAGGTTCTCTCCTGATTTTTAAATCACCCACTTGTGCCTAGAATGGGCACAGTTTTCAAGGGTAAAGCTAGGAGTCAGAAAATCTGACTTCTGTTCCTGGCTTTGTTTCACAATTGAAATAATTGGGTTACACTGGTGTAAAACTTGTGTAAATAAACATACAGCTGGGTCAGAAGCAGAGATTCCTTCCTGGCTTGATTTACTATTTGGTCTGCACTACTTCTAGTAGAGATCCTAGCAGCATGCCAATTTCAAAGCTCCTAGAAAATGGGGTCACAGCCATGCAAAAGAACTGATCTCCTTTGCTTCCAGCAAACCACTTTGACGCAGGAAACTCCAATACAAAGCACCTCTTGGGCGAAGCAGCCACTGGTAGAGCCCCCCTCCCCCCAGGCACAAATTATGTGTCAACCTCTGTCGAACAAATATGGTAGAAGGCAGTACAAACAGTTTGCCTATCTCAAGGGATAAGTGCTCCTGTTGAGCATAGACTGGAGTCCTGAAATTACAGTATTATAGCAGGTAGTAGTTACATTTACAAGTACATTTAAAAAGTGAAGGGAAGTTTACAAGTACATTTAAAAAGTGAAGGGAAACTAATTTTGCGGTGTTTTCTCATGCAAAACTTCTTCTGTACCCCATAGGAATGTTAAGGGTATATGCTTTCTAGAAACTGGGCTTCAGTCTTGAGGGTTTAAAAATATAGCAGAGGCTAAGTTTTCTATAAGCACAGTTGTACATGATAAACTAGGTCACAACATATATAGGAAATGAGCAAAATATGAACATAAAATATTACTGTTACTGTTAGTAATACATACTGTTGCACTGCAGGTACAATTCACTTTTGTACCATCTTCCTCAGTATAACTTAAGTTACCAGCAATGCAACCTTTAGTTGTAGACATCTGAAAAAATAGCAGCAGCTCAAGTTTTATATATTATATTGGAAATTATAATGTAAATTCTGTACATAGGATAGGAAAAAATGGTGTCAACTAGAAAATCTGAGCAGAATGTGCTCAGTTACTAACCACTGCTGTCATAATCATACTAGGTAGATTTGGAGGTAATTCAGTCTAAAAATAACATATGTTATTGTGTGTGTTTACAAGGGAAATATGCTCACAGATTAGAAGGCATGAAGCAAAAGTAACTTTTGAATATTTTCTGTCAATTATCACCCACATCCATTACAATAATACAGTTTTTATTTCCAAAAAAATTAGTTTGCCATTTTTTAACTAATCTTTATCTTACTTTTTCAGTTTCTTGAATAATGAAATTAATGATTGTAAAACACTAACAATAAACAGACTTACTATATGTAGACTTCTTCTCGGTATCTTTAGCATGCAGGAAATGTCATTGACTATATTATCCACAATACTCTGGTTACCAAATAGTTGGGGATCCATGTAATATATATCTCTATTGAGATAGAATATTGTATATGTAATAATAAACTAATTTTTATGCAATGATGATAGAGTCATAGGATTCTGAGATTGCAAAAGAATATTTTAATAGAACATGAATCAATCTGAAACTTTGTACCTACAAAAAAGTGTTGTCTAACAGATTAATATCTAGGTTATTTGTTTATCATAATACAGTTCTCAAAATAATTCATAAAATTATTCTTATAATTTTGATTTTCAGTTACAGAAACTCAACATATTACCTTTTAGTTGCATAAGTATTGTTCTGTACCATCTTATAGATCATGGATAATATTTTAAGAATTAGAGCTGGAAAAGAAAAAAACATTGCATATAATATTTTTAACTTATAAAGCTTTAAAATAGAGAATAAACAAGCTAAATTACATTTTGAATGCAAGCTTTCTGCATAAGATCTTATTCTGAAAGTTTCTTCTTCAGGTTTTCCAATTATCACTCAGCTGCTTGGGAAGGTGCGTGTCCACTCACTAATTAGGTGCTGGTTACAAGAAGTGACAGGCTGTCTCCTCCTCCAGTTTTTTAAAGACATGTGCTCTATTTTAAGGCCTCTCAAAACGTTTCCTTAGTTGATTAATATTTTATCAGGCAGAAAAAGAAAAGTGTTCCTGGATTAATAGGGCATAGCCAATCAGTCTGTCAGTTACATTTTCATGACCTGAGAAGAGGGCAGTATAAGGCTATCTAAACCACATGAATCTTCTATAGACCAGCAGCCATAGAGACTGCTATTTACTCAATTACTCTTTTTTAATAGGAATGCTCCTTTTTGATTATTATGTATTTCCACTACTATTAACACTGTGATTTAATAGAAAAGTATAAAGTTAGTTAAGGATTGGCAGTTAAAAGATACAGTTTACTTTTATTGGATGTATGCATTTTTAAAGACACCCAAATAGTATGGTATGATAAACAAATCTAAAATCCAAGGAAAAAATTGTCAGACTTTTTAAAAGCTTAACTTTTTAAACTTACCAAATTTTGGTGCTGATTTAGGACAGTCACTTCTTATTTTTCTTGTAGTACAATGAGATATCATTTGTAGGCCTATGGACTCTGTAAACCTGAGATTTTTGTGAACAAATAAAAATATAAAATTCTAAAGATATGATTAGTTATTCATTGCCTAAGAAATCATAATAAGGCCCCTTTACTCAATCAGATCTTCCAGGGCCATTCTCAGGCCCCATGCAGATAGATTCCTGTTAACACCAGGCTGAAACCATCTGGAAAGCTACTGTGACTGGCTATGTGGGGATGACCAAGGAAAAGGAGGTCTCAAGAATCCCTGCTGGCCAGATAAATTAATTCACTATCACACCCCTGAACTTATCCAGCTATACTGACACTTTTAATTCAATAACATGCTTATTATTTCCACCCAATTATTCAAAATTATGATAAAACTAAAAGAATTATTTTAGATGACTAACAGTATTAGCAAAGCACCTCAGTCCCTCTCTATAACTATGTCCATGGGAAAACATTTTGTTTTCTGTTGTCTCAAGACAGATTCATCTGATGTCTTCTTGTCAGTTCCACAGTTTCAGATTTGAAGGACTCTAGATGTGCAAAGGGAGCATGTTGCATAATGTTTTTTCTTAATACCACTTTTTTATTATAAGGTAAAAAATACCTCTATAATTTTTCTTATTACTATTATTTTTTTTGCTTGAGACATATTTTCCCCACAGGAGTTCTGAGTATATTAAAATATTTGAAAACAGATAACTGGTATGCTTTAAAAGTATCAGTGTTAATATAACCATAAAAGTTTATGATACACCAACATAATTTGTATTTCTTCTTTTGTAAAATGCATTGCTTCTTATATCCTTTGGGTGGCAGAAGACACCACACAGCGTATGGATATGTAAGGGAAAAAATGGATAAGCCGAACAACCTAGCACTATGCCTTTCAATCCTAATTATTTACTATTGTTTGTAACTTCACTGATAAATTGAAGTATCATCTTTAAACCCCAGAGAACACAGAAGGCACCACTGTTTTAAAAGTGTCAGTGTTAGACTTATTAATAATTACTAGGGATGTATTTGGTAGTCATGTTGGTCTGAGACAAAAAGAAATGCAAAACTCTAGAACTCTTCATTTAGAGATGATACCTTTTATTAGACCAACTAAGAAATTGCAAAAAAATTTGTCTTTTTCTGCAAGCTTTTGAGCTCACATGCCCTTCATCAGGCTCAGGGGAAATTAAAGATGGTAAAAAGTCCCTACAGATAGGAAAAGACACATTTTTTGCAATCCCTTAGTTGGTCTAGTAAAAGGTAACATCTCTGAACCAAGAGTTCTAGATTTTTACATTTCTTTTTATCTCAGAGCAACACAGCTATCAAATACATCCCTGAAACATGGAAGATGCTGAATTTTAGCCCATTGTGGATTTTAAACTTTATTGCTGAACAACAAGAAAGATTTCTACACCACCCTGCTTGCCATCTGACACCACCAGGGAAGGAATCCTGCCTGATTTGCACAACAAAGAGCAACTCACAAAGACACTCTCAGAGACCCAGAGGGACAGGCCTCCATCTTCAGCTTCCTCTGTGCAAAAATGAAGTTTATTTCCTACTTATGGGGACTTTTTACCATCTTGAATTTTCCCTGCGCA
The DNA here is from genome assembly GCF_001723915.1 of Gavialis gangeticus. NCBI lineage: Eukaryota > Metazoa > Chordata > Crocodylia > Gavialidae > Gavialis > Gavialis gangeticus. The sequence goes on from NW_017729009.1 coordinate 19,809,282, forward strand.
TGATGATGGGTGTGAGCACCCAAAAGCTTGCAGAAAAAGATTTATTTTTTTTTGCAATTTCTTAGTTGGTCTAATAAAAGGTATCATCTCTGAACCAAGAGTTCTATATTTTTGCATTTCTTAATAATTACTAGTTATCTTATAAGGATAATAGCACCAAAACTGCACATGGTGATTTACAGTTAGTATATTTAGTAATGAAAGTTATTAAAATCTCCCAAACCCATTGCATTTGTCTTTTTATGCAGAAACAGCTCTGTTGCTCTTGGGCTGCAGCACCGCAGAGAAGTATTTCTGCCTTTCACTTGCATGCCTAATACACTCCACCAGATTGACATCATATGCCACAGTGTATGAAAAATCCTGAATTTAGGGAGCAGTAGGTGGAGGGAATTCAGAAAAGAACTGGTCTTGGATTATGTCAAACACTGAGCAGTGTTGCTTGGCTTCCTTTTCACTGCAGCAGAAAAGTTCCCTCTTGAATCTTCTTACCACAACTACAAAATACTTTCCTTCTGTGAAGGAGGTACAGTTGGAAAGGGAAAGTACTGTAGGACCAAGTTTATTCATTTTTAGGCAATGTTCCTACTGGTGTTTATGCAGAATACCAGTATGGAACTGTCTCTGCTGTAACCACTGTTAACCCTGCAGTGCCATTGTAGTTTGGAACTCAATTTACCTATTCCCCCACACTCAGTGCATTTGGGGTTTTATTCTTCTTTGCTTCCTTCCTAATTTTCATAGCACAATATAAGTGCCTAGTGTAATGGCAGCTTTACATCCAAGATTGGAATTTGGCCCACCATAAATAATGGTTCAGTTATTTTTAATTGGTTGACAAACTCCCTATTTTAACACGGTGTGACACTGACTTGTTTTCTACATTTCCCCCCCTGTATGATCTGATAGCAAATAACAGCTTATATATGTTTTCCCACCTTGGAATGTCAGTATCCTCAAGATCACTAAGCTTTGTAATACGATTAAAATTTTACTGACAACTTAGGACATAAAACATTTATATCTACTTGATAATATAAATATCCTTGGTTAACTGAGGGCACATCTAGTGCCCTCAGTTAACCAAGGATATTTATATTATCAAGTAGTCTACACATACGCATGCATTGGGAGCAAATGTAGTCCTAGTGGGAGCAGTTGAGTCGAGGGCTGCTCCTGTCCTCCTTCCATGATCTGTGCCCCCCACACAGCCAGGGGGAGCTCCAGGCTCCCCCAGTGCCAGCCTGAGTCCCAGTCCCAGGCTGTCAGGAAGCAGGGAGGGGCAAGGGGTCAGGCCTGAGTGCCAGGGAGTGGGGAGGAACGGTCTGAGAGCAGGGGACAGTTCCTGGCCATGTGGAGCTTGGGATCACAGCCTGGTTCAGCAATGCTGGCTTGGGGCAATGCCCCATGGCAAAGCAGAGCCCTGAGCTCTCCCCTTGATTTGCTTGCTGAGGGGACAGGGGAGGTCTCTGTCCCTGGTCCCAGTGCTGCTCAGCTCCAGGCTCCCCCCGAAGGAGCTGGGAGCTGAGTAGAGCCAGGACAGGGGAGCTCTCTGTCCCAGCCCCGCCAACACTAACCCCCACCCCCGGTCCTGGCACTGCTTAGCCCCCTCCCTATCCTTACCCGGACTAAGGACAGAGAGCTCCTCCAAAGTGTTAATGTACATGAGTTTACTATACTTTCTCATATTCTTATTTTATAATGTGAGTTCACTTATTAGCATCTCTCCAACCTTACTGCTTTACATACCTTTTAATGTAGGACACTTGGAGATGCTGCAGGACAAGGAAGAGATCATCTGGGCTTTTTTAAATCCACTAGATTTCCTGAAAGTAAATCTTGTCAAGCTCAAGAATCTTCAGGTGAAATACAAATCCATAGAAAAATATTGTTCCATGGCAATGTGTATAGCTAGAATGTAACAGGCATTGGAGGTCATTGTTTTTCTGTTGAGTGAGTGTGCTGGTGTGAGTGGAATATGAGAGAGTGTTTCAAAGTCTGAGTTCACTTTTACTTTGCTGCCAATTCACTCAAAATAGATCAAAAAAGAACAAGACATAGAGGGGAGAAGAGATTTGACAAGAAGAGAGGAAGCAAGATGTAGTTAGAGTAGAAAAAGTTTGTACCATAAAACAGGTAAAGGAATGGGAGAATAAACATAGCAGGAAAACAGAGAAAAGGAAAGTAGAAAAATAGAGAGCAGCATTTCCAACCTGGACCAGGTTTCTTAATCAAACTATACAATCCATTGGGATAAAAAGTATGTCCTATATCAAAGGGTCTGTATATCAATAAGATTGGAGAGATGCTTATAAAACCTGTGTTTTCTCTTCCCTCCAGAAAATGGTAATCTAATTTTCTCTGTATGACCTCTTTTTCTCCCACTTTTTATTATTGTGACACTTTCCCTTCCTAGCCATGTTTCTCAGTTACATGACCTAATGAGATAATGGTTCTTAGTGCACAGTGTTTGTTAAAGGTTTTTTAACAGCTTCCAGTTTTGAAGGCTTTTTTAACAAATTTAATTTGCGACCCTATGCTTCATGAAGCTACATAAAGTGAACTTTCTTGAAGATCTTTAAGAAAACCATTCAATAAGTATTGTGGAATTTATATTAATCAAATATACATCATCTATAACTATAATACCTACTGTATATTTCCCCAATCTGATCTGTTTTCCAGGATGAGAACAGGTGCTTCATTTCTGGCCAAACTTGTAACTATATCCTGCATAACATTTTCTATTGCTTCAAGAACTTCAGTACTGAAACAACAAAAATTAATGATACTTTTGTATTAATGAACATAATTCCTTTCCCACCTATTATTTATTACCACCTATTACCTTCCATTATTTTTTGCAATGTGTTATTGTTTTAAATGTGCACAACAACACAGTCTACTACTCATACTTTCCTGAACTTTGTCTAGCATAGTTTCCCTAGAACCCTATTCCACACGCATGACTGAATTCAGCACATTTTCATTCACTCCTCATACCATCACATTTTCAGCCAGCTGAACTTTTAGACCAACTGGTTGGTTTGAGACTAATGATTAATGGTTTGGTTTAAATGATGTAATATTGGCTTTGGCTATGATCTGTGTTAACTTGTTTTTAAATGCTGTAAATTGCAAAAATGTTCAAGAGTACAAATACTTCCTGTTGTACCACAGCACATTAACCTTTTGATCTGCTGCCTTGAACGAACTGTTGAGGTTTTTAATTATATGAAAGCTTTGGCTCGATAGACGCACTGTGAAAAGAATAAAATGCATGTCTTGCACCTAAATAGACAAACTAACCAGGCATCAAATTCCATATAGCAAAATAGTAGGTTGGTCTGAGTGTTATGACAGATGCCTTTTATTTTCATTAGCAATCTGATTCCAACATTTGAGCTGTCCTTAAAATTACAAGTGCACTGTATGCCAGCATAAATCTAGGTAGGAACAAGAGAATAGACCAAATGTATTTTAGCTCAAAGTCCAAACTGCAACGCCCAAATCTGTCACTAGCCAACAAACTAAGGAAGAATATCACTTAAACATAAACATGCACAGTCAGGAAATTAATTATCCATACCAGCATTTTAAAGTTTGTACAGAATAATCTAAATTTCTCCACCAGTGTCCTTAAGAAATATTATGGTAATATCACCACCTTTCATTCACTAGCTGAACATGCTTCTTCCATTTCATATCTCAGGGTATGGACTTACATACTTCTGGAGCAGTCTGATGAGAACATTTCAAGAGGGCAGCAGCTGCTATGCTCCAATTGTTATGTGAGGACAAGTCAAGAACAATACAAATGTAGCAAAACTGTTTCTATTTCAATAGTTTCATCTCTGTCCTCATTTTTATGAATACAGTTTTAGAAGGTCTAAGATTTCTTTTAAAAACACTGTTTAATACTATTTGGACCTTGGTATTACTAAAAATACTACAGCTAGCAAAGATAGGTATGCATTACTTTCATTTTACAGATGTGGAAATGAAACAGATATATTAAGCAACTTTCCTAAGGTCAAATAGTAAGGCATATGAAAAGTGAATAAAAATAAAAAGGCGTGATCATGCACCCAACGTATAAGCTCATTTCCCATTGTAAAGCTGCTGCATAATCACATCCTAGTTCTCTCAAATCTCAGATTCCTTCACATTTAAACTCTCTAAAACTTTTTGGTTTCAATGGAAGTATGGATAGATATAGTCAGTCATTTGAAACTATGGCATTGTCTTGCTGCTCAGGTGTACTTTTATAGATAGGCCCTACTGACTTTACTGAGCTGTTTGGTTGTATTTCTTTGGCTCTAAGGAATATTCCAGGTGAACCTTGAAGTTTGCTATAGATCTGCACAAATCAGACTCTTTTACTCAGACTCTTCATCTTCCCATTTCATTTAGTAAAATGTGTCATCTGCTCTATGCTGTCAAATGGGAAGGCCAGATTTATTTTCTAGCCTAATGTATTGCTTTCTGGGCCAGCAGAGGCTGGAGGTACTCCAAAGGAGGGACAGGAGGGTGGGACTAGCTCTTTGTAACCTTGACATATATTCTCTTCTCCCTTTCATTTCCCTTCAGGGGATGAACTAAATATTAATTTAATGAACTCTATGTTAAACAGGACTAGATATCATAGATCAAGAAAGGGCCTGTCAGCTTGCCTCTGGCAGGTCAAAGTAGTTTTGGTATGGCCCAAGGAATCATTTGAAATAATTATGCCATAAAAGAATAAAAATACCTAAAAACCTAATTTTCCAATATCTTTAGCAAGCAATGTTATGTAGACTAGACGCTAGACTCGCTCCACATGAAAAACTGCAATTGACAACACTACTACGTTTCTTGCACACTTAAACAACTGATCTTCGAACTGCCCAAACCAATGTATTTCTTCATACCCTACTATCACATAGTCCAGGAGCTGTCGCAGCCAAGTTAAGTTTTATTTCAGATTAAACTGGCAAGATTATCCACTTCTGTTTCAGCAACTGAAACTGAGAGCCTCGCACTGAAACGCTACGTATAAAGGGAGCCTTGGACCTTTTTTTGCAAGTGCGTCTGAGACGAAAGATTTTCAATTATTTATCTGCCCTCTCAGTCAAACTAATAAACTCAGCTTAAAATTTATGGCATTGCAACAGACATCTTTGATACGAAACATTGTTATTTAGCACTGGCATGTGGCAGCATGAGTGAAACCTGATGCTGGGGGTGCTGTGTCATTTTATTCCTTCTAGAGAAAGGCTTTATGGCTGGCTCCTGGGCTGCTCTAAGTCAAGGAGGACATACTGTATGTATCATAGCTCAGGGACCTATTCTCCTTATGGGGATTAAAATGAAAGATTAAGTTTAGGGGAATTCAGTGCTGCAACCTTTTTTTTTTTTCCTAGGAGGAGTGCATCTCACACACTGGTATGAAAGCAGTGAGATGCTGTCCGTAGGCAGTATCAAAAGCACCACTTTTGCCCACGGTGTATTTGTTGTGAGTCATGTCCCTCCTATTGGCATGGACAAACTGGGTCAGAGTGTGCAGTGCTATAGTTGCCTGTACCACCTGTATCATGGAAGGCATGTATGGACATCTTTGGTAACCTCACCAAGTTTTACCTGGTGATTTGGCAGCTGTCACTAGAGGGGCCAGGTTCCCTCACCAGGGAAGCCCTGTGCTGGTGCAACAGGCTAAGCACAGACCAGTCCTGCTTCCCGGCGAGGGAGGAAGACATCCCGAAGCTCTCAGCAGTGCAATTAAAATCAGTTATATGGGCATTGAATATCAAGGTGTCTCCTCCTGCCTCAGTCCCAGGAGCAGGAGGAGCGTGGAGCCTCTGCAGGAGCAGCAGTGTAGAATTAACAGCTTTTCCTGCCTTTTCTGACTAACGGCTTTTCCCTCCTTTTCTGACTGACCACAGGTGTTTCCTGCCCTCTCCAATCACTGGCTTTCCCTCCTGGTCCTGACCAACTTGAGGCTTTTCCCACCTTTTCTGACTGACCAACGGCCTTTCCCGCCTTTTTTGACAGACCAACGGCCTTTCCCGCCTTTTCTGACTGTCCAACAGCCTTTCCCGATGGATGGCTCTCCCCACCTTTGCTGACCGTCCACTGGTTTTTCTCACCTTCTTAACTAGCCAGCAGCTTCCTCCCCCCTTTATGACTGATGACCTTTCCCACTTAAATTCAGTAGCCCGGGAGCAAGGGCTGGGAAAATCATGTGCTCATTGGTCCCTGATTGCCCTAAATTGACCTTTCCTGCCTGGCAAGGTGGCAGGCATGGCAGGCTTCTTAACAAGCAATGAGAAAAGGAACCATGCAAGAGGACTGGGGAGATAAGAAGTGAGCTTAAGAAAAGAGCCTCACAGCCAGAAAAAGTAAAAGATTTTCTTGGCGGAGGGAAAGAAGTGGATCCTAGGAACTGAGAGGAAAGCAGGGTGCAAGAACAGGTGCCTACAACTGTGCAGACAACCTCTGGCCAGCTACTACTCCCTAGAGGCATTACAAGTGCAAGAAAGCACAGCCGCCATGTCACAGAAAGTGCGACAGGCAGGAGGAGGGAAGGGTCTAGGGAAAGGTCCTCACATGGTTTATCAGAGATGAAGTAAGAGAAATACAGGGGAAGAGGACAAAGAAGGGATGCGGAAAATTGCACTGCACTATTATCAGCCCAAAGGGTTCAGAAATCATAAAACAGGCATCTCTCCCTGCCTTGCAAAGACAGCGAACAACCTAAAATCCTGAGATTTAAAAAAAAAAAAAAAAAGCGTTTAGATTTTTTTTAGTTGCCTTTGGGGTTTAGAATCCACACTGGTGATGTGTTGAAGTTTTCTCCACAACCAGCACGCTGGAAAGTTACTTGACAAAAGCAAAACCAAAAAGCAAACAAGCAAAGACCCCCACCCTGATGCTGGGGTTATTTCATGCTGTCTTTTCTCTTTTCAGTTTTTAATCTGCTTATTCGACTTTTGTACTGTCGACTTCAAACTGGTCCTTGTCGCTGCCAGATGAAAAGTGGCAGTTTTGAAATCTGGTTAAGAGATAAGTGCATGGAAGATGTATCAGGGATCTTTTTTGTTTTTTTACTCCGCTGTTGCTAACAGTGGTTTTGCTGCACTGTAATTAATAACACTGGGATATGTTTGTGTAGTTAGCCGCCAGCAGCATTTTAAGCGCAGGGTTGCTTAAACTTGTCCTGAGCAGAGCCGGATGAGATGGTGCTTAAAATGCGAGAAGCAGATGGGCTTCCTTTGGGGTCCCAGGGTTTCTAGTACCAATGAACCCTACGGCTCTCTGCCCAGAGGAGTGAGCAGAACAAATCCAGAGTGAGTTGGTAGTAACAAGTCCACAAACATATTCTTTCAAGAAAAACCTCAGGCTATGATGAAATGAAAGCAAAGTACTTCAATTAAAGAGACAAACAAAAGACGGGGAAATGAATCAATCCTTGAAGTTCTCAGAGCTTTAATCTTACTGTTTTGGCCTTTATATATCTTGAGATCACTCGGGAAATAGTGATGCAAAACCCCTGCAGCTTTTTTCAGCAATTCTGCATCAGAATCAGCAGCATTTTGTTCAGCATAGACCTGACAACCTTATACCATGCCTTTAGCAACAGGTTGCAAATAAAACTACTTTATATGAACTTACTGGGAGATATTTTAATGGCTTGCTTTTTTCATCAAAACAGCAAACAATGGTTTAAAGAATTATGACCCAAATACGTCTTCTAGTGTTAGCTAAGTGCAAGTAGGAATTGCGAGCAATAAACAACAGCAATAAAATAATAAAACTTAATGAAAAAGTCTCTGCCTCAATCTTCATTCAAAACAAAAATATAAACCACATCAAACTACTATCCAGACAATTATCAGTTAATCTTGAACTGCTGGGCTCCTTCCTGAGGCCCTTATTTATTTTTTTTACTCAGCAAACTCTGATGGATGAATAAAAATAAATTAGAGCTGCAAACATGGACACAATGTGCCTGGAAAGATCCATAATGACTCCTTATTTTTGGTGCTGAAGTGAAAAGAGAGAGGGAACAAAGGGAATATAAGTGATACAGCTGCCTCAACGCATGTTTAAAAGCACATAAGCAGTAGAGGGTGTCACAGATGGTAGACTGAAGAAAAAGAAGATTGCTTCCATAAATCATAAAAACTTGTAAGCTATACCTTCACTCAACATTGATAACACTGAACGAAGCAGATAATAAGACACGTTTGCACTTTTCTACCCACATAAAAATAGTTTTGTGCCAAAAAGCCCTTTCATTATATTTGTCTCCTTTAGGTAAAGATACCTTTTAAGGTATTTGGGCCATAAAAGAGTACATACAAAATGACTGATGCCAGTTTCAAAGTTATTTTTGTAACTGCTGAAGAAAAGACATATTCTGATCTAACACTGTGTTTATATTTTTATGGAAGTCCAATAAAAATATCACATTAAAGTCACGTGCATTTATCTTAATGCCAATTATTCTTAGAGCCTAAAATAAAGTGTTTTGATGGATTAATGACATAGTCATAGAATTGAGATATCTATTCACAGTTATTTTTAAACTGTGTGTGAAAGCACTTTAAATAGTCAATCGTAAATGAAGGGAGTCTATAAAACGTCATGCTTCTGCATGCAAGCAAAACTGATTGGCTTAGTTCTGCCATTCCTGAACTTTCATTAACACTTATCGTGTTGGAAACTTAGTGCCCTTGATCTGAGGAGAGGGAGAGCCCTTTTCTATTGGTATGTGAAGGATGCCAGGAACAAAAAAGAAATATTTAGGGCAGTCAGGAATGCTTATTATGCAGGTGGGAACTGGCATTGCTGTTACTTCTACACATAGATACATTTTTTTTAAATAGAAAATTTTTCTAGAAGCCACAAAAGAGCTTCTGGGAAGTCTACTAAGTTAAACAGAGTTTCCATTTCTCATCAGCTTTATCTCACTGTGGCTTGGACAATGTTGGGGGAAAAAGATGTTCCATGAATTGGCAGATTTTACTGTTGGCAAATGGAGCAGAATGAGATATCCATTATCAGGCCGTTAAACAAAAAGCTAATTATCGTTTTTAATTAATAGAACCCATAAAAGCAAGAGATGAAAAGTTACTCACAGCTAAGTTTTAAAATGGTATATCCATTCCCAATTGACATGCTATGCTTTGTTGAAGACGCAAACTTAATGCTCGTTTTAGCTTACCTGACGTTTGAGTGAGAAACACCTGCAAACCATTTAGTAAGCAGCCAGCCAAATCACTGTAATAGGAGGATTTTAGTTTCTGACCCTTTTCTTTGTTTTTTATCAATTCACCATAAATAAATTCTGACAGGACTCTTCTTTAGTAGAAATGAAGCTTGCATCTAATCTTTGTCACAGTGATTTTCAGACCTAACACTCCGCAGAGCTGCTAGAGAAGTTAATGCACTTAAAGGGGGTGGGATACTGAGGACAAAAGAAACACTGACAAAGTAACACCAATAAAATATGCTTTATCCCATTCAGTTTGAATGTTGTATACACTTTGTTTCATTTGCAATAATTGAACAGCAGGCAGGCTGAGCTGTTAAAAAGAACCTTATTGAACATGTATAGAGGCCAGTGTTACATGTGGAGAGGCTTGTAATTTTCCGGTGCAGCTGCTACAGTGATGGCTACACATCAGTTCTCATTCCTTTGCACTAGGTTTCACACAATATTATATCTCCTCAGAAACCTGAATCTCTCCATCTCTGTTCATTGTACCACACATTTATATGTGAAACCACTTCCATGGAGATACTGAATAATATTTCAGTATAGTATTTAGACCTCAGTTGAACTGTTTACTTCAACATGGAGTACTTTGAAGTATGATAATACTTACATACAAGAAGCTTTATTAAAAAGAACATTGCTACAGCTACTAAGTCAAAGGCTAGGAAGTGTCAGACTTGAGATTGCCTTTGCAACGTTTAAAATCAGGGCCACACACTTACGTATCATGTAAAAGAAATAATAAAAGTGTTCTAAATCCAAGACTCTGTGCATGAATTACAGCTAAATGAAAAACCAGAAAATGAACCAGAACAAAAAGAAAAGTCAGGTTGCTGCAGTTGCCTGTACAACATGACCCAAATCTTCTCAAGTCAACAGTGGAAGCCTTTTGAAAGGCACTGGCTGAGATTCTAAAGCCACTAGCAGTATCTAATTAATTGATTTGGAAATGTCACTGGTAGGTCCCCTCCAAAATGGTTTACAGCAAAAGAACAAATAAACTTAGAATGGCAGCTATTAAAATAAAAAATGGAAGCTTTTTGTTAAAAAAATTTGTAGGAAATTTGTGTTCAAATTCAAATGGAGAGCAGAATTGTCTCTGTTCATGTTACAACTTAAATTCAGCACTCAGTGACAGAACTAATTCCTGGTAACAGCTGCATCATTTCTGTTTGGCTTCAAAAGGGCTCGAAAGGCTGAGAACTAAGGGCATTTTTACACTGCTCTGACACGCTCTGATTAGAATGCATTGGAGAAGACTCAATTAATGGAATCCAGCGTTTTGCAATGTCTTGTGGATTAGCAACCCCGTTTCATAATGGTGACAGGGATGCTTTAACTAAAGCTTGTGGAATGAGTTTTAGTTAAAGCTCCCCCCGCACCCACACACCATTTTGAAAGATGGGACACTAAATGCATGAGACCTTGTGGCATTCTAATTAGAGTGGCTCCCAAGAGCCACCCCTCACCCCCACCCCAGAGCATGTGTATAGGTGCCCTAAGTTTTTCTCCATACCTGGAAAGTGACCAGAATTTTTATTATGGAACAAGCTACTCCAGAGTGACTTCTGTTTTCCTCTGATTTTTATTCCAGAATAATTTATTCTGAAAAATCTATTACAATCAATTTCCATATTTAGATATGTGCATGATGGGCATGTCTAAATGACGAAAAATATGTTTGCTATTATAACACAATATTTAACATCTAAAACACCTTAGAGTAGATATGGTATTTGTAGTCTTACCTTAATGTGGCAGCTTTTGGTCCTTTACCGAATTTACAAGAATAATCAATATTATATATTAAGGAAATCTATTGTGTTGATAAACATCTTCACTCCAGTAGGGCTTTATGCACTCAAGAAATTTTCACCAATTAATTAAATTAGTGAAACAAATGTGTGTTGACAAGCCATTAGAGAGAGCATACATTTTATAATGCAGCCACTGACTGATGGGCCTCACATCTCAGCAGACAGTTGGAAGATTATTTCACACAAGCTGTTATGAATATAGTGTCAAATAAATACACAATAATGTCATGTTGCTGTGAAAGCCTAGCTTCTGCTGTGTTTGGTTGATAAAATGATACACAGAGTCATCTAAATAAATATGGTGTCACCTATATTAAGAGAAACCACATGGTCTAAATGATGCTGTGTTGTATGCAGTTTCAAAAAATGTCTTTTGGAATAACAATCAACAGACAATAATGTTTAACAGTTTGTAAACAAACAGATGCTTAGAAATACAGTCCAACTCAGAGCCTTGCAGAAAATGATTCAGAAGTTGGCAATAAAAATGTGTTATAATACATTGATACATGCTACAGGAAGAACCTCTTCCAGTAGATTAGTATCCATTTCTGGCTTAGTCACAAGTGAATACGTGATGAAGGGTTCTAGCTCCCATATTATCAGAGAGACAGTTCTCTTGCAAGACTCAGGTTGCATATATATTTTGAGCCATTCCATTTTTTTTCTGCAGAAATTCTACTGTGTAACTTAAAAGTGTCCCTAATCCTTTTGTGCTTGATCCCCTTAGTGAGTGTTTGGAATGTGAAAGAAATGCAAGACTGGTACCCCACGATGGCAACAAGAAGAGTTAGAAATAACTGGTGCAGAACAGATGTCGATGAAAACACTGTGTGTAATCCCACTCTGTATACTAGTTATGACTTCAACTGAATGTGTTTAAAGTCATCTCCAGTCAATCAGGCTGAAGCTTTTCTAAGCCACTTAATAAAGTGTGATTCTTCAGCAGAAGTAAAATGAGCATTCCCATCAGCCAGTTCAGATTTCCCTCTCTGTGAAGAACCGGATGAGTTCACGCCCAAAATTACAGAATGCTAAGAAGTGAATTAGGAAAGCCAATTCCAAACTCTTTTATTTTAACGACAGGGTGCCTCCTGTTTCTGATGTAATAAAACTAAATAATAGGTGTTGCCTAACAGCTGTTATTACACTATACAGGCTGCTGGAGCAGCAGGGAATTATTCATATGAACTGAAATTAAATTGGTTTTCTAGATTTCTATTTCAGTCAGTGTTAGTTTGTTATAAATTAGGCTATGTTTTAAGCACCTTCCCTTATTTGAGTTAAAAGGGGCCTCACATACAGTTCTGACCATGAAACAAAAGGAATTGTGAACCTAAAGCTTGTTGCTGAAAGTGTTCAGCAGCCACTTTCTAATTTTAGCATGTTACAAATGTTATGGAGAATGTTTTGAGACACTAATGAATCTGGTGCTGATTTGATGTAATAATGTATATATTATAGATATAAATAAATTAGATAAGTATCATTTTTACAGTGGATTTCATCTGAATCATGTAAAGTGCCCTGTAGAAGTGAGGCATCGAAGAACTAGATGAGCTGCACAAAGGAATCCATCTGCAGTGCTAAGAACAACTCAATTTCCTAGCAAAAATATAATCCAAATACACTGACCCCTAGCTGGTTCAGTGCTGTATCTCCAAAGCCACGCTGCCTGCCATAATTCATGATAAAACAAGTAAGAGTAAGAACCTAAATTGGAATCCAGCAAAGTGTGGCCTCCTGCACCTGTGCCATTCTAAAGTCAGAGCCTTTGGTAATCTATGGTATATTAGCCCCAACTTCCACATTTTCCACTGCATTTCCTGTGGTTGACTTCAATTGGATTACTTGTGGTAGTCAAGTTAAATATAAAAGTAAATGTATCAGTACTTGTTTATACACAAAAAGTTGTATTGGTTTAACTATGGCAGTTTAGTTAAAAAGTCATAGCCTTCCTACTAGTGTGAATGCTGTCATATGTGTAAAGAAGGACAAATGGTGTTCCATCCATGTGCCAAGGTCTATCCAAGTAGAGTCACTAGCTGAATTGGTACCTAAATCCCTTTCATGACACTATTAGGATGGAGAGAATCAGAAAATTCACCGCAAGAGCTAGGGAAGAAGTTAAGCAGGCAAAAAGCAATCTAGGAAATCTCTCAGAGATTTCTTAGATTCCTAGGCAGATTTCCTGTGCAGAATGTCACCATCTAACAGATGAAGGAGAGAAAATAAGGGAAATGTGAAATAGGAGAAAATTTGAAATTAGCATAGAGACAATAGGCAAAGTATATCATACACTGCACAGGACTACAAAGAGAAAGTGGTTATTATATTTTTATTTAATTTTGAAAAACTGGTCACTCCATGGACAGGGTACTATTTTATAAAGACTACTGACTGATTCAAGGACTTTCATACTCCCCTGTTCCCCCTTTTATTGTAGCAGCCTGGCTGTCTCAAGAGAACCTTGCCACATCTGTACCTTACTTATTTCCATGTTGTGGAGGGATTTAATGCTGATCTTAGCAGCACTGGCCAAAGAACAGAGGTGAGTGAGCTGCCATCAGATGATTTCAGTCTCTGATTTTGTGTAATTTGAACAAAAAGCTCAATCATTTAAATGCAGCCAAAAGTAAATATTTACAGGGGGATGAAGTTGGCAGGCCAGTGGAGCTCTCACTGCTATGTGAAAGAAGGCTTCACATTTTATAAATGAAGTATCGCCTGTCTCAGCAAAATAAGAAGTTGCAGGACATACATTCAGATTCTCCTTGTAACTCATTTCACATCTTGACAGGGAAATTTAACAAAAATTCCTCTATTTTGCCTACTTCTCTTTGCATTTACTGTCATGTTGTAACACATACTGGAACTAAGAGAAACCTTAGTTTTATTTGAAATCTGGTGTTTGTTTAAATGTGATATGTGACATCTTGCATAAGTAATAATATATTCAGCAATATACTGAGGTCACACGCATTAAACATTGGTATAAAATGTTTTATATTAAGCTCTCAGGAAGAAAAACATACTTGTACTCATTTCCCATTTAGCTATGGGATTCGAAATATTTTCTAAATAAAATTTAACAACAATAATATTGCAGCAAATGTTATTTAACTATTCCAGTAATGTATATAACAAAATCTGACCCTGCATGCAGTACTCAACAAAAACTACCATTGCTTTCAATCAGGTTCTGAGTCTTTTAAACTAGACTGAGGATAATATTAGTTCTTAAGATAATTTATTTTTAGGCTTAAAGTATGGACAGATAAAACAACTATACTACTGTAAAAGGGTGAGGATGGACTTAACTTCAGTTGAATCTGCTGTAAGTGTTTTGTCTGTCTGCTCTATCTCACCTTGTGTTGAAGCTAAAGTGCAATAATTTACCACCTGCTTCATTCAGAGTAAATTATTCTGGTTTATCTTTTTTGTGGTAAAAGAATAGCTATAACAGAGCTGATGAGTCCCCTTCCCTTCAGATTGGTATCTTTTTTCTGTCTGCATCCCCGGTAACATAATTAACTGACAGTGCTTAACAACTGTTTCTCTCATTGGCCTCTGGGGCAGATCTTTAGCTAGTGTAAATCAGTGCAGTCCCATTAATTCAAAGACTTTGTAGAAAACAAGGCACTTGTAGACTGAGTTGAGAAAAACAACATATTTTTCCAGTCCAGTTGGCAATTAAAAAATGTTATTTTGGTTTGAAATAAAAATAAGATGTGAAATTTTGGTCTAACAATTTTTTTTAAATATTCATTTCAGGTCAATCAAAACATTTCATTTTAATTTCAAGCTCTCTATGCTTTCTACCCTGGCACTGAAGGAGGAGTCTTTATACAATTGCTGGCAGGACTGTATAAAGTGATTTCACAGAACTTAACTATCAGTATGCAAAGTCCACTCAGTGTTCCACTGTTCAGCAAGTCAAGAAAAAATAATTTTCTTCATATTGTTACTTCTGGTTCAGACAATCCATTTTCTATTTGGCAAGAATGGGCTTTGTCCTGCAGTCAATATACAGGTCTGTACATTTCTCTCATTGAAGACAATGAATGGTGTGCACATGCAAGTACTACTGGTTTTTTCCCTAGTAAACATATTGCATCTCTAGGTTTTATGCAGAACATTTACTGAAGTCAGGAAAGAGCACTGCTTAAAAATTAATGGAACAACAAAACCCTAGTTATAACTTTTTTTAGGTAGAGAGGGGAAAACAAACAAAAATGTAAGGTAGGTAGTCTAATTTAAAATTAGAAACGACCATCTTGGTATTTGTCACTCCTTTCGATTCTCTCCTGGCTTAAATAGAGACAGGAGTAAAAGTTGGTGCAACTTTGCACTTAGTAAAGGCTTTTGCCATGTGTTAGATAAGACTTATTTCAAAGTTTTTATACAGTTCAAATTCATCATTAATTCAGTCAGCCCATTTCATCTTCTCTTATTCTTGCAAATCAACTGCATTTGGAAGAAAAGAAAACTGTCCAGAAAAAAATCTAAGCATTGATGTAGCCTACTAAGTATGAATCTTAATTAACAGTGGCTACTTGAATAAATATTGCTGTCCAGACATTACATCAATAAAGATATTTATCTAAGAGTCTATTCAGAATATTTTATGCTATGCACTGAGACATTAAAGCAGAAGCACAACTGAATCAAAGAGGTCAATTCTGCCTATTTAGTCTGCAGAAAAGCCACGCAAGATACTTATTTAACACAAACACTTTGTTAATACTTCCAGGCTTCTTTGATTTTAAAATTTAGTAACACTTAAGAGGTAACCTGCTGTCCATATAACATAACAACAACAATAAAAATCATTACTGTATAATGACAGATACAGATACACTGAAAGTCAGATGATCTGACTCAAAACTTCAATCAAACCCCATAAGGCCAATGTTAAGTTATCTACCAGTATGGTAGTGTGTAAGATATCTATATTCCCAAGACACAGGTACTCTATAATTTAATGTGACATTCAATGTGTATGCCTATCTCTAACTTATCTGCACTCTTTCATACTATTTCTTTATTGAAATTTAAACTGTGAGTACGGTCTGATCTGAGTGAGGGAAGGTGTGACCAAAGAGGAGAGAATTTTGACAATCAGGTTGTGAACCTAGACCAGTGTGTTTATCTACTGTTGTGCTACTGCCACCAGTTATTGCGTGAGAGAGAAGAAGAAAGTAAGCTCACAGGTAAGTGAAAGAAGCCAGAACTTCTCAGGGGTATAAAGGAAAACACTAGTTAAAAGACTATACTTTGGAGCTGAGAGCAAGAGTTGGACAGGGCACAAGCAATGAAACTCACGAGAGGGCAAGGGGAAGTTGCTAAGTGGAAGGAACTAAATCTTCCTACAAATATAAACATAGGTCAGCTATGTCACTGCAACCGGTGACTGAAAATTAGCTGCTTAAATGCATGAATGTATGGCCATACATGACACAATTTTACTCTCATTAACATCCCATTGATTTCAGCGCACAGGATCTGAGGTGAAAATTTAGCCCCTGAGAAGGGGAAAGCACAGGAAAAAACTGAGCAAATGTCCCATCTTTTCACTATCCAGACTTCACCATTGCTTTGGGTATGATCAACATAAAATAGACGATAGACAATTTAATCTATGTGTGAACTGCTTCAGCTATTTAATCTTTACGGCAGCAGTGCAGCTGACTCGTTGATGATGCATTGCAAAGAAATGTCACTGGAGTGTGTAAGTCATTCAGCATCCATTCAGCCGCCACTTCTCACAGGCAGCTACAGGGAATATAGATGCAGAGACTTTATTAGAATGTAACCTTCTAAGATATGGAAACTAGCACAAGAATATAATCTAAAATGACCATGGAAGACCATCTATTCATAAATTCAGCACCTATCTTTCAAAGATGAGAGGAGTTCTGTGGAAAATCCTGGCTAGATGTCCTACTATGTGCACAGACATGAAGGCTTGGCTGCCCAAGTTGTATAAGTTAAAATGTTGAATAATGCACTGTGTTTGCTCCAGAAAAGACTGAACCCTGGGGCTTACAGCTAGGGAATGATGAATTTAATTAATTGGGTGTGTCTATGGGGAATGAAAGGGGTTATTCTTAGGGCATGTCTACACTTGAAACCTTTTGTGGGTTTTGTGTATCCATGTTAAGTGATTCACAACAAACTGTGGCATTAATAGTATGTGCATCATACATTGTTTTTCCTCATTTATTTTTAATTCTAGAATGAAAGCAACATTTTCTCCTGAATTCATCTACTTTTGTTTTGGCCGCATTCCTTTGTTGTTCTGTGCTGTTTCATGTAAGATAACTCATAGCTGGCCATGAATCATTACAGGATAGGCATAGGCAGACTAATGTGCAACTGTAATTGAAATGTTAATTGAAAATGCTAATGCTATGCTTTTGCCTCTGGTCAGCATAGTAAATAAGATGGTGCATCTCCATATTTACCTGGCAAAAGATAAGCCCTTTCCATCTTAAAAGACCTGGCCTTACTCAGTAGTTTTTGATTCAGATGGGAAGTTTGGTTTTATTTTTTCTATCTATGGCTTCTATTTGTTCTTCCTTTTGGAAGAAGAGCCTACACCAGGAACATAATTTAACAGATCCATACATATACATAGAAAAGGGAGAGGGAAGTGTATTGCAGAATTTTGCAGCACACCTGGAGTTGGCCACTCACATGCTCCCTCTGGCCAAGAGAATGACTTTTCTGCCTCAGTTTCTGTAACTGTAAATAGAGATATTCATCAGCTGTTAATATTTATCTACTTCAAACAGCTATTGTTTGTGATTTTTGCCAAATGATTTTAAGATAAAAACATTGACAATTAGCTAATATGGCTGCGTGAAAGAAAATGACATAAATTATCTTTAAACCAAGATAGAAACAGATAGAAAAAAGAGTGCATTTAGCTTATTTGCTCATTGAAGAAAGAATTTTAGAAGAAAAAATGAATCTGTCACCTTGCTGCTCTCCCACCAGCCAGGAAAGCAACTTTCAGGTACAACAATTACAAAAATGTTTGTCCCTTGCGCAACGTGGAGTAGAGTGTGATCCTGCAGCAAGCTGCAGTCCCACTGCCAGTTATGTTTCCCTTGCTTTATGCGGGTTCTGTATGTGTGAATTTGCTCTTATGCGATGACCCTTTTCATACCAAACATTCGTTGTATGCAAGGTAAAATCACTCTTATGAAATTGGTGTGGTGGAAGCCTGCGGTGCGGTGCATTGTGGGAGTGATGCACACCAAAATATAGTCTCCTGTGTTGAGCTGTGCTTCTCGCTCATTGTCTGAGACACGTTTCTGTAGTTGCCATCCCCGTTATGGCTTCTAAGCATCCTGCTTGCTTATCTCCTATCCCTCTCCCTGGTCCATCAATGATGCCTTCACCACCCTCTCTTCACATCAACTGAACATTCACCACCACCCTGTGCAGGTGTGCACTGTCTGCTGTTGGTGAGTAGCAAAAATGTTTTGTAAAAGTGTTAGAAATAGGTCTGGGGCTCAGTACAGTTGAGGTCCTGGAACATACTCCTATTTGTTACATTGTAAAGTAGGTTCCCTTTCTGCAAATTTGAGTTATGTACCATTTTCCAGAAATGCATGTACAGTATAAAATGAGGGAAACCGGTATCTGAAATATAATTGCAGGATTATTTCTATAAAAGAGCTACCTTTTATAAGCCTGTTGGTTCCTTTCCTTCCCAGGAGTTCTTTCTGCTTAGCTGACTCCTCCTGGCTGCAAAGTCTGAAAAGAGTTCACAGAGGGGCAACAGGATCAGCCTCCCCTTCCCCCCACACCTTTTTTTTCTTGCAGGAAAATATGGTACGAGATTTCATCATGACAAGGCCTGCTTAAATCACTACAAAGAGAAACATAAAACAGATGCACACATATGAAACTCACAAAAATGCCATGTTGCTGGCTTTTGGGGTCAAATACTTTTTTTAAACTACTAAATACAACCAAAGGCATTTAGAACCTGGTACAAATGAGCAGAAGGATTATCTGTGACTTCAGTGGGAGTTCCACTGGGACATCCATCTCTTGTGATTTTTAATTTCTGTGAAAATCTGTGTGAGAAGTCATCACAACACCCCCTCCCCTCACCCTGTTTTACCTTCCTTTGCCATCAGTCACAGGTCACCCAGATTAACACTTTTCACATAAAAACATTTTTTCTTATTTGAAATGTTAATGTCCTCTTAATAGGAGGTTAAAATCTATCTAATGATAGAATCCCTTAATTAAACAAGACAATAATAATCCACCAGTGATTTATAGTGAGGTGGATTACTACTGCATAGTGGTTGGTCTGATAGGCATTTATTGCCTACTTAACCATTTAACTATAACAAAAAAAAATCATTGTGGTACAAAAGGTGATGAATGTTTCTGCTAAAGTAGTCCATTAAGATGATTCATTAACATTACAAATAGGTCTGTGGCCTGTGTGCCACTTGGTGCCTGTAAAAGTCTGGGAAAGTGAGAGGCATTACCATAGGAAATGCTTCATGCTAAATGAGTGCTGATATCATTTAAAACCAACTTTCTACAGATAATATCACTTTTTTTACATTTTACATTACAAGGTTCAGGGAAGCTTTGTACTTTTCATTTCTTCAAATAGAGAATTTATCTTTCCAAGAGAGAACTATAGGAGGGGAGGTATAATAAAAGTCAAAATGCTTAGACATCCATTTGAGTCTTTCATATGACTCTTTGAACTGATGTTACCGGAATGCTGAATCGCTGGTTCCGCCACTGGAGAATGAGAATTAGAGTCATGAGTTATAGCTAAGACAGCTACCACTTTATTAAACACACATAAAATAAAGGCACGATAAATAATCTTTTCAGTTCAAATAACAGCACTAAGTCACACTGCATAACAGTGAGGGAGAATGCCATTTATAAAAAATACAAAGAATTGAGAGGGGGAAAAATACTAGAATTGGAGCTGAAATTTTTCCAGGATACCAGAATTAACACACTGATTCCAGGGAATCTTAAAGATTGTAAGTGGCCAGACGCTTGATTTTGTATTCCATCTAAAAGACAACATTAAATTTGAAAGCATCACAGATGCTGTAAACATACTTTGACTGGAGCTGTACTTCACACTTAGTATCAAACATAGCTACCCTCAACCTACTTTGTACATATTTTGGCCATATTTTGGCTTCTTGTTCATTTTAGGTAGATGATTTGTTGCCCATTCACAGTAGTTCTATTCTTCAGATGCGACAACTGGTTTCAACATTAGCTGATTTCACTGAAAGTAAAGCTTGTCAAAGTGAAGTATTTTTTTCAACAAAACTTCAATAAGAGAGTTGTAGTCCCCTGTCAGGGACATAGAGCTGTTCTTCCACTTCCAAGGTGAGACCACTAACCACTGTGCTTTAGAACAACATTATGCACCCATGAAGAAATTACCGCCAAGTAAGGCAGGGTGTGAACTTACAGTATGTAAAGCATGATACAGGTAGAGCCACTGAGTCATCTACAGCAAGTTAAGGTTAGGGTGACAATACTTCCTGAGTCTAAAAACAGGACATTTTGCTACCACCCAGCTCTCCAGTATGCTTGGCTGTCTTTGAGCTCAGGTTCAGCTGAACACACCAGAAAGTGAGGGGGTGACGGGTATAGACTGATGGTGTGTGTGACTCTGTGTGTGTGTGTGTGTGTGAGGGGAAGAGTGGCTTAGAACAGACTTGAACCTAAAAACAACTGAAAGGTCTAATTTTTATTCTAATGCAAAACTGAAATAAAATGTCAAAATTTTGATTTTTTTTTTTAACAAAATTAATTCTTACTCTGGGCAATCCTAATTCTCAGCACTTTTAAGTCTACTTTGCAGGTCATTTTTCTCCTTAGCATGACTGCTGAAACTTTGTTTGGGAAGTTGCAGACAAGTTTATTTCTCTTACATATGCTTTGATTTGTTACGTATTAATCAGTATATTTACATTTAATGTTAAGAGTCTTAGACACTGCAAATAGGCTTTTATATGAATCAGAATATATACAAATATATGAATAAAAAAATCTTTTCATATAGCTCCTAAAGATGAGAACTGCCCCACCAGTCAAATAATTACATAAAATATATTATAGCTGACATTAACATGGTAACAAAGCTATTTGTTCATTTTGTTTTGAATAGCTTAATTCTCTCAAGCTGCTGTAGATGAGTAAGGTGTTTTAGCAATCTATCTCCATGGAATTCCCAAGTAGAGAGACTTTGAAGCAACAGCCAGCAAATTTCAACCAGTTGCAGTCCACCCTTTACAAGAAAAATCAGAGTGCTGACTTTGAAGAAAACCAGACACGTGACATATAATGAGAATATTTCATCCTTGAAACCAAATAGGTGTCACACAGATTACATGCACACAGCTACACGAAACAACATGAAATTCATGAAACAGAAGGATATACCTCATATAGCAATGCCACCCTGCACTGAAGAACAGTGATTTGCAAAGGCCCAGTTCACAGATGTCCTAAATTCAAATTATCCCATGCATAAAACTGATACAGTACTGTAATACTCTTCAATTCTTCAAACCAGAAATGCAGCTTACAAGCGAGTGGGGCAAACAAGTCAGAACTATATTTTCTTCTCTGCTTGCCATATCACTTTCCAAAACAACGCTACAATCTTCAGTGCTGGTCAATTCTACCAAATTACTCCTCTGTCTTGGGTGACCCTCATGCACTGGGCATATCCAATTCATTTTCCTGATATTGCCTAAAGGCCCAATATTACTATGCACTCTTCCTATCAACTCTCATGTCACATTGTATCCCCATTTATCCCCTTAGCTCTGTCATAACCTCACTGGTGTTAGAAAATGCTGTGAATCTGCCCAGGACATGTCAGAAACTGTTCCACAGAATAAAATGAATGTTCTTGTTCCATCTTTCATCATGATCTCTTACAAGCTGTTTCAACTAACTCATGCAGCTAGCAGTGTTTTATTTATATCAGTATGGGTTTGTACTGTCTGACCTATTATCACTTCCTATTTACATACATGGAAGAAATTCTATAAATAGGTTTTAGTTTTAATGAAAGAACTTCTGTTCTATTGTTCAGATATATTTAGGACATCAAAACAAAAAAAAGATTAATCACAAAGTAATTCATAACTTCCATAACCCTCAATTGCATGAAGACACACTCTTTATGGAACTATACCCATACAGAGTATCCTCTGAGAATATGTGGTTGGCCTTTAGTGGTGAAGACTATTGTTCTGACCTGAATTTTTCTAACGCTGAACAGAAGAAATTTGGGAGCTTTGTGTAAAACTTGCCTCTACCTCATTATGCAGAGAACCATATCCCCAAAGGAAGAATTTAATTCCAAATATAAATGCAAGGATCTCCAAAATCTTAGCTCCTTTGGGACTTAACTTTTGCCCTTTCCTGGAGGGTGGGCTCCACACACCTCCCCCCGACTTCTTATTCAAAATGTAGGCAGAATATATAAAAATCTGTTTGAGTCCCTTACTTCATATTAAACAAACAAACAAAACTACCCCAACATTTGGACCGTGTTATAAGATACTAATTGTTTAAATGTATGCTTTGAAATTATCTCAGGTGCCTTGGAAAACAAACAACAACAACAGATTCTCTCTTGTGGTTGGACCACCAAAGCAGAGTGGAGTGCAGTAACTCTCAGAGCGTTTCTGCCCCATGTTCTGCTCTGCTTGTCCTTTTGAAAGGGGTCTCAATGAGGAGCCTTGTTGAGACCTCCACTGGTGCCACTGTTTATAGAGGGGATCATTAGGAACAGTTTAGTCCGAACAAAAGGGGTTTTGTTCCCATTGTCCTCCTTGCAGTTTGACGTCTTAACTGAAAAATTATCTTAATCGTCTAACAATATATATTTGCCTATGGGGTTCAGAGGACTGTAAAAAAGATTCCGGGTGACTGACGAAAAGATATAATTTATGGTGCAAACCCACTGCATGCTCAACGTTATTTAGTTGTCACAAATGTTTCCTACTACAAAAATCTACAGGAACATCCACAGCAGTAGCTACAGCTTTGGTCTCATGACACTGTAGGATTATATTTGTGCGATCAGGATCGCAGCATAATCTAACACAACAAACAAACAAACACCTTCTGAAGTATTCTAACAGTAGAACAGTCTCCTCCTCTACTTTGCTAACAGGATAGTTTAGGTTAGCTCCTCAGCCAGTGTACATTCATGTAAATACATTGACATGAATGGAGTGAGGCCAATTTACACCAGCAGAGCATCTGGCCAATTCATATTATTTTAAAAACTTCCAGTGTAAACCTTGTGGTTAATGATCTTCTGCTGCTGGATCTTTGGAAGATTGCTTCATGCGGCCACTTGTACTGTGGCAAACCTCCTTCCTGAATCAGAGGGAGCTGGAACATTCCCTAAACCATGGAGAATTGGGGCCAAAGCATAATCATTTGTGTAATTCTGGAGGGGATTTTTGTGGCCAGGGCTATAGAAAAATCAAATGAACTCCTGACTTCAGTCTACTTTCAGAGAAGTTCACAGACTGTATAGAAACAATTGCATATTTAGAAAATGTTATTTTAGAAACAGGATCAGAGACAAAAATGCATACTATACCCCTTCAGCTCTGCAACCCAACACAGCTCAAAAAGCTGGCAGCTCAGAATTCACTGCCAGGTAGAGCAGCTTTAATATGTATTCAAAATAAACCATTAAAATCACTGTTTCTATGGGAATGAAACATAAATCAAATAGAATTTGATAGTGAATGAAGATAACATTGGGCCAAATCCTGGCTCCTGCATGCTCATACAGACAAGGAAAATAAACCTTCACCAGGAGAGAAAATGTGGGGTGCAGTTGTTGCATATAAACCTGCCCTGCAATATCCAGAGCCTTGAGTGACCCCTTGCTTCATCAGCAGAGGGTTTTAAGGCTCAGAGCGTAGTATATATGACTTAGCATACACACCCCAATTTTCCATGCAACCTTCCCTGCTAAGATTACTAATGCCTGTGGCATGAGCCGTTTGTGTAGCAGCTGTGCAGAGGTTATGCAAGCACTTATGTACCAATTGGAATAGAGGAACAAAATAAAGGTTCTTTTGAGGTATTACTTTGCACCTGCCTGGACAGCAAAGTGAAGGCATCCAGCATTTGGCCCATTGTGTTTTGCAAGTCAGAGCCAGTTATTGCTGTAAACCCCTGAGAACAAAGGTCAGGTTTCTAAGTAAATCTGCACATAACTGCCTGGAAAAGGTATAATTATTCCATTTGCAGTGATTACCAAAAGTAAACGACTAAAATATATATATTTTTTAAATTAAATGACTTAAATATAAATAAAAAGATTACTTAGCAATGAAACAGGAATCTTGACAGCGTGATGATGGAGAATAAGATGAAAAGACTGTATTTTACCATAAAAGTGCATGATGAAGCAACACTTTTGAGGCAAATTTTCAAAAGGATCACAATGTAGCCTATGACTGTAAGTTACAATCTGCTGCATGAAAGCAATGCCTGCACATTTTTTTAGCAAGTGTGAGACTCAAGTTTTGGATGCAGAGACTGTTTTTTTGCACATAACATCACATTTTTGCCATTGTTGCAAAAATATAGCCAAAAGAGTGTATACATAATCTTCTGAGACTGCAAAATTATAGATGAAATGGTAGGAGTTACTTTGGCAAGTCTGGGCCTCTAAGTACTTGCACGATAAGTTCTTTTGAAAAAAAAAGAAAAACATTTTTGTTAATTTATTAGAGCAACTGCAATTACTTTCTTATAAAAACTTGATAGTGATTTTGTGAACTTCTATCCCAGCCTTATAAATTTATGACTAAATTCTGCTTGTTTTATGAATGCAGTTTGCACCACTTAGGATTTTCTCCTGAAGAACTGTTTTAGTTTTGGAATTCAGAAGTTACCACTTCTGAATCATTAAAAATAATTTCTTGCTAACAATTATTATTCAGTTTTCCAATAGTAGTAGATTCATTTTTCAAGTCTGAATGTACAACTTCTATCACTGTTTCTTCTCTGACTAGAAGAGGCCAGGGCAATGAGAGCCATTGTTTAATTTTTATAATATACTTAGCAAAGTCCAATCCAGATCAGTTCAAATTCTTGGAACAGTGCTAACTTTTGGCTTATCCATAATGTGATTATTTTCACATTGACGAATGCATTTACGACAATGCTGTTAAGGAGAGTGAATAGAAACTTTGAGAAGTATAATCCAATATGACATAATACAATATGCAAGTTGTTTGTATAATCTTATAAAAATAAGGCTTTTCTTTAGATGAGAGTCACACATGGGGAGGGTCCCACCAAATCCAGATTAGATGGCATGCAGAAGATGCTGATCATGCAGTCATCACTGAAAAGATTCCCCAGATCCATGCATTTTAGTGCAGCCCTTGGAGAGACAAAGGAAGGATGCTCTGAGGGATTGGTTGTACACATCAGATAGGCGTGAAAAGAGAAAGTATAAAAGACACAAAGGTAACAATTAGGAGGAAGAAGAATAAATAGCTTTAACGTTATTCAGAATAAAAGAAGGAAGACCTGGATGCAATTGCTTTGGGTCCAATCTTTAAGTTAAGCATGAAACTATTTGTGTAACCTGAACGTACATTTACTTCATTTAGGGTAGTCTTGCATACTGACAACCTGAATGAGCCATTGGTATGCATCTGGCAATTTGGATGCATGACCATGACAACAATGCATACAAATTAGGCACATGCAATTGCACACAAATTGTGTGTACTTTATTTGTTTTAGAAGTGGACCCTTTATTTCTAAACTACTCACTTCCATCCAGCAACAGTGCATGTATTTCTACATAAGCACAAATAATAGCTACTAGACAAATCATACACATGCAAAATACTAAGATACCCAAAAGATGAAAATAGAAGCACTCTGTTATTTTTTTAAAGAAATCATCTGAAACAGCTACTGCCAACATCCAGGTATTGCTTCATCATCAGCACTCAGCTCTTCTTCTCTGACAAGGAGCAGGAGGAGGAGGAGGAGGAGGAGGAGAAGGAGCGGATGGCAGTTAAGAGGAAAAACTGGTTTCTTAATTGACCTGGGAGAGAAGAGAAAGAGGGTGATGACATGGGATTGCCAATATTTTCAGTAATTTGTCTACAGTACTTGGGAGCTGACCCTGAGAGCACCAATAAGTGAGCTCAAGCAGTATGCAAAATATGATGGAAGAAACATTATAATCAGAAATTATGGCATAGACAATATCCTCTAATTGCAGCATGTGTGTGTAAAATCCATGTTCGCAGCTAAATGTTGACCACTCTATACTCCATCATGCTATATTGTACACAGTGGGACATACTCTGCTCTTGGTTGCACCCAGCAGCCTCACCAAAGTCAACATGTAATTGAGAAATCAATTCTCTAAGACAGTGGTTTTCAACCTGTGTTTCACGGACCCCAGGGGTCCAGGAAAGATGACTATGATCAATCAGAAATGTGTGAATACCCACACTTATCATTCAAAGCAGTCTGCACTGCCATTACATGTTTTTAGGGGTCTGCAAACAAAAAAAGGTTGAAAACTACTGCTCTAAGAGTGGTTTTCAAGAGTGTTTTTTTGCTCTTCTCAACCCTCACTCACAAAGAATGCCTCTGGCACCTGGTATATAAGAGTGGCCAACTCACTCTTAGGCATATCTGTCATGTATCTATTTCAGCAGATTATACTTAGCAGTCTGTCTCAACAATCACAAGCCAGACATTTTTGTAGAACAGTGTGTGGAGAAATTACCTGCAGCAGCTTCAAAGAAAAAGTTTGGTTCTCTGATACTTATAATAATCCCCTTTCATAAAAAGTTTATTGCTTATGCCAGATCCCACAATATCCTCTCTCTATTTGATTCTGAGCCTCTGTCAAACCAGGTATGTTGGTCCACAGTTTAGGCCAGGAAGTAAAGAATAAAGCCATACAAAACAGCAATGAAAAAGATTATTAAAAAATTGGATCCATTTCCATTCAAGTGTGAGAGACAGCCCTGTCACTCACTACACCTGGGGAAAGGACAAGATTAAGCTGATACGCTGCTTGATCTTAACCCTCCCACCCCCCAAGGCAACTTAACCAACTGAAGCTAGGGGGAAGTTAAGTAGGGAATGAAGAATCATAACTAGAACCAGAAGAACCTGCCAAACCAAGAAGTCTCAAAATTTGTCTCCCATAAAAAATGACACAATCAATCCCAGAAATCAGCCACCTGAAGATTTTTGCAGAGCCCAAATCTCCCAGTTCAGAAGAACTGCATATCTTCTCTTTCCCCCAAACAAGCAGTGCTTTTTAAGGGGACATTGTTAACTTGAAAATTGCCCTATATATGGTTTCTGGAAATATACCTGCTCTTAAGGCTCCTTGTCCATTTCTATAATTTTTATTGTATAGTATTTTAATTTCAATATGTTTCTCCCTGGTTTGTTGGGTGAAAGGCCTGCACACAAGGAAACAGCCGGAGGAATGGACCAGAGGGGAGAGACTAGGCCCAAGTCACTGTCAAATGCACCGAGGAAACAAAACACCCTTTTTGTGTGGAAATCCATGCCAGTTATGTGTTTTCAAACAGGAAGGCCACAATTCTTAGCAATGTTTTGGCATTACCACTTAGGAACAAATCCAGGGTTTGTACAAATGATGATACACAAAATAAGCTGGTACTGTATTATTGTATGCAGTTGCAATCCCAGCTAATTCATGTGAAGGGACTCTAGAAGGGCCCTTCTGGATACTATGGTGGTATATCTATATTACCACTATCTTAGACACTTCTATGGATAGCATCACCATAGTACCTGAGTGACTCACAATACTTAAATATATGTAGCCTTCCCAGTCTATGAGCCAGGGAAATACTAGTATTCCCATTTTAGGACAGAGAAGGGAAGCACAGAAAGGCTAAATGATAGGCTAAGGTCACATAAGGGATTGGTGGCAGAGCAGGGAATTGAACAAGGGTCTTCCAACACACACACCTGAAGCCTTAAATCATGGCTCCTGTTTGTATGGGGAGCCAGCAAGAGATGACTGGGTAAATCATCTAACACCTCTGGTCCTTCTCCTGCTCTCCTGCCCCCCAGGCAGGCTGGTGGTGCTTCTCCAGAGCTATAAAAGGTTCTTGCCACCCCTTTGAAAAGCAGCAGAAGAATGAAGAAGGGGCTGGCAGCTAGGCTCCTAACTGACTCTCCCCCTTTCTTACTGTGGTCTAAAGATGGACCCCTCCAGTTCTCTCACTTTCTCCTCTGTTAAAAAGCAGAGTGCCTCCTTCACTGGGCTCTTACAACAAGCTACTTGCTGTTTGCACAACCGGTCTGTATAAATGCGGAGTGTTCTTTTATTGTAGCCAGCCTGAGCCTTTGTCAGGAAGGGCAGCATATAAATTGGCATTGTATAAACTGAATAAATAAATACAAATGAATAACTATTCGTTTCTGGGTCCAGAAGGCAGGTGGGACCAGGTGTTCAGACTTCTGGGCAGGCTCATCAGGAAGCATCAGAGGCTATGAGCGTGTCAAGGCAATGGAAACAACCTCTTTTCCCTCCTCTCCTTTCTCTCTTCCCACCAGGGCTGAATCAAAAAATCAACATATAGTCTGAATTATTTCCGGTCCTTTCCTTTCAAGAGATTACTGCTGAATGCTGTCATTTATTTCTCCTTTGTGTTATGGCAGAGCTGGCAGGGCTCAGCCAGGATTGGGCTCTATTCTTCCAGACATTGTAGGGACACTTAGTAAGAGACAGCCTCTGCTCCAAAGGGCTGATAACCCCATCCTAGACAAGATGCAACAAGTGAGTGTAGCTAAGAACGGAAGAAAAATAGAGGGGAGGAGATGAGAGGGAGAGAGACTGTGACAACCACTAGCTGTGCGCACAAGCTGATGGGTCCGGGGCCATGTCACTAGTATCCTGTATTGTTTTAAACTTTCACCTATTAACCCATAACCGCCTGGCCTTCTTTAACACTTCTCCACTCACATCCCTCCGACCGCCTGTGGGTACAAGCGACCTTGGGCTACCTTTCCTACCGGTATCATTGCATTTTAAATGCATGCATGTATTGGTCTTTTGCCTTCTGGGCAGGCTCTGCCCCACTGCACTTAGTTTATTTTGTTTTATACTTGCATGCCCCCCCTCCCCTCCACAAAACAGCCCTCCTTCAGCACTGCCTTCCCCTTAATCATGTTTACATTAATTTAACTACTTGGGAATGGCTCACCCTTTCTTCTAAGCCAGAAGCCTCCATAAACATCCTGAAAAGCAACCTGATCAGATGTTCCTCCTCTAGGCAGTAACACGGATTTTCTTCTCTAAGCAGTTTAGAGAGAGAGAGCGAGCAGAGAGCAAGCGAGGGAGGGTGTTGAGTTGTGCTGCCTGCTCCTCCCACCAGATACAACCTCCTGCTGCCTGTCTGTAAAGCAGCATTTCAGGCACTTGTGAGAAGTGAAGAGGGAGAGAGAGAGAGAGAAATCAGACCCTAAAGGAAGAGGGGAAAGGGAGTGGAAAGCACCACTCAGGAGTGATCTTTGCTATTTATCTCATGGATTTTACAAACTAAACCACCTCCCCCCCCCAGAGGCAAACTTTTATCATGAGTTTGCTGAAGCCTGAGCTGCAGGGCTGCCCTCTAGCCAAGTGATCAGAGCTTTGCGGGGCAGGCACTTTCCCCCTCTCCAGCTGTCTTTCATGGTAAAGTATTTATTCCTGCTCAGCAGCCCCGTGGATCTCTTCATCTCCCCTCCGTGCAGGAGAGATGCGCGCCGCGTGGCCCGGGCAGCCTGCCTCCCGGCTGCTGGTCCTCTCCTGCTTGTGGCTGCGCTGCATCCTGGCGGACTTCACCTTGGACAATGAGGTGCACTCCAGCTTCATCCACCGGCGGCTGCGGAGCCAGGAGCGCCGGGAGATGCAGCGGGAGATCCTCTCCATCCTGGGCTTGCCGCACCGGCCCCGGCCCCATCTGCACGGCAAGCAGAACTCAGCCCCCATGTTCATGCTGGATCTCTACAATGCCATGTCGGTGGAGGAGGCGGCGGGGGCGGCGGGGGAGGAGGGAGAGGGCTTCTCCTACCCTTACAAGCCCATCTTCAGCACCCAGGGCCCCCCCCTGGCCAGCCTGCAGGACAGCAACTTCCTCACCGAGGCAGACATGGTCATGAGCTTCGTGAACCTGGGTGAGTGTCCGAGCCCAGCCCGGGGCAGCCTGCACAGGGCTGGGACAGCCTGGGGCAAAGTGTCTGGAGTGGGATGGGGTGGAAGGAAGCTGGTTTCTCTGCTGGCAAAAGCGAAGAGATGGACCCAATGGCACCAGAGCCTCTGGTGAGGACAGGAGAGAATGTGCTGTGGTGGGGCAGGTAGCAGCAAGGGGCGCATATGACCCTGCTGGCAGGTGGCTTTGAGCAGGGCAGGGGAAGGAAGTGGCTCTAGATCCGGCCTTTCTTGCAGTGTGAATTTAAGTGTCAGGAGGTTTGGAAATCAGCTGGAAAGCGCTCCGAACCTATGTCCTATGAGTAGGACTTTTACTGTGCCCCATCAGATCTCATCCGGCCTGCTCCCATGCTCCCTCCTTCTTCTTCCCTCTTGCTCCTCCACAGTGAATGAGGGAGTGGACCTGTACAGGACCTCTACAGTGGCTCTGTCTGGTTCTTGCACCACCAAGGAAGATGTGAAGCCAACAAAAGACCCTGGATTGCAGCATAGTTCGAAGCCCTGAGCTTGGAATCATGTGGATGGTCACAATGCCACCAGAGCCGCTTAAGTGGACAGACCCCAGTAGAGTGGCCAAGGCAGCCTTAACTAGATTGAGAGGGCCAAGCTGCTGGAGTCTGTTTTCTTAATGGCTTGAGAAGGATTCCAGGGCAAATCCTTATTTACTCCTGCAGCTCTTTCTAGTGACCCCAGCTGAGGCAAGCTAACGTGCTTCCTTTCACACACACATGTGGATGGGTTTATGCAAATGATGTGAAAGTTGCCACGCTTTGTATGCAGCTCACTGAGCTGCTTTAATTGGATGCCGCAGTTTGCTGATATCCTCCTGATTTCTATTCGTTGGCTATAGATTGCACACCCTTTTGGACTTACTCAGCCGGATTTGAGTAAAATGCTGTCAGGACAAGCATTCTATTTTAAATATATAATTATAGGTCCCAGTTCACTGTATCTAGTTTTAGCCCTCATCACGTGTGGCTCTGAAACCACCACATGTACAGATTGGGTGCCTGCAAATTCAAGTCAAAATCTGAATGATAATTCCAGAGCAGTGTTGACTCAAACTTTGCCTAAATGAGGGGCCATTTGCAAAGAGTGAGAAGGATGCACCTGAGATGCATGAAATGGTACAGATGGCAGATGCCCCCATCTTAAATCCTGTAATACATCTGCCATCACCTAGAACTTCCTGGTTATCACTTGGAGCTTCATGATGGCAACAGGCGTTGTGCAATAGTTGTCCTTCCCCTAGCACTATGGGCTAAAGGATAAGTATCAGTAGCTGTATAGACTTTATGACACACACATATGTGAATAGCTGTGATCATATACAGTAGCCAACCTCAGTCCAATCCTGAAGTGATACTTGGCGATGGAGCACTGCATCCTGAGATCTCAAGTTTCAGTGGAATTGCATCTCCATTTTAAATACCATAAGCCTCACTGGTAGGACTCTACAATTGGCCCAGAGGCTGTATTCTTTTCAGACTGCTAATATAGTCCATTTGGAAGTATAATGCTTGTCTAATGTTTTTTCAGTACGTAAGCCAATTAACATTGATACATTTTAAAATCAAATATTGGTGCACTCAGGAGTACCACTGGTGGGCAAATATTTGACTTTAGAGATAAGAGAAATGGTGCTAATATTGCGCTGTGCTGTACCTTAGTGTACATATAATGTATGGCCACAGTGCGGAGACATACCGGAAACAAAGGAAATAAACAAAGTTGGCACTTCTAGTTTCTACTGTAAAAGTAGATTCTTTTTGAAAGGGCTGAACATTTAGTAGAGTCAACTCCAGATAGTGAGATTTACCTCCAGGTGAACAATTATATCCTTTGGTTTTTGTGAAGTTAGTTTCAATGTAGATCTCATAAATGCAGCTCTGGGGAATCAGTTCCATGCTCAATAATGTGGAGGAAAGCCATCTTTGAAGGGTGCTGGAGTTTTATGTAAAAGACATTATGGTTTAGCCTCTAAAGTAACTTATTTTGCACAAACATGTTAACTCCAAGTGTGATCATAGTGAAATTAGTCAATACATTTGTAATTGAGATTTGTTTTCTTGGATGCATCTATCCCATGAATATGAAAGAACATATCAATAAAGATTATATATATATAAATTACACAGGTTACAGTATAACGTCAAAATTATGAACTGCACAGAAATGTTGGCTTTTATAATCACTTTAAAAAGTATAAAAATGTTCTTTCCAAAGTATTTCATTGTTATTTAGTTTAATTTCTGCCAGCATGGTCAGTCATTAGTCAAAGCGTAGGCAAGATCCAGTGGTTTTATATAGGCAGGTGGAATTATTACCAACAAGGCACTTTTCAGAGGTTTATCTGTACTGTTTTGTTCCCCTGTCAACAGTGCATGCCAGGACGAGTTTAAAAAGGACATAGATCCATAATAGCTTTCTTCATCACTGTGCACACCTTTCATCCCATTATAGTCATAGTTCTTTCATCTTTTTAGGACAAAGACTTACTTGTTTATGGACTTTTTAATGAATTAGAGTAGCTACTAGCTCACATATATAACTAAGCACAACACCTGCTTTAGTATGTACAGTTTTCTATGACATTCAGGGAAAATTAGAAGATCTATTGTAGGACTGATATTTTTTTGGAGGTTTTCTACAATGATCCCATTTAAACCAGAACTGAATTGCTAAATGCAGTCTGTATTAAACTGTGTCCTGTGTTTTGTAAGAGATACTCTGCAGGCATTGTATTTCTCAGGTAGGCTTTTATTACATACTAGAACCAGCACAATGAGGAAGTGTCATAGCATAATAAAATATGCAGCTTGGTAATGGGGGAAGTAAATGTAAGTAAAGAAGTCCTAAATAAATCTAAACTTCAGTAAACAAGGTATGTTACTGAAGCCATCCAAACAGTAGTCTACTGATATACTTTTTCTCTTTGTGCATAGCTTTTCATCCATCTAACATAATGGTTTTATTGGGATAAAAAAGTTATGTCTGATACCAGATTACAACTTCTGAAAAAAAGAATAATGCTCATTGACTCCTATGGAATTAGAACACAGCTGAATATGCTAAAAAAGTTTATAAAGGACCTTGGTGAATAGGAATGAAAATACATATGTTTTATTCCAGGGGTAGCTTGAAATAAAAACAAAGCACAAAAAGGATGGAGCAAGCAGCATTATTTGAATGTCTTTACAGTTAACAAGATAAAGAATTAGATTAATTTAACTCAAGGGTTGAAGTCTGTCCTAAATTAACACCAATGCTGCTAGAGATGAGGCAGGAGACTGTTAGGAATGGTATTATGTGCAAATGAAAGTAGAATCTAAATAATGGCCAGGCTTATAACATTTATCATTATAATTTAATTCATCTGGATTTCAGTACAGTCCAGATTAAATAAAGTTTCCAAAGGGAACCTCTGAAGAACAGAAAGGTTTTCTGCACAAGTTTAAAGTTCATAAACAGAAACTAGAGAGTAAACATCCATCCCCCAGATTACTTAGAGCTTCTCTTCTAAAAACAATTGGATTGTCTAAGTCCATAGTCTTGACTTGGTAAACAGTCCTGCTTTGAATATTTTTAAAAGCCTCAGTACCAGTGATGTGCGATTAGTTAATTTGTTTCATAGTTCATTTTAAAATGAACAAAATTGTTTAATCCTTGAAAAAAATAAGAGAAGGGAAAAAAATAGAAAATTAGTCATTCTTGGAAAGAGTACATGAAAGTGGCTTTTGTTAATGTAAATCAAGAAGCTGAAGAGCCCCCAAGTTTTATTTTATTTCATACCATCTGGATGTCCTTTTTGTTGACAAGTGTTTGGCATAGCGAACCATCGCTTTGCCCTTTAATAACAGGCTTTAACACTGTAGGGTATTAGAAAAAGATTCTATAACAGTTAAAAAATTTCCTTCGGGGAATACTTTTATAAAGTGAGCACGGGCTGCAGGCATTTGCAGCTGTAACCTGGCTTGTGTTAAAATTTGGAAGGGGCTGCCTTGCATTCCAGCTCACTACAGGCCTTCACTGGTGTACAGCCAAAGGTTAATATAGATGTCACACAGTTTTTCTTTGGAGAGCCTCAGATATAAGAGTACACGTACAGCTGTGTTTTTAGTAACCCTTTCATAATCACTTCTTTTAAACCTCATTTTCCTGCTTATATAAATCAAAGATTTTCAAGGATATTTGACCTGGATTTGAACTTATTTGATCTTCACGTATTTCCCACTTGAAACAAAGCAGATTAAATGTTGGCCCTGAATGCCTGTTCATGATCACATGGTTTGGTCCATATATTAGGCCAAGCCATCAGAATTTTTTCTCACCTAGCGCTGTTTCAGTAGTTAAGCCTTAACAGGTATGTACTGTGATTATTTTGGACAGTACACATATAGGCATATTGGTGGTATGAAATCAGTTATGGGAAAAAAGTTTGTAGAAATTGACTTCAACATTGAACTAATGAATTATGGTGACTGAACAACAAATAGCTATCAAGTACAGTATTTGTGGATAGTCCCAACCAATCCTGGAGGAAATAATTCATTTAGTTCTGGCTTCCCCAACTGTAAAATGGAAACTGAGAATAGCTGCTACTTGCACACCTCAGAAAGGTCAGGGGACAGAGTGCAGCTGACCCAGAGCAGATACACAGAGACTGTGAAAGGGGACAAGAAGACACCCAGTCCCTTCCATTCTCACATAGTCCCCATCCCAAAGCCTGGTCTAGTACCAATTAGACCGGCAAACCCCTGCTTGCAGGGAGAGGCTTTCCATTCTCCCTGTATCCCTTCCAAGGATGTACAGCTTTCTTGGGAGCTCAAGCCCCTACTAGAAACAGTTTTAATAGTCAAACTGCAGTCCTTGTAAAGTACTATGAAGAAGACAAACCTGTGGGCCAGAACCTGTGATCCTGCAATGGGAGTTTTGCCTAAGAAACTGTGGGCTCTGGCTTTATATAAGCATTAAGCCCTGTCCTAGGATACCCCAATATGTTTTGCTCGTGTATGTGTATTTATGTATCTCCCTATGATTCCCCCGCTCAGACCAGAAGTAACAGCCTGCTGGCATGCAGCATAAAAAATAGGCTTTAAGCTTTCTCTTATAAATAAGCTTACATACAGACTGGAACGCTTTTGGGGGAGAGGGGTTGTTCAAGTGGTTGGAAACATTAATTAAAAAAAAGATTATAACTATTAAAGCCTAGTCAGGGCTGTTGACAGGCTTCTTTTAAATAGGACACTGCTATGCTTTAGTTTAATACATTCTGGCAGTGTCACCGGGGTTAAGGCTAATACAGGGATGTGTGGATCCTGTCATGTTATTGTCAGGAGGAATGTGGGGATTAGGTTTAAAAGTGGCGGTGGGTAAATGGTGCAGCTGTGTACACTTATTATAAAAGATTTAAGTCCCACTGGTAAAATCAATATATTAAATTGCAAGAGCCTCTGTTTTTAATTAGTTTAAATCAAATATGCTAGTAGTACTATTATGGCTTCTATCCTTGGAACAAGTGAGGAAATGCTAATATTTATATAGAAACTGTTAATTTGTGGTTAAAATGATAACACATTTAGTTTTACACATCTAAATTGTTATAACTTGATGAATACCAGTGAGATGTTGAGATGATGGATGAAGTCATTTAAGCAAGTGCATAAGTTAAGGAAATATTAATAGTGGCCAGATAGAGAGGTAGCCTGGTGATGTACAGCACAGGGAGACCAGAGTATTTTAAATCTCTCCCAAAGACAAAGTCATCCTCCCTCTGGTTTAAGTCAGAATATTCAATTATTGGATTAATGACTTCATTGTTTATCTTTGATTTTAAAATGCATCACCTTTCCAAAGACATTGGCCTATTTAAAAAGTCAGTTTTGGGATTAAGATTCTGCTTCTGCAAATGCCTGCAGTAAAGAGGACTATTCAGTAAAACTGTTCACACGAATCACTTTAAGCACATGCATACGTGCTTATGAAACTGGGGCCAAGAGCAGATTTTTGGCCAGGTGTAAATTGGCATAGCTCTAGGATCTGACACTTAGGCCTCATTTAGACCTATGGAAATCCAAAGATACTCCACTAAACTCACTTTTTTACATCAGCATAATTGGGATCCAGATCTGGTAAAAAGTACCTGTGCTGAAAGACTCTGCCTGTCATACTTTCTACTGGAGCTTCGAAGTTTCCTTTCCTAATCTTTAAATTGTTTGTTAAGGGGAAAAAAGTTTTCCTTGCTGCAAATAATCAAAACATAAACTGGCACCAAGTAGTCACCGTTTAACATTATTAGGGGAATTAGTGTTGTTGAACAACAACTGAATTCCATTCCATTATCTCTTTAGTAACAAATAAAATTAAAAAAAAGAGGACAAAAATGTGACCTGAGATTCATTAATACAAGACATATTTCTTATGGAGAATGCCAAATAATGAAAGATGACCAGTACCAAAACATCTGAACTGTAACACTAATAAAGAGCATGCTGTAAAGACAATAGGGCCAAAATCTTTGCTGGACAAACTCCCCTGAAGTCAAGAGAGTTGTGCCAGAAGGTAAACTGACAGCAAAAGTGTTGGTTTTTTTTATATATAAATTGTAAAAACCAGGGGGGTTATGCTTTTTGTCAGTACAGCTTCTCTAATAGAAAGATTTTCAGGGTATGCAGCTTGAAATGGTTTTTAAAAAATGAGGTATCTTGTTTCCAAGGCCCTTGCTTCCCTGATTAGGACTAGAAGCTGATCTGATTTATGCTGGTGAAAATCAGCATACTGCCACTGATTTAAATAGAGTTACTCCTGATCTGCATTGGATAAAATAAGATCAGGGCTGGGCCCATTAATGCCGGTGAAAGTTCATGTGAATAAGACTACAGAATTGGGCCCTGCAGTAACATGTTCTTCACATTCCTTTAAACGTTTGTGTCGACTCCATGTTGAGTATAGTGAAAATCCTTTAGTGATCCAGAATGAGTGGATTGAATTAATGGCAACTCTGAGACTACAAGTTTTAATGTAATTGCTTTATTGTTTTGGAACCAAGATGCTTACAATCTAGTTCCTGTGCAAACATGTTTAACGTGTGTTAATGTGTTTCAAAACCAGACCCTCTCCGCAAAATTCTGCTTTTCATTAATTGACATCAGTAGCATGGTACAGTATTTCAAAGCACTGGCCAAATATAAACTGTGTTTCTAATTTCCTTACTTTCCTGTGTTTGGAATGCCAATGTTAATTTGTTCCCATGGAAGAGTGAGAGCTGCCAACCACAGTTTTATATAATGGCTTTACAGTGCATGGCTGCCAGCATTAAATGATACTCAGGAATTTTCATGACATTTTGTACCTAATTCTTGTGTGTGCGTGTTATATATGGGATGTTGCACAATCTTGCAGAAACCGAGTGTCAGGGGAAACATTTAAAATAATTCCTACTTTGCTCAGCTCTCATTTAACCTTCTTTATCATTTAGGATCCAGTTTTTCTGTCTGTCAGATGTTACACAGTATATTTCCTGGTGCTCCAAAGTTTATTTTAATACCACAAATTTTGTTCATAACTATTAAGAAGGGTTTTGTGGACATAGTTTTTTTCCTCATCACACTTCTGTTTCTTTATTGGTAGCTTAAAATCGAAATTATCATCTGATCATTATGAGATACATTCTGAGGTATTCACAGAGAGAGGCCCTACTCAGCAGGTAGAAGCATGACAAAATGTATGTGTATAGCTGTGTAAGTCAGTTTGATCAAAATACCCCAGAAGGATTTTTTCAGAGAATAGGAGCAGCTAAAGAAAAAAATGTGAAATCCTGAGCACTCATATTTTCTCTAATAGCATGTGCTGTCTCTGTACATAAGACAGAGACAAAGTTTTCATTAAATAAACCTATTTCATTTTAAATTTAACAGGAGAAAAACAGGGTACTTTCTTCCCTCCCACCTCTTTTCTTGGAAGGGATTCAAAGCACAAACTATCCATGTTTCAGTGGATTTCTGTTAATGAGTGCTATGGTTTTGTATCTCACAACTTTCCCATTTTATTGGAACAGGTGCAGTGTCTACCATCTGTGCCAGTGTTGTGCTATACCAACAAACAAAGTGTTGTTTTGGTTCAGTGGATTTAAAAGTCTCCTGAGAATAAAGAAATGAAAGAGAAAGAATTTAGAAAGTGCCTCATGAAGGAAAGGCACTTCAAGTAATGTGCTTTGTCACTCAAGCCTTCCCATAAATTACCTTCAACTATGTCCAAACTGTTTGAAAAATTCTATCCATAGAGTATTAAGTTTCTGTTGCATCGCTGAGGTCACGTGTTCTACTTTATCATCTCTATCTTCCTGGAATAGTTTCCAAGTCAGATTCTTTTGTTGTCAGGTTGAATTAAATTTTACACCGAGTAAAATCTCTGGCTTGTTTTGAAAGTAGAAAAACTCTGAATTTTTAGTGTTCAGATGTAGGGCTTTCCTGATTCTGCTGATGCAGATATTTCTCCAAGTGTATAACAGATCATTTTGCAATTAGATAGACAAGCTCATACTTAGTTTATGGCTAAAACAACAATGGCCCCTCCAGGTTCATCTTGACAGTGTTTAGCCAGTGTGTCTGGAAAGGCTTACAATTAAAAGCGCCTGAAGGGTGGGGATGAGATTTTTCAGCATGCAACCAGCACTATTAGGTCCACCTGGCCAGGGAAACTATGCAGGCTTTGTAGGAGAGAAAATCCTTTTACCCTTCAAAGAAAGCTCTTAGAAACCATCCACTGCCTTGCCTTATTAAAAATATTTGTTTGTCTCTGGTTGGACTATTGCTAATGAGGGAACAACATCACATAAATCAAGCTGATTATTTCATCTGGGATCAT
The DNA here is from genome assembly GCF_001723915.1 of Gavialis gangeticus. Classification (NCBI taxonomy): domain Eukaryota; kingdom Metazoa; phylum Chordata; order Crocodylia; family Gavialidae; genus Gavialis; species Gavialis gangeticus. Next base: position 19,848,508 of record NW_017729009.1, read on the forward strand.
GAAAAAAGAGTTGTGTCTGCCCATGCAGACTATTTTCAAAGGTGCCAAAAGTTTCTTTTCTTTACCCTTGGTCCTAATATTGTGTCTGAATTACACCTCGCTCTGCAAGCCTCTCCACATCTTCAGGTGAAGATCCTCAAGTAGAGTTAAGTGACATAGAGCCATTGAAATCTATGAAGTCATAACAATTGATACCAGCTGAGGATCTAGCACAGTCCCCCTTTCAAGTTTAATGGGCTTGTAAATTTAGTAAGTACTTGACTACATGAGTCCAGTTACTGGGCCAAATCTTGCTTCCAGTTACCTCATTCATTAGCATCAGTGAGGTTGTTCAAGTCCAAAGTTTTAACCACTGGTGATTTCCACAGCTCAGTGGCAATGACATTCTTTTTAAAAGGGTCAAAACAAGCCTGGGAAAACTACCAGAAAATACATGTAAAATAATATTGCATCAGTATCTGTGAGTTATAACTGAGGTGAAAAGACAATTGGTTTTACTAAGAGTCTAATCCAATATCACTTATCTGAAACTTTCATTGACTTACTTTAATGAGTGCTTTTGGGCACACAGAGGAAAGCAAGGTCAGGTCTGCCATTTTCATAGGAGTATAGAAGAGCTAAAGGTATGGATAATAAATTCTGAATTCTGCTTCTTACATTTTATTAGGATTTGAATTATTTTTACCTTAATATTTTTCCCCCTTAGAAATGCCATACACCTATCAAAGCCCACATGGTGATTGTTCATCCCTAGTGGGAATCGATTGTTAATGTTATCTACTGTGCTGGCATGTTAAAAACTAACAGTCTGCTCTGCCCCCATTCTGAAAAAAAGCTTAAAACTAATTTCTGCTATCACTCAAAGGGCTCAGAACATTTTAATCTTCCTACTTTTATTTATTCGTTGCTGTGCAGTAATTATAATCCCAAAGGGACCCTTTAAAGGTTAATAAAGAATACTGCACATCACTTTTCCTGAAACTTGTGTGGTACTATAAACATCCTGCTGGGTTTAAGTTCCCCTTTCTGGCCATACACTTAAAAAACCAGCATTTGTTAAGAGAAGGGAGAGCTCTTTTTTTAAAGGCAAAAAGGCCCATAACTTTGGCTTCATAATCTGTTAGCTACACGGAACAGTAAATGTTTATTTGAGGCAAGGAAACTCCAGGACTGCTGGTGGCTGGTTGTTTCCTCTTGGAGGAAACAATAAATATGCCCATTTGTATTTTAATAGCATTGCCACTGGGTCTCCTAATTACAGAGATATAGTTGTGATAAAATGCAGCAGAGAAGAGCTTAAAATAATCTATCTGTATCTGACAACAGAAAGAGCAGCTTTGGAGTAAACAATTATTTACTTCTGTCACTAGGAGAGCAAGATGCGTCCAGACTTATTCTAGTAGAGTCTCTTAATGCACTGTGAATCGGTCTGTCTATTCAAACAGGTGAAAAAGATGTGAATTACAGAGCCAGAGTTAAGGAAAATGGTGCCCTTGTATTTTGGTGTCCCCCCCCCCCAAGTCAGTGCTACTGCTGCAGGCAGAGGCAGGCAGGCTGGCAGGGGTGTGGGGTGCAGTTTAGCGGGAAGGTGGAGCAGCATGATGCTCCAGGCAGGAGGGCAGGAGCAATGCAGGCAGACTGGAGCAGGCATCACTCCACCTCTACATGCCTGGCCCTGCTCCTCCTAAGCAGCAGCTGGATGTGGGCAGGCTTGGCTAGGCACTGCTCCTCCTACCTGAGGCAGGGATCAGCTGGGGCACAGTGGGGCAGGGAAGAGCACTGGCATGAGCACGGGCTGCTCACATGTGTGTGTGAATGTGGCACCCCTCTGACCATGGCACTCCCTGTGTTATCCACCCGTAAGGCCAGCTCTGATGACAAAGTCCTGATCCTGCTTCCATTGAAATGAATGGGATTTAGGCTTCTGAATACAAAAGCTATTTCAGCTCAGTGCCATGGGTTATTGTCGCTTACTGTGTGGCCCACAGAAGACTTTGAAAGGTCTATATCAAAGAAAGAAGAATTAAGCCTGTGTTAAAGAATTCAAAATGGAAAATGTTCAAGCGGATCCAAATCTTTTTAAGGAAAAGTAACTTTTTCTTTACTAACAATTCCAGAAGCAAGACAGAACAATCTATTTCACTATATGCAGTGCAGACTATATGAAAGCATTTGCTTAAGTCAGTATGTTTTGGAGACACTTGCTCTTTACAGTGATAACTGGCAGTTAAAGACCTAAGGCTCAGCAGTACAGCACTCAAACATGACATGTGGGCAAGAAACCAAATGAAAGAAGAATGCATTGTGTTCCTTTCCTATGGAGAACACTTAGTTTACCACCTGTCATAGCCTCATTTATATGCTACTTGAAAAAATCCAACACAACAGGATGTCAACTGTATTGTATTTATTCATACCCAAATGACATGGGCAAACTAGTGTTGTACTACCACTAATCTCATACCAGGTACTGTAGTCATAAAATTGTAACTGGGGAAAAATATTCCTACTGTTAGGGACCAGCTCCAAGAAATCAGTATGGCCCAGCATTAGCGAGATCCTCTATCTTGTACAGCAATGGTAGGGAGAATAAAATTGCTAGCAGTTATGATTCACTCAATACCCAGGTGACATTAGGAATGCAGGACTGGTTTCCCGACATCTAAATTGTACAGAGCACGTACATATTATGAAGATAATTCTGAAATAACACACTATGGGAGACCACCACCCTCCACACACTAAGATCCAAGAGCATTATATAGAGAATTCATTCATTTTTTAGATTCTTAATGTGCTCATCACAAAATTTCTGGGCAAACTATTTAAAAGAACATATAATTTATTGCTGTTTATATATGAAAATCTTGTTCTTAGCATACTTTGCCACAAAGAACAGAGTGTACGTGTATATGTAGATGCACACACGCTTGTATTACATCAGGAAAAAGCCACATGAGTAGCTAGCTCTTGAACTCAGGTTGCACTGAAGGTACTCTGACAGACAAAGGCCCTGTCTCCAGCCTTGAAACGTTCAAATCCAGGAAGCTGTGGTCAGAAGCACTCTTGCTGAACTGTCTTGGTGACACTTAGGAGTGAGTGACTGCCTTAAAATAAAATGTGAAATCAGTCACAGAGAAACTTCAAGTCGATGAGGAGGGTGATACTTCTTCTGGAATAACTCTCAGTTGAAATTCTGTTCTCAAATCACCATTTTTCAGTCCTTTTTTTGGGAGTTGGGAAGGATTGTGTTAACACACAATGCATCTGTCTCTCTGGTATTCAGCATTTGACACCAATGCAAAAAAATGACATTAACATCAGTGAACCTTTCACATGTGGAAAACATGAAGCAAAACTCCACAGTCTTGGTCTGAGGGTTTTTTTTCCCTTTATAATATATTTTCCCTTCTAGGGCAGATGTGCCTTTCCCCTGAATAGTTTGTTACTCCTTGCACAGCCAGGAGTTACTTGACCCAGAAAGGTACAGAAATTGGACGCAGTGTAGACAGGCTCAGAGGGTCTAATCTATTACTGTATTATAGCACAGCTCAGGATGTGGACGCTCCCAGCTGTAAATTTTACCGATTACAATCCGTGGCTGAGATTCTTACCAGATAGTTGCCCATCTGATATCTCCTGCATATTTTGTAATGTCCCACGAACAACATTCTCAACACCACAGGAATCTGGAATTAAAGCTAGGAACTGTGTGACTTCAAGCATAGTAAACTAGCTTTTGCATTGTTTTCTTTTCTTTTCTTTTTTTTTTTACCATAAGCCCCCTCTAAAGGCCAAACATACATAGTCTCAGGGCAGGCATACGATTCCACCGGCTTCCAGAGCACCTGTGAAAGTCAACCACATCTCTGATATAATTTGGGGACTACTGTAACCATAATAGCAATGTAACATTAAGAAGCAGGAATTTGACTTGTATTATTAACATTCAGATGATGAAAGGAAAAGACATGACAATGAAGTTAATGAACAGTTCTCCAGAAGGAGGCATATTTCTACACAGTTCTCCAATAGTGTTCCCTTCCCATTCAGTACAGAAGGGATGCTTTCCACTGAAAAAAATAAAGCACTTGAAGATCCTATCAGTAAATTCTCTCTTTTTAAATGTTGCCAGTAGATGTACAATATATGTGTTTATCCTCACTTTAAAAAGACTTTTATTTTGAACTCGAGATGTGAATCTATGGTCTTAAGGAAAGCAGAACAATCCTTTATTTAGCTGCACCTGCACCTTAATGCCTAATGAGTTTAGTCTGATGGAATCCAGACCTCAGGAAGGATTATAAATTCTCATTTGATTTCATTTACTTCTAAAATACCTTAAACCAGCTGTACCAGTCTAAACTCAAGTCTTTCTCTTTTTGTACCAGTTGCAGAGTCTCTTGCTGTTTTAAGTAACTGTATGTGATATAATAATATGTCCATAGTAATAAGGAACAGAAGGCAGTTTGAAAAAAATCGCAGAATGGAAAGATAATTAGAGGTGTATGAGCTCAAAAACCACCGGCATCTTGTGAGCAAAGTTTTTAAGTTCTTCATGCTCAACATGCAAGGTTTGAGTAGTAAAAATACATATGGGTTTGAAAGCGATATCCCTCCAAATGGTCCAATAATAAATAGAGTGGGGAGTAGAATTGGCTCCGTGCATAGTGTTCTGTCAAGTGTAATGATGTCAAGTTGCTATGAGTTTGTGCTAAGATGACTTGCTTTAGTACTTATCAACAGTGAAATCTATAATACTTGCAGCAGGTAGTGGATAGAAGCTTAGTCACAGGATACAAGTGCTAACACTGATAATAGTGAACCAACACTCCCCTTAAGCAGTAAGTGATGCGTTCATTCAAACATGCCATTCTTTTTACTAAAAACACAATAAAAGTAGTTTGGGCACTACACTCCCAGACTGCAAGCTCAAGCCATGTCACTTGAACAGCATATTTTAAACCTCCTTGGTTAGTCTGAACTTAGCTATTAGAACTGCAGGATAACTTAATGACTTTGGTCAGGTACAGACACTACGCTTTTACCAGTATAAGTGATCAGAAACTGGTCTCTACCCATAACAGAACAGAAGTTTGGCACACAGAGACTGGTTTAAAAATGGCAGAACCTGGTCTAAGATTTGCTGCCCCCCACTCCACCAAAGGGCAAATGTGTGTTTTGTTTGATACCAGTCTAAACTACGCTGCTTACAGAAAACTGTGAATTAGATTCCACCCTGGGCATTTTGAATGTCTGTATCTAGCTTTTATGTCAGAGCCTATAGATTGCTACCAACCATTGTCATGCTGCAGTGTGATCAAGGTGTCTATGCTTATGCTCTATCAGAATCTATAAGGTCAGCTGAGAAAAACCTCTTGCAAGTACCACCTGTGTGCGCCAAGTCTGCTTGGCAAAAACACGTGGGAGGTTGTTCTCAGTAGTCACGCCTTAGCTCTGGAACACCCTCCCCCTGTAGCTTGTCAGAGCCTGAGCCTGGATATCTTCAGGAAATGTTGAGAGACCTTTTTATTTGAGCAGGTTTTTAGCAGGAGGGGTTAAGTTTAGGGAGACTCTTGGGGAAATTAGTTGTTTATTACATACTATTCCAATTTACAATTATAAAACCAGATAAAATATAGCTTTTCTTTTAAAAATTGTAATCTGCCCTGAAACTTTTCTGGGGAGGGCAGCATATAACTCTAATACATAATTAAAATAAATATGCTGTGAATTTCGTTCACCAAAAAATGCAAAATTTCATAATGTTGTATAATTTCATTCCTAATTTTCCATTCCAAGTTTCCTGTATTGTTTCAAGTTTACAGTTTAGCCACTTGTCTCTCTTCCCCTGCGCCTGAAGGTTTGTTTGTGTATGCTCAGCACTGCCCGCAAGCAGAGAACAGGCAACTTCTTTTTGCATCAGCAGTTTCTCGAGCAGATTCCCCCAGCACAGCATATTCCAGGTGCTCTTTTCCTCTAAGGATAAGAACCTGTAGTGGTTTTACTGTTGTGTCAGGTGGTAATTAACTTGGTGGTTTCAC
>NW_017729009.1:19859551-19864106 GCF_001723915.1 Gavialis gangeticus
AAGGCCCAGGAAGTCTCTTTTAGTCCTAGGTTCCTAACAGCACCCACGAGTCATGGCTCCCATCCCTGTGCTATAACCCTCAGCATGCTGCTGTGTGATCTACCTTTCAAATCTCCATTCCACCCCCCAGGCAGATGACCCAGCAGTTTGGCTCTACCCATCCAGTAATTCTGCAGGTCCAAAACTTTCCAACACAATGTGGGAAAATGCTGTTGGGTTAGATACCAACATTTCCATGAGAATTTGGCTATTTGGACACATTTGAAAAAAAAAAAGTAACTTGAAGAGGAAGCTCTTTATGCAAGATGGGAAAAAAGGATTGCAAAGCAGCAATTGTCTCAATTCCAAACACACACACACACACACAGATATATCTATGTACACACTCACGTTTATAGATATATCTATGTATGCACACAAACATACACACATGTATATAGATATATCTATGTATACACACACACACATATTTGATGCTGTTGCCAGTTTAAGTGTCTGTGTTGCCTTATCATTCCCCAAGCTGCAGTTTGAGCACAGTGTTAGTGAGTCTGTGAGCAGGAGCGCAGCACCATTGTGATACAGCTACTGCCAAGCAGTGTTCTTCCATAGGGCACATACAGGACACAAAAAGAGTGAGCTTCCAGAAATCAGAAATGACCTCCGTGGACAAGCTCTGGAGTGTGAACTGCTTTATGTGAAGGTAGTGAAGCCAGCCGAATGCACTCTGCCGGAGGTAGGCAACACTTCTGAAGAGGAATATTCCCTCAGGGTAGTTTACCGCTTAGTCTGCAGAAGGTAGTGATGGTAGAAAGGAGGAGGAGATGCAACACATATTTATTTAGTCCAGCATCAGATGAGCTTGCTCCTGTAGAGACTGAGCCAGAGCATCCTGTCCGTGGTCAAAGACCATCAGCTCCCTCTAAAATGTTGTTCTCCTGGTCCACTCTGGGTTGCACGTGGTTGGTACTGGGAGTCACAATCCCAGATGAGACAGAAAGATCACAGCTTCCATCTCAGCTGGGCATGGCTTTGGGGAAAGCTCTAGAGAGGAGGCAGTGCTCCCATACTGGACCCCTCCCAGCAGCAGTAGGCACCACCATCTACACCCCCCACCCCAGCTTTGTGCAGAATGCACATGGAGAGTGCCATTGTGGGTTTGGAGACATTTCCAAATCGATTCCCAGGGACAATACAGTAAAACCTCATAAATCCTGTGTGCTCAGGACCAAGCACCTGCTGGATATTTGAAAATGCCAGATTTTTTAAACCTGAGTGGCCAGTCATGGAGCAGGGGCGGCCGGTCCCAGAGTGGTGGCCGCACGCAGAACGGCGGTGCGGGGTGGTGGATGGCGGCGGCAGCTGCTGCATGCAAGCTTTCCCCTCCACGTCCAGCGGGGCAGGGGAGAGCGGTGGCCGGTCCCGGAGCAGTGCCAGATTGTTGAGATCTGGATTTATGAGGTTGTACTGTACTGGTTTATTGACCAGCTCTGTAGACCAAGCAGGTCTGAGTTGTGACACCAAAGGGTAGGGATAGCAGGAATGATGAAGCAGAGCATGTGCGGCAACCAGCTAGCTCAGAGTGAACTTGGAGAAAAGCAAACAGGCATCTTGTTTACTGCAGAGCAGGGTTGGCCACGACACCAGCAGCGTCGTGTGACTGTTCAACTGGTCATCGAACATGGGAGGATGCTGGCTGTGGATATGCTTTCCTTCTCCCACATGGAAGGTGAGGCCTTCAGATGTTTTGTGGCTGACACTGTCCCCAGTTAGCTCATTCCTAGTCGCTTCTATTTTAGAGTGGGGCAGCGGAGGGAGGCAGTGCTTTGGATCCACTGAGTAATTCCTTTGTATAGAGACACACACAGACCCACTCCCAGACCTTGCTGTGGAGCCGGTCTGCTCTTTTGGAAGATTGCCACTTCAGAACATCAGGCAAAGGATCACTTAGCTCAGGGGTGTCAAACTCAGACTGCAGAGCTCCTTGCAGCCCATGGCATGGGGGCAGGCACTGCGGCCTCAACGGTGGCAGTGGCAGAGGGAGCCCAGCAATGTATCAGCATCCCCTTGCTGAAAAATGGCAGTGGGGGGTGCTTTAATTAAAGCTCATCGAACGAGCTTTAGTTAACGCACACCCACCACCATTTTTCAGCATGGGGACGCTGATACATGTGACACTGGAGTCTGCTGGAGCACAGTAATTATCACCTTTCAGCAGACTTGATTAATCAAGTCTGCTCCGAAGCAGCTTTAATGTACGTGTATATAGGCGCTCCATATGTTTAACACCCCGGCTTAGAGAGCAACATAGTTTTGAATCAGGGTTGAGCCTTCCTAGATACCTTTCACTCACCCAAAAACAAGAATATGGCATATGAAAAAGAGATTGCCAGATACAGTGGATGCCCAAGCCATCATCAGCCCCAGCAGACAGCAACTCAACAGATGCCCTGGCCAGAGGGAAACACCCCACTGGGTTCTGCTGAAGGAAGGAGCAAAAGGTCCTCTTCCTTTTGGCACGGGCTGCAGAATTTTGCATGATCTCTTTTCCATTTAGGTTAGGGCAGGAGATGGGCGCTACTGCTGCAACTGAGAGGATGATCCAGGGATATTTTTAAGATGTAATTCTCACGTACGCTAGTTTAGACCCTCTTTGGTATCAGGATTTGAGGAAAGTTAAGCAGCAGGCACTGTAATCTCCAGAATCTGTGCAGGCCTCTCTGCAGGGAATGTGGAGGGGCTTTCACATCTCAGAACGACTCGACCAGGATCCTGAAGGCCTCCACAGGACTGTGACAAAGAGCAGCAAAAGGCTCTTGGAAGACCTTGAGGCCATGGACTGGAGGGCGGGAGGGGAAAGGACACAGTGGAAGGGATTTTCCTGCACTGGTCCCTTGTGTGTAGAAAGGAAGTTAAAGGTAAGGGAAGAAACACACCCTTATTCCCATTTATTTAACTTTCCCTTTTTTCCACAAACACTGCAAAAATAGCCAGTTCTTTCATACAAAATTTACCCATAATTTATTGCTGCCATCTCTGCCGCTGGGTTCGGTTTGCTGAGGATGGTGGAGGTGGTGTTTTGAAGAAACACACCTTTCCTTCATTCACCGACCAGTTTCTCTCCACCCGGACAAATACTGTGAAAATCGTGACAGGCTTTGCACCACATTCGGTTGGTCTCTTGCCTAAAGTATGTGCCTTTCAGGTTTGCAGAACAAATCCACATACAGCTGTTTCATAGTTCCTTTAATCTAATCTGGCTGTAGAAGTGTGGAAGGAGGTGGGTGGAGCATCTGCCCGTGCTCTCTCCTTACATATGAGAGGGTGCGCTAGGAAAATTTTGGATCACCTGCTCCATACTTCCATAATGCTAACACTGTTCCCGATTCCATAAACGGCAAACAGTTCAACACAGTAATTTCCAAACGGTAAGGACCAATTCAGCACTGTCAACCCGCAGCACTTCTGCTGGCCCATCCTGTATCCAAACAACCATTTGACTCACGGGTGTTTGGGGCAGGGCAAGATGCAGACCACTTACCACAGACCCAGTTCAGGATATACTGGGTTAGCAGATTAGCACACGCTCAGCAGCAGAGCTGCCGCATTTGTTGCTGAAGAACTGTTCAAGCCTTAGCTGAAGGAATTCTCCAAGTACACAAGTTTCTTCCTGACCACTCCCTCCCCATTTTGTTTGCTTGACCATCTACCACCCCAAAGTTCAAAAACTCCTGGGTAACATATGGTCTGGCAGGATGTGGTGGACTCTAGCATCATCCGATCCTATCACTTCCCCTTGTGTTAACCCTTCCCAGAAGCCAGGTGGCTCAGCATCATTCTTCTGGAGAGAGAAGGTGTGCCACTTAAAGCCCTATTGGGTGAATATGTGGTAGGATCTAGGCATTTTTTTTTTAAACTATTGGTCTCCAGCCTATGCAGCCTTGCTTCCTGGCATTCATCTCCATTTGGGAAGAAGTTGCCGCTGCTCTAGAGATAATTAAACCCATCTTCCCTCAACCCTCCCTTCTGGTACATGCACAATGATACCATTGTTCAGAGTCATGCAGCACATATGCTGACATGAAAGTGTTTAATCTTGTAGTACAGTATTCCATTATTTTTTGGACATCTGTACATGATAGAAATAGTCTGTATTAAGGGATTTGTTGACAAAGAAATGGCTGATGCTGATACATGTGTGGACTGAAAACATCTTTCCTGGTTCCATTCAGCTGTAGGGAAGCTGCTCCTTCCCAGCCCTGAAGCCTGGCACAGATGTGATATGCACTGTTGCTATTAGCACGCTTGAATTTATAACAAGGAGCCAGTGTTTAGCAGAATTTTGGAAGCTCCCTGCCGGGTCTGTGGCTAGGTGGTCTTATTGGCAACACCATCGTTATGATGAAAACTAAAAAAATAAAGTGATGGCTAAAGGAAAAAGATTAACCGCAGAAGTCCTCCCCCAGAGCACAAATACTCTGCCTGCCTCCCTTCACAGCAGTATTAAAAAACTTCTTCGCCCCCCCCACTGTTTTACACAGCATCTCCTAGGATTGGG
>NW_017729009.1:19869106-19871543 GCF_001723915.1 Gavialis gangeticus
CGCAGAAGTCCTCCCCCAGAGCACAAATACTCTGCCTGCCTCCATTCACAGCAGTATTAAAAAACTTCTTCGCCCCCCCACTGTTTTACACAGCATCTCCTAGGATCGGGAGTCAGATTTGTAGAGCCACGTTCTGATCTTTTTACATTAGTGAGTTACTCCAGATTTACACCAGAAGGGGAGAAGAGAATCAGGTCCCTGCCTTCCATGTTCTGAATTTACCATGCACATTCAAACAAGCCGGTTACTGCTCGGTACTTCCATTTAACCTGAAGTAAGACGGGTGTAACAGTACCGGAGATGAGTGGACATGCAATTATTTATTATACCTAAAATAGTTATTTCCCGTGAAGTAGCTGAGTGCAGCACTTGGACACCATGGGCTCAGCACAGAGCCACCTGCAGAGGGTGACAGGAGGGGTTGTATTGTGCTTAAGGGAGCCTCGGGACAGAGTACCTGTCAGCAGGCACAATTTGGACGACATGGGACTCCCCCAGGTTTACTTCACCTCGAGTGCCAGCCTGAACCCACAGGCTGCTGCAGAAGGAAGGCAGGACCCCCACTTCCTCTCCCCCACCCCGCAGTGTCCCCACAGCTTCAGAGGCACGAGGATGCTATCATGATCTGCCCGGTGCAGACTGCTCATGTGGGAAGGGGGAGTTCTTGCCCAAATCCCTTCTCCAGGTCCCTCGTGCAAGGAGAGAACAGACCCAGGACATGGAAACAAGAGAGCTCTGCAAGTCTCTAGCGTTGCATTTAGCACCATGAGGGTGCAACAAGGTTGCTAATAATGATGTTAGAGGGAACTGTGCTTTCAAAAATGGCAGGATGACAACAGTTGCTGATGAAGTGACGTGTTGCTGAGTTACGTAAAAAGCACACAGTATTTTTCTAGTAAAATTATCTCACGGGGAAACAAAAATCAAGGCTGCCTTTGGCTTTCTCTTCTCCAAATTAAGTAATTTTTAGAATGGCTCAGACTCAACCTGGTTTGAGAGTCCCCTCCAAATACTGCATTAGTTCTGTTATAACAAACGTGTTCAGATCCATTACTCAGAAGCCAGGACATTTGCTCTCCTCCATTCCCAGAGCTCCCCATTTATAACGTTTTTTTATACTGCTGCTTCAACTCCCTAATCTCAGCATGTAAATCTTTTAGCTGAGGGAACTGAACAAATGAAAACCGATCACAGAACTTTGCGTTCCCAGATTCTTGCCCCTATAAATTTACCGCAGCAGCCCCTGTAACTCTTGCTGTCAAGCACAGCATGGAGGGAGGCACGTGACTTCAGTAGACTGTGGCTGGCATGGCATTATTGCAATCCCTTTTCTACTCCTTCTTTTCTTTAGACGCATGTAAGACTGGTCCTTCACTGCTTGCTGAGCCAACATTCCCAACTGGCTTTAATGGGAGCTCAGGGCATGCGAGGAATGCTGGAGCTGGCCCATAGTTTGGTTTCAGTGTCACTTGTTTCAAGAGAAGAGGCTTCAGTTCTTTAAAGCGACTACTGATTTTAGCTGCCTAGTTAGGGACACTTAAAAAGGAGCCAGATTCTCAGAAAGGGCAGCTGACTCCTGGCAATCAGGACCTATTAAAGGGCTGGATACCTGGGAACTGAGGCACTCAAACCAGGCACTACTGAAAACGTAGGCTTTTTTTTTTTTTGAAGGGAGCGAGTGCCCAGTAAGGAGGAGTCTGGGAAGTGCGTAGCTGTGGCAGAAGTGAAGGGTTATGTTTGAGGGGTTAATTAAGCAACTGATACACTGGTATCAGTGTAAAAAGGATCTGACTGCCTGTGCAGTTAGCCATTTTCTGAAAGTAGTCACCCAAAACGTGGAGGCAGATTAAGCAGGCAAACACGCGCCCAAAGGGTTTGCAAACCTGGTCTGCAGCGATCACTGCAGAACTCATTTTATTTGCACTGCACAAAGAAACGAAAAAGATTTCTCCTTTCTATGTCACAGTACCCCTGTGTCAGACATAGGCACACACGGGCTACAGCAAGCTGTTAAGGAGGACCTTGATGCCCAAATGTGGCAGATTTTTCCTTGGTTGGTTCCTGAATTCCTGACAGGTTTCACAGGCAACTCTGCTGATGGCTGAAGTCGAGTCTGTCACATGCTTATAGGCGGCTTTGGCTGGGGCGGTGTTGTCTTTTGGAATCTATTTTCCTTTGACTTATCTTTCAGTCTGTGGAATTCAGGACCTTTAATCTATTCAAGATTAAAGTCCTTCACAAATCCCTTCTGGCCTTTTTTGGGAGCAAAGAAGTTACAGACATCCTACAGCACATTCCTTTTGGCACGCTTTTTGAACATTGTAAATTGACAACAAGCAACATTATAATTTCTCCAAATGAGACTAAAAGACTTGTCCTCTGATGAGATCACTGCAATAAATGGGATAACTACATGAAAGTGCCATATAAAAAGCAT
>NW_017729009.1:19876543-19886261 GCF_001723915.1 Gavialis gangeticus
CCTGACAGGTTTCACAGGCAACTCTGCTGATGGCTGAAGTCGAGTCTGTCACATGCTTATAGGCGGCTTTGGCTGGGGCGGTGTTGTCTTTTGGAATCTATTTTCCTTTGACTTATCTTTCAGTCTGTGGAATTCAGGACCTTTAATCTATTCAAGATTAAAGTCCTTCACAAATCCCTTCTGGCCTTTTTTGGGAGCAAAGAAGTTACAGACATCCTACAGCACATTCCTTTTGGCACGCTTTTTGAACATTGTAAATTGACAACAAGCAACATTATAATTTCTCCAAATGAGACTAAAAGACTTGTCCTCTGATGAGATCACTGCAATAAGTGGGATAACTACATGAAAGTGACATATAAAAAGCATAGAAGCAGACACATTTGCTAGTGATAATTTTGGTACGTACATATTTCACAATGCATTCCACGTGTACCATCAAAACATTCCAGGAAGACTGCAATACAGATATGCTACTGCCGTGCCAGTTTTGCAGCCTGTGCGTAACATCTACTCACCTATTGTTTACTTTTATTACGAAATACTCATTGCAATATTACCTGCGCATAGAACTATTTACTTATCCTAAATGAGCAAAATGTTGCAGTGCTGAACTAGGGACTTACTGGAAAGTTAATGGAAAGACCTTGATTGACCTCAGTGAGCTTTGGATGTAAATGTTTCCTTAATGCTAAAGGTTAATGCTTAAGTCTGTATAATGAAACCAGTCGCTCTGTTGATGCTTGTAGGATCAACTGAGTTCAATGCTTATGGTAAAAGAGGGTAAAATAGAGATGGGTGGTGCTGAATGTTGTTGGCTCTATCCCCAGAAACAGAATGAGCATTTTTTTCTCATGGAAAAATGGGGTCATTGTACAATGTGAAGTAAAAAATGGCAGATTTTTAAGTGTACATACCTGGTAGGATGATGGCTCTGCTGCACAGCTATAAAAAATCTCTCTATCCGCTAGTCAAGTAAATAGGAAATACGATTGTATAAAGAATTGTATAATTATATAAAGAAGAGAGGAAGGTCTCATCTGTGTTCCTTTTAACTCAGGCACTGACCCTGTAAATATATAATCACATTTCACTTGTTTTCTTCTCCTCCTTCATTTGGACCACTGTATCTTCTTTGAACACAAAGCAAAAGACATTTTTCAGAAGAATGCAGCAGTATGAGGATAACACCTTTCCTGATCTTTTTGCCATAAGCATAGAGAAGATACAAAACTTTTTTTTAGGTTTAATATAGGTACTAATAAATAAGACAGAGGTTGGTATCTGGCTTTCTCAGATATGGTTATCTTTTACCTTATTTTCATGAATAAGGCTGGATGAGACAGTGCCCGAGACGGAGCTGGGCTGTGGGCTGGGGGTTGAGCACCTCTGTACAAACTGATTTCTCAGCCAGCTACTTGAGGAAAGGACTTCCTAGTTGAAGATGATTTTGTGGTGTTACTATAATGCAATGCAGATCAGGCACTTCTCAATGCAAGCCTTGGGGGGATTTTAGCCCACTTGTCTAGTTTCCTCTGAGCCATGTATTAACCTGAATTCCTGCTTGCATGCATACTTGAGATGGCCACGTGCATGAACTGGGTAACTGCTCAGGCAAAAGGAAAGACTGAGTCATTTGCACATGCAATTACCTTCATTTCATGAACAAAATTTGTAAACAATTTGCCAAACATTGAAATGGTTTTAGCATGTTGTCCTAGGTGATCCAGGTTTGACTGGATTGTGCCTTTAACAGAGGCAGACATTTCTATTCTTTTGCAAGGGGGGCAGGGTATATTTTCTCTTTTGCAGTGTAACTTGTTTCCAGTGGTTGTGCTGTCCTGTACTGACATAACTTTCCCTAGTTGGCCACAGGGCAGATGCAGCAGAGAGGGTGGGAGTACTAGCTCCCTCTCACACTGCTTTGCCACGGTGTTTTAACCTGGCAAGTCCATCCTTTGTATTACTGTGGAGATTTCCAGCAAGGGCACTCATCCAGTAGGAGCTGGACTGACACACATGGCCCAGAGGCAGGGAATGATTTTCACTCCCTGTGACCTGAAACTTTGAATTCTTGTTTTTCAGGAAAAAGACTGTACCCTGGTAACGATATTCAGGAAATATCCATAGGTAGTATAGGCCATGCCGAGGGAGACACTGAAACATAATGGATTATGCACCCCTTGGAGGGACCCAGAGGTTCTCATTATGGTCTGTTGTGTCACTTGGGATCACTGGGGTTTTATGAGCCTAAAGAGAAACTAAGCACACTCAGAAAGCTGCAAACAATTCTCCTAACTTGACTGTTTCAGCAAACACCTTTGAATTACAATCCAACCATGGGTTTTTTCTTTATCTTGAAAACACTCCCGAGCTGCACTGCTCCAGCCATTAACTTGAAACAACCACATTGCAGTATTGTCAGCGGTCTGGCTAACACCCCTCCATATCAGGAAATTCAGACTTATTCAGCATTCCCCTGCTTACCTCATGCTGTTGTGCTAACGGTCTACAAAAAGCATACAATCTTATGTAGCATACCATATGTTTGCAAATACCAAAGCCCAGCAATGTGAATTAAGGATAGGACTCCAGCCTTCATTATGATGTGCCTTGCTTTTATGAGTTCAAGTCAGACCCTTAGCATTATTTTAGCATAGATTTTGTTGTTTAATTATGTAATGAGATTTTCTGCAGTCACCTAACAGATGTTGGTTCAGGGTCAGTGTTTCTCATAAATTAGTTCTGAAAGGATTTGTTACTTCTGGGTCAGCAGATCGGTCCAGAGTGCAAAGAAAAATGGGAAAAACAATAAACACTGAGTTGGAGGGTTTCTTGGGATTCTTTCTTTAGTCACATATCCACATATTTTCGTGATCTTAATGACTAGATTTACTGGAATGTTTGCTTTAACACTAAGGATGACCCAAACCAAAACCCTGCATCCAAACATCCCTGAAGTCTGGGAAAGTTCATAGTTTCGGAAATCTTAACTTTGTGGCTCTGACCTATTCGTTTTTCATCCTAACGGGTCACATTTTCCTAGAACTCAGCGATGGAGATCACCAAAATGTAGGCTCTGCTGGCATCCACAAGCATTCATATTTTCTTGAACCCATGGTCAGGCATTAGCTATCACTGTGCAGGGCATGAAAGGTTTTGAACAGGTGCATGTCTCAAGATTTTAGGATGAGCTTCCTGCATCCGGAGGAAAGATATATCCTACTAGAAAGTGTGTGCTATGTCCTTTCACCCCCACTGTGTTCAGTTCAGAAGTCATCAGTGTATTATGGCCATCAGATACAAAGCTTGGCCTCATAGCTGAAGCTGCTGAGATGCAGGCTTTCAGCGCTGGGGGCTCCTGTTTTACTCTTCAGAGTGCTGACCAAGATGGTGGCTAGTATGTAGGTAGATTCAAAAGGCGCCTCCACCCCCTTTGGAAATTCATCCATAAGCACTTTGGAAGCAAAAGTCTGTGGAAGGCTTCTGAAAAAGAATGTACCTGCTCTGTATCTATATTATAATTAAAAACACCTCATGTTTTATATTCATGTGCATATGTGCCTTAATAGTTGTGATTGCATGAGCCATTCCATGCTTACATGTCTTTTATACTCCTTTATAGTTTACGCAAACAAATTCTTCGGGGGCTGAAATCATACTCTGCCAGCTTTACAGTCGATTTTATTTTGCTGTGAATAGTTCAGAGGAACTGGTCAAAGCATTTTTCATCACGTCACTAGCGCTCATGGGGAATTTTTAATCACTTTAAAATTAATAAATTTGAAATTAATGAATTCTCACAACACACCCTGTT
Source organism: Gavialis gangeticus (assembly GCF_001723915.1). Taxonomy (NCBI): domain Eukaryota; kingdom Metazoa; phylum Chordata; order Crocodylia; family Gavialidae; genus Gavialis; species Gavialis gangeticus. The sequence continues at coordinate 19,880,361 of NW_017729009.1, forward strand.
TTGGATGCAGCGAGACTAAGTTACCTACCGATGGCTACATCAGCTTGAGCAGTAGGATTAAACAATAATCGTGTCCGTTTAGCATACGCTTAAGCTTTTCAACATGCAGAAGTGTTTGCTCAACTTGATTACCTCCGTCTTAGAGCAGCTGGAGGGGCTGGGATTAGATGTGTAGAAAACTGTTGCAAGAGGAGTCCCTGCTATTACTATGAACTGTACTGGTAAGTTCCTTAATGGCTACCATGCAGCAATAATTAAAGAGCCACAAAACTGCTAATAGTCCAGTGAATGGGCTGAAGAAGAATGTGAGGCCAGCTGCTGACTCTAGCAGTACAACAGAATGGACTGTACTGTGGGCCTTCGACTTGCTTCCACACGGCTATCCCTGATCCAGCTTACCATGAGGGGGAACCCTGCTGGTCCTTCATGGGTGACCATGAACACTGGTCCAAATAGCACGCTACATTTAAATAGCACTTTGCAGTCTCAGGCCTGAATCTCTCCTTAATCAGGAATGAAATCAGTGCATTTACACAAGCAGAAAATGGATGCCAGAAAACAACAGGTCTACAGAAGAAGCCACATACCTTATTGAGAAAATCCAAGAGCTAATTTGTCTGGCAGAGCTGCTGTGAGGTGGTTGATCAAGGGAACATACTGGTTCAAATCCCAGGTCTCCCAAAGACATGCTGTGTGTAACCTTTGGCAAGTCACTTTGTCCTTTTGAATGCTTTCCAACTTTCCTTTATTTGCCTTGTCTATTTAAATTTACCTTCTTTGGGGTAGGGATTGCCTCTTACTATGTGCAGTGCATAGTATGATGGGGCTCTGATCTCAGCTGGAGCCTCCAGACATTACCATGGTACAATTGTTAGTAAACAGCTGTTGTTACTACTACTATTTTGGATCCAGTAAGCATCAGAAGTAGGACATGCTGTACACGGAAAGGGACCATAGTCCTCTATCCTTTGCACCAGGTCAGATCTAAGTTCTGAACCAAAACACCTGCTTTCATTATCTAGTATGGGGATGGCCAACTCCTGGTATGAGTTCCATAAGTGGCATGAGTGGCCTTTCTGCATGGTGCATGACAGCTCAGAGACAGGCAGCACAGCACAGCAGCAGATTTGGCAGGAAGCAGAAGGCAGAGCAAGAGATCAGGCAGGGAGCACAGGGCAGGAAGCAGAAAGCAGAGCAGGGGATTGGGCAGAGGAAGGAGATTGCAGCGGCACTCCGGGTGGGTATGGGGCTAATTTGCAGCATACCAAAAAGGTATTGATCCAATGTCAAGTCTTTTTGCAGTCTCAGTACAGTTAAAAAAAAAAGGCACTTAGATGTGCAGATGAATGCTGAACTGCACAGTTTGTAATTGAAAGAGTAATTTTGTTCTGTTTTCCATGTGCTGTGTACATACACGTGCATGCACAAAAACTTAAAACCTATTACGTGTACTATAAGAGGTCAATAAAACAATGAGGTGAATATTAAAATAATTGGGAGAAGCACGGATCATTGACATTTAATTTGTCATTATAACACTTCACTGTCAACATCAATGTGAATTTAGTCGTTTATACATTTCAAAACTGTTTTACAGGCTGGTTGCAAAGCCAGGAAGGCACTCCCTTTAAAAGTGTATTGAATAGCCTAAGTACTAGGATTATTTTTTAGTCAAAGCTCAGACATTGTGAAGCAAATCTTTGATTCTGTAGGCTGCTTACAGATGTTAAAAACCAAACCAAACCAAACGGTCCTTTATTTGAAATTTGGCACACTCCCGTGCCGAGCCCAGTGCATGCCCAGAAGAAGCATCGGGTTCGTTGGACTCAGCTCACCCAACATCTCTATTAATCAGGCGCTTTAGTGGGGCTTTTGTGGCACTTTTATGTCACAGCTGATTGAATAAACTTTAGATAAAAGCACCAAAAAGCCCCATGAATCACCCTATCTATACAGATGCTGCAGAGCTGGCTGAAATAATGCACTGCTTCCTCTGGTAAAGTGCGTTTCTTTTTTTTTTTCAAATGTCTGTAAGCAACCCTAATCAATTCTCCTGGCACAGGACATGACCCACGAAAAGTCTTGAGAGTTGGAATGCCTCCTTTTTTCATGGTTTCCAGAGTCACTCCATGTTGGTCTCACGCTGCTGCCACTGAAATAATGAGAGCGAGGGAGTTAGGCCAAGAATCGGCACTTCTGAAAAATTCCACCCTTCTGCTTTAGATCCTTCACACTGCAGCTTGTTCATCACCGGCGGCAAAGGTCCAGGAACCGTCGTCAAGCAGAGCTTTGCCAAGAGCCATTTAATGGTCAGCAGTGCTGAATGCACTACCCGGTGCTAACATTGTTTTAAGGATAGTCTGATGCTCTAGTTTCATATTCCACGTGTATGAAAATTCTTCAGAAATGAACAGCAGGATGCAGCGATGTGATCAAATGTTTGTGCCCTCTTCAGTTGGGGCAACTTGTGAGTTATTTGTTAGACAAGAGAAGCCAAACAAAAGCCAGTGTGCTAACAGGCTGTTTTTCTGTTTCAGTGGAGCATGACAGAGAGTTCCATCATCAGCGCTGTCACTATCGGGAGTTCAGGTTTGATCTCTCCAGGATCCCGGAGGGGGAAGCTGTGACTGCTGCTGAATTCAGGATATACAAGGATTACATCCGCGAACGCTTTGATAATGAGACATTCCAGATCAGTGTCTACCAGGTACTTCAGGAACACCCAGGCAGGTAAGTGACTGACAAGAACATGCTGACCGTATTGCAGAATTGACTGTGAAAATACGGGGCTAGCTTCTGCCATGGTCTAACACTAACATGTTAGACCAGTGTCAATCCAGAACAGTTTCTCTGCAGTGGATAAAAGTGGTATTGCTGTATCCAAGAACAGAACAAAGCAGAGATAAAGTTTGTTCCAACCTAGAGCTTAAGGAAGAACCTACTTATACCATTTAACAACTTGAGAGAGGGTAGATTATCTTTTGAATACCGACAAATCTTGGTGAGCACAAGCTGGCATCACTCAGTGGTCTCTTAACTGTTTGATTGCTATGTGTGATAACAGCATGGGGATTACAAGACTTCCTGTGCTGACATTAAACACAGAGGGAAAATTCAACAGAAGAGAATTATAGCATGGAACTGCAGAGTGCTACTATTCTTGTCCTGCAAGGACTGTCTGATAGCCTCAGAGCAGTTATACAGATGTGGGACAGAAGCACTGTGTGTGTCTCTGTGTGGGTGGAGGCACAAATAAGACTGTAGACTCCAAGTGTAAGGTTTTCAAAAGAATTGCCCTCTTCTTCCTGCTGCCTATTGATCCCAGAATGGAAAAAACCACATCTGAATGATTCCTCTCTAGCCATATAGCATCTCTTAATTACTGCTTTTTATTATAGGAGGCATGTGAGATGCCTAATGAACACAGACAGATGACACCATGGTCTTCTTATTGACCAATTGTTTTCTATATGCAAAACTACTAGACGAGCTATTAAATCCATTCCAAGCAATTATTAATGTATGTCATGCTCTCAGACATATTCTCCAGGGAACTTGAACAAGAACATATGTTTGATTTTCTCATCTGTTTTTAGTCCCAATTAATCAGCAACCTCAAGACCATTTATCAAAAGCACTTAGTTAGCTGCATTTATGCATCTTTCTCTTAAACAGTAATCCCATTGACAGTGGTAAAACCCTCCCCACACTTAGGTACATTAGAAGTGCTCCATAAATACTGGCCGTAAAGCTTCTCCCCAGAACTGCTTAACATGTAGCAGTGATGTCCCAGCCCTGTTTCAGGTATACAACAGAGCCAAATATAGATCCCCCAAAACTATGAGAAAAAAACCCACAATTGAATTAGGAAGCCTGTTGTTATTTTAATTAAGAGAGGCCATTTCTGAACTTGTGTAAGATTGCAGCAAGGTTAACATTTGAATGTAACATTTGAAAAGCTCTGTCATTTAACTATGCAATCAGTAAGGGACATAAATCAACTTTACCATTCAAAAAATATGTTCTCATGTACATCCTGCTCAAGAAGACCGGATGCATTTCTGAATGGGATGCCTTAGTCTGTCATGAGGGTGGGTAAAATATGACTCGTGGGCCACATCTGGCCCACCAACCGACTGGATCCGACCCTCAGTGCTCCACATGCAACTCAGCCCCATCGCACCACGCTCCCTCCCGCGCCCACTGGCCCGGGCCTTGACCAGTGCACAGCTTCCAGCAGGGCTGTTCCTGGTGCTGTTCTTCTCCCCTCTCCTGCAGCGGGAGCTGCCCAGCTGAAGCTTCCTCCTCTCCCCCAGGACAGGGCAGGAGCAGGAGGAGGAGCCATCGCTGGAGGCGAGGGGAGCAGAGCAGAGCAGCACCCAGCCAGCTGCAGCCGCACTGGGAACAGCCCCGCTGGAAGCTGCGCACACTGGCCAGGGCCCAGGCCAGTGGGGCTGTTTTTCTCCCCTTTCCTCCAGCAGCTCCTCCTCCTGCTCCTGCCCTTGTTATGCCACTCAGAGCAGGGGGGAGTGTCAGTCAGGTGGCTCTTGCCCCAGTGCTCAGTGCTCAGGGCTCTGGCTCCAACTCCCAGCCACCTTCCACCTGCTCTGCCTGCCCAGCATGATGAACAGCCACCTGCAGGTGAGCAGAGAGGGTGGAAGGTGGCTGGGAGCTGGAGCCCTGTGTGCTGGAGCAAGAGGCACCTGGCTGAAGCTGCCCTCTGCTCGCAAGACTCCTGCTGCACTGCTCCAGGTGGGCAGGGGGGAAGCTTCAGCCAGGCAGCTCCTGCTGGAGGCAAGAGGAGCAGAACAGCACCCAGCCAGCTGCAACCCTGCCAGAAGGTGCGCGCTGGCTAGGGTCAGGGTCGGGGCCGTGCCAGCAGGCATGGGTGGGAGCGTGGTGCAGGTTGCCCTGGGCAGGGCTCAGCCCCATGTAAAGCAGTGTAGGGGCCAGGTGAGATCTGCTGCACGTGCCCCCCCTGCCTTCCCCTTCCTCCCCTCACCCTTAGCTGGCTCCCAGGACCTAGTGCCAAGGCAGCCCCCGTGTGGGCTGTGCACAATGGCACTGTCCCATTTTGACTTGTATTTCGACAGAACAGCTTTTCGTTTCGAATTTCGTTTCGATTTGAAACCGGTGTTCCGTTTCATTTTGTCAAAACAGTGATGCTGTTTCAACGCTGTTTCAAGTTTCACCCATAGGCCGCAATGGGGAAGCTCAAAACAGCCTCTCTCATCCGGCAGGCAGATCAGAGGCCGCAACCCCGGGAGGGCTGTGTGGGCTGTGCCAGAGCTCCTGGGGTTGCGGATCCCCGACCTGCCTGACAGATGAGGGAGGGAAGCTGGGTGCTGCTGCCGGTCCCAGGCATCAGCACCCAGCTTCTCTCATCCGGCCGGCAGATCAGGGGCTGCAACCCTGGGAGGGCTGCAGGGGCTGTGCGATTCGGCTCAGTTCCTTTCCCCAGGCTGATCGAGCTGGGGAAGGGAACTGATCCCCATCGCTCAGTTCCGCTCCCCAGCACTGCAATCCATCCGGCTAGGTATGGGAACTGGGCTCAGTTCCCTTCCCCAGCCCGATCCTAGCACTGGGGAGGGGAACTCAGCTCAGCTGGGCTCAGTTCCCTTCCCCAACCCGACCCTAGCACTGGGCAGGGGAACTCAGCTCAGCTGGGCTCAGTTTCCTTCCCCAGCCCGATCCTAGCACTGGGGAGGGGAACTCAGCTGGGCTGCTTCGAAAAGTTGAAAAGTTTCGGAACTTTCAAAATGGTTCGACTGCCCTAATTTTGTTTCAAGGCTGTTTCGAAGCCCCTTGTTTCATTTTGATTTTGCTGTTTCAAGATCAAAATGTGTCAGAATAGTGTTGAAACGAAACAGCCAGCGAAATTTTGCGCAGTCCTAATGTGCA
>NW_017729009.1:19891261-19923462 GCF_001723915.1 Gavialis gangeticus
AATTGTATAGGAAAAACATACAGTCTGCAGTATGACTGGTTATTGCTATTGCTATTAAGTCCTTGACTTTGATGAGCATCACACTCACTCTAAAGAATAAAAATGTACTCTTCAATAATCTACCTTATATAGAACCAGTTACACAAGGGGATTCTCTTGTGTGCTGTTGTGCACATGTCCTCCTATATCCCCTCCACAGGGCAGGGCATGCAGGGAGTGGACTGCAGCCCGGCTCCAGCCCCAACCCGGGTCCATGACCTGGCCCCATGATCCCAGCTTCACACACCCATCCTACTCCTGAACACTGCTCCCCACCTGTCCAAAGCCCCATAGGGAGTTTTGGTGAGTTGTTGGTGGGGGGATGCTAACTCAGCCTGTGACAGTTCATCAAAACTCTCTTGGTGGCCCTCAGGCCCAAATTATTGCCCACCCCTTGTCTAATACATGTTATGTTTTTTGTCACATAAACTATTGGGCTCAGTACGGATGTGACTGGGTGACATTTACTGGTCCGTGATATACAGAAAGTTCCACTCTTTAATTCTGTGAATTCTGGCAAAATTTGCTTTACAAAAGTATATAAAATGTCCTTCAATCTCAAAATATCAGGTACTGTCCTGAGCAAACAAGGACATTCATGAACAGAAATGTTTCAAATTTCATAAATGCTGTGAAAGCAATTGATCCTTTGCCTGATATAACATGCCTCAGAGCTTCCTTGGGCATAATTTAATGTCTAGTGATTCATGTCCAACTCCCATTTGGTCTTCATGGTTCACTCGCCTAAGAGCTTGGGAAGGAGATTTACAAATGCAAGAAGCTGGATCAAGTGACATACTGAGCAGCCTGACCTTGAGTCCCTATTTCTGGTTGTACAAACAATGCTAGTGGAAACTAAAGGTTAACACCGGGGTACTTCTCACTGCACAAGCATAGCCCTCTCTTCTTGTGAGCATCAAAGGAAAACACAGTAACTCCTTTCATCTCTGAGTGCTGCAGAGCATGCACTGGTGTGATGCACAAGGGTGACAAGGAGGTGTTGAATGTAGTTTATTTTAGGTACCGAGATGGGAAATGTTTCAAAATACAGCCGCCACTCCACGTAAACTGGAAATCAATACTCCACAGGCAGATCAGGCTTAAGATGAGGAGATCTGTCTATTGACTAGAAATTGGTGAGTCATAGAGAATTCCCCCTTCAAGCTCTGGTTTGAAAAGCTCTTGGGTTATTATAATTTGATTTTATTCCAGCGGGATGAGTCTAAACATTTGAACTTGTTTGCCTTTAAACTGATGCCACGAAGAGCAACTCCTTGCCAAGTAAATATCTATTCCCCAAAGACCTCCTTCCCGGGTAGAATTTAAGGGATAAGAGTCAGGTTTTTCAAAACACCTAAGCTGATATGATTTAGGTGCCTAATTCCCCTTGGTATTGAGTTAAGAGTCTAAGCTGTCCAGGGGTTCATGCAAAATCCCCTTAGGCCCTACCTGCCTCATCAGCACCTAAAGACCTTTGCAAATCTGGCTGCAAATCCTAATCCCAGAGAATCATCACTTGTCTCATTAAAACAAGGAGGTGCACAGTGCATGAAATCCGGCCTTACTGAAATCAGTGGGAGTGTTGTTTTTGGTAGGAATGTGGTTGGGATTCCTCCCTGTCGGACCATCCTGTGGTAATTAAAGTTTAGTTGCTACATGTTTGCCTTGCAGCTGTTGCTTGTTCCATTAGCTTCATTGGCAGGGATGAACACAAGCATATTTGCCCATAGACTTGCATGAGAAATAAGTGCTTGAACCATGAGTTGCAGCTGGAACATTTTAGCTTATGCTTTATATACATAGCAGTGTGTTCCTGTACAACAGTTTCTCCCTATTCCGCAGTGCCTGTTTCTGCCACTGTCCTTGGATGTATATGTGTAATTACAGTGGCAAGCAAAGCCTGTGACTCCCCCCTTCCCCACACCTCGCATCCCCAAAAGCTAAGCAGGCTTTAAAAAAAACAAACAATCAATGTGATTTGTTATTACAAAAGAAATCAGGCTGCTAGATGGCACCACACCTTGGAAACTGCAAAACTGGTTCTGCCTGGGGGCTCCAGGTCTCTAGCAAGTGCTCCCCAAATTCTCGATCATGTGTTTTAAAGTACCTGCTGTGGCTTTGATCATGTCAAACAGCTACAATCATGTAAAAAGACATTGCTTGTGACCTCTGCACACAGAGATTGGATCACTGTGCCCACTCCTGCATGCAGACGGGAGTGCTAGCAAACAGTGCTGATGCACTTAGAGGGTCCCTGGGACAAAGCGGTTAAGTTTGGTTCACTACTCATGACCACTCACATTAGCAGCAGCAGCCTGGAAACCCATGAAACATCTTGATGTCACTTAGCAAAGCAAAGCTCATCACAGGCACTTAACTAGCTGCAGGAGGCATTTTTTGCATACCACAGCGGGTTCCAACTCAGCCAAAGGATGCACAAATGAACAGCAACCCACACACTCGATTTCTCATGGCAACTTCTGCATTTAACATTGGCTTTGAATATCTTCATTCCCTGAGCTCTGCTCCTACTGGAGGCTGGGGCAGGGGGAATAAATTGCACGTCTCCACAGAAAGCTAACAGCTGCCAAGTTTTCAGTTGACTTTTTGGTACCCAGATTTTGTGCAGTATCCTCATCACTCTAAAACAATGAATGTCAAAGGGACTAAGATTAACAGGGGCAGACCGTTAGCATATAAGTGTGTTGAAATCTTAAACCTGTTTCTAAGGCTCTAAGACATGTGGCCAGCTTAGTGAAATGCGAGAACTTCATGTCCAGTGTTTTGTGTAGTTTTGGACTTGCTGGTTCAGGCTGAAAACAAGTAGTGCCAACAGTGTCACTAGGGGACGTTCCTCATGTGATTTGCTACCCAAGTCTTTAGAACGAGGCAGGACAAATAAGCATTCGTAGGTTGATGACATCTGTAGGACAAGAGCATGGGAATATGGAGCACATGAGTGCAAGAGGAAAGACTAACTTTCTAGTCCTGGTTCTGTGAATCTGTAAGACATTTAAATTACCTGCACCTCAGTTTTTCTAACAATTCATTTTATGGGGGACAAGGAAGGTTTGGTCTATATTTGTGAAACAATTTGAGTTCCTTAGGTGGCAGGACCTATTGAAATACAAAACTTTTTAATTTACTGTTTGTATTTCCATTTCCTTCTCAATGGCTGATGCTTCTGTGCCTGAGAGGGGCTATTCCTTGGAGCTTCCCGTTAGATAGGAATTGAGAGCTGCAGTGTTATAGCTGTCAGACAGCACTAGTGCCCTTCACACCAGCTATTGGTTGCTCTCAAACATTTTTGGGCGGTTTGCACTCTTGCTTTCTTTCCTTCGTCATGGGTCTGCTTCTGACAGAAGATGGTCAGGTAAATCAGCAGGGCCTCTTGCTTACCAGCAAGACAGAATTTCAGCCTGTTATGGCTGAAATCGGTTGTGGCCTTACAATGGAGTGAAAACTGCCAAGAGTCCCTGCTTCTTTCCTGCTCCCCCTTCCTCTTGTCCATTCAAGACTTGCTTTATTAGTGTTCATTAACACATACTGACCTGGAACCTGAAAACAATAAGGTTAAAGAGTGGGATGGGAGATGATGAACAAAGGAACCAGAGGCAATGGAAGAGGCAGTTTTTAGCATAATTTTGGGCCGTCCCTCTATTTTAGAGCATTTTACCCTGTAATTATTATAGTTCATATGCAGTAGTCTTCATTGTTGCTACTGCAGATTTGACAACTCATGCACTTTCAACGTCTCTTTTTAGCACGACCAGAACGCAGCCTAATGATACAAACCCCAGAAGGCTACAGGACTTACTATTAACTTAAGTCTCGTGATTCTTACTCCCATCTCTTGGTCTTTAAATTATTTGTGCTGGCAATATCAGTCCCATGTATTTTTTAAGAGAGTTGCCATTTTTGGCCAAGGGGCTAATTCCTCAGCTCTGTTTGGTGCCTTTGAAAATCTCCCCCTTCTCCCCTATTAGTTTGCTGGTGTGTGGGGACCTGAGACCTAGTTCTGGCTGCAATACTTGGGTGCATTTAGAAGGGAAACAGAAGCCAACATTGTATTTGGGGAAACGTATTTAACATACTGGCTGAAGGATTTGTAATTAATAACTATTTCTATCTTGCTTATAACCCTTATCCTTGTTCTACTCTTATCCTCCTACCCCATTTTCTCTCTTTTCTTTAGGATTGCCAGGCATGGCATATTTTTCCCACCAGGCTGTCGCGTCTAATGGCACCTTCTGTGTCCTCTTCCCTATATTTTGCCACCTTTCATTTTTCCCCATTTGTCTCTCAAACATCACCTATCTCTGTCCTCTACGTTTCTTATCTACATGGCTCGTTCCTTCTCTGTGTCCATCAAGCATATGTATAATGCATACCCAGCTACATTCTCAGGCACTGACAAGCCCACTGTCAGCCATTTTATTACCCCTATCAACACTTCGAGGTAATGCTAAATCTAGCCTTCCAGGTCCTTACTTTCTATTTGCCCCTTACTAATTCTTCTTCTGGCTGCGTAAGTCAGAAAGAAGACGCAACTGGACCCTGTCATCCAGAAAATCACAGACCTACTAAGGAAACCCCCTACACCATAAAATAACTACGTTGGCTAAAGCCAAACTTCTGGATGCCTCAGGTTTTTGGTGCCCAACCTCAGAGAAAGAGAAAGGGGCAAATTGTTGAGTTTCCACTCTCTTAAATGGAGGCTTCTCTAAAGATGACTCACATTAGACCCCTCAGCACAGTAGCACCTGAAGTTGTCAGCCTCTTGTGAAAGTTAGCTGGCAGGCTCCAAGTTTTTTAGGTGCTGGGGATTGCGACTCCTCTTGACTACAGCTGGAGCAGTGGGTGTTCAACTCGCAGAAAATCTAGGCCTTAACTCTTCAATCTTTCTGTAAGGTGGAGGTCAGTCGTGTTCCTTACTGCCACGACATAGTATAAGGTGATGTTCAGGAGGCTTTGTGCTGTAGCCTCCTGAGAATGAAGGGAACTATGGTACTGCAGAGCAACTCAAGAGATAGCCCGCTTTCCTGACTGTAGAAGCCCAGTTCAGTGTTGCAAGAGTGCTCTTGATTGTTATATACGTGCAAGGTTCCCTCCATGCAGCTCGTAATTCCAACCCTGTGGCTTTCAGAAGAATAGACTGAACTGGGACTAATTCCTGTGTTAACTCTTTGTTTTGCAGTACATACAGAAACACCCCCAAGCCTCATAAATGTTTACAAAGGAGCTGGTCTCAGCATACAACAGTTCATCTTTGCTGTGCTGCTTCCTACTATTACCATAGCTCCATCTATTGTGACTGTATGTAGAGGGACTCTGCCTTCTGCTAGCTCCTTTTTTATATTCTTTTGCGCATTTTACTGAAACGGCATTTGTTCTTTTAAAGAGAACATGGGGTGCTTTTAATTAGAACAAGCTCCGTGATCTGAAGACTCTGTTCTGCTTGCAACACCATTCAGGTTTGCGTTCCAGCCTTGGTCACTGGTTGGGGGCCAGAGTGGGAAGCGCTAATCCGTTGTTACTGTGAACCTCTCCAGAGAAGATTTGACACAAGCTCTTTTTGGGTCTTAAACGTTCCAAATATGTGTGTGGGAAGGATGATTCCCTTCACTGTGTCCCTTTGATCTCCCTGGCTGAGGATTTCCCCTCTAGGCCTATTGTTTGCACATTGCTGTAACTACAGGAAAACAAACATATTATGCAGTTTCCCAGGCTGACTCACCCCTGCACTTGATGCATCATGTTGTCTGGTTAACCTGATTGCATCATGTCAGCATGGGAAGCTTAAAGGCTGGTTTTTCTGAGTAATAATATTGCAGCACAGCAGTAACAACTTATTCTGTATTGTTATTGCTGTTATCCTCAACCTGCAAAAAGAATCCGGCAAGCTGGGGCTGCAGTAACTAGACCGCCAGCTGGAGGCAGGGGGCATAGTTAAATCCTGCAGCATGTTCACATAAAAGCCTTTCAGCCCTGGAAACTTAGAATCAAATAATGGCAGGGGTCACAAGTAAGTGTGAGAGCAGGGTTTTCTCATCCTCCACTCCCAAGGGATGCATTTGTGTGACGGTCTTATAATGTTCAGCCCCAGACTACCTCATAGTTCTGTAACTGGTTTAAGCATGGCACAATCTCAATACATCGGTGCTTTTCAGCTTTTCTAGACTCCAGACCAGGGATTGGCAATGTTTTTGGCAAGCTTGCCAAAAACACATTGGGGGAGCCATGAGGGGCCCACTCCTTGTTGTGGCAGCCCAGCCTTGGCCCCTTCCCTGAGGCACATGTGCGAAGCAAAATGCCATGCTCTGGCACATGTGTTACGAGTTGCCTACCTCTGCTCCAGACCTTCCTTGGAAAATGCCAGTTCTTAGCTTCGTTTCTTGACTACAGAAAGATAATAGAGCAATTCTTCTTTTGCAAAGAATTCAACAAGTCTGCAACAGATCAGAATGTGTTCGACACTGAGGACTCTTTTGAAATTTCTGGATTTAGCTTGTGACTCGTGTAGGTGTTTGCATGGCTCCTGGTTGAACCCTTAAAGGATCTTGCAGCACCCTAGTTGAGAATCACTGCCATACACACAGGTAAGAAGCAGCAAGACAACACAGTCCCTCAATCAGTTTGGTTTTGGTGGATGGACGGATACCAAAGCACGCCTTCTTCCATTAACCAAATCTTTGTGGAAAATAACAAAGGCTATTTATGTGTGTCACCCAATTCCCTATACTTGCCTTTAAAACACAAGTGCCAAGTTATGGGACACATCTTAATGTCCCCTTATTCCCACAAAAAATCACATTTCCACCGATAGCAAGACTCTATCTTCACAAGGAACTTCCTTCTGCTGGCAGCAGATAAGGAAACATGCTAATCTCCCTCACACTATAACGTGAAATATTCATTACACCCTATATTCAGTATTTACACAACTGGCAGTTAAATGTTCTGTGCATGTGTGGGGGAAATATGAAATCCAGCTTCCATATGCATTTGGTGATGTAGTCCCTTGTGCTGCAGCAACTGAAGTCAAATACTGAATTTTGCCACCAAACAACATGAGTTACAACAACCATCAACCCTGCTGCTAATCACACCAGTGACCGGTTGATGAAAGCCATTACTGCTGTATTCCTAGACCCATCCAGTTTACAAAGACAATAGGATGATAGGAATGAATCAAATTAGGTTCAATGCTACGCTCTGTCTGACCTGGTGCTGTCTGGGGCTTACCTCTCTCACCCCCAGAGTAAGGTTTATAACAGGTTGTGAGGCCCTCAGATCCTATTTTAATGGGGCTGCTTAAATCCTCTCATTCAGGTTTTTGAGTCAAACAGGATTCCATGCAAATAAGGGTTCAAAGTGAATTAAAGAAGTTAATGGTTTGTTCTGGCATGGCAATAAAACACTGGTTAATAAAGCCCTCTGAGTTTATGGGACACAATGAAAAAGAAATTATGCGAAAAGCTACAGCCACACTTGAACAAGTTGTCGCATCTGCACACTAAAACATGAAAGAATCATCTTTTATAGGGCATGTCCAAACCCCATCTGTGTGTCTCCATCCTTTTCATAAAGATTTTTCTTTTGGAGATAGCTGCACAATTAACCAATCTGTTTATTTTTATTCAAGCTTCTGAAGGAAGAGATCATTTCCTGTATGGAACTGTAGTGATCTTTATATTTGACCAAGATTATCAACTGTAATTTAGGGATGTTTTATTGAATGATTTCGGCCGTTTCACCTGTTCCCATGACACACCTTCAAATTCTAATCCGTTTCAATTTATGGTTCTCAGTTTTAGCTTGCAAGGTAGCTGAGTGTGCCACTTTCAGCTTTCTATACAAGGGATTGAAAGGAGGTTGCCTTGTGTAGCGATGCTTTCTTGTGATCCATCAGAGTTTATTGTGCTAGTCTCTAAACACAAGAGCAGATTTTTATATCCCAAACATGCACAACTCTGCTCCAATTTGCTTTCTCTATTGGTAGTATCGTGCAAAGAAAGCATGTAATCCTGTGTGGAAAAATAAGAATTTGGTGCATTATATGCCTAATTAACAAGTTTGCACATGCAAATATGATAATTGTATATACATTTGCCTGGCAATTTCTTTCTTTCTTTTTAGTTTGCATCAGCAACTGTTGGAGTATCCCTGAATGTGGAGTAATGTGTGTGCCTGAAGTCACAATAATGCTGCTTCAGTGCATCCTTCTCTCTGCCCACAGAAAAGCATACGATACCAGTCTACCTTTGGCTTAACTTGTGCATTCTGATAAGAAAACCTATAAATGTTGCTGGAGCCTTGTCTCTGCTTAATCTGCATAGTCACAGAGCAACTTTTTCATAAACAGACTTTGAAACCCAGGGGGGCCCTACCATCCTTTACCTCCCTTGTGCAAGATGAAGTTTCTTTTCTACCTGGGAGAACTTTTACAATATTTGAATTTTCCTCTGCCTGACGAAGGGTGTTTGGACATGAAATTTTTCTGCTACTATTTAGTTGGTCTAATAAAAGATACTGCCTCTAGCCTGATAGTTTTGTCTGTCTTTGTCTAACCTGAGTATATGAATAACTATTTACCTGTAGGGGTTGGCCAGCCATTTAAAAATGTTAGTAATCAAGAGCTATGTATATTTTTTTCCAGGGATTCAGATCTGTTCCTGCTTGACTCTCGAACAATCTGGGCTGCAGAAGAAGGCTGGCTGGTGTTTGATATCACAGCAACCAGTAATCACTGGGTGGTAAACCCACAACACAACCTTGGCCTGCAGCTATCGGTTGAGAGTATAGATGGTAAGTTTCAGTCATGACATTGACACGCAGAACCGTGGGGATGAATCTGAATGCTGCAGGTTGTGTTCCATTGAGTGGGATGTCTCAAGAATGCTTGCCTTGAATTTTCGTAAGATGCAAATATTGGAATAACAGTGCAAAGTTATTACAATAAAAAGACAATGTTGTCAGTCCATATTTAAAATATGAAAACCACAACTGATTTCAAAACAATTGTGTATTTACATTGTGGTCTATTATTATTATAATCATCATCATCATTGAAGGCCCTACAGTCCATTCACAGCATCTGATGAAGTAAGTCTGGTGCTTACAAAAGCTTATGCAATCCATCTCGGATTTAGTTTATAAAGTGCAAATCTACCCTGACTTCTACCCAGCTTCAGACTAACACAGCTAACTACCTCTCTATGGTCTATTAAAACAGTTAAGTATGTATGTAACTTTAAGTATCTGTGCAAGGAATGAGATGCTTAAAGGTAGGTATTTGCTTAAATGCTTTACTGGCTAGGTATTTTGTGTACACATTTACCAGGAATCTGCCAATCAAATAGCCATGATTATTACACCTGTAAACAATCCATTAATTTTGCACAGTCACAGACTAGATGAGAGCTAGCATAGTGGGCTGGTTATTTCACACCTGTCTATCAAGGGGGCCTGACCCTGTTCTCTGAAGCATCTGGTACTAGCTGCTAGCAGACACAGGATACTGGTCTAGACCAGGGGCGGGCAATTATTTTGGGCAGAGGGCCGCTTACTGAGTTTTGGCAAGCTATCAAGGGCTGCATGACAGGCAGCCCAGGGCAGATAAATATTAATTTGCTAAATTTTTGAGGGGCCCCATGGGCTGGATAGAATGGCCTGACAGGCCACATCCAGCCCTTGGGCCACGTTTTGCCCACCCCTGGTCTTGACTGATTTCAAGATTCTTCCAGTAAGGAACATATTTGCATTCATTGTTCATGGAGTGTAATCGACTGTCACATCATTTTCAGTCATGTTTCAGAGTCTGGTTGAACTCCAAAGACTTTTCTCTTTCTGAAGAGGGAGAATTAATCCAATGAGTCCTTTAAAATTTTTAAATTGCTTAAATTGCCAATAATAATGCCTGTGGTACTACAAAATGCATGTCACATATCTTGGGAAAGGATGGTTCTTTTTTACTCGGTCTTCCAATTATGTTGCTAGGATTTAGTGCTCAACAGTTGCAGTCTAGAAATATTTTCCATACTCTGGGCACATCTACACGAGACACTCCCTGTGCAGTAACCTGATACTACTGCACAGCAGCATCTTGTGTAGACATGCCCTCTGAGTACATTCTATGTAGACTAAAATCAGGGCTGTAGGAAGCAAAGAAACCTTGATAGAAGGAGGGCACATCTACACATGTGCATTTATTGTGCAGTAACCAAAATTACTGCACAGTAGGGGCATGCATCTACACATTCATACCTGTACTGTGCAGTAAATATGGCGATTTACTCCGACTTGAGTGTAAATTTGATACCTGCATCATGTAGGTATAAAATTTACGACCGATTAGTTACTGTGCAGGAACACACATGTAGACACCTTATTGTGCAGTAACACTGTGTGTGTAGACAAACTTGGGACTAACTTGAGTACCAAGTTAGTCCACACACAATGTTAATGCTCTTTAATGCGTGCATGTGTAGACGCAAGCCTATTCCTGCTTACTGCACAGTAACTTACTGCGCAGTAAATTTAAGCTGGCATAAATGCACATGTAGGCACACCTGAAGTGTATGAAAGAGAACTAGGAGCTAAACCAGTTGTAACTTCATAGAGAATAAGTCTGAATATTGTATAAGCCATTTAAATTTATATATACAAACATGAGAAATTTTCATTGCATTTTACAAAAAGAGGTGCTCTGTTCTTAGGTCTGTGAAATAAACAGCAGACAGGATCACAGCAATTTCAGTAAAGAAAGAAATTATGTCCTTCAGAGGAAAACGTGCACCTTCAAAATGAATGTAAATGTGCAATACTGTGTAGATAGGGAAGTTTCTCCTTCATTTTTAGTTCATTAATAGGCTATAGAGCTGATTTTCACTATTGATTGTGAACGCGGAAACACCCCAGACCATATGCATACACATTGGTGTGTGCACATACCATGATTTGAGTGTACAAAAGGGTGTGTGAACTCTGGATATTTTACCCTGGAGTATAAGTAGACTTAATAGACTTTGGATTCCAGACCTAGATTTTCAGAATCCCCCACAGAATAGAACGTTAAAACTGTGAAGAGTGTTTGGGTCATTTCTCAGACAAAGTAAATTGGTAGACAATCAAAACCAGACCCTTATCAATCTACGAACAAGCCTGTCTCCTCAGGGAAGGCACAGGGGACAGCTAGTTGCATAACTCCAATCAACTTTCAGTGGGAGTTACGGCCCTAATTTCCAAGTGTGTCTTTGAAAATCTCCCTCCGAGTTCATAAACACATGATAATCAGGCAAACAAAAAAGACTATGTTAGAAAATAATACCCTGCTTTATCAAAACACATTGATGAAATACTAGTGACGTATTTCTTCAAAGCTCTGGGGCCAGCTTCATCCTCGAGAATGGAACCCCCTGGACACTAGACCTTGCATTCTAAAATTAAATCCATGAGGAAATCTTTGCAGTATTGCTTTTCCCAGTTTTGGGTTTGTGTTCCCTTCCATGGTGAGCCGCAAGGGCAAGCCTTTCTCCGATCCCTACATTTCGTCTGGGTTCAGATCGACTGCATGTTAATTACAGAGCTAGGGAGTTACACCTGGATTTTATGTCAGATTGTTGCACGTCTGCAAACACTGCAGGATTTTGACGCAAAACTAGACGCTTGTGAACAAAGCTAAACCATGCAGCAGACACAGCCTGAGTTTAAAGTGAATATTGAAAAAGGAAATCTAGTCAGTAGTGCCTGGTTTGGGAATGCGTAGTGATCGTTTTGCACGGTTCTCTCCATGCATGTAAGTAAGATAGTAAAAAGATGGAGTTATAATACACACTGTCCAGCTACAAAATAGATGAGTTCACTTAACTGCTCTTTATAAGCGTGCCAGCTTGGTTTCTCCATGAGAGGAACTAGGGGGGAATTAGAGGTTACTTGTTTACTCTTAGAAAGTCAAAATAAGCTCAAGCAACAAGCAAGGGAAACACTAAAGTGATTCATTAGCCTCAGGCATGCTGTCAACCTAAACTCAGTCCCTGACAATACATAGGGACAACAGCCATCTCTTTAAGTTTACTTTGCCTATTACTTATTGCTTCATATCCTGTTTTGCTCAGCACAGAAAAGGGCAAACTTCTTAAAGATAAATAGGCTGCACTCTCCAATGTGGAAGCATGGCTCTATTTCATTTGAGACAAGTACATAATTGGTTAATTAGGACTAGACAAATGCCCTTAAACTTAACCACATTCTTCCTTGATATTTGGTCCCTGGGTGTATGAAGAAGTTGAAATAAATGCCTGGAATCAAGTGGGGCTTTTTCACACAGTTTCATTAATGAGGAACATACTGCCTCTCTGGTGTTAGTCTCACACAGGATATTTTAATGTCTTTTTTAATAGGGCATAAAAGTTAAACAAATGTGCATTCTTAAAATTTATATATTTTGCCACCGCATGGCCCTGGTGACTTTCCGGTTTTTTTAAGTTCCCTTCTCCATTAATTTGTTCGCGGGTCAAATTCTGCATTCTGATATACTCATGCATGCCCACTGTGTCACCCAAGCAGAGCTGGATCCATATTGTTAAGATACTTGAGAGCAAGGTGGTACAGGTAAAATGATTTACCCCCTTAAAACCATGGTAATAATTTAAAGGAAGTGATAGTGGAAAACAGAAAGGTTTGCTTGTAGGGACTCAATGGGATACTGCATGAATCCCAGCTTGGATCGGTTTAAACTCGTTCTCGGACAGGAAATAAAGCCTTGAGCCAGTAAAACACATGGTAGCTGTTAAGCCTGTGAGAAGTTTCATAGACTTCAATGAGACTAAGTCTGTACTTGGAGCTCTGCGCACACTTGAGTGCTTTGTGGCGTCTTCAACCTGGAAATTTTTAAGAGCAGGCACTTGACGAGGATGGTTTAACTGGGGATGATCCTGCCTTGAGCAGGGGGGCTGGACACTAAAGCAGCATTTCTCAACCAGAGGGTCGCGGCCTAAAAGTAGATCACAAGAATTCATGAAAGGGTCGAGAACAAATTTAAAAAAATGGATCAACAAACTTTAAAATGGATTCTTGTTTAAAGAAGCAAAACGTGGGAAACAGTGGCTTTTCCCTTGCAGGCTGGCACAGTTCCCTCTGCCCCACATACCCACCCCCTGCCCCACACACTGAGGGGCTGGGGGTGGGGGGCACTGGGTCAGGACTGGCCATCAATGCTTACAAATGAGTCCTTGTACAAAAAAGGTTGAGAACCACTGCACTAGAGGACCTTCTGTGGGCCCTTTCAGCTCTACTTGCCTATAATCCTATAAAGTATCCTTAAACACCATTCCTTTCTGTCTCAGTGACTTTGAGCCTGGGTGCCGACAGAAACTGGAGTGGTCTCTGGAAGGGGTCATCCACACCTGAGTCAAAACCAATTGGCAAGGCCCTGGTTTGTAGGGTCATTGCCATTAGTCCTGCCTCATCTCTTTGTAAATAGTGGGCTTCAGCGTCCAGCTATATCAGTCAGGTAGCTTTTACTGAAACAAAAATGTATTTAAAATGCCTGCGTAATAAAGGAACAATGAATAACCAACGTATGTATAACCAGGTTATCCAATTCAGTAGGACAAATGTAGCAATAAACAAAATGTCTCTACAGATCTGAACTATTTGCTATTTTCAAGTGCAATCTTTTTGGAACTATGTCAACATTTAATACAAGGCATTTTTATTTTAAGTTAATAACCTTCCAGTGGGAATTTAGTGCCCCTATGGGCTGAGCTTTATGGCTCCTTTTATAGGATCACTTCAAATTATAGGTTGGTGAACTTCAAGAAACCCCTCTAAAGAATTCAGGCAAAAGCTAAGGCTAACGCTGATTTAGAGTAAAATAATTAAATGTAGGAACATTTTATTTCCCTTTTACATGCAGATATAAAGTGAAATTAGCTGTACTGAGCTGTTCCTGTTAGAAGTGGCTTTGCCTATTAATTTTAGGTCCAGTCCTTCAGTTGATCCATGCAAATAGATATCAGCTAGGAATGTTGTGTATGAAGTAGTATTGGCCAGTTCTGTCTCATATTATCATCACTCCTGTCACTGGAAATGGAAAGCTTTTGTTAGGCTATTGGACTGATTTTCTGTCTGTTTTGTTAAGGACAAAGCATCAATCCCAAGTTGGCTGGTCTTATTGGAAGACATGGCCCACAAAATAAGCAGCCTTTTACAGTAGCGTTCTTCAAAGCCACAGAGGTTCATCTCCGCAGCATTCGTTCCACTGGAGGCAAACAAAGGAGCCAGAATCGATCAAAAGCACCAAAGAACCAGGAAGCTTTTCGGGTGTCTAACGTTGCAGGTACAGGAAGATTTTGTTCTTGGGTACCGAATATCCACATAATATATGGTAGAGACCAGAACGAGACAACTTCTGTTTGCTCGAGCAATTTGTTCCCTGCTTTCCTTATGTGCTTGAGTATGTTCAGCATCTTCTCAATGTCCATGGCAGGCCCAAACAGTAGGGGTGTGTGAAATGGGCTGTATTCGATTCAGATTTGGATTCGGCCCAAATTGGGAACAGTGATTCAATTCGTTGATTCAGATCACCGTCCCCACTTTGATTTGGCTGAATCAGAATCCGAAGATTCGATGCTGATTCGGAGAATCAGCGATTCAGACACAGACACAGCTTTAAATGTTTTTTCTATATACGTCAAGGTACCAGTGCGGCTCATGGATACTGCGATGCTGGGGCGGATGGAGCATCCCACAGGAGTGCGGGGAGGGGTCCCCACCGTGTGCTTGGCAGCAAACCTGGAAGTGGACCAGAAATACTTCCGATCCACTTCTGGGTCTACCGGGGAGCATGCAGGGAGCTTGGGAGCATGCGAGAGCTTGGTGATCAGCCACGGGGGAGCCCAGGTGCCCCTTGCAGACCCAGGAGGCACCGTTTGCCAAGCCAAGTGCACTGTGGACCCCCCTCCGCTCCTGTGGGATGCTCCATGAGCCCCGGCATCACAGCATTCATAAGCTGCCTGCTACCTAGAGGTATGTAGAAAAGACATTTAAAGCTGTCTGTATCCAAATCTCTCCAAACTGATTTGGAGAGATTAAAGGGTGTCCTGATTTGATTCGGATTCAGAGATTTGGCCACCGAATTGGGCTGAATATCCGCCGAATTGAATCGGGGACTGAAGCTTCGCACAGCCCTACCAAAGAGTATTTGTGGCTGGGAATTAGAAAATACTGTTTGAGTGAAACTGAAGTTCCTTACAAGATAGGGTCAGTTTTGACAATTTCCTTTAGCTCAAAAGCAATTTAAACAATGACTATATTGTCCACACACACATGCATACACACAGAAAAAGAAATCCAGTTTTCTGACTTCAAACAACTTTTGGGAATTTGAACTCTAATTATATGAAGTAAAAGTTAAAATGATCAAAATTGAGAAAACAGTTCAATTAGCTTGAAAACAGATTTGTTGAGTTGTGAGCTCTGAGATGTATTTCTTGTTCTGAATTGGATGGAAAAATATTTGGAAGTCTGCAACATTTTCACAGGATGGGAAATATGTTTCCCACCTGGCTTTACCGCAACTGTTCACTCGCACGACCAAAACTATCGTTTGGGAGTCTCAGCTTTGTAAGGGGGAGAGAATTTTAAGAAAGATATTTAAAATAAAAATCTGATCAAGGTTTAGGTGCCTCAGAACACTGAGACGGCTTCTGAGCTCTGCTAACGAACAGCTAGCTTGCTTGCAATGGAGAGCTAACTCTGAGTACGGATGTGTAAGAGATTGCATGAGGCAGGGCCAACATGCTCTGTAGGTTTTTAGCACTTCTGCTAGCTTTGCTTTCCTCCAGTGCACGCAGCCTTGCTTCTAGCCTGAGATGTCTTGCTTCTAGCCCTTCACTAATCATTCCAAAATCCTGTCATCTGTTTCCTAGATAGGGACAATGTTCCTTCTTTCTGAATATTTTGGGCTCCTTGGGCATTTTTACATGTGTTTCCAATGTGGCGCTGGGAGCTTTTAATTAGCAAGCCACGTTAAAAGTGCCCTGGCGTCACGTGTATCAGTGGTGCAGTGCACCTCTGTGCTGAGAAAATGGTGGTGGTGTGCTTTGAACTAAAGCACATTGAACATGTTTTAGTGCAAAGTTCACTGCCACCATTTTCTCAGCACAGAGGCATGCTGCGCCATTGATACACGTGACGCACAAGGCTGCCAAAGCACGACAATTTACATGCTTCAGCTGACTTGACTTCCAGTGCATCTGGAGCAGGCCCCCTGGCTCTCCATCATAAACATGCAAAGCATTCATCTGTTTTCATGTGCAAGACCAAAGTAGACATGCACATTTTTTTCATCCCTTATCCTGGGGACTACATCTATCCTGTACAGGATCTGAATGGACAAAAAGGCAGATCTGTTTTTCCTAGGACATATCGACACGTGTTTTAATGTGCAGTAGCTTATTTTACTGCTCATTAGAGCATGATGGCAAGAAGCGTGCTAATGTGCAGTTAACTTAGGCTACTGCACATTAAGTGTCACTAAAAAAGCATGCGCTTTCAATACTGTGCAGTTGGGCAGCCTAATGCACATTTAATTAGCACCTCACATTAGAAGGGGCGTATAGATGTGAGCACCGAGGCTGCTGTGATGCACTGGAGTTCCAGTGCGTCTGAGCAGACTGGATTAATCGAGTCCGTTGGAGCATGGTAATTGCTACGCTCCAGTAGCCTCCTGCGCCTCACGTAGCAGCATCCCTGTGCTTAACAACGGCGGTGGGGGTGCTTGAACTAAAGCTCGTCAAATGAGCTTTAGTTCAAGGACCCCTGCCGCCATTTTAAAGCGCAGGGTTGCTGTTACATGAGACACAGCGGCGCTTTAATTAGAGCAGCTCTTGGAGCCACTCTTATTAAAGCACTGCCCCCTCCACTCCCAGAGCACCTGTAAAAGTGCTGAGAGGTACTGAGTTTAATGCTCAATAGAAAAAGCGCATTAATGAACGTATAGATGCACCCACATACATATATTCTGTATGGGAAGAGGACTGGCTAGAGACCTATGCATAGAATGGCATCTTATCTGACACATCTTGTTTTAGTGGGTCATGGCTGCTGACTTCCCTTGCTGCCATTAGCTCTGCAGAGTCAACAGAAGCATGGGGGAACAAGTTCCCTACCTTGGTCTCTGGCTGCAAAGTTTCCTCATAATTTATCTGCTTAGTCAGTCACTGAGTGGTTTCTTTCCTTCCTTCCTGATGCCATGTCTCTTCTCTGCCCTGCCCTGCATTGCATGTCCAAACTCACAAGTTGGGCAAATCCGTTCTAAAGAGAGTGTGGATTTTGGACCGTGTTTTTCCAAATTCTTCCATCACAAGAAAACGTGCAGTTCACTGTATAAAATCTCTCCAAGGCTAGTTTAGCAATCAGTCCAGGACTGAATGGCTTGCGGTGTGTGACAGATAACAGAACTTCTCACCTCTATAAACAGTCAGAAATGTGATTGTAAAGATAACACGGTTGGTGGCTGGGTGTCTCCAGCTGGCATAGTTTAAAAGATCACTTCTCCAGCTGCCAGACTCAGTGGTTCAATCCAAACAGCAGACTGGAGTTTGAGGCCAGCTTTAAAGCTTACCTAAGATTGGGCTCATTTGAACCAACATCTTTTATCTTTTTTCTATGGGGCTCATCACCAGTTGAATTTGCAGTCAGAATATGGCTGCAACACATGGGACGATAGATTTCAAGTCATTCTCCTATGGTCCTGCCATCTTTTTAGAGCATGCAAAGAGAACCCAAGTCAGTAGCCAATAACTCAAAGAAATGCAAGGTACAGATACATTAAGAAAGCATGGTCTTTCTCTGAGGCCCTTTCCTGCATGTCTTTCTGGTTCTCTTGCTATACCATAGATGTATATAAAAAATAAAGTTGGTTTTTACCAACTATAAGCTCCCACAGGTCAAAGGAAGCCCTGCAGAAACAAATTCATTTCCCAGGACTTTCTGGGCTTTGCACAGGAAGCCAGGTAGGTGGTTTAGACTTACTGAATCCAGCTGGCATCTTACAATTAAAATACAAAAACCTGAAAATGATAAAAAAAGCTGACCAATGGTAGAAAGCAGCACAGACCTGCAGAGGCAAGTAGTGTCTCATTCACAGTGTGATGTTGCCAGGACATGTCAGTGCTGGGGAGGTTCAGCAGCTCTGGGAGATAGTCTTAGTAAGCTTTGCTTTCATTGTGAAATTGCACTAATGCGTTCAGTTGGCCGGTATGCATTCACCTGGTTTTGATTTTTTTCCAACTCAGAAAACAGCAGCAGTGATCAGAGGCAAGCCTGTAAAAAACACGAGCTGTACGTCAGCTTCCGGGATCTCGGATGGCAGGTAAGGTTTCTCTGCTTGCACGTAGGATGGACAAAGCCCTTTGCAGTCATTCATCTTTTTACTCGTGGCGTTACCCCAAAGACCACATTTTTGTCCTGGGCCTCTAACTGCACTGAAGAAATCATGCAGATTGGGGACCAATTTAAGACTGGCTGAAAATTTTTACCACCTCAAATCTGGCGAAATTCAGACTTGAGTCTTTCTCTTTCTTCAGTTCCCTCTGTGGTTTCAACTGGATGTTCTATCCTTCGCCTTCTGTAATCCCCCTAGGTGTTGCTCAGCAGCTCCAACTCTATGTGCCCAGTAGTGATTACGTTTCCATACTGAATGGACCAATCTTTGCTGATATTCTGTGTACAGCAGTTTGAAAAGTGATATGAGATCTTTCAGGATAAGTGGGAGCTGTAGAGGTGCAAAGAATGGATTATATTGCCAGGGCAGGTAATTTAATGGGGAGTGGCACAGATTTTTTTGAGTCTCTCTATGTATTTGACTTGAGAGATGTGAGTTTCATTCCAGTTTTCTTGTCATTGTACATACCAATCTATCCTTCCTCCACATCTAACATCCTCAATTTAATCCAGGACTGGATAATTGCTCCGGAGGGCTATGCAGCTTATTACTGTGAAGGAGAATGTGCCTTCCCACTGAACTCATACATGAATGCAACAAACCATGCTATTGTGCAGACACTGGTAGGTGCAGTTTCAGTTTGTGTTCTGAAGGTTATTGCTGCACAGGAATAAATGTTATGCAAAGGAGAAGCCTCGGAGTTAGCAGGAAAGCAGGTGTCTACATTAAAGCACTGTAATACCTGCAGCACCTGGCTGAACTGGTCTAGCCAAGTAGCTTGAATTACTAGTTGGCTTGGGAGTACCCAGTCTTGTTGGAAGCATTAACATGCTCTATGAGTGTAAAGGGACCTGCCAATGAAGACAAATGGCACTGTAGAAGAGGGAAAGGATTTGAGGGGGCAAGTAAGAGGGTAAGCATTTCTGGATCAAAAATTCATGGCATCTGCCTAGAGCAGATTTGGGGGCTACTGGGAAGGGGCTGATGAAGCTATAGCTATAAGGATGAGCCACCCATCATGTGCCTCGAGATGGCAGGAGACCAGGTTGATCCATACCGGAAACTGGCCTGCAGCTCCTCAGAAGTGTATCATAAAGCCAGCAAAGTTTCACAAAAATGTGGCGGCTGACAAATTGGCATTTGCTGATAAAACCTGTTTCACAGTAAGAATCTTGACAGGCCCTGGATGGATCGTTATGACTTTGGACCCGGCTGTGCTGCTTGTTAAGCTCATCCTTTGAATGTGAACATAAGGGTGTTCACACACATAAGTCAGATGCAGGATGTGTGGGTGTTTATAGATGTGCTCCAGGAGAGGGAGGAAGGAGAGGTGCTTTGATTAGAGCGGCTCTGAGAGCCCCCCTGATAAAGTGTCTGGAGTGTCACATGTCATCAAATGAGCTTTAGTTAAAGTGTTCCCACCACCTTTTTCAGCGCGGGGACGCTGATACATGTGGTGCTGGAGTCTTCTGAAGCGCAGTAATTACCACGCTCCAGCAGACTCGATTGAGTCTGCTCTGACATGCTGTAATTACAGCATGTTGGAGCACATGTATACGTGACCTGTGTGTTGAAAATACTGCACAAGACAGATCAAGTGGGGGTGGGGAAAGGGGAAGGGAGAGAAGTCCTAACATCATTTACTTTCATTCCCCAGGTTCACTTTATAAACCCAGAGACCGTGCCGAAGCCCTGCTGTGCTCCTACACAACTCAATGCCATCTCAGTGCTCTATTTTGATGACAGCTCCAACGTTATCTTAAAAAAATACAGGAACATGGTAGTACGGGCCTGCGGCTGCCATTAGGTTTGCAGGAAAGAAAAAGAGTGATTTGTAATGAGGGTTTTTTTAATATGGATTTGCAAAGCAAAAAGTTTAGGTCTCCAGCCTCGGATTGCTGTAAAAACAGTTTGCAGGCATCGTGCTTCTGACAGGGCAGAATCGGCAGGAGATAATAGGACAAATTCTGGATCCAGGTGACATCTGAACCGATTTTGAGCCAACGGGAAAACCAGTCTGCCTAAAACAATTGGTTACAAACACCACGTACTGCTGCAGAGGAGCCTTTCGGAAGATGACTAACTCACCAGCGTTCATTATAAACATCTCTTTTAAACAAATCTATCTGTGGTGCGAGTGCGTGCAAAGTAATAAGCATTTTTAGTTCTTGTAACATGTTGTTCACAATAAAAATGAGTGAATGAAACATACCTGGAGAAACAGATATTTTGTTAGAGAATTAACTCCATCCTTTTTGCTTATGCCCTCTTCATAAGCAGAGGCAAAGACTAAACACGTGGAACTTCCAGTATTAAATTTTGCACTAGCAGAACCTATATTCTGGAAGAAGTGACTCAAAAGGACAAATGCATCTAGAAACCTCACTGTAGGAACTGAAAGAAATAAACTCCAAAGAATAAAAGATTGGATTGATGTTGAATTTTGGTGTTAGAGGGCAAACAGATCTCTTTTGGCTACCAGCAGGAACCTGAATTTGCAATGGACTGAGATGGCTAAGAATAACATTTTCAAAAAATAGGAAATAATTTGGAAACATATAACCCAGCTCTTAAGGTGGGCGTCTCCAATAGTTACACTATTATGAAAGGCAAGCCAAAAATCCTGCTCCCATATGGAAAACATCCATTGATCTCAGGGTGCGCTAAATAAAGCCCCAAAAATGTTGCAGATCTGTAGGCCAAAGAAGTGCGGAAAGCCCAAAGTGTGATGCTGGATCTGGAGCTGGCATCTGGAGGATTGAGTCCTGAATCTTTCTTGTGGACTAGACCAGACAGTTTCCTGGGTCAGTATTTTCTGTGCGATGCTTATTTTATTGCCAGTTTCAAAGCATCTAAACCAGGCTACAGGAACTAGCGTCCAGAAGGCATCCTCCTGGTTGATCTTTTTTAAGTCAGAGGTCACAAAAGCTATCAAATTTCTGTAATTAAAGTTAAATTAAAGCTACTGTGGCAGAAGGGTGGATGGGAGCTCCTACCATTGAGCCCAATCACAAATTGGGCTGGCTGGAAGTGCTTTTGTGTTCTTGGAGCTTGCGTAGATGGCCAAAACTTGAACTTCATCAGGAAAAAAAAAGTTCTTTCCAATAAAATACCAGGCTTTTTGCCTGCCTGCTTAGCCTCCCATTTTGAAACTGCTAGGCAGATCTACAAAAACAATGCAAGGGAGAGGCAAGGATTCTTGTGAGTGATATCTTTTATTGGACCAGCTGCATAAGGGAGACACATTTTTTTTTTAATCCCTGGGCTTGATTCTCTCTTCAGATTGATTTTTTGTCTCAGTATAACTGCAGCCCACACAGGAGGGATTCCTAATTTATTCTCATGTTGTCCAACTCAGACTCAGACCCCGTATCTTTCATTACCAAGGAACTATTAAGGGAAGAGAGATGAAGGACCTTGTGGGGTTCTGCGAATCACTCATTGCTCTCTTCCCTCTAAACCACAATTAAAATCCAGACCAGATGCTTTGCTTAACAACAACAACACCACCACCAACAAAAGGGCAGCTTTGTAGGAGACAAGCTGGGAGTTTGTTTCTTGTGTCCCAGTTCTCTTTTCTAATTCTGTTAAGGTCAATAACGGTTTTATCAGCGATTTCCAGTGGTAGCAGGATTAAGGGAAGACCAGAGGCACCATGCATACGTATAAATACGAACCAAGAGCCTGCAGGCCTAATTCAGCTCTGGCATATATAATCTGTGCCATTAAAATGAACACAGCTATACCTTACTGAAATCCGAATCAGACTTTATAGTTACTAAGTCAAATCCTAGGAGGGTAGTCTTTCAGCCTGCATCGCAATAGCCTTAGACAAACCATCTCTGAGAAATGTCGGACTGCAGCTGCCTTCCGTGCATCCATCATTTTAAATGTAAAATGCAAAAAGTCATGCGAATTGTAGTATTTGTGCACGTCCCCCCATGCAGTGTGCTTTTAGGTGTCTCTAAACCTTGTATGGGAAGCTAAGGTGCTGGCTATGAAGTTAACATTGGATGTTTAGGGCGGGTTATTATTTTATGTGGGCAAGGATGAGTATTGTCCTTTGTGTCCAATGCTGGCAGCCAGCGGACTGGCACAGTCCAGTTTCAGAGCTGACCACCCTTTCTTCTTGTGTTTGACTCTTAGATGTTCTGCAGGGTTTGGTTTTGTTTTTTAACTCGATGACAGAATCTGTTGCTAGGCTGTACGTTGGCTCTGTTTGTTTGTACATTTTTATGTAAATAGTTGTCACAAACGTGGAAAAAGAATTATTTATTTCCATCATCTCTGAATTCCTTTTCAGTCACGCATTCAGGAAAATTCTCATCTCTTAAAACACATTTGTTTCCTTATTTAAGATGATATTTATTAACAGTTGGCAAAATCTATGTATACATTTCTGGTTCTTTTCATAGAGCAGTTAGAAGCATTTTGTACAAACTAGTGAAATAAATCATTGTGACTCTACAAAAGATATTCCAACAACTTTGTGCCTTTGTGTGGTTATTCCAGCTAGATCAAAAGGGCCTCTGGTTGAGGCTGAGTTTTCACGCTGAGTGTCAGGGTTTCTGTATTGATCAGGCCTTATATATTGGTATAACGGGCACGTGTCACTGTCCAGTGAAGCTGCCTCATTCCAAATACAAACGGGGGGGAGACTATGAAGAAAATATGAATATGTTTTGCTGCACTGCAAAGATCCATGATTGAATTATAGTGCAGCTGTCAGCAGCTGTTTCAAAGAAGCAGGGGGTAAATTAGTTCTGTTTACTGCTAACATAGTTCAGAGATTTAGTCATCCCAATAAAATTACAGAGGCACAAGAAAGGAAAAAGAAACTCCAAAGGAACATCAGCCAAGAAACTGACATTTTCTAATTTAGATTGTTTTAGCATATTTCAGAGATGCTGCTGGCATGATGTTTCCTACTGTGGACACCACAGTGCATTGCTATCGAGGGAACTGGAAAAAAATTGTGGTCTAAAACCTGAATTAAGTAAACATTATACCTTAAGGGCACAGCAGCAAATGTTGGGTTCTTGTTGACTTTGAAATGCCTGCAGAATTATACCAGTTCACATACATGTGTTGCTGGGTTGTAGGTGGAAATCACCAAACTCTTGGAACGAACTACAGTCTTCTGAATCATGGAGACGCGTGAATATGATAAGTGAATCCTTGCATTGCTTAGTGCTCTGATCCAAACCCAATGAAGCGCTAATGGAAGACTCAGTAGGCTTTGAGGCCTAAATCAGGCCTGAAATACCCAGAGTAAAGGTGTTCTTGGTTTTCTTCCAATCTCAGCCCAATTTTCTTCATTTATAACCAGTGTAAATCAGGAGTAACTTCACTGAGAAAAAAGCCAGGCCTTCTTCTGGGACCGAGTTGGCCATAATGAAGTCAGTGCAAGTTGTCTCGTTGACTTTGATGAATGCAGAACCTGTCTCCAGTGGTTTTACTGATGCTTCCCTTCAGCTCTGCCATGTACACAACTTACTGGATATGCCCAGCAGCAGCTGCCTCCTCCTGGGAGCCAAAAATCCACTCCAGAGCTTGTTAGCTTCCTATCGGTCCATAATGTGACTGCGGTTTTCTCTCTAAATCTACTGGTTTGGAAAGAGAACTCCTGACATGAATATGTATGATACCAGAAACTGGCAGGGCATATAAAACCCATGTGAATCAGCTTCAGAATAGTTAGATTTGTCTGAGTAATGCAACCAGAAAGCATGGCTAGAACATCCTATAGGCTGGCTGCTCTAAGTTAGTTTCAGCCTGGGCTCACAGATGTTATAATTTATTTAATGAAGATGCATTCGTTTTCCTCCATTATGAAACAGTCATTGTTATTAGGCCAGTGAAATCCCGCAGTCTTTCATCAGGTAACACCCTCTGTGTTGCCAAGCTTTGCAAAACAAAAGATAATGTATTTATTTAAATAAGCTGGTGAAATTTAACCTTTCTGATCTTATTTATGTGTCAGCTGCAGAACATAAAAGCAGAGTGGGAAAGTGGAAATAGCCCAAGCATTGCTCTGTGCTGTGGTAGCCGAGGTTTGCAAGATTTCATCCGCCGTTCTTTGTTCAGTCCCTCCAGCTCTGTCTGCAATTGGAACAGACCCTTTTGGGATGAAACAAAGCCAGAAGGACTCCTATTTGGAGATGGGGACTTGCAACCCCAGCAGATTTCCAGCCAAGTATATCTACTGCTGCCTTCTATGGCTGCCACGGACACATGGGTGCGTGTATATAGCCATTCCACTCAGGGAGAAATTCTGCCCAGTTAAGCAAAAAGGGGCCTGTTTGAAGTTTTTATTGATCAGGTAATGATTGACAAGAGCTCGAGGCAACCCGTGGGCATTTTATACTAAGGCCATTCATTACTCAAGTACAAAAGAGCCACAAAAGGGTCATTATGGCCCCTGCAAGAGTCAATAATTTATTTGTGTTGTAAATAAAACTACCCACTGCTAAAAGTTTCCACTCCCCCCCACACCCGACTCTGGCTGTAAGCTCTACAGCTGCCACCTAAATCACTCGGAGATTTTAAGCACCGCAAAGGTTTATTTTAATAAATGCATTATCTTTTGTTTACCCATTTGATTTCCTTTGGCAGGAGCTGTTTTATTGGTGAAACCAAGTAGATGGTGGGTCAGAATATTAAAGATGGGCTGTTACCACCTTAAGAAGGGCCATCTCTGTAGGATTTCATTAGAAAACTACTCAACCAACTTCTCTCTCTTACAGCTCTAATATGACTTAATTGATCGAGTAGACTGTATCCAGTAAAGGGCTGACAAGGTTTTTTGGGTAAATCTGACATCTTTTATTACAGAATATTAATGAAGTTCCTTCATCATCTCATTTGCCTTTAAAAAAAAAAAGGTGGGGAGGGGGATGACAAATCCTGCCCTGAGGGCTCACCCTGGAATCTGTTAAATAAATGCTTAACTTGCTCACACAAGTAATGCCACTGACTTCACAGGCACCATTTATACGGGCACAGTTAAGGACTTGACTGGTTGACAACACAGGGTCTGATCCTGCAGTGTGGATGCTCATATGAGCCTTCCCCTGGAAAAACCATTTTGGTTTCCTACACTAAAAATGCTGGGCTGGAATGAGGGGGCCGCAAGGCTTCCCTGGACTCGCACACATTGGAAGTATGCATTTGCCCATTTCTGTTCTGGGAAGGAAAGTGGCAGCAGAGGCAGCCACAATGGTCAGGGTTAATCTGTTCCTTAGATAAAACTTGAATGCTAGACTAATGGTCTTATTTTAGACAACTCTTAAAGGAAGCGGGGGCAGTAGGAGCATTAACTCATTGGTTTGTCAGCACTCATTGTAATCAAGCCCTTGGAGTTGAGTCTGTTTAAAAAAAGAGCATGAAGAGATGAGCAAATTATATCCATGGAAAAAAAGCAGGGTGGTAGGGAGGAATTTACTGCATTTCAACCTGACTCAATGCAACTGTTTTGTGCGTCTGATCCTACACCACTTTGAAGGGCACACTGTCCCCTCTACTCCTCCCACTAAAGCATGGTGCAGGTAGAACTGAGTGGCAAGAAACAGAAGGTGACATGAAGTGGTGTGAACTTTGTCCTGAGCAATGGAGGCAAACCACTTGATGCAGGAGGATTTATTTCTATATTATTTGCCCCTGGGATGCCAGGATCATTGGATGACTTCACTCTACAACAGACAGAAACGGGAAGACTCAGGGTCTGGCTACAATGGGTCAAAGCTCAACTATATCATCTCTCCATTCTCATGAACTGCAGCTATTTTATTCGGTGATTCTAAAAACATTAACTAAGGTCTGCACGAGCAATAGATAAATACTATGACACTGATGCATAAATCCCAGACAGACCTATTCAGCTGCAATGCTCTGTTAACAGGACAAAAGAAGGGCAAAGCTATCACGCCAGGCTAAACTGTAACCACCTACACACCCCAGCAAGGCTGCAAGGGAGCATGGCCTGTTACAATGCATGTCCAGCTGTGGTCTGCCTGGGTCACTGATCTAAGATGTGCTGAAAAAGCAAGGCTACAAACCATGTCTCTGGTCCTCAGAGCAGCTGGGGGGAGAGGGAAATTAATTAAGCTTTGACTCCACTCCCTACTATCTGGCCAGAGCAACTGAACCAGGAGGAGGAGGAGGAGGAGGGTAGCAATTACTGATAGTAGAGGTCAGTACCATCACTCCCACCCCCGCACACGGGAGCACAGAGGTAAGGGAGGAATCCTCCCTAGTGCTGTGCCAGAGATGGACCCTCCTGTGGTTGCAGCACCTCTTGCTTGGAACAGTGCCTTTGGCCCCTATGTAAAGCACTTCTGCAATTAAACCTAGTCCCATAACACAAGAGTTAACAGCTAAGCTTGTATCGGAACAGAAGAGGGTGGTGGGGCTTTGCCCCGCGAAATACACGTGTACCAAAAACCTTGCATTTGTCTGGTAACCAGGCCCATCTGCACATGCAATTTTATGTATAACACATGCCAATAATGAAGGCAGAGGAGTTGCATTTGCGGTTGTTTCTTTTGTCATCATCAGCTTGCACTACCCTTGGTGAGAACTGAGGGCATGCATCTCACCTGGCATGGCAGATCATATGCTACTGCTGTGTGCTCCACCCATATTTCCAAATGCCTTGCAACCACAACTGGGGCAGATGTTCACCCGGCAGCTCCCATTACAACGCTTTTGTCCAGGTGTTCAAAATCCAACGTGCCGGGCTCTTTAGAAAAACGTCAGCCCTTTATTTTGATGCCTGAAGGCTAATGGAGATTTCTTGAATGTTCTGGCACTGCTGACTTGACTGGCTGTCCAAGTCGTTTTCTGAGCGGCAAGGCTGAATTTGTTTTATTCAAGAAATACACAAGTGATTCCAAGTATGGCCCATCAGTTGTTTTGGTTTCACATTACTACTGAGAAGTCAACTGTAAAAGTTGGTGCAGTAATATACACACATACCATGCACAGAACGTGTAACTATAAATACTGGTAGGCGTCTGGTTTAAGAAGCTATAGTTAACTTTCTGTCATCGCTGCCCTTGGAACCCCTTATTTTCTGATATATATATATATATATATATACACACACACACACACACACACACACACACACACACACACACACACACACACACACACACGTGTGTGTGTGTGTATATATATATATTAGTGGGGGGAAAGGAATAGAGAAATCAGATTTTGTTGGATTAGTGCCTACAACTTCTCAGCCATAAAGCCTTTATTTATGGCTGTTACACTGCATAGAGGGTTGGATGGATTCAATTTGTCCGTTGTTATGAGTTTCAGTGGATCATGTAACTGTTTATTTCCATTTTTTTTTTGAAGGATGACATTTTTGCTCAGCAGGAAAAACAAACAAAACTCCTCGGCTCCCAAAGGTCAGGCGTTCAGAATGGGACGTCTGCGGAAGTCGCTCCAGGTAATGAGACAGAGGTCCTGGCGCATGGGCCAGTGTGGAGCAGCGATGACAGCGTGCCTTAGTGAGCACAGAGTCTCTCGGGGTAGCCAGGGGGTTACACCAGGGAGTTCCCAAAGTTTTGTTCATGGAGGACCACTTGGGTCATGGGTGGGACATCATGCCAGGGTCCACATAATAAAATGAATATGCAATGCAGCACCATTGTGTTCAACTGACCTAACATAACATGCCTTACATGTACGGAGCTACAAGGGGACTGCAGCAGCATTACTTACTGAACAGTCAATGGCTATGGCTCATTCTAGGGAGCATAGCAGCCATTAAAAAAGTCCCTTTGTGGGCCCCATAGAAACCCTTTTTGGGCCACACGTGGCCTGTGGCACTTTGGGAGCTCCTGTGCATCCACTCGACACCTTCTCATTTAGATGGAGAGACATGTGACCTGTCAGCATGCCTTTCAAAATCCCATTGCAGGGGTCATTAGTATTGGCAGTTTCCTCTATGCACCTTGAGGAATGCTGGCCTTACACCAGATATGTCCTACAGATTGTAGGAAACTGCCCCATATACCAGATGCCAAGAAGCTTGCATACAACATCCACTATGGACACATGTAATGGCCACAGGTAACAGCAGGTTTCAAAAGCACGCACATGTGAGGACCCACTTGGGGTTGTCATAGCATCCTCAGGAGAAAGGAAAAGACTCAAATAAAAGTGTCATGGAGTGATTGGAAGGTCACAGAGAAGGACTGGAAAGGTGCTCCAGCCAGCCAGGCATGGCTCTGGCCATTTACTGCTTCTGCAAAGTTCACTTCCAAACCGGGAGTCTGTGTTCCTGGCACTACGTCCCAGCTCCTCTGTTTGTGCCACTGCCCAAAAACGTTCCGGCTCCTAGGGTGCTGTGGCAAGTCATAACCACTGCTGTGGTTGGACTACACTTGTAGCCACACTGCTTTTTAAGAGTGCAGTGGTTTGACCACTTACGCAGACAGTAGGAGAGCCAGGCTTTTCTCTTTGTCGAAAGGAGCGACTCACTACCTAGGGGCACCTCATGTACAACTGGAAGGGATGAAGCAGAAAGGACAGCCTTTCCCCCTCTTCCTACTGAGCTTCAAGTTTCTGGACAGAGCAGAAATACCCACTTTTTCCCTGACCACAAGTCCATGTGTTTCTGCCCCTTGTCATATGTGCACAGTGAATTCAGCCAGAGTTTCCCCACAGACATCCCCTGGCATGCACATGAAAGCCCATGCACACCCATCCCAGTACTTATATTGTAGTTTCTTTGTGGATCTCATGATATTTGATGGTTTCGAGGCACCCGCTCTTGTAGTCAGGAGACTGAAAAACCTGCTATTTCATTTTGTACCGACTCGGCTCCAGGACTCTGCAGTGTCAGGAACACTGCTGCAAATAAGAGCATGAAGTGAAACTACTGGTGCCTACGCTCCCATTCCCATGTAGGGGTTCAGATTGATAACACCCTTTTAAATACAGTCTTTCTGGGAAACACTTGGCCTGATCCTGGGTGTCAGCCAGTGCACACATTTAAATCAAAGCTCTATGAGCATAAAAGGCACTAGGAGCCTGTGTGCATTTAACTTAAACACCTGCTCATCTGATGAGACTGCTGTACAATCACAAGGGTGATTAACTGTCTGCATCACAGGAGTGCTTGGAGGTCTTATCCAAGGACAAGTCCCATGTTACCAGGCACCATACAAACACAGAAGAGCACCCTTATCCTGAAAAATGTGGGCAAAGGGTGGGAGGAGAGGGGTAGGCATGCCTCCATTTCATCAACAGGGTACTGAGGCAGAGAGAGAGAGAAGGCAGCTTGCCAAAGGTTACACAAAAAGTCCATGGAAAAGCCTCAACCGGTCAAGCCCCTTTACCACAAACCCATCCTACGTAGAATGAATCCTTTCACCTGCTGTTTCAGGACAAGTCCTCTCCCCACATGAAGAAGCCTGCATGACTCTGCTATGGAAAGCCAAGGGTTATTATGAGATCAATACACTTCCGATGAAATTACAGCTCTTCCCAGCTCAGTCAAAACACACGGATTCTTTTTGATTTCATGCAGTGGCAATTGATACTCATGGTGTGTTCTGCTTTAAACTCAGGCTTTAAGTGCTGGTTTCTGCCTGCTGGGGCTTGTAATCAGAGCAAATAATATCTAGGGGCTGTGTGCAGAGGAAGATGAACCACAAGGCAGATTCGGATCAGGCTGACATTAGTTCTCCCAATGGAGCGACTCCACTGATGTTAGTGGAATTCATCCCAGAAAACCTCGCTTTAGGTTCTCGGGGTCTTTTGGAAACCAGACAAAGGATTTCTCATATTTAGGAGTGAGCTTGGAATGACGGGTCAATTGTAACCACAGTGCAAGACAACTATGGGCATCGAGTTGTAAACTCAAGCTGAAGGACTTATCCTTTTGTATCACCCCTCTCCCTGCAATATTGCATCAAACTCTCCCCAGCACAAAAACGAAGGAAACCACCCCCAAGTCTTTTGAAGGGGTTGACACTGAATGGGTCTACACAACCTTGCTTAATAAACTCATATTCTACCAGAGCAAAACTCTTCCTTCTTAAGGGCACCGCGATCACACCCAGGTCATTCACACAGTCAGCTCCTGATGTCAATACTGCCTGGATCACTCTTTCCTGTCTATGCGGCTCAGGGAAGCCCTGTAAAGCACACACGAACCACTGCGGGAGGGGAGTTTTCCCATTATCTCAACAAAGAGAGCACAGTGAGGTATCTGATCATAGAAAACCTGTTCAGTTCTTTTGGATCAGGCATGTTTCCTTAAATTTCCCCCTTCTGATCCCTCCATGGTCTTAGTTCATTTACTTGATTGCATTTACATAGGAGAGGCAACATCAGAAAAAATTTTGTGGTGATGGGAGTGGAATTTCTCCGTCAAGTTTATTTTAAGTGACACATTTAGGATACCTAGATATCCAAGGAGCTATATATAGATATGGGTAAATTACAGAAAAAGCCCCTATACTTCTCAAAACCACAATGCCACAAGGATAGATTATATGAATTACTGTCATTACTGAAATTGCTAGCTGAAGAAGAAACATCCAAACAGCATACAGTGCCCCAGCAGTTTGACTGTAGGAACCACTGTAATTACACAAAGTATTTTAAATCATGCCAGTACAAACAAGATCTGGAAATGGAAAATACCATGCTAGTCATTATGCCTGCAGATTAATGGCTGGCAAGGAAGTGCATGGAACTGGTTACTCATGCCCAAATGGTGGGCGCAATGAAGTCATGTCCATCACCTCTGTGGACTACCTTAGATGATGGGCAAAAAGTTCTTCCATAGTGTCATCTGCAATATCTGATGCTCTAACTCAACTCAGCTGCTAGCAGAAAAGATCTATATCCCTGGCTAAGGGAGCACTAACCCTGTCTCCACAAGCTCCAAGGAAGCTGTAATGTCATGCATATCATGCCAAGATTATCAACCGGCAGTGAATAATGGTTGATGGCCACAAGCATCTGCACAACAGCTTGCATAGAAGAACCCAGAAGAACCCATTATGTACTAGAGATTTAGTAGTGAATTCAAAATGCGTCTTGTGTCACACTGTTGGCTTGTTGGGTCACAGGCTTCTCTCTAGAGCACTTAGAAAGCCCTCTAGCCTCAAGATGGTCAATAGGAGATGAAATCTGTCATAGGGAAGTGGCAATTCTAACAAGTTATTCTGTCTTCCATGCAGGAAGTTTGAAATCAGCCTTTCCAAAAGCAAGTGTATTAAAGCTCTCATTACAGATTTCTCTGCAGAAAGAAAGGATTTGTTTTCTCACCGGCTGTATTGGTCTGCACTTCCCCAGCATATGCAACGTCACCTTGCATCACCTCCCCAAGGTCAGCATTTTGTTCCCTCTGCACATGTTATTACTACATACCCCAGATTTAACAAGTAAGGATAACAGTTCCCTTTAGCTTCCATAAAAGGAAATATTTCTTGGTACTGAACAGATCGGAGGCAAAGCAGAAGTGTAGAAGCCTGACCACTTGCATCCTGCTTCGCTTACCTTGCTCCGAGCAGCCCACATTCCTGTTGGGCAAATAGCCCACTCCTCCAAGCTGCACATGCACACCATGCAGGAGGCAGCTGCGGGCTCCAAAAGGGCCGTGCCACTGTTCTGGGTTCAGATCCTTTCTTGCACAATGTTCTGAAACCTAA
Organism: Gavialis gangeticus; assembly: GCF_001723915.1. Lineage (NCBI taxonomy): Eukaryota > Metazoa > Chordata > Crocodylia > Gavialidae > Gavialis > Gavialis gangeticus. The sequence continues at coordinate 19,923,431 of NW_017729009.1, forward strand.
TCTCCAAACACTGCTACATCAGATCACTCTTA
>NW_017729009.1:19928462-19932899 GCF_001723915.1 Gavialis gangeticus
TGGGCAAATAGCCCACTCCTCCAAGCTGCACATGCACACCATGCAGGAGGCAGCTGCGGGCTCCAAAAGGGCCGTGCCACTGTTCTGGGTTCAGATCCTTTCTTGCACAATGTTCTGAAACCTAATCTCCAAACACTGCTACATCAGTTCACTCTTACCCGTATCGACTACAGACGTGGCATGGCAGCTGTGTGTACTTATGTCGAGATGATGAAAGGAAAGTTTCCTCCAGTGAACTTTATTATTATTCACAGAGAGGGAATTGAAAAACAGTGGGCTAACACCACAGGGCACCCTGATTAATCAGCCACTCATTTCCTTGCCACCAGGGCTGCTTCCTGTACCGCCTTGCCAACCTGCAAGGGTATGTACTAGGCCTTCCTTCAAGGCTCCTCACTACAGCTCATCACAACCTCCTTCTAGCAGCTTCCTCGCTACAGGAGACCATGCTTTCTTCCCCCGTCCCTGGAAATCCTTGCACTTACTGCCAAGGCTCAGCAGGGTTTGCCTTGTATCCTGTTAATCTCTCCCCAGCAAGCTTTTGCTCCAGTCCCTTAATATATGGTGGCTGGAGGGGTTAAAACCAGGCATAGGTCTAAGCAGATGCATTTCAGTGATGGTGGGACTGAATCTGTTTAGTATGGTTTGGGATGCTTTGGGGAACGTTGCCATGGGAGAGTAAATGGGAGAAACGCTGTTGTGACTCTATGAAAACTAGTTAAGTAAAGGTGTAGTGTACAATCCCATTGTTGAACTGGAATAAGATACTTCTTTCCCCAAGTTTCCCTGGCCCTGATTCTGCCAAACTCCCAAGACGATTACGCACACGCTTAAGCACGTATGGACATTGCAAGCTTAGGCCTCACCTTAGAAAGCTAGATATAACAGCAAGTCACTCTGCCCTTCTTTTTCCACATTCTCTGAAATGATGATTGTAGGCTGCATTATCTTTTGCTCATTTTTGTATCAGCCACCATGCGCTTCCTTGTTTCCCTCGAAAACCAGAGCTTGTACTATTACGTTACTTTGATGTGGCCTTTGTTATTTTTGCATCTGGATTCCACATTTAGGAATTCAGCAGTTGGAGATGTAGTTGGGGGGGGTGGGGGAGGGGGAATAGACTGCCCATGGCATTCAGTACTGCTTAACTAGTTGTTCACCAAGGTCCTCTTTGTTTGCACTATATTCTCCTATAGATTTGTCCCTGGTTTACTACGAGTTAAAATGTTTTCCAGATTCTAAAGATGCTTTTTGTTTTTGAATTGAAGGCTGGTGAGCTGAAAGACCGGGCGAAAGCACCAGCTGTCCCAGCCCTGTTCTAAGGCTCTTTTTAAGAGCCAGCGAGCATCAAGGAGTCTTTCATGAGAGTAAGAATTGGCGTTTACTTGGTCAGACCATAGGTCCCTCTTATCCAGTAACCTATGTCACACAAGGCACATCTACACGTGCAATTAATGTGATGCAATAAAGTCTGGTGCAGTTCACATCAGAGTTTATTGCTCCCAGGTGCTGCATTTACATATGCACCCGGGACCACAGCACGCTGAGCTGGGTCGGAGCAGCCCTGGCTGAGAGAGGGCCCAAAGGGGAGCTTGCCAGCCTGGGCTGCTCTGACCCAGGTCAACATGCTGCAGAGGAGCTGGCTGGGGCAAAAGCATGCTCCAGTGTGGGGCTAGGCAGCAGACAGCCCCCTGCTCGGCAGCACCCTTGTGCCCCAGCCAGCACTGGCAGTGTCCACGCCTGTGTTGCGGCACACTAAATTATGCTGCTGTAGGACAGTACTTGTGTACACAAGTATTAAGCTACAGTGGTGTTCATTAGCCTACTGTGGCCTAATAGGGCGGCATGTGCAGGTGCTAAGATTTAACTGCAGAATTAATTAGGCAACTCTGCATGAAATGCGTTGTAGATGTGCCCGCAGAGTAGATGCTGAAAGGAAGAGTGAACTGGGTATGACCAGAGGTTTGCCCCCCACCCCCACTATTCCTCTCTCACTTGCAGCATCTGGTATTTAAGGTCTAGGAAGTCCTAATTCAGAGGCTGTATCCTACACTCCCATGCTCAATAGCTACTGATGCCCCCATCCTCCAAGTGTTTGTCCAGTCCTTTTTTGCATCTGGCTAAACTGCCAGCTTCCACAATATCTGGTGGCAATGAACTCCACACTTTAATTACACACCATGTGTAAAAGAACTTCCTTTTGTTAGTTTTAGACTTACTACATACTAGTTTCATTGTGTGATCCCTAGTTCTTGTATTGTGAGAGAGAGTAAATAATAAATCCCTATTTACTTTCTCTTTGCCATTTTGTATTTCGTAAACTCTTATCACGTCCTCTCTCAAGCTTCTCTTTTTCTGAACTGAACAGGCCTAGCCTCTTTAGCCTCTCCTCGTCTGGAAGTCCCCCCATACCACTGATCATCCTTATCCTTCTTGGGGCCTTCTCTAGTTCTTCTCTATCCTTTTTGAGGTATAGGGCAGTATTCAAGGTGTGGACATACAAACTTTCAGATGTTCTAATAGAAATGGCTACTGTCTCAAGGACTAATAATTATATTACACATCAACTAAACACGGTAAAGCAGGGTCAGTGATAAGACATGGCACACCTTAAGTTGGAGGAAATGGGCTCCAATGATTAGGGAATCAGAAGTCCTGGGTTCAGTTCCCAGCTCTTTCACTGACACACAATGCCACTTTGGCTCAGAGACCTCATCCCTGTCTGTCCCTCAATTTTCCCATCTATGAAACGAAGATAATAATCCATTTTTCCATTTTAGGGGCAAGGGGAAGGGGGGGCATTACTCAAGTACTCGTTTTAAATCTCTTTAGGTTGATCTGAAGAAAAGTGCTATTGCAAGTGCAAAGTATTAGTGTAGTGTAGAACGCTAAGCCGTTAATGGGGGTTATTGTCTTAGTCGCATCGCAGAGGAGCAAGCACATAGCACAAAAAACCACTCAGCCATTTAAGAGGGCAAGAGCAATGTCTCGAAGGTTTGGTGAGAAATAATCCTGCCCCTATGGTGAGGCTGAAGGCCAAATACCTAGCATCTTCAGGACCTGATTAGTACCGTTTTCTCACAGTAATAGAAGTCCCTGAAATAAGTCATTTATAAAACGACATGAGTGACACAAGGAAGGCAAAAGGTACAGAGGCTCAGAAGTTCCTTGCCATTTTGCCCTGGCCCTGTAATTCCACTGACCATCAATTAACCACTAAGGATGCTTCCTCTGTGTTAATGAAATTGTTATATGGAGCAATTACTCTCTCCAGATATTTGAAATATGTGACATTCCCGTAATGCAGACGAGCACCAGGTGCTGACTTTTCACATTCTCTATTATAGAAAAGGGAGCGCATACGGGGTCACAGTTTAAATAGTCACCAGCCTGTGGAAGCAGAGCCCCACCGTTATTTTGCATTCTAAGTACAGGGGGAAACTTATGATCTCTTAGCAACTTCAGGACAAACAAGCATTTGGGAATGAAGTGACTGATGGATGATCGCAGAGGACTCAATTCTCATTGACACTAGGACTGTTGTATGTTCAGTGCATGCCTCCAGCAACTGTTGCATCTAAATGTGATGGATGAACTCTCGATCATGTACTTATGTGGCTCTTGGTCATTTCAGAAATTGCTGACTGGTTAGGAATACTAACCTCCCCTGACTTAAGAAACACCGTCCATGGTAAGACTTTACCTCCAGAGACCCAAGCATTACAATTAGCGAGCTAATGATTCCTGCATGCAGTAAAAAGGGTTCTCTTGATTATCAGAAACTAATATCAGCACTGGGTTATTCAGCAAGTCTAGTTTAAAATCTCACTGGCATCTCAGCAAGTTCATGAGTCCCTGCTTATACTGGTGGGGTATGGGGGCTGAAGCATAACATGAGAATAAAGCCCCTTATGTTCTTTCACATTTGTGCAGCTCTGGAATGGAAAAAGGCTATTTTGACGAAAGCATGACATTTCCTTGCTGAATGCAGAATTTCAGCTCCGCGTAGGGAGCACGTCTATCACGCGGCAGGTTTAAACATGAAACAAATGTGACATGTCTACCTTAGCGGCCTTTGTGTTTCTAGTCAAGTTCCTGTGCCAACAGATCAGGATGGCTATAGTTTAGCAGCTCATGCGTAGGATCGACTTTTCATGCTGCTTTACACCGAGACACAACCAAGCTTAACCCTGGAGTATGGAGGAAGGCCTTGCTCCTATCCCAGTACAAAATCTTCCCCTTCCCCCTTCCCCAAAGATTTGCTTTTATTCTTAGTTCAAATAAGAAAGCCCTAAAGCAGTACTGTATTCACAAACCTAAACCTTAGCTTCCAAACTCCATCTAAATCTGCTTCACCCTAGGGTTTCTCCCTCAAACTCTTCTTCTCCATTCTTCTATTTTCTTTATTTTTTGCCTCAAAAGACTCCCAGACTTTTT
>NW_017729009.1:19937899-19941805 GCF_001723915.1 Gavialis gangeticus
GCAATTACTCTCTCCAGATATTTGAAATATGTGACATTCCCGTAATGCAGATGAGCACCAGGTGCTGACTTTTCACATTCTCTATTATAGAAAAGGGAGCACATACGGGGTCACAGTTTAAATAGTCACCAGCCTGTGGAAGCAGAGCCCCACCGTTATTTTGCATTCTAAGTACAGGGGGAAACATATGATCTCTTAGCAACTTCAGGACAAACAAGCATTTGGGAATGAAGTGACTGATGGATGATCGCAGAGGACTCAATTCTCATTGACACTAGGACTGTTGTATGTTCAGTGCATGCCTCCAGCAACTGTTGCATCTAAATGTGATGGATGAACTCTCGATCATGTACTTATGTGGCTCTTGGTCATTTCAGAAATTGCTGACTGGTTAGGAATACTAACCTCCCCTGACTTAAGAAACACCGTCCATGGTAAGACTTTACCTCCAGAGACCCAAGCATTACAATTAGCGAGCTAATGATTCCTGCATGCAGTAAAAAGGGTTCTCTTGATTATCAGAAACTAATATCAGCACTGGGTTATTCAGCAAGTCTAGTTTAAAATCTCACTGGCATCTCAGCAAGTTCATGAGTCCCTGCTTATACTGGTGGGGTATGGGGGCTGAAGCATAACATGAGAATAAAGCCCCTTATGTTCTTTCACATTTGTGCAGCTCTGGAATGGAAAAAGGCTATTTTGACGAAAGCATGACATTTCCTTGCTGAATGCAGAATTTCAGCTCCGCGTAGGGAGCACGTCTATCACGCGGCAGGTTTAAACATGAAACAAATGTGACATGTCTACCTTAGCGGCCTTTGTGTTTCTAGTCAAGTTCCTGTGCCAACAGATCAGGATGGCTATAGTTTAGCAGCTCATGCGTAGGATCGACTTTTCATGCTGCTTTACACTGAGACACAACCAAGCTTAACCCTGGAGTATGGAGGAAGGCCTTGCTCCTATCCCAGTACAAAATCTTCCCCTTCCCCCTTCCCCAAAGATTTGCTTTTATTCTTAGTTCAAATAAGAAAGCCCTAAAGCAGTACTGTATTCACAAACCTAAACCTTAGCTTCCAAACTCCATCTAAATCTGCTTCACCCTAGGGTTTCTCCCTCAAACTCTTCTTCTCCATTCTTCTATTTTCTTTATTTTTTGCCTCAAAAGACTCCCAGACTTTTTTTTTGCCTTAAGTGAAGCTGATGAAACCAACCTGCTGTGGTTATTAGGGGAGGTCAGGTACACACGATACCTCCCTATATGTTCCCTCAACTCCCTATGGAAACCCCTGAAGTAAGTCTTTCTTACGCCCCCCGTTCCAGCAGTACATATTTTATCTGGAATTTCGTAAAACGGGGTTTTTGTGCTGTGTGGCATTTGGGAAACAGAAAGTTAGGGCTGTCTAAAGTGTTATCATGGAAAATATTTTCCCAAGAAGAATCGCAATTTTTCCTAGAAAATTTTCAACTTTGTCACCAATTTTTTAATTTTGCAGTGAAAAGCTAAAAATTGAAACTGGTTCAAAAAAAAAAAAGTGGAAGGAAGGAAGGAATGGAGAGAGGAAGGAAAAGAAAAAAGAAAAGAAAAAAATAAGCATTTATGGTTTCTGAGAATTGAATATTTTGCCAAAAGCAGTTCTCAAAAAATGAAAGGAAAAATAGAGTTTTTAACGTGCTTTTTAAAGCTGAGATTTTTTGCTAGACAAAAATTAACAAATTTCATGGAATGTTCCTGGAAACATAAAATTGGCTTTTGCCTTTCAACCAGATCATCACAAAATATAGCCTTAAAACCCACCCGTACAGCGGGCTCGGGAATATGAACATAAGACAGCGACAGCAAAAGCTGGAAGGTGGAGAAGTATTACCTGGGAAGGTGGGGGTGGGGAGGAAAGGGAGTTGTGCTTGGGAGGGGTTGGTGCAGAGGCTGGTTTTGCATGTGTGTGACCTAAAATACGTCACTCGTGTTTGAGGATGGCGGAAGATTCATTGCGGCTCTTCAGCTCTGAACTGATTCATCCACTTGTATGTAACATCAGGTCTGTCCGGGTGCAAGAACCCGAAAATGGAAGGGATCCCTTATACTCAAGGACAGCTGAGAAGCCAGTTGTTGAAGTAAAATGCAACCCTTTTAGTTGCACAAAATGCCTGAAGCACTGCCCAAGATGTACTGAGTATCTGGAAAATTGAAGAACAAAGAGGTCTAAACAGACAGTTGAACAGTCTCTCCAGGGACTGGGTGGTCCAACAGGACTTCTCCATCTCTCCTTTTCACAATCCGGAGATGCTGAGCTGAACTGGACCCGTGTGACGGGCAATTTCCTGCTCTCCCAGGATGTTCATAAGTTCCCATTTGTCCAAAGAAACTCGACAATGCTTTGAAAGCTTGTCTTTCTCTAATTCCACCCGGAAAACATTCATATTAGTAGCAACAGATCCAGCCCACACGCAGCTCAGAAAAATTAGAGGGTACTGCAAAAAAACGAATGTTTCCAGAGGTCAGATTAGCAGCAGGCAGAAGCAAGCCAAGATGCATTGAAACGAGGAGGCTGTAATCGTCCGGGGCACCGTCTTGCAATGTAACACCTCTTTTTAGCTCTTCAGACATATTTCTTGGACTCTCTTCAATCTCTCTTCTGCTGAAAAATATGGGCAGAGTTTCAGACATTTCCACCCTTTGTCACAAGAGTGCGAGCTTAAAGTTTCGTCAGCAGCCTATGGCAACATCATGATGGAGAATGTTGAAGTCATTTCTAAATGCCATTACTTATTAACTATCACTATTGTTTAAACTTTGGGAGTGCAAGAGGGCAGAAGGCCTGTTTTTAATCATCATGAGTTTGGGTTTCCTATTGGCCAGCGTTTAAATCTACAGCGTCAATCTATTCCTCTAAAACAAACCCAACTCTGCCTTCCCCTGGACGTATTCTTCTAGTAAAGAAAACTCTGAACTCTTACCTCTCAACCAGCTTTCCTAGTTAGTTAGTCAGTTCGATTTTCTATATAAAGATAAGTTCTTTTCCCCCCTCCTGCAATCTGGTTATGATTACTGGTTACTGCCACCCGCAGACTGATAAACTTATAACAGCTGCACTGCAGGAAATCACCTTCAGTTCAACCCTGATGTTGTATGGATGTCTTTAGTTAGCTTAAATAGGCTTTTAACATTCATTTTTTTTTTTGGTGCAAAACACCTATCATTAATTTTGACTCGAGAGATCAAACAGTTAACAACGTGTTGATCCTAGCTTACTTTCAAGTGATGTATTGTATCATTTCTGAGAATTATGAGGGGTTGATACTTTCTTTTACTAATGCATCAAAGTCGATAAGTGAGTGGGGTAGACCCATGTCCTGGGAAAGGAAGCTATTAACAGCTACACCCTGAAGGTTTTGAGGGCCACATTGCGTCATAGCTTTCGGGTTTATTGAACGTTGACTCTTTTTTTTTTTTTTCTTAACCAAAGGAAATGAGTTTCTATAATCCTTTGCTTTGAGCTGCACCCTCAGTGGGGTAATGAAAAATGACCTATGCTATTTGATAGCATGCTGCTTTACACAAAATAGATCTTCATGATGGTGAATGCAATTTACCTTGTGCTTTGTCTTCTCCTTAATGTTGAAATTACTGCTCTCCACAATGAATTTATTTAGTGCAGGCCTACAAGTCACTAGAAAGAAAGGGGGTTGGGGGAGGGAAGAAGCAGCTCACATTTAACATAGCTTAGCAAGAAAGTGATCCCACAGAAAATGACCCATGTTCACATCAGGAGAAGCAGGGCATTTAAATAGGCTGGATCTTGAAATGGTGGGTGTATGCATCCAGAGCAAGCTAGGTAAATTTTTTCAAGAGCAAGGCATCTGCTTCCTTGAAAACCCTTTTTTTTTTTTTTTTTTTTACAATTTTTT
>NW_017729009.1:19941893-19946158 GCF_001723915.1 Gavialis gangeticus
TTTTTTTTTTTTTTTTTTGGCAGAATTTGTATGTGAGTTGGGCATGTTGAGTGATTTATGGGACCATTAAACATACACTAAATCAATCTCTATTAGAAAGAAAAAGCAATGTACTTTAAAAAAGGCCCTCAAGCTAGATTTCTGAACCCAAGGTCTGATGTTGCAAAGCAAATGGTCATTGGTAATTTGGGAGATGTAATATGAACTGAGTCAGTCAATTTGGATATGATAGTTTTTAATGTTCCATGAATCTAGCAAAATGTGTATCCAATTAACTACTACTAAAGGGCCTTATTTATAAAATAATACTTTTGCGGTCAGGTTGCACTTTTTCCATTCATTTCAGCACACAGTTCAGGTTGCAGATTGTGTGCATGTGATTAGTGAAGACAAACATCAGTTTTATGCTAGGCTGTATTGGCACATTGGTTGGGGCTTGGGCAGTATGATCAGGGAAATCAAATCCCTTCTGTCCCTGTTATCATGGGAGAGTTGCTTGGTAGGACTACCATGGTTTAAGGGCTTGTCCTTTCAAGGAAGTTGCTCTCCATAGTTAAGAGACAAACAGAGTATGCAATGCCCTGGCAAGTCCTAATTCCTTAATGCTACTTTGGATCTATGGGTAACTGTGGCTGGCAAATAATTATCCTTTAGTGCACAACATAAGCATTCTCCTTTGCAAACGTGCGATTCAAAGAACTTATGCATAATTTATCTCTGTACAAATGGTTCTCCAAAAGGATGACTTCCTCTTTCCACATCCATGTTAAAGCCATGCATGCTGTCCTTCTCAAGCAGAGCCAAAAATATGTTTTGTGAACTATAGACCTGCATACTCTACGTACTGCCTGAGCAAGCGAGCATAACATTCAACAGGCCAAATACATTCTATCAGCGGAGCATGAAGCTATTTTCTTCTGGACAGGGTTAGAGATTAGAAACGGTGACAAAAGTTGTAAAACTATAGTTTGTGCATTCCTGTCTCTCTATACATGTATTGACATGGAGAACTTACTGGGGGACACCGCACCAAGAACTCACAGAAAAAGAAGAGAGACTTTCCAGCAGAAAATCTTGCAGACGCTTGACTACTTTCTGTGCAATCCCAACTCATTTCAAGCTTCTGTGTTTGCTCCAAAGTGTTTTAAAAAATAGTTTTTATTAAAAAACTCTGAATGGTTTTCTTTCTATTTTAAAACCAGAAACAGCACAGATTTGAAAAGTGTCATTGTCAAAATGGAAATAGAAATACTGCTGCAACACTTAGAAAACCCAAATCCCCACCGCACTGAAATAAACACCAAACTTCTGTTTGACCTAAATAGGGCAAGGATTTTGCCTAGAAGGCAAAGATAGGAGAGGACATCCCACTGGGCAGGGCCTTTCCTGTGACTAAGCCCACAATGTCACGAATGAGATTTTCAAGGCTGAAGCCAGTGAGCCTGAAATGAAACACTAGCAGGTTGGAGTGCAATACCTGGGAGTGAATGGTGATATAAGCATTCCTAGGCATCCAACTTATGTTTTGTTACTAGAAGCAGAAATCCCAATGTTATAGTCCTAAGATTTAGCTCTTTCCATGCCCAAGTGCTGAGAGAGTCTACATAGAAATCACAGGGTGAGAAGGAACCTCGGAGTTTATCTACTCCAATCCCATGTGCAGATGCACGATTAAAACCACCTGAGAGGGAAGCTCCTCCAACATCTTCCTGGAAACCTCCAGCGAAGGCAATTCTGCAACTTCCCTAGGCAGCTTCCTCCATTGGCCTACTGGGAGGTGCTCTCAGTCTGCTTGGCTAGAGTTTAAACCCATTACCCCTTCTCCTGCCCTCACCCCCCTGCTCCCGCCCAGGATAAGGCAGAACAATGTTTCACCATCCCATTTAGGGCAGCCTTTAAAAGCTGTATCAATATCAGCTTTCGTGCAAGGACAATATCATGTCCTCCCTTCATCTCCTTTCCACCAAACTTAACATACATAATCCCTTCCACATTTCCTCGTATGGCCTGCATACCAACCCCGTTGTCATCTTTGTCCCTCGCCTTTACATCCTCTCCAGCTAACTGGCAACAGCAGGTATACTGCAGCATAGTCATGCTACTTGCAATCCAGCTGGCTCAGGTGCCATCAGCAATGAACAGAAAATGACATAGACCTCAGCTGGGGTTAGCAACACAAATAAGTATCTGCGGGGCTTGTCCAGCCTGTGCTAATACCCCTTCATTTCTGTTGTTACCCCAGCTAGCTAGACAAAGCTAGCTCAGGGTATACCTACTGCTACTGCCACTTTTGATTACAACACAGACCTGCCAGCGTGCCCCAGCATATAATTCCTCTGTACACGGAGACCCAGAACATGAATCCCAGAGCTCTGTGCAAATCGGTTCTGTTCTGGGAGTGCCGTGTTTGGGTGAGGCAGTGGGAGATTGGCTGTGAGATATGCTGGGGCCCTAGTACTCTCCATCCTAGGACTCAAAAGATCATCCTTGTTCAACTGGAGCTCTGGCAGGCAAGCTAGGGAGAAACCGCAGCTTTCAGCAAATTGGTTGCGAGTTGTCAGCTGCAGTCCACTGAAATGAAAAGGACTGGAATATTTGACCTGTTAACACTGAAGCCAGGACTAACAAAGACATTACTGTCAGAAAACCTGCAGCAAGGGGATGTGCCCAAAGATGCACTAGAGCATGACTAATGATGCCTTTGTGGCAGGATCTTTTTGCGTCACCCCGTGTGCACAGAGATGGATGGTCCAGGTTTTTCTCTCAAGGGGCTGGAGAAGTGAATGGAAACTCCATGGAAAGTGAGGGTTGGATCCTGCTCCCACTAATGCCAACGGCAAAACTGCAATCAGAGTAGGGGGAAGCAAGATGGGGCCCTAGGATAATGCTTGGTACAGGAAGGGAGGAGAAATGGGGCCCTGACGGAGTTAGGCCTCAGCTTCTCCCATAGACCTGCAGAAAGATTTCCCAAAGGGAGTTAGAGTTATGGATACTTCTCCTTTGTCTTTCCCCAAGAATTCAGATGCAGAGGACATCCAGAGCCGAGGAAAAGGCAGCTTGCGTGGCATCTCTTTTGCACCTTCCTAAACCAAACGATGTTATTTCCTCTGACAATCAGCAAGGGGCACTTCTCAGTAGCATTGTTTTTCCTCCCTGATGCTTGTCAAGCTTTGGGGAAGCTGGTGACATTCCCATCCCTAGCATAAAACTCTGCCTTATAAAATTTTATTCCTTGGCTCCACACGCCTCCCTCATCTATATCAACACATAGCTCTTCGATACAGGTTTCCCACTGTTACACTGGTTACCAGCTCGAATCATTTTATAAATGCCTTTAGTTTTATAACTGGGTGGGGTCATTCCATCTATTGTTATGCTTATTTGTGTTCAATGCATTTGCAAACATTGTTTTCCTCATTGTCATGTGGACAACATACCAGTAGTTAATATAATTACAGAAAGGGCTGAAAGAATGAGCATGTCTTTAATTATCTAGGGCTTGCTCATTTGACCAAGTTTTCAGACCCAAATAATCTTCCTTAAAAAGAACCGCTCACATCATACTTCAACTTGATGCCAAAAACGTACTTCCAATCTCCACCCTGCAGTGGCCTTGGTCCAAAAGATCCATCTTTTTCAGCTGTGTTGGAAACAGCCCCTAACCTTCCCTCCTAGCTTCCCATCATCCACCCCTTGCTGGAGACGGTGTTTAATTTCAGACCTGCATTACATCAGGCCCACCTTGCCCAGGCATCCAAACCATCCCAAACCCACCCTGAACCATCCGTTTCTGCTTCCTTCTGCATGTCGGGAACCCTGCCCATTCCTCCACCTCTTCTTCCCTAAGGATTTGTGTCTCTTCTGTCATAACCCATCTAACCCCCAGCATAAAAGCTCACAACTAATGAGAGTTTAACTGGCATTTTAAAACTACTTCTGAAAAGAAAAGATTTCTTCCTGTAAAGTACCCACCTGAGAACGATCCCTATTATTGGGTTTTGTGTCCCTTAGCACAAACATGGCAGAACTATCCATTATGATCCTTAAGGACATTGGTAGCCTGAAGAAAAATAACCAAACATGAAGAGTTATCTTCAAGAATAGTAACAGGTTGCCTCCATTTCACTTAGGGGATTAAAACACTTTTTGGGTAACTGTGAGTGGAAATCCTAGTGTTTGGCTTTGTAGTTGCTCAGTGCTACTGGACGTGGGAGCTCCCAAGCCTGGCACTAACAAACGGGGCAACTTCAGGCAAGTCACATGGA
>NW_017729009.1:19951158-19957134 GCF_001723915.1 Gavialis gangeticus
AATCCTAGTGTTTGGCTTTGTAGTTGCTCAGTGCTACTGGACGTGGGAGCTCCCAAGCCTGGCACTAACAAACGGGGCGACTTCAGGCGAGTCACATGGACTTGCTAAGTGTCAGGGACACTTGGTACTCCTCTACCTTTAAGCAAATGTGCTAGGGTCCACAGAGGAACAATGCTGTAGACGTGTTAGAAATGTCTTGTGTCAGTGAGACGTCAAACTCAGAAGTGAAGACACTAGAGGATGAGAAAGTTGGCAAAACCTCTGTCTTTCTGCTTTGATGCACTGAACCAGAACTCAGGGCTACTGGACTTCCTCACATTATTGCTCTGATCTTCACTTCCTCTTGCTGCAGTTGCTGGGTATTTAAGCGAATGCCTTCTTTGGGCCTAATTCTGCTTTTGCCCCTTTGCTTACATTCAGAGATACTTTATGCGATGAGCTGTCTCGGTGATATCAGTGGGCCTGTTTGCATAATAAAGGGCGACTCAGTTTGAGTAAGTTTGGCAGAACCTGGCTCTCTTCTGTATGATGCATATAATGAAATCCTTAGGGTTAAATTGTGTATCTCTTACTCATGCTCGGTGGGATTACTTGTGTAAATCAGAGAGCGTGGTCTGCAAACTTACCACATGAATCCTCCCACCTGAATGGGAACTAGGATAAGAGAAAAGATGTTTATTTGAAAGTCAGTTTGGGGGTCATATCTAACACCTTGGGTTCATCCACTTTAGTGACATTTTGATTCAGAGAGGACCTACCTGTGTGGCACTGGCTGATCTATGCCTTGAGTTCAGTCCCTTCATACCTCTCTTAAACCAACCAGGTACTACAACACCCAGAATTTCTCACTGACAATCACACATATTTCTCCTCTTTGTTTTCTGTTTGTGGCAGAACAAAAAAACAACCCAACCCAAACCAAGAAGATCCAAAGCAGTTGGGAGGTCCAAGCTCTTTCTAACTTCATTGACAGTACTAGGGCTAGATAGGGAAATTTTATCTTAAGACTGTAACAAAGGATAAGACAGTAGCTGTCTTACATCTCAGACAGTAGGAGATGTTTACTCATTCTTGCAGCAGACTATCTTACCCTTCATCCAGACTTTATTAGGAAGCCAAGAAACAGTAAACCTATAATTTAAGAAATGTATCACATAGGGAATCTTTTTGCTTCACGAATAAAAAAGGGAGCTGGAGATCTCAGATTAATCCTCCTTCTCTTTAAATTTTTCCTGATAATTCATGGGAAAAGAGAAAAAAGTTAAGTGTGGCACCCAAAACTGGACGCAGTACTCCAGCTGTGGCCTGAGCAATGCTGCACAGAGGGGAAGTATCACCTCCATGGACCTGCTCATCATGCACCTGCTAATGTATGATAAAGCGCGGTTAGCTTTACTAATTGCTTCGTCACATTGGCAGCTCATGTTCATCTTGGTGTCAACAATGACTCCGAGATCCCTTTCTGTTGCTGTCCTCCTGAGAAGGTCCTCCCCCAGATGAAGACACTCCAGAATGATGCCCTCAGTCACTTGTGTCTATACTGAGTCCTAGCCCCGGTGCCATTTTCATTATGGGAAGGGGGAAAGGGAGTGGAGAGAGCTCATTCTGGGGGTCCCCCAACCAGCTCTGGAGGATGGGGCAGGTGGATTGGAGCCCTCCCCCCCCCGAGGTGGAGTACTTCAATCCCCCCATCCATCCTCCAGGCCAGCTGAGGGACCCCCAGAATGAGCTCTCTCTATTCCCGTTCCCCCTTATATTCTGCAAACAGCACCAGGGCTGGTTCGGGGGAGAGGCATTGCCAGGGGAAGAGCAACAGCAGGGTTACAGCTTCTCTAAACAGCAGCTGAATTCCCCAACCCCCGGGACCCAACAGTTAACTTCTGGGTCTCGGGAATTGCTGTAACTCATGGCGTTTCCTGTGAAGTGTCATGAGTTACAACAGGGAGCTGCTCTTCTGTCTGTGCCTTATGTTTTCCAGAGCTGGTTTCACACCTTCATACAAACAAACGGAAAGGAGTATGCATGCAAACCAGGAGACAGAATTGAAAATATTCAGATTTTCACTCAGGCTATTTTTATTTGCTATATTTCCTTTGCTTTTTGGGGAACACAAAAAAGCAGATGCAAAACTGTTTCATACAAAAAAGACAGTCAAGTCCTAGACCTTTCAACTCGTGTCTTGCCAAATAAGTTACGGGAGAATTTTTTAAGTGCCCGACCCTGATTTTTTAAGGCAGTTAGAGTTAAATGCCCTTTGTGTTTCTGAAAAATCTCCCCAGACATCTGCCATTCATACAGAACAAGTGCACTGCTGTGTCTGAAGCCCAGCAGCAAGGTAATGCTATTATGATTTCGTTTCTTAATGTAATGTCATTGTGCGGGGGAAATTTTATCTCGCCTCCTGCCACTATTTCATTCCTACAATTTCGCCTTTATTGTGAACTTCAGGTATCTTCAGACCATAGTAATCTGGGCTCCTAGGTTCGTGCCTGACAGTGGGAACCAGTGGAATAGGATTCTACTCTTGTATCTCTTAGCCTTGCAGTATGACCTAATTCTTTGTCCTTAAGTTTTAATGTAATAATTATCACAATTAATGCAATAATTACACAGCCAGTGGGAAACTCCATAACATTGGTTAAACAGTTTGAGGTCCTCAGGTGAAGAAAGCTGTAATAACCTAAGCATTAATAATAGCTGCCATGTATTACTCCCTTTACTCGCACTGGCCGCATCTATCCATGCAATTAATGTGCTGAATAAACTCCAGCACAATTCATACCAGAATTTATTGCTCCTGGGCTCAGCTTCGTACATGCACCCGGGACCGCAGTGCATTGAGCTGGAGCAGGGCAGTCCTGGCTGGCAGGAGGCCCTGGGGTTCAGCCTGCTAGCCCAGGGCTTCTCTGATCCAGCTCAATGTGCTGTGGAGGGGACAGCTGGGACATTAGGGTGCTATAGCATGGGGCTAGCCAGCAGGCAGCTCCTGCACTGTAGCACCCTCATGCCTCAGCCAGTCCCATCACCATCTGCAAGTGCACTGCGGTGCAGAAAATAACTCTGCCATAGAATAGTACTTGTGTCTGGCAGCACTATCCTACAGTGGAGTTAATTAGTTTACTCCAGCCTGATAGCACCGAATGTGTAGATGCAGATGTTTTATTGTGGAACTAATTAGTCAGCCCCGCAGTAAGTGCCTCACATAGATGTACCCACTGAGATATAAGTAGCTGCACCTCCATTTTAATGAAGGAGAAGCTGAGAAACAGAGGGGTGAAGAGATTTTATTTAAGGTGGTAGAAAAAGTGAGCGTAAGAGTGGGGATTTATACTCAGTTAAGTCCATACTGAGTATATAGGCTCTGTTTTGCTGTATCTCCAGTGCAGCTGTCATACTCTGTAAGTTCAGAGCATGGTAAATCCATGGTAAATTCAGACACACGACTGACTGCAGTGTAGATGGAACCTAAGACAAAGATAGGATGTCACTCCAGCAATTGTCCTTCTTCCCCTTTATCTTTAGGTGTGTCAAGTGGTGCAGAGTAACAGCTATGAGCAACCTCAGTGCTGGGACAGGAGAGGAAAAAAATCATTAAGCAAAATGTAGATGGCAAACATTTTTACAAACTTCTGTTTCCCCCTGTGTGTGCCACATAAGCACTTATGGCCCTGTTTACATAGCTATACATGAATGCCTGGCTTTGATTTGAGAACAAACTGCCCCATAAACTTGTGAATGTTTGAATTTAACCTTCACCTTTCCCCCTTAACCTTCACTTTTGCTTTTCCCTTGGTGCTTGGTGACTTTCTCACAGCCAAATATAATAAAATATGTACGCTGAGGATGACTGGGGGCCTGAGTTTGGCTCAGGTAGGAATGATTTATGGTGCTGCCTTCACACTAGGTCCTCTTGCATGTAATGGAAAAGGTAAATAGTGCTTTTTAAATTCAAGGGTTAGAAATGAATTTCTACTAGTGCAGTGTTCCCCAAATTGTGCAGACTGGCACACCTCCAGTCATAAGCAAATCTGCATCAAAGTTAGACCCCAAAAATCACAGACATGGGTCTGGGATAAATTTGAGATCTAAGATTTGACTCTGCATCTTAGACGTTTTCTAAATGACAGACTCCATCATGTTATCACTTTCTAACACCATGCATCTCCTTCCTGAAGAACCATCCCATTTCTTTTAAGCTAATTTAAATATTGTCCCCAAAATGGGTCTGGTACAATTTCCTTGACCAAGTCGAGACCAGGAGTTCTTCCATCTAAGAACTATGTACCCACGTATCACGTTCTATCTAAGAATCAACTGCCCATGGTTTTTTTTCTATAAGTGCACTTGGTTGTCACATTTCTGAGAAAAAATAATGTTGTTTACATGACCTTCTGGGCAGTGAGAAAGAAGAGCTGTTTGCTATACTCTAAGAAATAGCCTTTTCAACATTAAGAGCTAGATTTCTCTCACTTCACCAAGTCTACGTTCATTTTAAAGCAAGCCTTGAGGTGTTGTGTCAGCTGAGGAAATGCCCATTATTTGAGAAGCTCCATGCTCTGCCCAGTCCCTACCATGACATGCTTGATATTTTTCTCTCTGAAAGAGTCACTCCCATCACAAACTGTTTGAACTGACCTATTGCCAAAGTATGCCAATGGCTCAACCATTAACCGACTCGGAGTGCCATTACTGTGGGGATCCATTGCTCCATCAAGCATCTGTGTTGATGGTCAACATCTCCGTAGTACAGCGAACACATCCTGGAAGGATCCAGCCATGGACTTTGGATTCTCATCAAAGTAATATTATGCTTCAACCTCCCTGCCCTGCAACCCTAAGCCAGGAGCCTGGCTTTTTCTGGCAAATTTCTTACAGCTGCCACCGCAGTTACACGGGCTGTGCAAGCTTAACATGCCCTAAGATTTGCCCATGTGGTTTTGAGGCTTCACACCCTAAGGCAAGTCTCTCAAAGAGTGTGGTCTTTGTCATCCTCTGAGTAGCAATTAAATCTAGGGTTGAACTCAAGGCCAGAATTTACCACCAGCTTCTGAAGAGGTCCTTTGCATGTGGTGAACAAGTAAATCAAAAAGACCGATGATATCAGAAAGGCCAAATTCATACTTGATGCAACTCTACCTAGTTCAGTGGAGATATGTGAAGGGTGAATTTGGTCTGCTGTTTGGTTACTAAGGGTGGCCATATGCTTCTTGTCCAATATTGAACTTATGGGAATATGGTGGCTGATAGATAAATTTGGCTCAAGATTAGGAAACATTGGAGCAAAACCTGAGAGAAAAAAAATAAATCTAATAAGGAACTGGATACATGACCTATCACTTGCGGTAGCATGGGGATGAGAGAGTTCTTTCATCCCTTGTTTTCAGCCCTTTGGCTGCATCGTTCTTAACGGGAAATGGCACCATCCTTAAGAGGAGAAAAAGCATAGATACCACAAGACTCACAGTGCATCATATTTCACAAAGTTTGTCCTTATTGCACTTCTGGTAAGATTTTTCTATGGTGTCTTGTAGGATAAGTTTAGACCTTTTCTTATGAAGTATGTGACTGGGAGAATTCCTGGTGTTCATACTACCTAGAGCAGGGGCGGGCAAAATATGGCCCGCAGGCCAGTGGCCCACCAAGCATTTTTATCTGGCCTGCAGCACCTGCCAACAAATTGTGCCCTGCCCAGCCCTTCCACTACAAGAGTGGGAGTGAGGCACCCATGTGTACACACAGCCCCAAACTTACCCTATTGCCTCACTCCCACTCTCGTGGGTGGAAGGGCCTGGCCCGCCAGCACAGCTTCTGCATGGGGCTGCTGCAGCCCCCAGGGACCTGCTTTGCTTCCCTGGTGTTCTCCTTGCTCTGGGCAGCAGGTAGGGAAGCGGAGGGGGCAGGGCTGCAGCTGGGTAGGAACGCAGAGCGTGGGGCTGGGGCTGGAGGCAGTGCAGAGCCCACACCCAGGGGGGCGGC
>NW_017729009.1:19957241-19958261 GCF_001723915.1 Gavialis gangeticus
CTGTATAGGTATTGTGGAAACTGCAACCTTCACTATGGAAGGATTACCACTTCTCTATGACAAGACTGTAACTGGAGGCCCATGTGAGGTTAAATTGGTGGCCACCACGCTCCCAACCCCACCACACACGTGCACCCACACCCTACTATACACACCCACCATACACACACCACACCCCACCCACTCACCTATTCCTACACCCCACCACACCCACACTCCACCACACACACACCCCCATCCATACCCACACCCCACCATACACCCCCCACAATATACAAGACTAAGAATTTATTTTTGAGTTATTATGAAATCACCTCTACATATGCTACATAAACACAAATCATGACAAAAATATTTTTTTGTAATAAAATTAAAATATGTTATAGTAGTTGTTTGACTTTTAGTGTATGATTTGGTTTTTTTTTCTAGTGCTAAGAGGGCAACCGCCCCCCTCTAAAGGAGTATTTCTAGGGGCAAAGGGGGGAACTTCCAGTGGCAAATGTCAGGGGTTAGGGGTGGGACTTCTGGTCCCAAGATGGTGACAAGGGGGCGGGGCAACTGTCAAAGGGCAGGGCTACCCATGCAGCCCTCAACAGCTCACCAAAACTCGTTAAGTGGCCCTCCGCCCAAAATCGTTGCCCGCCCCTGAGCTAGAGTTAGGCTGAAGCTAGAAGTGATGCTCCTCCTATCCCAAGACTTTGGAAATATTTTATTAGAATTAAGACCTTAATCACTCTGATTCAGTTACCAGTTACTAAAAAGATCGCTTGCTTACACAGTGAGGAAGAACAGTTCCCTCTAATACAGAAATTACTGGATAAAATTCCATAGTTTGCTGAGGTGAGGCCTGAAAATCAGTGACTCCAAACTCCATCTCCATCATTTGTACCTGAGATGATCAACTTCACCTGGTGAATCTGAACCTGAATGCTGTACTTGGAGTCCATTAGCAAGATTTATATATTGCAGAGCCATTCATTATTTCAAGTGCGGTTAGTTGCCATATACATCAAATACATT
>NW_017729009.1:19963261-19977910 GCF_001723915.1 Gavialis gangeticus
AAAATCAGTGACTCCAAACTCCATCTCCATCATTTGTACCTGAGATGATCAACTTCACCTGGTGAATCTGAACCTGAATGCTGTACTTGGAGTCCATTAGCAAGATTTATATATTGCAGAGCCATTCATTATTTCAAGTGCGGTTAGTTGCCATATACATCAAATACATTTCGGTCCAGTAACTGCAAGTTACTCTCAGCTATAGGCTATTTGACAGTCATCCATGAGCAGAGAGAGATAGTTAGCTATGTTAGCCTGAAGTCAGATGGAAGGCAGGGTAGATTTGTACCTTATAGACTAACTAAATCAGAGATACAGAAGCTTTCATAAGCAGTGGCTTACTTCATCAGATGCTATGAAAAGGTTGCAGGAAGCAGAGCTGCTAAGTAGAAAGCAGTGATTAGATTATAAAGGGTAGAGAAGGGGAGGAAAAAGGAGAAGGCACTGTTGGGAGAGGTAATGTGGCTAAAGCCAAGAAAAACAAAGCAGCTAATTCACTGAGGGACATAGGGGTTATGGGATAAGAACCCATAGTTTTGGGGCCACAATTACCATGATCCAGTCTGTGGATGATTTCTTGTTCCACAATTTCCTGTTCAAGTTCATTTTTAAAAAGTGTGGCCCTCTAAGAACAACTACACTCCAACGTCAACACAGGCCACATCATCACTGGGCCAAACAATGCAGATTATAACATCCAAGTTTTATTCACCTGCAAATCTACCTGCTCTCTATTTGAAGGCCGAAATAAAATTGGTGGGTCTCAATTCAGCTGCCTGTGTCTGCATCACAAGGGGTAACCTATAAATTGGTCCCTTATTGAGAATTTCAGCAGAAATGGCAAAAAGGCTGAGCTTTGGTCTGACCTCTATGGGAAATGACTTCTGCACAGCGTCAGGGCAGCCGTGGTAAGTAGTGGTAATCACTCCCAGAGGAGCTTAACATTTTCAGGACAAACCATAATCATCAAGCCAATTTTATTGTTTTGCAAATATATCTGCTTCCCAAAATTAAATGCATTTCTGTTCAATGACTCCACAGAATTTGTGTGTAGAGCTCTGAGAGTCGGCATTTGACCACATGGAAACCGTATTTGTTTTTCCTCTGCCTCAGCGCTAACATTTTATTAGAGAAGTGGTTCTCAACCTTTTTAGACTCAAGGAACCTCTTGGAAAATGCCAGCTTTGAAATTGCACTCATTTTTTGACTATGGAAAAATAACAGAGCAACTCTATTGCAGAGACTTCAGAAGGACTATAACAGGTCGAAATGTTTCTGACACAATGGAAATCTCTGGGTTTATTTTGTACAGGTGCAGGTCTTTGCACACTTAACAGTACTAATACTGAACAGCAGCCCTCAGCACCCTTACATGGAGCCCCGGTTGAGAATCACCACATTAGGATAATGGACAATCAGATCCTCAGAGTGCACCTGTTATTCACGTCCTACCCTACGATTACGAAGTGACTGTTTGATTTTCCCCAGAGCTATGGATCCTGTAACCTGAACTGCGCTGGGCACTCAAATGATTTGGGGAAAATGGAGACTCACTATAGTCCCAATTCAGTCAAGCATCTTCATTCAATCTGGGTCCTTAATCATGGGATTATGGCCCTTTGAAAGCAATGAGACTAACGTTTATGCTTCAATGTTTTTCCAAATCAGGATGACACAAGCTATAGGCTGGAATTCTGTTCCTGGACACAACCACAAGTGAATTTCATAGCACTTTGACACCTGAATGCCTGATTTTGCCAACAGATTAGATAGATAGTCTCACCCCTTATAGTAAGGTATCTGATAAAAAGAAAAGGCAGCCCAGTAACTTATAGGTGAAAGAAATGCAGGACAAAATCTGAGGCCATGTCTGAAAATCAGGCTTCATGGCATGCAGTTTGTGGATTCACATTATGGACACTGGATATATCTGTGTCACACTAAAATACCATTTTGATTGCAAAACTAATCCTTCCTTTCCTATGGACTTTTTGCTTTCACTGTGGACTAAAGTTCCAAGGGCTACTGGCACAAGGCTAACAATAGAGGGGTGGTAAACAGAAGCGCTCCTCCATTCAAATGCAAACGCCCTAGTAATAAGCTAGCTTCTACCGTGGAGAACTGGTTCGTCCAGGGGGAGGTTGCCTGGGCAATGAAGTCACCTTGCCGGGATTTGTGAGATACTCCGACAGGGAGTGCTGAATATTATTAAAGAACAGGGGCTGCTCTAATCACGTGCTTCAGATATGAGGGGACAGAAGAAAGGAAGGGGCGGACAGGTTTTGTGATTTAGACATGGGACAGACCAAGGTTTGAAACCATAAGCTGCTAGCCTGCCTGGAGACCGTTAGACCGCCAGGGCAGGCTGGGCTAGGGTGGGGGTGTCATATAGTAACATTGGTTATTTGCCAATGATATATAACCTCTTGTGCTTCTCTTTCAAGTACAAAAGCAATGGTATGTTCAGATCCTCTATGCAACCTACCTATATTTCCAGGTGTGTAAACTTGCACCTGTTGTGTCTCCTAAAGGGTTCGAGTTTAGACCGGAGGGTTCACACTTTCACTGAACAAGGCTGTGCTTAAGCTTTTGGGGGAGTCTGAGGAGTCAAGTTGTGGATCCTGGGCACAATCAAATGGGCCCTGGGGTGCTCCCCAGAGGGCTGTGTCCCAGGTGTGTGCCAAAAACCTCTGGACTACAGCATGGCTGGGGCTCACTTCAAAGGCTTTGAAGAAATCTAGTGCCTGGGTCCCAACATAAATCCAGGGAGTGGCCACCAGCGGATACTTGGCCAAAGGTTATTGCAGCTACCATGTGCCGTTTTCTAAATTCATAGCACTTGACCTCATAATAAGCAGCGCTTAATGATGTGAAAGGGTCATTCGTGTACACTAATGCAACTGAATTGCACGGCCCTAGTCAATATGTTAACGGATGCATAATTGGAGCCATCGTTTTATCGATACGGGATAAATTTGGGGGGCAAGAGCCTCAAATCCAGATATGCAAGGGGAAGGAAAGAAGATGACTACATCTGCTTCATCTCTCACCACCAGAGATAACACAAGGAAAAAGACTGATAATCATGCTACCTCTTGACACTAGAGAAAGATATGCACCGTGTGCCTAGCATACAGAGAAATAAGAACAGGTATAAGCCTATGCCGGTAACCCTCACATCCCTGCCAAAAGAGGTCATCTCAGTGGCAGTGACAAACTGTATTCAGAGAACTTAAGAAGCCTGGAAAGGTGCGATAAACCGATCCCGATGCCACCAGAGTGTATTGTTTGTCATCGGGGGCCTTTATCTCAGGGCTTTATGCTCCTGCATTTCCTCCTCTCGTGGGCAGTGCTCCAGCCTGCGAAACTTAACAAGGGGAGCATTTTTATTCCCTCACTGGAAAACAGTGACATATGAAAATAGCCTTTGATTATCTGACAGGAAATATCTCTTTAAAAGTATACGATGCCACCTAAACCTGAGACCCGCCACAGGTTCCTCTGCGAAATCTAACCAGCTTTGGGCCTTAGTGTCGGCAAGATATGCCTCACTCAGCATTTGCCAGCTGCAAAAATGTCCTGGTTCTGAATAATCCAGGATTCACTGCTGCAAACTCTCTCTCATATCAACTTTCTCCTCTTTTATAGTTCAGAAATAATCTTAAATTCAGCTGAAAACAAAGAGCTGCCTGTTGACAGCTAATCCTAAAAGACAGAGCTTTGTGTGGGGAAAAAAAAAAAATCATTGAACAGGATGGGCAGGAAATGCAAATATTTGGGGGTAAGTTTTGCTAGTATTTTTCAGCCCCGATTCAAAGTTGCACTGAAGAGTGTTCCTTTGCACCTGCCCATGGTGACACGATCCTTTTGTCAAAGCAGGTATTCCAGAAAACAATGGCGAATTTAACCAAACAAATAAATGACAATGCCATGCCTGTACGCATTTCCCTTCTTTGCCAAGCCAGGTGCTGGAAGCTGAGCTCTTAGGTTCAGGGACCTGGACAACACAGCCCGTTTCACTAAGCAAACACAATGGTATGTTGGGACAAGGGAAAGCAGCCACTTGACAAAGAATCGGTGGCTGGATTAGAGGGTTTCATTTCCTCCGTGCAAGGATTATCCAATAAATCAGCGGTGAAATGTGAGTTTGACAGTGCTAATGTAATGCTAATAATTACACAGCAAAAATGTCCTGTAACCCAAGCCCTAGCTGCATTTAAAAATCCTGTGTTGTACCTGGCAAGGTGTTAGGTTTGGATTTGGTCAGGTAAACTGAGAAGCTTCAATTACTTCAAGGCCTCCAGGGCCCCATCCTGCTGGCTACTGATTTCACCACTGCTTTTGATAGGAATGGAGGGTGCTTAGCACACCGCAGGACCTGGGGCTGCAGCTTGCGCAGGCTCAAATCCTGATCGTGCTCACAGCATTGTCATCTGAAGTACTTCTGTCAAAGTCAGGGGAGCATTAGTAGCAATATTTACTGATAGAGCTAGGTCTGAGCTACAAGTTCCCATCCGGATTAAAACTAACTCAGTGGCTGTTCAGATCTTGGCATTTCATTCAGATCCTCCTCTATAATTAAGTTTTCTGTAGTACCCGAGGGAGAGGGTAAATGAAGTGTGTTGAAGGTGGTAAAGTTTTCCATAAATGAACAACCACTGTAGACTTCCAGTCGGTGACCTTTATTTGAGATTCAGAGGCCGATCAAAGACCAGCAGTCTCCATAAAAGAGCACGCCGGCCAAAATCCCTGGGAAGCAGGCTCCATCGAATGGCTACTCAAAATAGGTGCTGATGGACTCTTGGAAACTGCAGGCAGTACCTGGAAATCAAACCCAGACAGCTGCATACTACATCTAATGCCAAGGCCCTTACGTATTTTCCTTCAGGTGTCTGCTATTTACCAAACGAGTTATTTTTCAGGCACGCAGGAAGGCAATATGAGCTATATTCCAAAGGCTGAAAAAATGGCAAAACTGCTCCCGTGCTGTTGATTTTTCCTTTTAGACAGGCTTCCGCTCAACTAGTGACATTTTACACACACACGCACGCACGCACGTAAAGCTACATAGGTATGCACGTTTGTATACAATGTGTGTGGCAAGGAAATGCATACTCTTCCAAATATGCTGGGAACCCCCACCTAGCAAAGCACGCAGTACAAGCGGCTTCCTGGATACCGGAGAAACTCACAGACATGTTCTAGGATGACCTCAATCTTCTTTTGATGCATGGAAATCAATTCTGCAGTCATTACCCAGGATGGCTCATGAAACAAAATAAGAGGGATAATCGGACTTATTGTTAGCCTTTCTACTTACCGCAAGCTGCAGGACATAGTTTTACAGGCTGCGCCCCTTTGATATATGACACAAGCTGTTGTGTGTGTGCTTACTCACGAAAACTGCTCCTAATTGTCCTTGTTTCTTTCCTGGCTGTTTATGTTTTCTGGCTCGGTCTAACATGCTGATCTCTGCTGGCAGACTGACCAGGATTTTTTCATTTTAATTTCAATGTGTTATTCTCCATTAGTATCGTACAGTGAACAAATCACACTTAAAGCTGAAAAAAAATCCTCCTTGCATCACAGCTGTTATTCTACTTCTATTACAGTGTACAAGAAAGAGTTCATAATGTAATTGCACAATGTGCAAAATGAAACAGTCACTCGCCCTTCACTTACATGAAATCATTATGGTTTTGTATAAATGCTGGGAAATTGATAAATAATTAGCATTTTATGGTGACCTTCAGCTAATTACCCCCAAACAATCTGACAATATGGAAACCCGTCTCTGGGATATGATCTATTTTGTTTATCATTTCGTACCATAACAACAAAACGAAGTCTTACAACAATCCCCAGGGGAAAACCAGGAGCAACTGTCATAAGGAGGTTTCGGACTGGATATCAGGAAAACCTGCTTCGTGGTTCATGTGCCCAGACTCTGGAACAGGCTCCCAGCAGGGTGGTGCGGGCATCTACCCTGGAGATCTTCAAAAGAAGATGGGATGCACACCCTGTCTGGGTTATTTGACCCCAGCAGTCTTTCTTGCCCAGAGCAAGGGGGACTGGACCTGATGATCTCCCTTCCACCCCTAAACTTCTGTGAATCCTTTGAGGTAGGAAGGTATTCATACCCCCAGATTAAAAACAGGAGTATGAGATAGATAAGGGTAGATCCTCGGCTGCTATCAGCTATGCTGGTCCCTGGGGCTATGCTGATTTATACCAGCTGAGACTCTGACTGACTTATGTCAAGAGGCAAGACCAAGGTTCCCAAAATAGCAGCACCAGGCAGAGAAGTTAAGTCCTGTTCTTGTCCTCTAACACCAGGTCCTCGATAGCACTGGATTCTTGGTTCCACTAAGCACCAGAAAGCTTGCCCGTCTGTCAAGTTATTTGGGTAAATCCAATATCTTTTATTAGACCAAATAAAATAGTTGGAAAAATTTTTCCTTGCAAACTTTCAGGTACAAACACCCTTCTTCAGGGAGAGCATTTCTCTTAAAGTGAGCACTATTTACTCTTACTGTTTGGCCAAGAGTCAGGAAATCCGAAGGAAGAACAAAGAACTTGGCTAGGTGCCTTCCAGAGATAGGCCTGAAGTAAAATCCCAGGTCAAAACTTGGGGAAACTTGTATCCAGATTCTAATGTCTGCAGCGGGCTGACTGCCCTTAGACCTTTTGAAAGTTCAGGTGAAAATACTTTCTTCAGCAATCCCTTGCAGTCGAGGATGATTGTCTTCCTTGATTGTCTGTGTGTCCAAAGACGGCTAATGAGGCCTATCTGGGATGAACTGGGACAGACTCTACCGTAGCTTGGACATGTTTCCATGCGGAGTAGGCGGCGTTGGTTTCTTTCTTTGGTCTGCAACTCTCCCGCTTTTCCATCTCCTCTACTGTTGTGAGGTTTCAAAGTACTGAGATCCCTACAGCAGACTCTTCTTCCATTTGGGGCAGTCCTGGGAGACTGTTTCCCACAAGCTGACTCTGTGGTGTTTCATTGGAGAAAACACTAAGCCAGGTCGTAACTGTAAGGCCTATGGTCATCTCTACAATAGGCATGATTTTGCCAGGGCATGGAGCTTTCTTTTCAGAACTGGGACTAACTTTCATGATAAGTTCGTACAGTGCTCAGCCAAGCAGGATCCTGATTTTGCTGGGGCTTCTGGGCACTACTATAAAACCATTAATAACCCGGTTGTTTTCCCCCAGACCTTCTATGCATTTAAGTTTACAGGCCCCATAAGAACTACATGGGGGACATGAAGAATCAACCAGAGAAGGAGGGAGGGAGGAAAGGGAGGAAGTGGGTTAGTAAGCAGGGGGAATTCTGCATCTTACACTTCTCCCCAAAACGCTGAAGAGGCTTTGATGAAGAGCGGAGACCCTTTCTGCTGGCTTGTGACCCAGATGTTTTCAGTAGCTAAAAAAAGAGACTGCAGCAGTGGCAGCATCTTTGATGCATGGATCCACAGTGCTAGGGGAATGCTGTCCCTCTGTCATTTGGGGATTTGGTAATAGCTGCCAGAAGCTCTTGGGGTATTTTATCTCCTCAAATGGATAATAGCTGTCAGAAGCATTTGGGGGAGATTTCTCTAGCTCATCTAACAGAAGTATCGTGTTATTAGCACCACTTTCTTGTGGTGGTTTAGAAGTGGAATGGGAAGGAAAAGCTAACAGAGACTGGGACAGTCGGTCGGGTTGGGTCAGGAATATTTTCAGATTGCTGAAAACAGGGATTTTCCTTTTCTACAACATTAATCGTGTGTGTGTGTGTACCTAACTCAGTGGTGCTCAACCAGGGTGCTATAGCAACCCGGGGTCCTTGAGATCCTTTCAAGGGTGCTACGGGGTGCCGTGAAAGGTTAGCACAGTTAGGGGTGCCAACATGATTCATAAGATAAATCCAGAGATTTCAAGTGGGAATCCATAGTGTTAAAAACATCATTCTGCCCTGTTGTGGTCTTTCTGAGTTCTTTGCTACAGAAAAACTACTTCCTTATTTTTTCCGTAGTCAAAAAAGAAGTGAAAACCAAGAGCTGGCACTTCTCGAGGAGTGTCTCAAGTCTAAAGAGGGTGCCACAAGTCTAAAAAAGTTGAGAACCACCAACCTAAATGAAAAATGAAACCATCTCCCTGCAGTAGGTGAGGCACAGAAGGAACAGGTAGGTTTGGGTTTTACCATTCGTCAGCTTTTTGAACACAGTGCTAATGCCTCAGGTGTAGGATGAGCAAAACAAGGGGCTGATCAAGGAACCAGGTGTGGGGCTGCTACAGCAATGAAATACATTATTGCAGTGGTGTCATTGGCCTGTTGATTGCCTCTGATCTTAACTACAGAAGACAGGATGGAATTCAGCCCTAGGCGACCGGCAGCACAGACGAGCCGATGAACATTGCCCACCCCCGTTATCTTTTCATTCTGTTTTTATAGCATCTGAAAGTGCTTTTTAAAAATTGTTACACTAGAAACAAGGGGCCAGGCTTTCAAAGAATTTAAGCACTCAATTGTGTGAATAATTCCCATGTGCAGTTTACTTCAAGAGTGATCATTGCGCACGAAGCATCCACTTAGCCACTTGCGCATAAATTTCACATCTACATGCACAGTCATGAGAACTGCACGCAGAAACTGGGAACAATATTGCAAGCACATAGCGTGAGTCTAACTTGCCTGGAAATCCGGCTTGGAGGGCAAGAAAAATCAGTAACGTTACTTCTGTGTATTCTGAGAAATAGTTGTTATTCAAGGAAAACTATAAAAAAAAGCATTAGAGAAATACTTTCTCCTCTCGAGCAGAGGCCAGGGACAGATCTACATTAGAAATCTGGAGCTCCTGGCTTCTATGCATTAAGGTGCTGTTTGGCTCCAAGACTATGCTGACAATAGAAAAACAACATAAAATCAATTTAGGACCTAGAAGAGGCAACACATGGCTCTTTAGGACATACCCAGGTAGCTCAGATAGGACTTAAAGATCCATGGATAAGAATCAAAGCCATGTTTCTACTTATATTATTTACTATTTCACAGATTTCATAGACATTAAGGCTGTGAGGGACCTTGGAAGATCAAGTCCAGCCCCCTGCCCCAGGGGCAGGAAGTCAGCTAGGGTCAAAGGATCCCAGCAAGACATGTATCCAAATGAAAGATAGGTGGCCAAATAATATATTTTATTAAATATTGAATAGATTGTAATCAGTGTCCCCTAAAGCCTGGAGTCAGGGAGGATGGTAAAATACCCTTACTTATTCTCTTTAATGTTCTTCCCTACATTCTACTTCACTTAAATAAGATGAACCGGTATAAATGGTTCAACCCAGAAACCTGCTAGATGTCATTTTGATGTGGTCTAAATCTCTTCTCCGTTATACGTAACTTCATCTCCTGTGAATTTTTCAGAAGTAATGAAAGGGGCCATAAACTAATCACTGAGTGGCACTCTAAAACTTTACTTTTGGACGGGGAAGGATTTTTGTGGGGGATTTCCAAAACCCTTGCTTCTTACGTATTTCCTGGACCATCATGGCTACGTTATTACTCCAGTCTTATTCTCTGTATTTGGACCAGCTGGTTGGGAATCTGCATTTGTGTTCTGGGAGAAATTCTGGCCTTTGGAACAAAAATCATTGTGAATCACATATAAGAAACTGGCATTTCCTTCTAATTTCCTGCGAAGTGAAACTCCAGAAGATTTTGATGCAGAACCACTGACATTTCATTTCAATGTTGTCAAATGATTTTGTGTTGAAAATGTTGAAACATTTTATTTCAATAAAGAAAAACTATTTCATTTTGATTTGGGTCATTTGGACTTATGTTGACAGGTAAAAAATAAGATTTGATAGAATATTAACATTAATATTTAACATATAAAAAGTATATAAATAAAATGACTGAAAAATAGTGTTGATCTCATCCAAATACATATTTCAACTTTACTGAGATGAAATGAGTTGATGCTACCGAAACAATACAGTTGCAAAGATGTCTTTTGACTTTTTCCCCCATAAAAATTTAACTGAACTTGAAGCATTCCTGCATTTTGAGGAAATTACTTATTTTGAAACCTGCTGCCCAACCCCTGAACACTCTGTAATAACGCTGTCCTTTCACAGACGGCACATGAGTCAACTCTGAGTCAGCTCCTGTCTCATCACAGGAATTTCTGCACACCTGCCTGGATATTGGGTGGTCTTTACTACCAGAAGAGCCCACCAGCTTGCTTATATTAGACTGTGATTATATAAAACATTAAGAAAAGACTATAGACCAGACATTCAGCAATCCCAGTACTTCAGTGCTAGATCTAATATACAGTCAATGGAGCTACCTTGATTTGCATCTGACCCTCTTTCTGGATTTAGCAATATACCTTTTCAAAATGGCTTTAAATACTCTCTGTGAAGTTTTTCGCCTTCCCACAAAACAAACTCTGTTTCTACATAAAAGCCAGGATGCATCCGGGGGTCTTAGTCCAGGGGGAAAAACAAGATACTGGATTCTTTCATTGTCATCATGGTGCTGCTTTTCAGCGCATTGGAGAAGAGCTTGCTGACCTCTACTGGCAAAGAGAGGATTGGCCTGGGAAAATTGGTAAGACGCAACACTAGCAAAAGATCGACAAACCAGGCTGTAAATCTGTAACGATGAGTGACGACTGATTAAGAAAACACGGAGAAATCAGCGAGGCTGGAAGTTGCATACTGAATGGGTCTAAGTTCATGTTCAAAGTGAACAAACAGAACCCCAGGCTCTCAAGACGGTTTGGACTAAGTTACCCAGTTTGGAAGCCTCTTAGGGGACACGTCTACATGTTCATTAATGCACCGTAGTTACTATGCATTTAGTTTAGTACTTGCTTAATGAAGCACTAACTAAATGGGTAGTAACTACAGTGACTGCGCAGTAGCGCCAGCGCATGGGTTTTTAGTGATGCTTACTGTGCAGTAGCGTATTAGCATGGTTTTTGCCCGGCACCCTACTGAGCAGTGTTATTAGGCTACTGAGTATTAAGTGTCTCGTGTGTGCCCAGGGAGGGAGAAAGAGAGAAAGAACAAAGGGATCCTAATCAGGTGGTGTGAGAAATGGAAACTGCCAGGTCCAAAAAGAGAGAAAGAGAGATTCAGGCAGAGATCACCGTGGAATTTAAATCCAGGACTGCCTCCCAGCCAGTGGGTTGTTGCCCTTGAAGGAGACCTGGCAAAAGAATTTTATTTCCCGGCATTGGAGTCAGAATACAACCCATGTCCTTTCTTTTACAGACAAGGGCATAGCTCCCCAGCTAGCGTAAACTGGCCTGCCTTCATTGTTGTCAGACAGGCTGCAAAATCCCAATTGCCAAAGCAAAAAAGGCAAACCTGGTTCTTTTACTGTTGGTATTTCAAGCCCTCTTTGCCCAAAATTCATTGTTTTTAGCCACATTCAGGTCACTTCATATTATCATTAGTCTAAGATATCTTAACAAAATATTGTAGAAAAATGAATATATATTTTTTAATTATCAGGGAAAGGGGAGATGTTTGGTATGAGTGTTCGGTAGTTCAGTGCTTTTTGCAAAAAGCTAATTCAAGCCCTTTTCAAAGCATGCACTTGGCTAATGATGAATTTCTTTCAGTAGAGATCTATGCATAATAGAATAATAAGTGCAATACAGACAGCTGATGGAAGCCTGCAGTGATATTTCATATTATTATGTTATCCTAAATGCTCCTAATGCATTAGAAACACTGTTGTTTCACTCACTTTTTAAATTATATTTTTCATGTAAAAATTCTGTGTTAACATGTAGTCCCACTTGGGATGGGTCCATCAGAAAGGACACAGCACTTGGGAGAGAGAGAAAGTTTTGGTTACACCTACGGAGGAACCCATGGTCTTACGTAAGTGCCAGAAGAGCCCTACCTGCATTTTGAAAAGTGCAAACATCTGCATCCTCAAGTAAGCAATTCTAACATCTGGAAATGCACAGAAAGCTGCACCTTAAATCAATGTGGGACATCCTCCCTGTTTAAAAAACCATGTAAAATAGGGCAGGGCTTTGGAAATAAAATCTGCTGGTTGTTAGATAGGCAGCAGAGGGAAGGGATTACACTGAATCTGCATCAATCCAGATTTACCAAATGTTCATAACATACAAGACCACAACAGTCATCTTACTGTCCTCTTGTTGTCATTGCGGATGTGCAACCACTTCCGGGGTTTAGCTCTTCAAAAGGGCAAGTTAGGACAGAATGCGGGGGGGACAAATGGTTTCTAATTGATGTTCTGCCTTTTTTCTTTATTTTTTTAAGTTAAAAAAGCCAAATCCCTCTTACTGCTGATTTTGATTACTAGGAAGTCCCCTGGCTAGCCTCAGGGAAGAATCTGTAAAAGAAAAGCCAGATCTCAGTTACTTAGGAGACTGTGTTCATTAGTTTCCTTATAAGACCATTTTACAGTCTGGAAGTACCAGGCAGGTTCTGTGACGTTTCTGTACCGCCAACCAGGACTGGAGTAGAGATGGGTACTGGGTAGCATGCTGCTTAACTGGAAAGGATTGCAGGTGCCAGCTGCATCATTTGCGGATGCTCAGCTGAATTGCATAGGGAGGGGATCTTAGGCAACTGAGATGGTAGATAGAACCAGTTACAAAACCAGGGAGATAAATTGACCAACTTCTTTAAAAAAGGTAATGACTCTCCTCAAGAAAAACAGACATAAATGGTTATGGTTAGCAGCACTGCTTTGGATTTTCCTGAATTCTCCATCAGACGTTGTATGGGACACAAATGAGGTTCTGTTGGCCCTGCCTATCCAGCTGTTTGCTGGGACTCTGTTGTATTTCGATAGCTTTTTATGCAAACAGATTGTTCGCCTTTTACTTAACCACAACTCCAGGGAAGCCATGAGCAGCTTTTTGGCATAGTTTCTAACCACGGACTTGTCCAGCTTGAGCGGCCCACTATGAGGACACTGGTAGGGTCAACACAAAAGAAAGAGCTGCTGCCAGCACATGAAGAGCTTATTCACCTCTTCACTGGAGCCTCTGTAAAGTCAGTCACTTAATGTACTGTTGCTTTTTACCTTCTAAGGGTAGTGTCACTTCTGAAACACATGGTGCTTCTGTTTGCTCCTTGGGGAGTCTGGGTGGTCCCATACAGGAGCCTTGCAAGAACAGAGTTCAGGCTGGTGCAGTCTCCTTCCAGGTGACTTGTTTTTCTTTGGTTCTTGATAAAACCAGGGTGAAAGAGTAGTGCAATAATAAACACACTTATTTTGTCACTGAGTAATAGTCTAGGACTTAAATACGGGAGAAAAAAAGGAAGAAGGTAGGGGGGAGTGGGAAGGGGGAGGATGTTCTATTCCTGATAACTGCATGCAGGGGGAGCTCATGCTGCACTGTCAAAGCCTGTTCCCTAATTCACCTTTAATCCTCAGTGCTCAGCATATGAAAAACCACATGCCATTTAGTGCATTCCTAACATTAAAGAATACTCCAGCACTTGCAATACCAATAAGGCAGTCGATTGCAGTTAAATGCACACAACCTTAGCCAGCTGCTAGGATAAATTGCGCATGACTGCACGAATGCGAGAAGGACCTAGGGACTGGTTTTAAGACACATGTATGGTACATGGTCAAATCCTCCATACTACTACTACTATGGGGCCAGTCAGAGATCCCAAATGAGGTTAGGGCCCCACTGGAATAGGTACCTTAACAGAAATCAAAGTGCATGGCAGTGCTGAGCACAGAACAAGAATCTGTTGCTGGAACACAATAATCTGCTCATCAGATGTCCTCCCTATAGCCAGTTTTCACACAGTACCAGCTGGCTCTTTGTACTACAACCATCCTCTTCAAAGGGAGAGCAGAGATTTCATGCAAGTCTAAATTACAGTGCATTGTCCATTTTCTTGTGTTTGTTTCACATTTCAGAGTAAAATTAAAAGCAATTTCATTTCAAAGGAAAGCAATTTGAACAATAATTCCTGGAGCAGGAAGGAACATCCCTCATGTAAATTCTGGCTCCTTGCCACCTCATCTTGGACTGCAACAGGATGCTCTACTTTCTCTCCAAAACAATGATCCCCCCCCCACTTTTTTTTTCACATGTGTAGGCTGGTTAGCTCCTTCTCTGGAAGTAACATGGTCTCATTCAATAAGAAAGTATTCTGTTTAATTGGCAGAATGTATCAAAAGTTAAATGATATTTATGGGACACCTCTTAGAAGAAGCATGAGATAGATTAAAATGATGGGAAGAAGGATTAAAAAAAACTCATTTACACATTTCCAAATGCATCCTTTGGAAGAAGATGCAGCTACAGTGCTGAGCTGGCATTTCTCAATCATTAATTTTCCTATTTTAGCAGCACAGATGCTTAATTGATGAGCAAGTATAAACAAGGAGTTTCGGTTACAAAATTCTTCTGCACGTCCAGGATTCGTTTTTAATTATATTTTATTGCCTTCATTGTGCAAAAAAGCAGAAAGTACTGGGGTTTCCATTATAAAGTTACACACTGTAGCTCTCTGCACAGTACACTTTGAGATATTTTATGAATATCTGCTGGAGACTGTCTAGTACGTAACTGACCTCTTTGATCCTGCTGTACGACAATGCCTGATGCTTGCTTGCTTTTTTTTTTTTTTTTTTTT
>NW_017729009.1:19978045-19984461 GCF_001723915.1 Gavialis gangeticus
TTTTTTTTTTTTTTTTTTTTTTTTTACATGTGGTATGTCTTCAGGCACGCTACCAGCCAAATTCTGCTTGGGCTCATCTGCGGGGTGGAATGGTGTGATGGGAAAAAAATGATTTGGTGACTCAGGCCATGACTTTTTCCCACATTTCCATATAACAATGAATTCCTTTCATCCATTAATTTCCTGCTCTGACTGCTCCTGACCTGCCTCTCTTCCTGGGCCTCCTTCAGTCTATGCACAATGCAGCCACCAAGATAGTTTTCCTTCCTTCCCTTCTACATAACTGGGTTGCCCCTCTTGATGCATGTCTGCACGGGATTTCTCTTTTTACATAGTTAGTTCAAGCATATCTTCCTCCTTGCTCCTGGGAAACTTCCCTCCTCCTTGCTCCTGTTGTCTGCTGCACATTTTCTATGTCTTATTCCTTTTTCACACTGCTTCAATTGCTTCAAATAACCTTTCTACCAATGAACAACAAGTTGCCTCCATCTCCTTCCAAAATCATATGACTAGCCACCTGTTCTTGTGACAGGGACCATATGCCACGTTGCATTTATTCTATAGCATAGGCTGTCAGTTTGTAACATTTGGGTTTGATCCAGCTCCTGCTGACAAACTTCCCAATGATTCCAGTGCAATTGGACCCAGATTTTAGACTCTACGGGTGCTGACAGATGAGCAGCTCCCCGCTGTAACAGGCAAACCCCAAGCTGGATCGCCTTCCTCTCCTTTCTCCCCCTTCTACCCTGCAGACAGCCCCCAGGTGGGGCTGGGCTGCATCAGCTCAGCCCTTATCAGGGCAGGGACAGACAGAAAGTTAATGAAGGCACTCCGCTTCGGAGAACCTTCATCCGAACCCTCATTAAAGGACGATTAATTTCATGTGTAGTCAGGGACTTTTAAAGCACTCTACAGCCATGCACTTCTGTCAGGGCACAACTGTAGAGCACTTTCAAGGGGCTGATTGCACGACAAATATCACTTCTGTTAGCGCCCTAAATTCAATAAGACAGATTTACACACAGTTCACGAACTAGAGGACATCGTGCACATTTAGGACCATACAGAAATAGCCAAGAACAATAATTATAATACTTTAAAGAGCTATCCTTAACTCCGGTTACCAAATAAGATAGGTTTGTGCTATATAATCCTGGGACAGCAGTACAATGGACTGGTTGTACAAAGTCCTTTTACATTCCAGTATTTTAAACTTAATGTGCTTTGACCCAGAGGCATATTAGTGGTGTGGGGGTCATAGCAGATCCCTCCAAGAGGCCTACATTGACAGGAACTCCAAGATTGTAAGGATGTATCAATGTATATATAAAAAAACCCTCCCATTAGCACAACCTGCACAGAACCGTAAGCACAGTAACACCTGCCAACTTTGCTGATGAACTGCTATTTATTCTGCTCACATCTGAGGCTTTTAGGCAACCGAACATCACACCTGAACCTTGATATAATGTTCTGCTTGTGACTTACTGGCTGGCTTTGATGGGAGGCTTAGAAGGGGTATCAAACAGCTGACAGATCAAACCGTATATCTGGAAACAACCCCATGTAGAAATTTGTTGGACCCAACAAATCACATTACATTCTTTATACCCAAATATGTCTCTACAACAGCATGGGCATAACAGGGCAGAATTTGGCCCTATGTTTCACAGAGTCAGTGTTGGAATACAGGGAATGGAAAAGACTAGGAGGCCAAATCCAGTTTTCCCTTAAAAGTCCAGGCTGAATCATATCAGGTGAATGAAAAAGGTTAAGTGAGGCCACAAGCAGGTCAGCTGCTGTTAATTATGGGAGGCGAGATATAGTGCCTGGCTCCATTTATCAACTGCAGCCAAATTATAGCTTATATTTTTGGTTGTGAATGATGGAGGACCAATCAGACCCAACCCTCCTCTGTTTATGAGCAGTCCCCAAAACTAGTCCTTCATTCCCTTTGCTCTGCTTTTGTTAAAGATGCTGAATGAAACGTTGTTTGATGCAAAACAAAAAAGTTTGCTCTTCCAGTTCAGTAAGAAATACATTTAAAGAAAACCTCATTCTGATTCAATCCATGATGAAGCTTTTTTCCTCCCTCTCCTTTTACCAGTTTCATTAGTTTGGTCTCAGAACTAAAATATTTCTTCCTCAGATAAACTGGTGAAGCCCTGTCAAATCTTTCAGTTTTCAGAGCACCACCTGACTTTGTACTCCATGCCTCACTTCCCTCTTCCTGTATTTCAAGCGTCTTATTTTTTCCTCCCCAAACCTGCTGATGTTCACAGTATAATCAGGAGATCACTCCCTGTGCGTATAGTCCTGGGTGCAGCTGAGGGACACCCTGCTGGGTGACACCATGCCGCACAGCCTCGTTAGTCTGGCAGCAAGGGAACTGCAGAGAGTCGGAGGGTGTCGCAGGCTCAAGCAGCACAAAAGAAAGAATCCTCTTTACAGCCAAACATACCCTCTTCTTGGTCTTTAAGGACATTTCACTTTCTGCTTGTTTTCCATTACTAACCTTTATTCTTCATTCTCCACTTGCATTATGTAATCACTCTGTAATATTTAATACAGCTAGCAAGCTCTCCAAAAGTGGCACTAAACCCATTTATGCTGCTATCTGAAGAGCAAGCTATCCTACTACATGCTCTCATATTCACTAGGCTCCCAAATGCTAAGTAAAGGTCTTTACATTTTCAAGTCTTTCCTTAAAGTGCCTTGTCTGCTTCAGGCACTCAACACATCCAAATGCAGCACACCTGCCAACCGCCAGTGAAACTCCTGAACTTGTCTTTACATGATATTTATGAAACACATGTGAGATCTAGAGCATGGCTGGACAACTGTGGGTGATCTCAGTGCCTTGAG
The DNA here is from genome assembly GCF_001723915.1 of Gavialis gangeticus. Classification (NCBI taxonomy): domain Eukaryota; kingdom Metazoa; phylum Chordata; order Crocodylia; family Gavialidae; genus Gavialis; species Gavialis gangeticus. The sequence continues at coordinate 19,980,911 of NW_017729009.1, forward strand.
AATCTTTCTGCTTCTTTAATGACCCCTATTAAGGCTGCCCTCGATGACCATCCAGAGATGCAGAAGACCTGCTTTCTGACAGGGATGTGTCACCAGGAGCACAGAACTCCAGTGCTCCAGAGTCTGCACTGGCTCCGGACATAATTCAAGATGCTGCATTTGACCTATAATGCCCTAAAATTTTGGGCTTTATGTATCTAAGGGACCACTTTCTCCATTATGCCCCATCACAATCCTTAAGATCAGCCAGGAGCAACTTCTTGCAAATACTATCCGGTGCCTATACACGTGCAGCAAGGCTGCTCCAATGCATTGTAATTACAGCGTATGGGAGCAGACTCGATTGAGAGTGATAATTACTGCGCTACACCAGACTCCAGCGTCACATGTACCAGGGTCCCCGCATTGAACAATGGCAGCAGGGGTGCTTTAACTAAAGCTCGTTTGATGAGCTTTAGTTAAAGTGCCCCTGCTGCCATTTTTCAGCCTGGGGATACTAATACCCCGGGTCCTTTAATTAGAGCATTTCTTGGTGCTGCTCTAATGAAAGCTCTCCCCTTTCCCCACTCCAAATGCCCATCCTCCCCAGTTTGCTTGCCAGGTTTGCATGGTGAAAACACATGGAGGGTTGGTCCCATCAGTTGCTCCTCAGCCTTTGAACTTGGATTAACCTCCCTGCCTGGCCACCAACAGTGCTACTCTCTGGGCCTGGCTCAGCCCAAAGAAGAGCAGGAGCCCAGCAGTGGCAGCTTAGGGGTTGGGTAGGCAGGCTAACCCTTCATGCCTGCTCCAAACTCGAGGTAGCACTAACACCAATCAACATTTGTATGGCTAACAGTGTAATAAGACCCCATCGCTTAATGTAAGCAACCCTGAGCCTTTGTGGGGAAGGATGGCATATAAATCAAATAAAAAAATAAAAATTGCAGGACATATTATTAATGTAAAATCTATTTCTCATATTTGCCCTTGTTGAACTTGAAAGGATGGCCCTGTAGCAGTCTTGCTTTTGATACAGGTAAAGCTTCCTTGGAAATGAACATGTGTGCCAGGCCTAAGGTAAGGCCCAAGGTAAGTCCTTTGGAAACCCAACCAGCAACATTCAGAACATGAGTCAAGCACCCCAAAATCGTGAGGCTCTTGCAAGAATATTAAGATTTTTTTTTAATAACAAATCTGCCTAACTTTTTTGGAGCTTGTGATACACCATATACTAATGACAGCTCCTTAAGTCTGTCCTCTTCAGCCACAATGTCTGGAAAAGTCTTTTTCTTAAAATGGAATCTGAGATTTTCATATAGATGTGGGGATTTTAGCAAAACATCAAACAAGTCACATATGATAAAAGTCACTAGTGATGGGCCAGACAGACTACTATCTAATTATGCATAACCAGGAATTCATTTACATTTGAATGAAAATAAATTAATTCGTTCACATAACCATGAGCCCTTACTATTCAAATGCCTAACTGCACTATTGCTGCCAAATCCAGAGGACTGTTAACATACACATGCCTTTAGTTTTACTGATGGGCAGCCAGACCTGTAATCTGCTTGATCTTATTAGAACTTCTAATGTGTTTTCAGTGTCACTTTAGGGAAACAAAGAACAGAGTTTTTCCACTGTGTTTTTCTCAAAGCCATTGCTCATGTTCGCATGCCAATAATCCCCATTGAATAAAACTGCCTTTGTAACATTTCCCTTTAGTTAAAGTCAAAAGCTTCCAGAAAAAAACCCAAAAACCAAACCAAACAAAACTCCCTTCAGATGACTACTTAGGGAAGTGACTGAGTCTAATTCCCCAGCTATGTTGATGATGACACTGAGACACAAAATGGTAATTGGGTAAGATTTTGAAAAGCAGCTAATGCCTTTACATGTCCAACTTGACATGTCTCAGGGAAGCTAAATTTACTTTAAACAAAGAAGGGATGACTTGTGTTGGGTAAAGCAAGAACAACTCGAATCTTCGTCATAATTGAAATCAAACCAAACCCGACTTTTCAACAGTGAGTTCATGTTTTTTTCGTTACTGTGCTTTGCTTTCCTCAGGCACAAATCTGAATCAAAACTACAGATCAAAACACCCAGAGTTTTCTAGCAGTTCAGATTCACTGTGCCTAAGGTCCCATCTCTAATAGTCAAGGATCCTTACACTACTTTGTCTGGGAAATGCCCGAGACACAGGAAAGCCCAGTCAGGCAAAAACTGCATGGGTTTATTTATACATCCCAAAGCCTCAAACAGCACTTGTGCATGTGAACCAAACAGATGGCTGTCTAGCTGCCTATATACGACTAACATTCATGCATACAATAGACATAATTAACTGCACATGAAAAATTGTGGAGACACATTTATAGGCCTGGAGGAAGTCCCTTTGAAAAGCTGTCTTTGAGCCTATCCCATGGTTTCTGTGCAAATCTTAGATTCTGTAACTCTGCCTTATTAATTAGTTAGCAAAAATGCACGCAGAATGGACACACAATTATTGCTATTCTGTCTGCAATCACAATAGATGTACATGGAAATAACCAGATGGCTATCTATATTTTATATTAATGCCACAGTGAAGATGGTGAGTAGCCAGTGAAAATAATGATACAGCAATTTTGACCTGCATGGAAATTCAATGATTGGACACAGGTCTTACATCAACAAGAACAGCCAATAGGATCATCATGATACATATGATAATAGTGGGTAACGAAGTGAATGAATAGCAACTATCCAATGATTATATATGACATCATGCATCAGAAGTATTAATTATGTGCTTAAATGCTTTTTTCTACAAAAGGTTTGCTACAAATTGAATTGGCCATGCTTAAAAAAAAGGAAGCAAGTATTTACCCGTAGGTGGAGTCTACAACTTCAATCCCTCTTTCTGTTGAGACTCTCTGGACAAATGGGATCAGGGAGATGCAGAAACTGAAGTCTGGTTCTTGTTATTTCTGTGATCCAAATGTGGCTTCCAGACAGCTGCTAAAAACTAAACAAAGTAGAGCCGAATGTTCATCTTAAACAAATTATTGGTAATCCAAAATCCATTATGGGTTGCTTCACTTGCTTTTACTCTATTGTAACCTCCAAGGGCACTTTTACATGTGCTCTGGTTGGGGGCCACTCCAAGAACCACTCTCATTAAAGTGCCTGCAGCATCTCACATGTCTGCGTCCCTGTGTTTCAAATGGCGGCAGGGTCGCCTTATCTAACGCTTGTTGAACAAGCCATTTTGAAGAGCGGGGCCGCTGATACATGAGATGCAAAGGCTTGCTGGAGCACACTAACTACAGCGCATTGGAGCAGCCTCCTGGCACGTGTACAGGCACCTGAAGTTACTAGTGTAGGCTCCGCTTGTTAATAGAGCTATCAGTTATGGTCCTCTTCTAGAGCAAACCTTCTTCAGTTAAATGCTGAGGATTAAATCTTGCCACTGACTCCCTCATTGACTATGGTATAATTTTCAGCTTTTCCCAACACACGCAACAGGCCACAGATACTCCCCAGCACCTTGGAGAACTGAAAATATTGCTTCTTCCCCCTCC
>NW_017729009.1:19989461-19990084 GCF_001723915.1 Gavialis gangeticus
ACACGCAACAGGCCACAGATACTCCCCAGCACCTTGGAGAACTGAAAATATTGCTTCTTCCCCCTCCACCCCCCAGAATCCTCCCCCCCCATTTCTGTAAATATTCAATGGCTGTTGAAGGAATTTTACTAAAGACTCTGAAAAAAATATTCACCACAGAGCTGAGGCCAAGCTTCGAACACTTCCATTGCAAAGAAGCTTTTACAAAGTTATGGCAAATGGTGTTATGCTGGAAGTCCTGATATACATCCCTAGTCTTTACTAGGGCTATGCAAAGCTTCGATCTCTGATTTGATTTAGCTCGATTCAGTGGCCGAACCTCCAAATCTGAATTGAATCAGAGGACCCTTTAATCTCTCCGAATCAAATCAGAACCCTCCAAATTGATTTAGAGAGATTCGGAGAGATTCAGAGATTCGGACATAGACACTGCTTTAAATGTTTTTTCTACATACCTCAGGGTACCAGGTGGCTCAGGAGTGCTGCGATGCTGGGGCGCATGGAGCATCCCACAGGAGCACGGGGCAGGGGTACTCAGCGTGCTCGGCAGCAGACCCAGAACTGGCCAAGAAGCACTTCCCAGTCCACTTCTAGGCCCACTGGGCCCCCCCCCCCCCCCCCCC